>NC_138209.1:43232639-43870139 GCF_964194415.1 Vipera berus | reverse complement strand
TGGTGCGGGTGCCCACAGAGAGAGCTCTGAGTGCTGCCTGTGGCACCCATGCCATAGGTTCGCCACCACTGGCCTAGGGACACTAATAGCATAGGTTTCCCTTAATCTTAAATAAGAAGTCTTCAGCTATCATGTCAGACATTTTTCTAGGACATCAGGTTTTTCAATTTGTTTTAATGATTAGGATATTGATTTCAATATAGAAAAAATAATGGAGAAAAAATGACAGTGATGTAGGATATAGTGAGAAGTTAAGTGTGACTGGAAAGAAGAGTACTCAAATTACATTCAACTGCCAGCCTCTTAGTAATTTTAGAAACTTTCCATATATTTGCAAGAACAAGATTTTAATACTCTAGAAGCACTTCTCTACTTCAGGAAACATTGAGCAATTATGTAGAATAAAAACGTATTATTAAATTGACTCAAGGACTTCACATTTCCACTGCTGTATTACAATGATTCTCAGCCTTAGCAACTTTCAAACATGTGGACCTCAGCTCTCATAATTCCCCAGACAACATATCAGGAGTTGAAGTCCATACATCTTAAAGTTGCTAAGGTTGAGAAACACTGTTCTGTGGTGTTTTCATTTTAAAACTTCCCAGAATTATAGAAGTATAGAGTTAGGAGTTGCTGTTTAGAGTTGAATCTAAGAAACCATAGATTTAAAAACTTCTATGGCAAATTGCTGTCCAGTCGTTTCTTGAATATCTTTACCTCCCTGATCATTGATTCTCCATTAAACTGTGTATTGGATAGGACAATTCTCCTTATGTGCATTGCAATTTCTGAAGCTCCATGCTGTTTTAGGTCATGCAGCTGGTAACAATAGAGAACATTTCTTGACCTTCTTCTATGAAACTTCTCTTCATACAGTTGAAAAGTGCTATTTCTGGTCTTTTCTGATGGTTAAATATTGCCAGTGTTCTCAGTTCCTTCCTTATAAGTCTTAGTTTCTGATCATTCAATCTTCTCTTTTTTATACTCATTTCTGTTTCACTGAATTTTTTGTAAAGAATGGAAAAAAAGAATTAGACCTCATATTCAGGGATGAGTATCTTTAATGATAAATTTGTTGTTGTTAGCTGCGAAGTTGTGTCCGACCCATCGCGACCCTATGGACAACGTTTCTCCAGGCCTTCCTGTCCTCTACCATCTTCTGGAGTCCATTTAAGCTCACGCCCACTGCTTCAGTGACTCCATCCAGCCACCTCATTCTCTGTCCCCTTCTTCTCTTGCCCTCAATCTTTCCCAGCATGAGGCTCTTCTCCAGTTAGTCCTTCCTTCTCATTAGGTGGCGAAAGTATTTGAGTTTTAGCTTCAGGATCTGGCCTTCTAAAGAGCAGTCAGGGTTGATCTCCTCTAGGACTGACCGGTTTGATCGCCTGGCAGTCCAAGGAACTCGCAGGAGTCTTCTCCAGCACCACAGTTCGAAGGCCTCAATTCTTTGGCGCTCAGCCTTTTTTATGGTCCAACTTTCACTGCCATACATTGCAACTGGGAAGACCATAGCCTTGACTATACGCACTTTTGTTGACAGGGTGATATCTCTGCTTTTTAGTGTGCTATCTAGACTTGCCATGGCTTTCCTCCCGAGGAGCAAGCGTCTTTCAATTTCTTGGCTACAGTCCCCATCTGCGGTGATCTTGGAGCCCAGGAAAATAAAATCTGTCACTACCTCCATTTCTTCCCTATCTATTTGCCAGGAATTGAGAGGGCCGGATGCCATGATCTTGGTTTTCTTAATGTTAAGTTTCAACCCAACTTTTGCACTCTCCTTCTTCACCCGCAACAAGAGGCTCTTTAGTTCTTCTTCACTTTCTGCCATTAGAGTGCTATCATCTGCATATCTTAGGTTGTTGATATTTCTTCCGGCAATCTTAATTCCAACTTTTGATTCATCTAGCCCTGCCTTTCTCATGATGTGCTCTGCATATAAGTTAAATAGGCAGGGCGACAGTATACAGCCTTGCCGGACTCCTTTCCCAATTTTGAACCAATCAGTGGTTCCATGTCCAGTTCTCACTGTTGCTTCTTGGCCCACATAAAATGAGTGTAGCACTTTTACTGCATCGTCTTTTAAGATTTTGAATAGCTCAGCTGGAATACTGTCACCTCCACTAGCTTTCCTGTTGCTCAGCTTGTCTAAGGCCCACTTCACTTTACATTCTAGGATGTCTGGCTCAAGGTCAGTGACCACCTAATTGTGATTATCAGGGACGTTAAGCTCATTCTTGTATAGTTCTTCTGTGTAATTTTGCCACCTCTTCTTAATCTCTTCTGCCTCTGTTAGGTCCCTGCCATTTTGGTCTTTTATCATGCCCATTTTTGCATTAAATGGTCCCTTCATCTCTCCAATTTTCTTGAAAAGATCTCTGGTCCTCCCTATTCTATTGTTTTCTTCTATTTCTTTGCACTGTTCATTTAAGAAGGTATTCTTATCTCTTCTAGCTATTCTCTGGAATTCTGCATTCATTTGGGCGTATCTTTCTTTTTCTCCCTTGCCTTTCGCTTCTCTCCTGTCCTCAGCTATTTGCAAAGCTTCTTCAGACAGCCATTTTGCTTTCTTGCATTTCTTTTTCTTTGGGATGGTTTTGGTTGCTACCTGTTGTACAATGTTGCGAACCTCTGTCCATAGTTCTTCAGGCACTCTGTCTATCAGATCTAATTCCTTAAATCTATTTGTCTCCTCTACTGTATATTCAACAGGGATATGATTTAATTCATACCTGAGTGGCCTAGTGCTTTTCCCTACTTTCTTCAGTTTAAGCCTAAACTTTGCAAGGAGAAGCTCATGGTCTGAGCCACAGTCAGCTCCTGGTCTTGTTTTTACTGACTGTATAGAGCTTCTCCATCTTTGGCTGCAGAGCACATAGTCAATCTGAATTCTGTGTTGACCGTCTGGTGATGTCCATGTGTAGAGCCATCTCTTGGGTTGTTGGAAAAGAGTGTTTGCTATGAACATCGTATTCTCTTGACAAAATTCTATCAGCCTGTGCCCTTCATAGAACCGGTCAATTTCATCTTCTTCAGCACTGGTGGTTGGGGCATAGACTTGGACTACTGTGATATTGAATGGTTTGCCTTGGATTCGAACTGAGATCATTCTGTCATTCTGAGGATTGTATCCCAGTATTGCTTTTCCTACTCTTTTATTGACTATGAAGGCTACTCCATTTCTTCTGAGGGATTCTTGCCCGCAGTAGTATACATGATGGTCATCTGAATTAAATTCACCCATTCTTCTCCATTTTAGTTCGCTGATACCTAAGATGTCAATGTTCAGTCTTGTCATCTCTTGTTTGACCACGTCCAGCTTTCCTTGATTCATGGATCTTACATTCCAGGTTCCTATGGAGAAAAAATCTTTACAGCATCGCACTTTCCTTTCACCACCAGACACATCCACAGCTGAGCGTCCTTTCGGCTTTGGCCCACTCGCTTCATTCTTTCTGGCGTTACTAGTACTAGCCCTCTGCTCTTCCCCAGTAGCATATTGGATGCCTTCCGACCTGAGGGGCTCATTTTCCAGCGTCATATCGTTTTGGCTTTTGGTACTGTGCATAGGGTTTTCATGGCAAAGATACTGGAGTGGGTTGCCATTTCCTTCTCCAGTGGATCACGTTTTGTCAGAATTCTCTGCTATGACCTTACCATCTTGGGTGGCCCTGCACGGCATAGCTCATAGCTTCATTGAATTATGCAAGCCCCTTCGCCACGACAAGGCAGTAATCCACGAAGGGGTAATGATAAATACAGCAAAGCTATTAAAAGCTATCAGAAGTCTACTACAAAATGTTATGAAAACTCACATGAGCCATCCATAACAAGCGCCAGGGCAGAATGACTTCCTGTGTGGTGTTGGTACATGATAATGCTCACCGACACACCACTAGATGTACCCAAGAACTTTTAAAGCCCAGAGTTGGTGCCGAGCAACTACTACAAAGGAATTTCAAAACTTGTAAGACGTTATGACAAGTGCCTCAATTTGAATGGCGATTATGTCAAAAAGTAATGTGTTGTAGTTTTCTAATGTGTATAATAAAAGTTCTGTATCTGAAAGTGTCTGTCATTGATAACTAGAGGTTTATTTCCGAATTGCCGTTGTATACCAGCATTTTAATAGCTTTGCCACACTACAGACTCATATTCCACTTGCACTCAGCTGTAATTCTAATATTCATTTCATCCATTCTATGATTAAGATTTTCCTTAGGAGTCGAAAATGATTTGATGTCACATAAGCAATCAGTCAATCCATAATTAAGCAATAGATTCCACATCTCTTACCTGTTCATTTGTTTTTGTTTTTTTCCTAAGTAACAAAATCTGCCTTGTCTGACTTAAATGTCATTCTTGTCTTTTCAGCCCACTTCAAGATTGATTCCCCCCCCTTCCTTTTAGGATACTAAACCAACTTTTCTACCATCTGCAAATTTCCTTAATAATCTGCAATTCATTAATGAAGAGGATGAAGAGAATAATGGCCAGACTGACCCCTTTCAATAGCCTACTTGATTTCTCATTTCAGTTTGAAGGGTAACATTAATGGGTAGTTTTCTGAGTTCTGTTTTTAAACCAGATGTGAATCTAGATAATAAACATACTGTGAAGGAAAAATATTTTCTCATAAAATCTTTATGTATTTCTACTCTAAACTCTTATGTCATTTTAGCCATTCTTCCTTTGTCTGTAAGAAACAAAACTTCTGTACAAATAAGCAAACAGCTATTTTCATTCTTTATTCCCAGACAGTCAAAAAGAAATAAATAAAGATACACAAACCTTTCCACAATCACAAATAATGCACAATGTACATCTTTTGGAATAGATGGTTTGTTCATGTTTAAGAATGTTTTGTTTTTTCTAAATCATGTGTGGTTTTCCCAATTAAATGTAATGAAGTCCATCCTGTCCTACTAGGTTTCTGAATATAAGCCATGACCTACATGTAAAAATGCTACTAGTATTACTTTGCCATAATGTTCTGTGTGCTGGTAGGAGGTTGGTTTTTCCCCCCAGATTCTTAATGCTAAGAAAAGGTTTTATGCCACAACTGCAATTTTCTTTGGTTGTTTCTGTAATGTATTGGGATTTTACTTGAACTGCTTTCATGTGTCTTTTGAATGTTGCTTAAGGTTGCTCAATTGAGGTGTCTGTGTAACAGTCGCTCAGTAGCCAAACATGCAGTTTCCAAGAAGATCATTGGATGATTTGGGGTGGAAATGGGTTCCTTTAAACCTATTGACCACTGCCTAGTGGCCAACCGTATAAGTAGCTGCGCAGAAGCCTCTGATTCAGTTCTGTTCCTGTTTGCCTCAATAAAGCAATGTTCCTGTTTGAAACCTCTTGTCTTGCTTCCTGCCTCCAAAGAACTCACTACACAACAGTTTCATTGGGTTTTTCAGTTAAATAATTCAACAAAACCAACTTGCCTATATTAATTAGCTTGTTAATGAAATTGTCATGGGTATTTTATTGAGTAGTGGGCTTCAGTAGGCAAGGAGCAGACCAGCATAGTTACAACATTATTTATTGACTCAAACTAGAACTGGAGGACTGCAGGCAATTGCCTGTAATTTATGCTCTGAACCCACAAGGCCTTAACCAATCACAATACTTGAAAAACCCACCCAAATATGAATGTTCAAAGTTTCCGTCCAAAACAGTTGGAGTTAACAGTCAGGGTCATCTAAAGGTCAGTTTCATTTTAGCTTCACAAGTAAATGGAGTTAAGTTATTTTCACTTTAGCAGGGATTAACACAACTTTGTCTTCTGTCCTGGTCCTACTTGACCTCTCAGTGGCTTTTGATACCATCGACCATGGTATCCTGCTGCGACGGCTCGGGGGGTTAGGAGTGGGAGGCACTGTTCTATGGTGGTTCTCCTCCTACCTCTCGGGCTGCTCGCTGTTTGTATTGTCAGGGGGGCAGAGATCTACCCCACGGTCCCTCACTTGTGGGGTGCCTCGGGTCTCTCCCCCCTCCTGTTTAACATCTATATGAACCCGCTGGGTGAGATCATCTGTGGCTTTGGGGTGAGGTATCACCAATATGCAGATGATACCCAGTTGTTCATCTCTACCCCAAGCCAACCCAGTGATGCCCTTGATGTGATGTCCCGGTGCCTGGAGGCAGTGCGGGTCTGGATGGGAAGGAACAGGCTCAGGCTGAACCCCTCCAGGACTGAGTGGCTGTGGATACCGGCATCTCGTATTGTCCAACATGTTCCATCTCTTCTGATGGGGGGGAGGTATTGCCCCCCTCAGAAAGGGCCCGCAACTTGGGTGTCCTCCTGGATTCACGGCTTAACTTGGAGGATCATCTAACTGCTGTGACCAGGGGGGCCTTCGCACAGGTTCACCTGGTGTGCCAGTTGCACCCCTTTTTGGACCGAGATGCCCTATGCACGGTCACCCACGCCCTTGTCACTTCTTGCCTGGATTACTGCAATGCTGTCTACATGGGGCTGCCCTTGAAGTGCACCCAGAGGCTTCAGCTGGTGCAGAATGCGGCCGTACGGGTGCTTATGGGAGTTTCTCGATACTCCCATGTTACACCATTCCTGTGCGAGCTGCATTGGCTTCCAGTTGCCCTCTGGGTGCGATTCAAGGTGCTGGTAATTACCTTTAAAGCCCTCCATGGCTTAGGCCTGGGGTACGTGCGAGACCAACTGCTGCCATTGTCAACCTCCCATCGCCCGGTTTGCTCCCACAGAGTCAGCCTCCTCAGGGTTCTGTTGGCCAGGCAATGCCGGCTGGTGACCCCCAGGGGGAGAGCCTTCTTTGTGGGCACACCGACCCTCTGGAATGAGTTGCCTTCGGAGCTGCAGACGGCCCCTGACCTTCGGTCCTTCCACCGTGACCTGAAGACATAGCTGTTTCAACAATCAAGCCTGGACTGACTATAGTTTTAAATTAGATTTTATTGGGTTAATTGTTATGTATTTATTACATTTATGATTTAATTCTTTTTTAAATTTTGTATTTTATGTTTTTTAACTTTTTATTGTTGTGAGCCGCCCTGAGTCCTTAGGGAGAAGGGCGGCATATAAATTTAATAAATTCTAATTCTAATTCTAATTCTAACTTTATATATATATTCAATATATAAAATATTTTATCAAAGATTTTGCTATGGTCAAGGTATATTTTGCCTGCAGCATTCCTATAATTTACTAAAAAAGTTCTCTGATTTAAAAAATAATAATTTTGACAAATCCATGCTGTCTTCTATTAATTAGTAAATTATTATCAATGTGTTTAAAATTCAATCTACTCTAGAAAGTTCCCAGGATTTCTTAAAGATGGTAATGTTTCAACAACTGGAAAGAAGATACCTACATGAACAATTCAAGCAGAATGGGTACCCACAAGCATTTATTACAAGATGCCTGCACAAAACGCAAAGGAGAGCAATGAGAGAAAGCAAGAAAGGAAGAAAGAAGGTATGGCATACCCTGCCATACATCAAAAATATTTAAAGCAGTAGAACACAGCTTCCCAGAACTGCAAGTGGGCATCGCACACCACCCAGAGTCTACCATATGAGGACAAATTATGCATTGTAAAGATTGGAGATGGGAGACACTTCTAATGTAATCTATCAGATTACATGGTTTGCCCCTGTGACTACGTAGGACAAATGGGGAGGAAGCTAACCACCAGACTGCAAGAAAACAAGTGAGTGGTCAGATGAGAAGACCTGAATTCATTGGTAGTCTCACACTGCAGTGAACAAGAAAACACATTCAATATTGCATCTACTAAGATCATTGGCCATGCAGGTACAATGATAGCCAGGGAAACTGGCCTCTTGTCAGTTAACAAGTATGATAATTTACCACCAGCTTATTAAGTACTTAGGAGCAGAACCTTTGACAGAATAAGGAAACAACAGCCAAATTCCACTCATCAACACATCAATAAACCTATAGGAAAGCACCATATAAACACCACTCACAGAACATGATCACTTCCTATTTTCACCCATACATTCACTAATCGAATGCACTGGTCGTTAAGTGCACATGAGGTAACTCAGGTTGGGGAAGGCCATGGGAGGCTAAGGGATGGAGCAGGCCACCTGCTTCAGACTGCCCAAAGCCTCCCTTGAACCACTGAGATACCTCATTCTCCCTCTCCTGGGGTTCCCACAATTGCTCCCCTCTTCCTGTTGCACCAGGTCACTTACCTTGTGAAGATCTGTCTCCTTTCCAGCATCTCTGTTTCTTTGCCTGCTCCCAGTGAGTGGTGAGAGCAGAAGGAGAGCAGGCCGAGTGTGCCCTGCTTCTCTGACTCTCAGGGCTGCCTGCCACTTCTGGAGCAGCAGGCAGCCTCAGTGAGTCTCCTCCAAAGACTTCCAGGCTCAGTGCGAAAAAGCATTTGCAAGGCCTTTTGCCACAGATTTTGTCCAGGCCTCTGTTTGAAGAGAACAGAGACCTAAAATACCATGAGATCATGCAAAATCAGTAGCATAAGATCTCGCACTACTGATCTCACGTGATCTTTTAGTACTTTAGGCCTGCGAATGCACTGAAGACATGAAGCAGCGAAACAGGCCAAGAAACTGAAGGCTCTCTAGATCTTCCTTCACAAGGTAAGTATCCACAGGCCCAGTGTCTATAGAGTCCCAGTGGGAGGGAATAGGTAGGGCAAACGGTGCAGTGCCACTGTGGTCATTCGTAAGGGTGAACAACTGCTGTGGTGCTGCAACATTTGTAATTTTGGGACTTGTTCGTAAACACTAGGGGGCGCTTGTCGTGTAACTTCAAACGGGTGCTAAGTGAACATTAGTAACTCAGGGATTACCTATACTTATGACATCACTTTTTATGATATAAAACCCTTTTAATGTAGTTGACCATAAAAGCACTATAGTAGTAAATATTAGAATTAACAAAAATTAGTCACAATAAGCGAGTTAATATTATTTCATAGTTGGATAATTACAAAAATATGTACTTTTTTAAAGAGACTTTTCACATCATGGGACTTCAAATTGTGAAGTTATTGTTAATGTAAGCTCTTTTCTATGCTACTTCTCAGAAACAGAATTTTTTTAACTTATTTATTTTAACTTATCAGATACTTTTCTGACTGTAATGTATGCAAACAGCTCAGAAAGAAGAGAAATATTAATCAACAGATCACATTTGACCATTTACATAATGAATTCTCTTAAATGTAGGATGAAGGGTTTATTGTTTCATTTATTCATTTATTTTGTTTTTTTGGTAGTGGAGCTGATGGATGATATTATAACCATTGTAGCATATAAACCACAGTATCGGTAAGATTTCGTTACCACAGTTTTGCTATGTACATAAGAATAAATTAATTTCTAATTCCAAGCATATGTTTCAACAAAAACCTCTTGAAAATGTAGTCTTGAAAAAAAATATTTCAGATTCCTCCCCAAACCATATTTTATTTATGGAGAGTAAGTATTCCTTGCAATTGGACAAAAAAATGATTTTGTTGTTGCTTAATTGTATAAGACAGCTGTTTATATGTGGCACCTGTAAAATAGCCTGCTAAAATAACAGAACATCACAAATATGTTTCTTATTCCTATGTGGATTTGTAACAAATTCTAAATTTTCATGCAGTACACACTGAGCATCTGTAGCATGTTATTATAAATGATACCCTACTTTTTACATCAGCCCACAAACAATATGCTGCAATATAGACTATGAGCTGAACAATATCCTTACAGAAAATCCTAGGAATGCTAGCCATTTCATTTCATTTCCAGCCAATAAAACACAAGAATAAAATTTAAAATACATAAACTGCAATAAAAAATATTAGAATGCAAAATAAAAAGGCCCCAAACTGAAACAATAATGAGAAAAGGATAACATCTTTGGAAGACTTTCAGCTCTTCCAAAGAAGCAGGATCCCACCTTCATCACCAGTGTTGTGTAGTAAGTTCTTTGGAAGCAGTAAGCAAGATGAGAGGTTGCAAAAAGGAACATTGCTTTATGGAGGCAAACAGGAACAGAACTGAAACAGAGGCTTCTGCACAACTACTTATATGGTTGGCCACTAGGCGGTGGCCAATAGGTTTAAAGGAACCCATTCATCCAATGATTTTCTTGGAGACAGCGAGTCTGGCTAGTCAGTGACCGTTACACAGGCACACCAATTGAGCAACCTCAAGCAGCAATCAAAAGACACGTGAAAGCAGTTAAAGTAAAATCCCAATACATTACACCTGCCATATTAAAGAAACCCATGACATGACGTCAACATGGACACCAGTCATTTCTGATTGTATGAGAAAAAAATGGAAAGCCTACTTTAATATCAGTTGCAGACACATAAAGTCAAATCAAATATTTATTACAATCATGAACCAGGATAGATTTAGGATAAAACTGGCCTGAGAATTGTCCTCAATGGAAAAAAGTGGTGGAAAGAAAGAAAGAAAGAAAGAAAGAAAGAAAGAAAGAAAGAAAGAAAGAAAGAAAGAAAGAAAGAAAGAAAGAAAGAAAGAAAGAAAGAAAGAAGGGAGGGAGGGAGGGAGGGAGGGAGGGAGGGAGGGAGGGAGGGAGGGAGGGAACATCTAATGAAGGTTGCTGTCAAGGATGAAACTGTTACAAATGAACAAGTTGGAGACAGACCCATGAAACATGTGCCCATTAAGTTATCCTACTATTGTCATGCACCATGGAAGAGCCAATCAAAATTTCATAGGAACCTTGCAGGTCTTCTGGAAATGAGTTTTAATTGATGGCACAGTTTGATTCTGTATATTGAACTTGAGTGAAAGCATTGTCTCATTTTCATCAGATGTAAAGCATTTAGCCCATTTTGGTATAGACAATTCAATAACATGCACCAATACTGATCAGACAAAATAAAGATGATCACTAAAATTCAAACAGTCGCAATGCAAAGATCTAAATACACACAATCATTTAGGTGATATGTCCAAAATCCCTAGAAAACCTTTAACCAATGTGGTTACTACACCAGAAATGATTAAAAACAACTGATATTCAGCTGAGATTGTGTTGTCAAGAAGTGAATTACAATGACTCACTAATGTACGGGAACATTGTCAGACTTACTATGGAAAGGAATCAGCAAGATGTAATATATAACATTATCTTCTTTGGATGTTATCGGATCATTAGGATCATTTAAAGAAAATTACATAGATGTTGCTCTGTAGTAAATCTGTACAGCCATAATGGACTAAATGCTTTGCTCTCCCATTATTTTGTTTCATACATCCATGAATAAAAGTCACCCTTGGGCAGAAAAGGAATGCATGCACAGTCAAAAACAAGTTGATCAGTTTTAGGAGGCAGAGGATTGAAGATTGACAAAGACTATTAGGAATCATTCTTATTTAGTATTGGAACCATAACGCAATACCATTTTTGTTTTATAGCAAACTCTAATTAGCTAAATACACTTAGAAGACAGAAAGAGATTACAAATAAGGACAACATGACTCTAACAGTGTTATCTCTGTTGGAGAAATTCTTCCTATGGAGTTCTTTTTAATAATAGTTTTTTAAATATTTTTTAATAATAACATTCTTCCATTGGAGCTTAAGTTGTTTATTACCATTTTGGAGGCAGCAAAAGCAACACTCCAAAGGTTGTGGAGTTGCAACTGTTTTATAAACTTATGCTAATTATAACACACATGATTTGGTACAATAGAATTATTGATTGAACATAGCAGCATAAATTGACTGGATATGCATTATACTGTATGTTGAAGAGGTAAGGTGAAGGGAAGTATTAAAGGTGATACTACAAAGACAATAGCATATTCTTCTATGCTTTGTCATAGGCAAACACTATGTTTTTTAATAAAAGTTTCTATAGGTGTTCCAGAGGGACGTGATGGCTCAGTGGTTAAGATGTTGGGCTTGTGTCTGGAAAATTGACATCCCCATTTAAGACTCAAGTGCCGTGCAATGGGGCAAGCTCCCATTACTTTCCCCAGCTCCTGCCCATCTAGCAGTTCAAAATAATGCAAATGTAAGTAGATAAACAGGTACCACTGTGATGGGAAGATAATAGTGTTCCATGGCCTTGGTATATAATCATGCCAGCCACTTGACCGTGAAAAAGTCTTCAGACAACATTGGCTTCCTCAGCTAAGAAACAGAGATGAGCACTGCCCCCTCAACTTGGACACGACTGGACAGGGAAACCTTTACCTTTATAGGTGTGCCCCTTTCTCATGTGATATCTTGAAATGCCCTTCCCTTTCAGAGCTGTTTCATCTCTGAGTATCTTAATCAGCAGTGTTACAGCTTCATTTTCATGAGTGATATAACAATTTTCTGTGGGAAAATGGATTTGGTGAAATGGCAATTTATTTATCCTAACTAACTTCATTATTATTCTTCACCTCTCAGTAATACAGTGCTCTCTCTATCCAGGTTTCAAACCAATGCAATACCAGAGCATAAAAAAAATGGAATCAGTCAATTGCTCTTCCATAGCTTCTGCAATACCTGCACTCCCAATTTTTGTAACTCCATTGGGACTTTTATAGCTGAGAACTGCTTTACCTCCCTTCCTTTTTTATAGGGTTGAAATCTAGGAACTTCTCTTTTTCTATTTATGTTACATTTTCTTTACCAAAATAGAGGAGATGGGTGAAAAAGTGCAGGAGCAGCAGGTTTTCAGTGTGGCTAAATCTCTTATCTCCTGCTTTCCAGCCGTCTGTCAGAAGAAGGAAGCCATCCCTCTAAACAGATGAAGTTTACCGTCTTTTATTTTCTCGTGACTGCTGTTAATTACTTAGGAAAACAGCTACTAGATTTGTTTTGCACAGATAGCATTTTCCAGCAATGAAATGTGTCTAACCTTTTCTTTTTTTAAGCTACTTTCTAGTTTTGTGTTAGTTTCCCTTCCATTTCTGCATGCAAAGCATCTTAAATACTGTATAACAATTATTTAGCTAGTTAGAAGTGGCATATTTCTGCTCTTGAAACGATATGAATGTAAGAATGATCCTTCCATTTACTTGCAACTGGATTTTTAATCTAATTTTGAATAGTTTAACTCCTAAATGCCTTTTGCCAAATCTCTTACTGTATTGCTTTAACTATTGCTGTCTTCCTTCCTCCTTCCCAGTGGCGTAGCGTGGGTTGTCAGCACCCGGGGCAAGGCAAGTAATTTGCGCTTCCTCGCTCTCGCACTGCACCACACGCCTGGCACCCCCCTGGCGTAAGAAGAATCGAGCCTCCCGCGATCTCCCGTCCCCCCCACCCCCCTGAAATTCTCGCCCGCTTTCACAGACTTGTTCTTTTACACCGGCTGCAAGTACCAGGAGCCAAAGGCAGCCTCTCCGAAAGCCTCACACCCAAAGACGCAGGCACGCCCACACCGAGGAACGCCGCCGCTGGCGAGGCTCGCAGACGCCGCCGCTGCCGTTCTTTCTTTCTCGTTCGCGGGAGCGCGCAGCGGCGTACGCATACAGAGGCGTATATAGACCCAGGGAGCCGCCGAGCCTTCCCCCACCCGGAGAGAGAAGCGTTTCTGTGTCGGCGCAGGCACAGATACCCCTCACTCGCGAGCAGCCTTGCCCTAGCCCGCCGGTCGCGCCCCCCCAAATGTTGCGCCCGGTGCGGCCGGCCCCCCCTGCACCCCCCACGCTACGCCACTGCTCCCTCCCTCCCTCCCTCTCTTTTCACAACAGCAGCATTTATGATATTGGCTTTATGCACAGTATTCTATTTTCAACTTCTACCCCATGTATTTTAACCACCAATTTAGAATATTTTACTACTTACTTTTTTCAGATTCATAAGGTTGATCCCTTTATCTATTAGGCATTCTCTTCTTTGAGTTCCTCATTATTTTCTCGGCCACCCAACTGAAGCAAGTGTTTAGGGTCTTATGGATCTTTGGCTTTGTAGCATTTAGAAAACCACCACTGAGTCTTTGTAAGATCAAAGAGGACTAGGAATAAGAGAGCAGTGTTTGAACAAGGAAGATGGATGCCTGAAAGTGAAGATAACAAACAGCCCAGAACAGCCCTTAGTAGGCCACTGTTTCCCTATTGTGTTGATTCAAACCTTGAAACTGAAAGAAGAAAGAGACTGAATTACAAGATTTGTGGCATGCATTTTATAAAGTTTAGCTTTTCAAGCCTAATTTCTGCTGAACCATCAGCAATTCTTCAGTGAGATTCTGGTTAATATCTCCAGTGGCATTATAATGAATGGTTAGGAAAAATGCTGTCTATTGAATTACATTGTCTTTCAGTGAAAATTCATCTTTCTAAACAATTAACCTTGTAACTCACAAAATAAAAGCTTTGTTTTCATCATCATTAGCAGTTATTTCCAGATTCTACTCTCATGAAAAGGCATTAAATTGTGGCTTGTGCTGCTTCAGAGAATCTATAATACTTAAAATGAAATTCCTGAAATCCACAAATTTAATGAAGCACTGTAAATTATGTATATGTAAAACAGAATTATGCCCTGCTGAATTTGAAGTTAATAGTATAAGCCTTTCGGCCCACAGGCCAGATGCGTCATGCCAAAAGTGTGCCCACCTCAGCTCTGGCAATGGGAAAAAAGTCAACACATCACATGACATGGTGAGTTTGACACCCCTGGTATAAGCTAAACAGCTGGTCAGAATTCTGAGAATATTCCCTTTACAACTCTATAGATATAGTGACCTTGGTTTAAATTTTTCAGTGCAGCGATTTAAATCTTTGGACCCCCATATTCAACCATTTGCCACTCAGAAGCCACCTATGAATGTACCACACTGTAAACTGTAGCCTGACACCTAGTAATAGGTTGGTTGCTTTTAAGATGATTGCTATCCACTAATTTGCACTACTCACAATATAATCAGACACAGTATATAATCAATTTCATGCATGATGGGTAATATTAATCACCATGATCATTATTACCTGTGTGCTATCTTTTAAAGAAACACCGAGCCTAAGGTATTTTCTAAAGTTCAAGAAATTAGAGTGGCACAAGGGATACAGTCCCAGAAATATTGTTCTTTCTACTTCTTTGTCATTTTCATAAGGAAAACACTTTGAAAATTTAAATAATGTTTTCTCCAGTTTCATCATTTAGCTATGGGATTCTTGTTCTTCCCTTAATTATGAGGTGAGTTTGGTATCTGTTTCATTAATGGAAAGATAGTTTGGACACAGGTCACTGACTTGACTTATTTTACATGATGTGGTCTTAGCATCCCCAAGGAGCCCACAAATTAGGTTTTGACAGCTAGCATTGGTACAGAACCACCATAATGCTACTGGAATGGACAGCAAAACTAACAGTTTCATTCCATAGTAATCTTGTTAAGTTTCTTATTCATTCATATTGAATCTAAGTACATAAAAAACAGCATTTTCTTGGCCTCAGGCTTTTGCCAGGTTCATGGTGACATTATTCAACTAGAAGTTATGTTTCTTTTAGGTCAATTGGAGAAAAAGAAATGATACCACTTTAAGCCAAGAGAATCTGATCTTCGCCCTATGACCATCAATCCAAGCTAGACTGCAGTTAGTTTGATTCATAGTCACATTCTCCTAACTACACTGTCAATGACCAAGTACCATTTCTTGAAAGAAGAAGAAGTATGGCCCCATCAGTCTCTCTTTGTCATACTGGACCACATCAATGGTACTGGGTGTTTTGTTTTGTTTTGTTTTTTGATAGTTCAATAAATAACTGTGGCACAGAGAAAAAAAATCAGAGAGCATACAATAGTAGAAGAGTCAACTCTTCCTGCTTGGATACAAGGGAAAAAGGAGGGAATTGCTTAAACTCTGTTATGATCATGTGTTAAAGAGTCAAATTAGCATAAATTGGTATCATTGAGGAATGAACTGCCCTTACCATGATTCCAAATTTTGTAATTAATTTGACAATCCAAAAATACAAACCTACTGTGTTTCCCTGAACACAGTCAGCCCCCGTGCACTTGCCACCTGTTGTGTGCATGCTAGGGGTGGGACACCCAGCCAGACTGATCACCCTGATACTGTGTTTCCCTGAAAATAAGCCGTAATTCATCTTTTTGTGCCAAAAAATATATAAGACTGGGTTTTATTTTCAAGGAAACACGGTAGCTGAAAACTCTTCTGAGTTTTTAGATCACACTTCTATATTAGCATATGTGCATTGCAAAATACATTGAGGAATATCTCTCTGTTTCCATGGATCAAATTGTTTTTTGTGAAATACATTTCTCTGCCTCACCATTACACAGAATACTAAATAAGAAACAATGTCAAATGTTTAACTAAAAGGATTGTTGTATTGTTTCAGTTATACAACTCCTATTGGATTCAGTAGTGACTTAGTGATATAAAACCAATGAACTTAATTGGTTTTGGCAAAAATATATCTATTGTTCTCTTAATATTTTTAATCACAGCTGCTTAAACCCATAGGAAATTAGAGCCATCCAGAGTTTTATATAAGATGGGCAGTTACATAAGTATTTTTAAATAAATAAATAATTAAAATTACCATGGATTATGGAGCTGAACTAAACCAAGTTTTGTAAATAAAACTGGATCCGTTTAGTTAATTAAGTATCAAAGTAAACAATATATGAACATGTAAACACATGCTTTAAAAATTTAGAACATATCATTGTAAATTCAGACAACAGACCACAACACTGAAGAAAAAAAAATGGCCTAGTGTTTATTTAGTGATGTTTTAACCACCACACCAAACTGGTTCCCTGCACACATGAATAAAACTTTGGGGGGGAAAATATAACAATTCAAGATATATATGTGAAATTAAATTCTTAAAATATTGAATTTGTCATTTCATGAGGAGCTTTGGTTGTACTGCGCCAGAGGCTTAGTGAAGAGAATAATCTTGCATAAATGGAAAGTACTTTTTCCTGCATGATCCTCCTTGTCAAATTTTGGAATATTGAAACTTGCTTCCATTATGTGACTGAAGTCCTTTGAAAGGATAGCTTTGCCAGTGAAATATACAGTATCATATGGTTCAAAGAAAGAATGTGCATTCCAGTAAGCAAGGCTTATATTGCATACCATGCTTTTTTTTAGAAGTTGTTTTAAATTTGTTATTTTGGGGCAAAAATGAGGGGAGTGAAAATAGACTGAAGATGATCAGTACTGTAGGCAGAAGGACAGATGATATAGAAATTAGTAAGCAAGATAAAAGTTAAAGGTAAAGGTTCCCCCGCACATGCATGCTAGTCGTTTCCGACTCTAGGGGCCGGTGCTCATCTCCGTTTCAAAGCCGAAGAGCCAGCGCTTGTCCGAGGACATCTCCGTGGTCATGTGGCCGGCATGACTAGACGCCAAAGGCGCACGGAACGCTGTTACCTTCCCACCGGAGTGGTCCCTATTTTTCTACTTGCATTTTTACGTGCTTTCGAACTGCTAGGTTGGCAGAAGCTGGGACGAGTAACAGGCGCTCACTCTGCTACACGGCACTCGGGATTCGACCCGCCAAACTGCCGACCTTCTGATCGACAAGCTCAGCGTCCTAACCCACTGAGCCACCGCGTCCCTTAAGATAAAAGTTAGGATGGTAAAAAAAACACTTTGTAAAGGTAGATAAAAGAACTAAAATGAGCCTGCTGAAGACTGTCTCTCTCCCCCCACCCTTTGTCCTCCGCAAGTGAATTAAACTGATTCTATCTATCTATCTAAAGCAGCTTTTCTCAAATTTGGCAACTTTAAAATAAGTGGACTTCAGTTCCTAAGATTCCAGAATCAACCATGATGAGAGTCGAAATCCACATATCTTCACCTTGTCAAGATTGAGAAATACTGGGCTAGAGTCTAACTATAATGTGTCAGAACAGCAAAGCAGAAATCCAAAGGACTGCCTCATGTTTTATGGCCAATCATTTTGATTAACAGGTAATGAACCTCATAGGCCAGCTACTCCTGTCAATATTAGCCAAATTATCACAACACTCAATTCACTCCTCCTAATTTTCCAATTATGGAAGGAAAGCTACAACAGTATTTCAGTTGCTACCAAAGCTAGAAGTCTCACAAAGATGCAGTGAATGGTAAGTTTAATTCAAATCTCACTAAAGTATTTCAGAAGCAATCCATTTAGTTTGGCATCTCAAATCAAGAAGTGATTATTTGGGAGTAGTTTGACTGATTTCCCATTGAATCAAATATTCAAAAGCTTTTGTACCTAATAATCAGATTGTTCTGCTTTCCCTAAATTATGTCTTTTTCAAATAAAGGTGCATGCCATCCCCATATATATGTTAGTTTGCTTAATACTGCTCATAAGTTTGAATACCATTCACACCTTCTAATTCATTTATACAGTATTTCTATATTTATATTTCAATTTATTTATGAAATTTATATTTTATATTTTCCCCAACAAAATCAAATTGCTCTGCATTTGTGGTGGAAGAAAATAGATGTTACAAACAAAATGAAGGCTATTGACACTTCCTCTCTGTTTTTTTGGATGTAAACCCCAGTTCCTCTGTTTGCCTAATCCTACCAGGGACACTCCAACATCTCCTTAACAATGGAGCTCTTCTGCCATTCCTGAAAGAACTATTTTGACTAATAATAGAAATAACCAAAGGTATGTTAAGAAAGACATGTTCTAGCTTCCCCAAAACTTTCCCAAAAATCCGATTCCTAGAATTTTCCTACAGCCCTCAACTTCTATACAACTCTTTGCTTTCTCATTGTTCAGAGTTTCCCTTATCAATTTTATTATTATTATGATTTGGCACACAGAAAGCCAGATGTTCAGACTGGATTTAGCATTTTTGTCTACCTATCGAGCCCTTACCAAGGACTTGGGATAGGCAAATGTTGATGTTTGATGGTGTTACAGATATCATTGCAGGCTGGAAGCTGTTCTGAGTAAAGCCACCTTTTGCAATTGACTGATGGGAAATTTGTCAATGCCAGTGGCATTCAAGTGGTGTTCCAGTTGTTTTGGGATTGCACCCAAGGTGCATATTACTATTGATACTACCCTTGCTTGCCTTTGCCACAGTTGTATTTGTAGTAATCAACTTCATCCAGTTTCTTAATGTTATTTTCGTGATTCCTTTCTATTTTTCCTTGTTTGATGGTGAGTGTGGCATAGTTGTCAAATCCAAACTCCATTGCAATATCTTGGCTACAGTATATATATGGACAGTGTTAAGCAGCAATTCTATTGCAGATGGTGTTTCAAATTGTTGGTGTAAAGGAGGTGTGATAATTTGGCAGATGTTTTTGATGTTTGATAGCCATGGCCTGAATTATTCAATATTGTTGACAGAGGAATCAGTGCAATGACAAATAATAGTAGCGATAGTGAATCTCCTTGAAACATTCCTCTCAGAGGGGCCCTTGGTGCTCAAGACATTTCATTACCCAAACTAGGTAACTTAATCAGCGCTAGTAAGAACTGCAGCAACTAAAAGTTGTTGGTAAGCAAGCCTGTAGTTGCCTGGTGCTGCCAGTTTTGCTGGATCTTTAATTATCAGGTAGGTTTTCCTAGATGTTAGTCACTCTTCAATTTCACTTCCTTGTAGTATGTTAAACTTCTTGGCAATGAGTGGGTTTAGACCAGTTAGATGTTTCAACCAAAAAACCATGCATTTCATCTTCACCTGGTGCTGACCAATTCTTAATCTTCCTTGTTCTTTTCTCTACCATTTCTGCTATTATTAGTAGGTCTTTCATTTCAACTTCTTTTTTATTCTTATCCACCTCCTTTAACCAAGCTGTATCCTTGTTGTATTTATTTGGGTTATCCCATATTTGTGCCCAGTACTGCACTGTTTCTTCCTTGTCAGGTACTGACTGACCCACTGAAGTTTCTCCATTGATGGATTGGTAGAAATGTTTGTGATCTGACTGAAATTAGAGATTCTGCCTATAATTTGCAATACAAGCTTCATATCTGCTGATGTTTTTGGCTGCAGCTGTTATTTGCTGCTTTATTATTTCCAGTGCTTCCTTGATCTTCCTGTTTCTAAGTAGTATTTCTTGATTAGGTATTCTTTCATCTTCTTGTTCTTCAGCTTCTTTTCTTTCATCTGTTCTAGCTTGCTTGTGTCTGATCTTAACTTGCTGATCTTATGTTCCAGTCTAACCTTCCATTTTTGTGGTGCACTGTTTGGTTTTTTTCTTTGTTGATTTTGTATCTCAGGTATTCAATTATATCTACAGTTGTGCTGTATATTAGTTGGTAGACACTAATCTGGCAAGAATAGCCAACACCTCAGAAGACAAGCTCAGGATACAAAAAGATCTTGACAGACTTCAAGAATGGGCCCTATCCAACAACATGAAATTTAATGTGAGAAAAGCAAAGTTTTACACCTAAGCAGGAACAACTATAGGTACAAATACAGATTAGGTGGAACCTGGCTCAAAAACAGTAACTGTTAGAGGGATTTTGGAGTCCTAATAGATAAGCACTTAAGTATGAGCCAGCAGTGTGCAGCAGAAGACAAAAAAGCTAATACAATCCTTGGTTGTATAAACAGAGGCATAGAATCAAAATCATGTGAAGTATTAGTATGCTTTATAAATTGTTAGTAAGACCACACCTGGAATACTACATCCAGTTTTGGTCACCACATTATGAAAAAGATGTTGAGACTTTGGGAAAAGTGCAAAGAAGAGGAACTAAGGGCCTGGAGATAAAAACATATGAAAAAAGTTTGCAGGAATTGGGTATGGCCAAAAAAGGACTAGGGATGACATGATAACAGTATTCCAATACTGCTGCCACAGTACTGGAATACTGTACTGTATTGAGAGGCTGCCAGAAAGAAGAGAGGGTCAACTTATTTTCCAAAGCTCCAGAAGGCAAGACAAGAAACAATGTTTGGAAACTAATTAAGGAGAGAAGCAACCTGGAATTAAGGAGAAACTTCCTAACAGTGAGGACAATTAACCAATGGAATAGCTTGCCTTCCAAAGTTATAGATGCTTCATCACTGGAAGTTTTTAAGAAAGGACTAGACAGCCACCTATATGAAATAGTATAGGGTCTCCTGTTTGATCAGCAGGTTGCACTAGATCTCCAAGGTCCCTTCCAACTCTATTCTAATTGATTGAAATATTTGTTCATTGAGGTGAGTTGATGCTTATACTTGATATTGCAATATTTGCATCTTTTAATGCTTGTGCTAGATGTTTCTTTGGAACAAGCTTCAGTGCAGGCAGCCTTTTTCTGATGTTTTTGTGCTGTTCTAGATGCTCAGTTATTCTTTGTTTTAATTCTTTTTCTTCTTTAGTTACCATAGTTTCTGGCGTATAAAACTATCGCACCATTGCACTCATTTCACATGCTAGTAAAGTTATGCTTAAAATCCTACAAGCTAGACTCCAGCAGTATGTGGATCGAGAACTACCAGAAGTACAGGCAGGATTTCAAAAAGGCAGAGGAACTAGAGATCAAATTGCTAACATACGCTGGATCATGGAGAAAGCTAGAGAGTTCCAGAAAAACATCTACTTCTGCTTCATTGACTATGCTAAAGCCTTTGATTGTGTGGATCATAACAAACTGTGGCAAGTCCTTAAAGAGATGGGCGTACCAGACCATCTTATTTTTCTCTTGAGAAAACTATATGCGGGCCAAGAAGCAACAGTGAGAACTGGACACTGAACCACTGATTGGCTCAAACTTGGGAAAGGAGTCCGGCAAGGCTGTATACTGTCACCCTGCCTATTTAACTTATATGCAGAGCACATCATGAGAAAGGCAGGGCTAGATGAATCAAAAGTTGGAATTAAGATTGCCGGAAGAAATATCAACAATCTAAGATATGCAGATGATAGCACTCTAATGGCAGAAAGTGAAGAAGAACTAAAGAGCCTCTTGTTGCGGGTGAAGAAGGAGAGTGCAAAACTTGGGTTGAAACTAAACATTAAGAAAACCAAGATCATGGCATCTGGCCCTCTCAATTCCTGGCAAATAGATGGGGAAGAAATGGAGGTAGTGACAGATTTTATTTTCCTGGGCTCCAAGATCACTGCAGATGGGGACTGTAGCCAAGAAATTAAAAGACGCTTGCTCCTCGGGAGGAAAGCCATGACAAATCTAGACAGCACACTAAAAAGCAGAGACATCACCCTGTCAACAAAAGTGCGTATAGTCAAGGCTATGGTCTTCCCAGTTGCAATGTATGGCAGTGAAAGTTGGACCATAAGAAAGGCTGAGCGCCAAAGAATTGAAGCCTTTGAACTATGGTGCTGGAGAAGACTCCTGCGAGTCCCTTGGACTGCAAGGCGATCAAACCGGTCAGTCCTAGAGGAGATCAACCCTGACTGCTCTTTAGAAGGCCAGATCCTGAAGCTAAAACTCAAATACTTTGGCCACCTAATGAGAAGGAAGGACTCACTGGAGAAGAGCCTAATGCTGGGAAAGATTGAGGGCAATAGAAGAAGGGGATGACAGAGAATGAGGTGGCTGGATGGAGTCACTGAAGCAGTAGGCGTGAGCTTAAATGGACTCCAGAAGATGGTAGAGGACAGGAAGGCCTGGAGGAACATTGTCCATAGGGTCGCGATGGGTCGGACACGACTTCGCAACTAACAACAACAACAAAGACTACTTTTTAACCCATGAAAATCTTCTCAAAAGTCAGGGGTCGTCTTATACGCCGGGTGCTGAAAATTTAGGGACAGGGCTGGCTGGAAAACCTGGAGCGGATCTCCCATTTAGTCTGCGCAGGGAAAGCGGGACCAATTGGAGAAGAAGCTGCAGTCTGTGATTTTTTACAGGCTGGGGTCTGGGCGTCTTTCCTTCTAAAGTTGAAGAGCAGCTGTAGTATATCCCAACTTGAAAGGCAGGTGGGGAAGGCAGCAGCCAGAGCAGCGGCTTAGCTCTAAGGACACATTTGACTCAGGAACTGGGCGGGCTGGCTGGAAAACCTGGAGCGGATCTCCCATTTGGTCTTTTTTTTTTAAATCCCATTTATATCCTGCCCTTCTCCGAAGACTCAGGGTGGCTTACAATTTAAAGCACAAATCAATGTGCTTAGCAATAGCCTTCATTCTGTGTATATGCCTGTTTATTAGGGCTTTCACACACCCCCAAGCAGCATTATTACAAAGTCAGCTTATTGCCCCCAACAATCTGGGTCCTCATTTTACCTACCTTGGAAGGATGGAAAGCTGAGTCAACCTTGAGCCTGGTGGGATGCAAACCTGCACTAATTGCAGGCAGCTGGTGTTATTTAAGGCTCAGCGCAGGGAAAGCTTTAGAGTGAATTAGGAAAAGTGAAAAAGTGAATTAGGAAAATAGGGAACGGTTGCTGGAATTGGGTATGTGTAGCTTAACAAAGAGAAGGGTGAGGGGTGACATGATAGCAGTGATCCAATATCTCAGGGGCTGCCAAAAAAGCAGAGGGAGCCAAGCTATTCTCCAAAGCACCTGAAAGCAGGACAAGAAGCAATGGATGGAAACTAGTCAAGGAGAGAAGCAACCTAGAACTAAGGAGAAATTTCCTGACAGTTAGAACAATTAACCAGTGGAACAACCTGCCTCCAGAAGTGGTGAATGCTCCAACACTGGAAGTTTTTAAGAAGAGACTGGACAGCCATTTGTCTGAAATGGTATAGGGTTTCCTGCCTTAGCAGGGGGGTTGGACTAGATGACCTCCAAGATCCCCTCCAACTACTTCTTCTTCTTCTTCTTCTTCTTCTTCTTATTATTATTATTATTATTATTATTATTATTATTATTATTATTATTATTATTATTATTATTATTATTATTATTATTATTATCATCATCAGTGCTTTTTTTGTAAAAGAAAAAGGTGCCGGAACTCACACATGTCATACAAACCACCTTGCCTACCCTACAAGGTTCCATCCAAAAAAGGTGCCGGAACTCCGTTCTGAGCGTTCTATGAGAAAAAAAGCCCTGATGATGATGATGATGATGATGATTATTATTATTATTATTATTATTATTATTATTATTATTATTATTATTATTATTATTATTATTATTATTATTATTATTATTATATCCACTTGCACTGTTTTATGTTTACATGTTTGATGACAAACAGCCTTATGTTTATAAGTGACAGTTTTCCTACTAAGCACCTGCATGTCATAAGCATTTGAATTAAAATTACCATATTAAATTCAAATCTGATGTTTTTTAATTTTTATTTGGTGTGCATTGGAAGAGGGGTAGTCTTATACGGTGAGTATAGCCCAAACCCTATAATTTAACAGGAAATGTAGGGGGTCGTCTTATACGCCCAGTCGTCTTATACGCCGGAAAATACGGTAGGTGACTTTGTTCTTCCTGAGCCAGAGGAGAAGGTACACGGTTTCCAAATGAAAACAATTGTATCTCTCTTGGATTCCTCTATTGCCAACCCCCCCCCCCCTGGTTAGCCTCTACATTCTGAGTCAATTCTGGCAAGGTTTGATTCCTTTGCCCTGGGTAAACCTTTGCAGTTCTTCCAATTCTGTTTCTGTGAATACTTTATTTCTTATTATAAATCTGTGTTGAATTGCTAACCTCTGTTCTATTGTTTCTGATTCTGGATGTTGTTCTTTCCAGAACTGGTGCATTCATTTCAAATATCCTCTTCTTCTTTTTTTGTTTTTTTTTTAGAAAATTTTATTAAATATACATTTAAAAACAAAAGTGGACATGATTCAACTTCCCTAGCTACAGCACTACTATTAGTATTATCTTATGTTACAAAAAGAAATAACAAAAACCTAAAATACAGTCTATAACAGGACAGAGTATAACAAACTGTACACATAACACCTGTCAATTTTTTTAGTAAACTAAAAAAATAAATAGTAAATATCCTCTTCTTGTTGGACTTGATTTCTTTGTTTCAATCACTGTATATTTGCAACTGGTAAACACTTTTTCTTCCAGTAGTTCTGCAGCTGCTGGCCCTGATTGCTCCAGCAACAGTCCTGTAGCCCATTTTTCACCAGATATCTAGCAACTCCAACATCTAGCATGGACTGAGCTGGTATGACTTTCTGAAATTTACATCATACCATTTTTTTATAGGAGAGCTCTGACATAACTCTCATCTTCCTCAGAGCACACAAGCTGCACAGCCGTGTCAAGGTAGTGCCTCACTGGGACATTACTAAATTACTATTGTTGTTATTGTCATTGTTGTTGTTATTATTATAATTATAATTATAGGTTTAAACCTTAAATTTGATTCACAGCCTGGGACTGGTTAAAAACAGTTCAAGTCCTAACCAAGGACCTAAGATCTGTTAAGGTAACATCTGAGTATATAGGCAGTTCCAAGTAAGGTGGGTTTTTGCAAAGTCAAAATATTCAGGTGTAATAAGTTCAAAATTTCCATGTATCTAGGCAACACTTTGGGTATTGTTCCAAGGGCTCCTATTACTATTGGTACAACTATTGATTTCTTCCTCCATAATATTCAACTTCCACTGGCAGATCGTGGTATTATTATTATTACTATTTTATTATTATTATTTCTGTTAATAGCTACACCACATTTGTATAATATCCAGTAATACAGGTTTATCCCACCCAAGCCCTAGGTCTAAGGTTTTTCATTAAGTACAATATGTGTTTCTTGCAACATAATACTAGCTGGTGACAATTTTAACAGCTTAGTACAAATGTGTAATTCCATTCTTTTTTTAGATCTGAGTCATTTACATTCCAGTAACTAATTTTAACTGCCATTCCTTCATGTAGATAAAATGTTTCTCTAAATCCATTTCTCAGCATTACCGACATCTCACACAGTACAAAACTTAAAATTAGGAAACATAAAGAGAAGGCTTTTAAATAATGAATATGAATCTAAAAGTCAAAAAGTCAAAAAAATAAACATAATGCCAAAAAGATGATTTAAAAATGCACAACCCTAACATTACAAAAGAAAAAAGAAAAAAAAAATCTCTCAATTATAAACTTCTAATTTTGTTTAAATTACTGTTTCCCTACTACCACCCAATTCTGGAAGTAAAAACATCAAAGATAAAGTATCTATACACATATAGTAGTGAAGACTGTTAAAGGAAAAAGAAAAGAATATTTATTTATTCATTAATTCATGTACTCATTCACAATATATTATGGGGATTCTAGGAATCTGGAGAAGACTCCTATGAGACATTGCTACAGAATCCTACTGAAATTTGTCAATCAGTATTACGTTTCTAGGTAGCAATACAAAATTCTGGTATTCTGATGCTGCCACAAAACTTTGGAGCAGTACACATTCATTCATTTCAAAGATGTGAGTTACATTATTAAATGTGCTACCTCTTCATGCCAGTTTTGGACAATATGTTTTGCATCACTGAATCTCCCATTAAATATCAGACTATGCTGATATGCTGCCAAGAAAAGAATCATTTAAATGTAACGGTATTGATTGGCATGTAATTGTCCATTTAAAATTCATGGTGCCTATTATTGCTTTTTTCCAATAAAATAATTTATTGGGTGAATGTGTTTTTGATGTCCTATTGTAGTATTGAGGTTTTACAATAAAAGAGAGGGAGGATAGAGAAAGAGGGAAAGGAAGAAAAAGAGAGGAGGGGAAGAACAGGAAGGAAGGAAGGAAGGAAGGAAGGAAGGAAGGAAGGAAGGAAGGAAGGAAGGAAGGAAGGATTTCTAAAGATTATCTATAGATGGAACAAAGTGAAGTAATCTGGTATGCCTGACCATTAAAATAATTCACAGAAAATTTGGACAAAAATGTAAAAAATAAATATAATCTTGCAATAGGAGCCCTGAAGTGGCCAAAGTCCTATCAAACATAATTTAAAAAAAATATGAAGTTAAATTACTTTCAATCTCTTTTTATTTAGTATCACACTGTGATATATCAACTTTCATTGAAAATGTCTTAACCATTGAGAATAAGACTATTTAATCTAAACAGTAACTTAAGTATTCATTACCAAACTGATCTTTCTTGCAGTTCATATTTCATGTAGTGATTATTTCCAGATTGAGTAATCTGAACCTATTAAGATTACAAGACATTAATTAAATGGGCACTGTCTGAGTGAAACTAGGAAATCAGGTCAGGGAGAAGACAAAAGAATTCTGCAGAAGATCTTAAGGATCCATGGTCAGAATAAAGATCTAAATGGGTAGTCACTGATGCATGGCACAGTACATGCTTTGTCTGTGAGAAGCATAAATTTCTTCTATAGTTTCATATTACACTAAAATAATGTTTTATGGGAAGTTTTGAAAAGACATTTGATTAAAATTAAAAGAGTGACTAAGACCAGGAAAGAAAATCTGACACAGTATATTGCATATTTGTGTGCTTAAGTTTGTACTCTGAGATCTTTGAATGCTTGTTCCTAAGAAATGCAGAGCCTTTTTCCAATTGAACCTAAACACAAACATTCCCTAACAAACTCTTTTATCTGGATGAGTCCTCATGATGGTTCTTCCACCCTCCTTCACCCATATCTGAGGCACTTTAAAGCCATCTTTAGCTGTTCCAGTGTTAAAGTGGTGTTTTGCCAGTTAAGCAGGCAACAGTCAGTTTAGGGAGTGATATCAACACATCTTTATTGGCCATGTTAGCTAGTGTAGGACTCCCTGTTCACCTTTAGCCCTGGCTTGTATTTTCCAGGACCATTCTGTTTTCGTAAGCAGAAAAGTCAGGATCTGTCAAATGGAGCTTCCCTATCTCTTCCTCTCCCTTTCCTTGGGCCAGTATCCAAATCAGTTTTTCGAATCCATTCATGAAATTATTTTTATGACTTTTTATATTTTGCTACATTGATTTTTGTTTTGTTGAGTTGATAGCAAAACTGTGAAATTCAGATGGCAACTGCCTTCCAATTTGGCTGTGAGTCAAGAAAGTGTAGAACTGTCAATTCAGACTGGAATTTTGAAAGAACAGGTTCCTCAGGCATTCCTGATTCAATTAAATTCTAACACACATCTAAAAAAAATCTATCACACATCTGAAACTTTTATGAGTGCAAAATCAACATTCGGGCAAAAAGTGATATAAATTGTCTCAAGTTGCTCTGACACATTGTAAAACAGCATCTTTCAAAAAGAAGAAAAGGGAGATGGGGAATAATAATAATTTATTGACCCTTGTACTCAAATGCAGGTTGTCATATTGTTCTGCTACTCTTATAACTGAATATTGGTGAACATGTTTCTGGTATTAGGAAGGAAGAATACTGTGAGATTTCCACACAGCAATTTAGCATATTTTCCAGCCTTCCTTATGGCAATATATCACTAATGAGGACAGGTTTTATCTCACCATAGTGATAGCTGGATGATGGTGTGAATCACTAGTGCAGAAATGCCTTCAATAAAATCCATGTTTTGCCTTTCTCTTGTAACTGTTGAGAGCCAAAGTCATAGATAACTTTTAAAGTTTTCTAAATTATCTCTTTTTGCTTCCAGAAATCTGAGTACAGCATTCATAGGGCAGCTGGTGTAATCACTGAACTTAGTTGGGGGGCAAGAAAGGCTTGGTGATAATTTAATGAGCTATATTAGTTGAATGCTTGATTACCTTGTACAATCATTTGACAACTAGCTCATTATAGTCTTTTTTTTCTTTTTGCTGGTTGTGGGAGAGGAATATGGAAAAGCTAGTTGGAAAAGACCCTTATGAGGACAGATGCATCCAAAAAGATTTGCCAGGTCTGTAAAAACATTTGTATAACTGCATCACATCAATTAGAATGGCAGGGAAACTAAGAAAAAAAATTACTAGAGAACCAAAGGAAAAAATGCAACCCTACTGTTTTCAGTTATTATTGTATCATTTCATAATACTTTAGCTACTTTATGGATCTGATAAACTGATCTGTAACTCACAAAAGCTTAGATGTTTTAATAACTTGTATTAGTTAGAAAACATGCTTTGGGAGAGAACAATAAACAATTTAGGACCGCAGTACTGACTTTTTTTTGCTGCTTTTTTCCACAGGTGGATAAGTATGATACAATCACTACTACCTTCCTTCATTCTGATCAAGCATCATAGTGACATTTTGCTTTTGAGTTCTGATTTATTAAGAGCAGAATTTATAACCACTTCCTTCTTCCAAGTGAAATAAAACAGATAGCAAAAGATATAAAAGATGATAATTCAATTCACAGCACATAAGACATTAAATATAAGCATAACAGCCATTCAAGCAAAGGTAGCATTTTAGGCTGTCATGATGTCATCATAGGGGTAGAGAAAAATAGGTGTGAGGGGAGGGGAATATACTTTGTTCACAATGTCACAGACAAGCTCCAAATCAGCCATCTAAAGTTAGTTGTTATCTTTCTTTTTCTCCCTTACCTTTCGCTTCCCTCCTGTCCTCAGCTATTTGCAAAGCTTCTTCAGACAGCCATTTTGCTTTCTTGCATTTCTTTTTCTTTGGGATGGTTTTATTTGCTACTTCTTGTACAATGTTGCGAACGTCCATCCATAGTTCTTCAAGCACTCTTTCTATCAGATCTAATTCCTTAAATCTATTTGTCACCTCTACTGTATATTCAACAGGGATATGATTTAGTTCATACTTGAGTGGCCTAGTGCTTTTCCCTACTTTCTTCAGTTTAAGCCTAAATTTTGCAATGAGAAGCTCGTGGTCTGAGCCACAGTCAGCTCCTGGTCTTGTTTTTACTGACTGTATAGAGCTTCTCCATCTTTGGCTGCAGAGCACATAGTCAATCTGATTTCTGTGTTGACCGTCTGGTGATGTCCATGTGTAGAGCCATCTCTTGGGTTGTTGGAAAAGAGAGTTTACTATGACCATCGTATTCTCTTGACAAAATTCTATCAGCCTGTGCCCTGCTTCATTTTGTACTCCAAGGCCAAATTTGCCTGTTATTCCGGTTATCTTTTGGCTTCCTACTTTAGCATTCCAATCCCCCATGATGATAAGGACATCATTTTGGGGGGTTAGTTTTATAAGGTGCTGTAGGGCTTCATAGAACCGGTCAATTTCATCCTCTTCAGCACTGGTGGCTGGGGCATGGACTTGGACTACTGTGATATTGAATGGTTTGCCTTGGATTCGAACTGAGATCATTCTGTCATTTTGAGGATTGTATCCCAGTATTGCTTGTCCTACTCTTTTATTGTCTATGAAGGCTACTTCATTTCTTCTGAGGGATTCTTACCCGTAGTAGTATACCTGATGGTTATCTGAATTAAATTAACTCATTCCTGTCCATTTTAGCTCACTGATTCCTAAGATGTCGATGTTCAGTCTTGTCATCTCTTGTTTGACCATGTCCAGTTTCCTTGATTCATGGATCTTACATTCAAGGTTCCTATGGAGAAAAAATGTTTACATCCACCGCTGACCGTCCTTTCGGCTTTGGCCCACTCGTTTCATTCTTTCTGGTGCTACTAGTACTAGCCCTCTGCTCCTTCCCAGTAGCATATTGGACACCTTCCAACCTGAGGGGCTCATCTTCCAGCATCATATCTTTTTTTTTCCTTTTGGTATTGTCCATGGGGTTTTCATGGCAAAGATACTGGGGTGGGTTGCCATTTCCTTCTCCAGTGGATCACGTTTTGTCAGAACTCTCTGCTATGACCTTTCCATCTTGGGTGGCCCTCCACGGCATAGCTCATAGCTTCATTGAATTATGCAAGACCCTTCACCACAACAAGGCAGTAATCCATGAAGGGGGCTTCTTGGAATAAATATTATTAAAAACCTAGACAAAATAGTGAAATTCAGTGACGGGACACTGACAACAGACATGTATTTCAAGACCATGATTTTCCCAATTATACCATATCAGCATTAGCTGAATAAATTAAAAAATCATGTCTTTGAATCTTGCTGCTGAGAAAACCATTGAGAATACTTTGGATCATAAGTAGAACAAATTATTAAGTACATGAGAGGACCTTGGTACTCTCTGACCTTGGTTATTTTCTTGCAGACATTAATGGTCTTGTTGAGTTTTTTGGGTTGGGCTGTTTCTGTTGCTTCTTTAGCAGTTCTTTGATTGGACTTTTGTTCTCTTCTTCACTGTTGGTCAGATATTAATCTTGGTGTTAATCTATGCTCATTGCTGGTGGGGAAGTGTTTTGGTCTTTTTCTTCTCTTTTTGGCTTGTTGATTGTCTCTTTTGCACAGTCTGTAGATGTTGTTTATATCTACTGATGGCAATTTGTTAAAATGCCAGGTTTCCAGAAATTCTCTAGTGTTTTTGGACTTGGCTTGTTCTAGGATGATGTCTCTCCATATGTTGTGAAGAGTTTTTATCATATCTTCTGACTACTAGTTGGTGTACATGGATGTGCTCTGCTAGTCTTCTGCCTATTTGTCCTACTTAATAGCTGTTGCAGTCTTTACACAGTATGTTGTAGGTGACTTCTGGTTTTTTTCTTCTGAGACTAGTAGATCTTTTCGTTTACTTAGGATGTTTTGGAAGGCTTTAGTTGGTTTGTGTTCTAAGATGATGCCATGTTGTTGTAATAGTCTATTGGTGGTTTCTGAAATAGTTTTGATGTATGACAATGTTCTTTTTATCAGTTATTCTGTACAAGATGAAATAAAACCTGACAAAAATATCTGAAGCACTAATAATGAAACTCAGAATTAAATATTTTGGACACATAATGAAAAAGCAAGACAAGTATATAACCTGCATGATAATTTAAATGTCTGGGTATGATGTCATGTTGGCATCACCATGGATAGTAATGAAGGCTACAGATGGTAATACAACTGAAAACAAATAATACATCTCCTGTTCTGGAACATATTTTTTTTTACTAAAAGGCAGATTTATAAAAAAAATTGACTTTTATCAAAACTATAAAAACTGTCACTAGTTTCTACTAAGCTCAATTTATTCCTTTTTTTCAAAGTGAGATGTTAATATAACTTGTTTATTGAATTCATAAATTCTGCTCACTCACATAATGTTTCTTAGAACAGTCATTTTGGTGTTGTAAACAAACCTTTCAATGTTACAGCTTCTAGTGATGTTTTAACCAGTGCTTTTTTTGTAAAAGAAAAAGGTGCCGGAACTCATACATGTCATACAACCTGCCTTGCCTACCCTACAATGTTCCATCCAAAAAAGGTGCCAGAACTCCATTCTGAGCATTCTATGAGGAAAAAAGCCCTGGTTTTAACAGATATTATAGTTGATATGTTTTTATAACCTGTGGTGCAATCTTACCATGAAAGTAGGTAGGCAACAGAAAAAAATATATTACCAATTATAGTAAATTCATTCACTGACATCTATCAGTAAAATTGTTGGCTGATTAATATAATAAACAACTTTTTATCAGTTGTCTTTGAAGTTAAAGCAAGCATTGATTTTTACGTGCAGTCATAAAAGCATTACAATTTGGACTTCCTCACCCTCTCCTGTACATTCCAGACACATTTTTGGCTCTACTTTATAGTAGATTGATGGGTTAATGAGCTGCAAAGTCTAGACCCAACTTGATTCTTTCAAAATTTCAAGAAAAACATTAAAGAAAAAAAACTCTGGATTCAAAGGAAGTTCTTGGGATTGTCAGTTTAACTAGGAGAGAGAAAAGGTTAACTATTTTAGACAAATTCTTATCTTTTGTCAACAAGTCAGATGGATCTCCTATGACCTAGGTCTATAAAACAATCTTTGATCATTCTCTCCACAGAAAACATACCTTCAGGCCTTTCCTGGAATTTCCCATTTTCAAAGCCAAGGAAGCTCATGTCTACTGTAGCAACCTCAGCTTTGATTTTCAAACTTCAGACAAAAACAATGCAAAAGTGAGAAGTATATTTTATGTTTAAGATTTTTTAATTTTTCTCATCAATACAGCTTACTTTTTAGTAAAATTGTCAACATTGACAGTAAAAAAATCACAGATCAACTTTGCTCTACAGTTTAGTATGGCAAAGCCTTTTTTTAGGACCCTCTTTCCTACATGTATTTTTTTTAAAAAAGAAAAAGGAATTCACAAAATTTTGGAAAAAGAAATTGAAAAAGACAGAATGGAACTTTTTAAATTTAAAACATATATAACAGGTGCAATAACTCTTTCACCTTTAATTTTAAAAATCAACACCCACTTTCAGTTGTTTATATTCCAGTCACTGTTGGATTGACCATATAACCAAAAAAATTGTTTCATCACAGGATCATTTCAGAAAGTCACAAAAAATAAAGAATGATTAGTGAAAATTGCCCACTACAATTGTTGTACTTGTGCAGGATTTTTACAATATTAAATAAACATGTATTTAAATAAAATTAAATGAAGCTGATTCCACAGTCGGATTTTAGGTTTATAAGAACCACAAAACTGGTTTTCAGGAGGAAGATTCTAACTTTGGTCATTGCAGTTTCACAATAGGTTGTCCTTGGGCAGAAACCATATACAAACCATAGTTTCATATTCAATGTCTAATATTAAAAGTATTAATAATAAAAGTTTTTTACCTTTAGATTTGGGTTTATTTATTATTTGAATGTCACATTTCTGTCTGTGCTATGTTCCCATGTTTGGGGATTGGGGAGTTAGCTGGAATCCACATGGTTGTGGGTTTTGATTTATTGTCAGTTGGCTCAACTATCTTTATAGTTTTCTAATGCTGGTATGATATTATTTTAATTGTGGTTTTAATTATCCCTAATTCCCTAGAGTTGCTACAGTGAGATGGATAGCCACTGAAATCTAATTTAAAAATAATCATAGCCACAAAAAGTAATTTACATTGGCAAAAATGATATATTTTCTTCACCTCACTCTAGCAGGTTTTTACTATTGCCTCTGCAGATTTTTTTTTCTCAACTTCTCAGTCTAGTCCACAGTACTGATATTCCATCAAGGTCTCTCCTCCCAAAATTAACTGGCCTGCTTAGCTTCTAAAACCAGATAAAGTCAACTCCCAAATTCCTAGCCAACAGTCATGCTGGCTGGGTGTAATTAGAACTTGTATCCCAACAGACTAAGAGAGCATTGGGCTGTGGAAAACTGTATCAGATCAGGACTATATACATATGCAAAGTACTAGCAAAGCTGATTATCCCTTGCAATACAAATTACCATAGAATGTGCCAAAAGGCAGAATAGCCCACAATATGCCACATATTTACATGGCAAAAAAACAACCAACCTATTTTTCCAATAAGGTTTGCATCCACTCATTTGCAGTTCTGTCCATTTTGTATCCACAGGAAAAAATGAATGTGAATTTTAAAATGTGGATCAAAACTCTCTCTCTCTCCCTCTCCCTCTCTCTCTCTCTCTCTCTCTCTCTCTCTCTCTCTCTCTCTCTCTCTCTCTCTCTCTCTCTCTCTCTCTCTCTCTGTGTGTGTGTGTGTGTGTGTGTGTGTGTGTTGCATTATAAGAGAGACATGACATCCTAAAAGTAATATTTAAATAAATATTTCAATAAAATTTATTTGGTAACTTTTTTGAGCTAAGATTGAATTCAATAAGATCTAATGGAGATCATTAAAATAGGGAAAGAGCAATGATGTTTGTGTGCTTTAGATGGCAAACAGAATGAAATCTTTCTAATAAAAACCTTCCTTCTTAAAAAAAAGATTCTTTACTGTATATATATATTTTAAAATCCATGCACTCAATCTTTAAAACAAAGTTACAGTATTTTAAAAGTTCCAGCCTAATCATACAGACACCTTCAATTTTTCATTAACCAAAAGAGACAACCCAACTGAGACATTCTGACTGTTTTTAATCATCTCATTTAATGTGCATGTCAGATCAAAGAAAGCTAGATTACATGAAATTCAAGATCAAAGCTACTCAATTCTAAAGCGGGTAAGAAAAAAAGGTGGAATTATTTGTCACACCTGTCACTTAATAAAGAAAAGATCCCAAGTCATCTTGGCTGACTTGGTGAGGTCTTATGAATTTCCTGCTTCGTTTACCATACCGTTAGCAAATCACTTTTAAAATCTGGCAGATATTAGTGAACTTTTACTTTTACACTTAGTCTGTTGGCTGATGACAGTGATATAAGAAAACCTAGAAGTTAATTAAATGGTCAGCATATATTGAAGTGAAATTAAATGTTTGTGTCTGGCTCAGCAGCTGTAATCTTTTTCTGCCTTTGCAACTGGTTGCACATAAATTTGTTCACAGGTTCAAGAACATACATACACATTATGAAATCTAGTGAACTCAATGCATAATAATAATAATAATAATAATAATAATTATTAATAATAATAATAATAATAATAATAATAATAATAATAATAATAATAATAATAAAGTTGGAAGGGACCTTGGAGGTCATCTAGTCCAACCCCCTGCTCAGGCAGGAAACCCTATACCATTTCAGACAAATGGCTGTCCAGTCTCTTCTTAAAAACTTCCAGTGTTGGAGCATCTGATGTTGATAATAGACCTGGATCACAATGGAATTGAAATTGCATAATAAATGGAGATATCTCAATATAATTGACAAGCTACGAATCCTACGGTCTTTAGGACTGCTTCATGCTTCTAACTTGCCAACCGTGCAGTAGGGAGAGAGGGGAAAATTTTGAAACCACAAGTGTCCTTATCAGTATGAGAGCCGGAGCTGTTGAAGAGTTGTTTTGGACAATGTGAAGGGAGGGAAAGTTCCATCCTTTTAATTAACTGCTTCCTGCCATTTCCTCAGAGCTAGCTTTCCTTTAACCCTGCTGGTTTGTATCTGCTCAATAAAGTATACTGTGCATTAGAGAACGCAATGGCTCTGGTGTTTTGCTTTGGTTGGGCTTTTCAGCTGGAGGTTGACAATAATACCAAAAAGCAAGAAAATTTAAAAGCTTCATTTGTCATTATTATTTAAAAATGCTACAAATGTTTTTCGCCTCTCAATCTGGTATATGTTACCACTTAGAATAAAAATATGACTATCTGTTATGAACAATTTGTAGTTACCTGCATATTATAAATGGAAATAAAAATAACTAATGAGGTAGACCCTTCAGAAGTTGGATTTTACTGGAAATGGTAGGCATCCTAGACCAAGCAAAATCCAAAAACACTAGGAAATTCCTGGAAGATTGGCACTCAGACAGATCAGCCATCAATGAAAGCATAGAGATTAATCACATTTATACACCATTCAAAAGAAATAATAAAAAATCTAAAAAGTAAACAAAAAGATCACATTATCCTACAGTAGCCAACACCCATATAAGCAGGGATTAATACCAGACAAAGCTATAAACAATACCCTAATCAAGGAACTACCATGAAGAAAAACCCCAGTTCCACTAAAACCTCAAGGTCAAGTTGCTATATATAGGAGAATAGGAGTGAATCCTATACTCACTAGCACTGATTATGTTACCCGGTTGACTAATAAAACATTCACAATCAAACAACAAAGTCAGGGAACATGAAGGAGTGCACATTCCAGGTATTTTTGGTATCATGAAGCAAATGGCCTTCAGATACAGAAGGATCTTTTTTTTTTTAAAGACTTGAACTTTGGGCACTATCTAACAAAACGAAATTCAGTGATGAATAAAGTAAGGTTCTACATTTAGGCAAGAAAAAACAAATGCATAGGTACAATGTACAGTAGGTAGTACTTCACTCAATAGTAGTAACTGTGAGAGGGATATTGGAGCCCTAAAGGACAATCACTTAAATATGACCCAGCAGTGTGCTGCAGCTGATAAAAAAGCCAACACAGTTTTAGGCTTATTAATAGAGGGATGGAATCAAAATCATGTGAAGAGATAATACCACTTTACAATGCCTTGGTAAGGCCACACTTGGAATACTGCATCCAGTTTGGGTCACCATGATGTAAAAAAGATGTTGAGATTCTAGAAAGAGTACAGAGAAGAGCAACAAAAATGATCAGGGGACTGGAGGCTAAAACATATAATGAACTGTTGCTGGAATTAGGTATGCCTTGTTTAACGAAGAGAAGGATTAGGGGTGACATGATAGCAGTGTTTCAACATCTCAGGGGTTGTCACAAAGAAGAGGCAGTCAAGCTATTATCCAAAACATGTGAAGGCAGGACAAGAAGCAATGGATGGAAACTAATCAAGGAAAGAAGCAACCTGAAACTAAGAAGAAATGTCCTGACAGTTAGAACAATTAATCAGTCGAACAACTTGCCTCCGGAAGTTGTGAATGTTCCAACGCTAGAAGTTTTTAAAAAGAGATTGGACAACCATTTGTCTGAAATGGTGTAGGGTTTCCTACCTGAGCAGGAGGTTGGACTAGAAGACTTCCAAAGACCTTTCCAACTCTATTATTCTATTCTATTCTTAGAAGCCTGGGAGGAGCAGTAAATAGATTAAATGTTTTTAAATGGCTTTATAACTCAACTGTCTTAAGCAATGACTAATTTACTAAAATTCATGCAGTGTGTGTGTGTTCTTCTCTGACAGGGGCAACGGCTGGTTCTGTCATCAGGCAAGTGGCACAGATATGTACTGGAAATACTAGAAAAGAGCTGTGAGTGTCATAAGATTGCTTAGAGCTCTTTTAACGATATGCTGCCCAAGTGAGAAGGAAGGCAATTATCAAAGTGGTAAAAAGCTTTTGTCTAGAGATTTGATTCCACAGTAATTTGACCTCCATACTGAATTAACTTTTTGAATTAGAAAATCAATTTAAATTTGGTTTGGATTATTTGGATGCTGACTATGTGCAGAAGCAGCTTGTAAAAATGATTTGGAAATCTGAATTGAGTAAATCTGATTTGATGTTTTGATTGGCAGAATTAGTCTGAGTTATTGAATCAGAGCAAATGGAATTTCCAAACTGATGATTCAAACCAGATTTTACATGATTTGCATAGGCCTAACATTTATCCTTTTCATTAGGCAGCAAAATGTCTTGAGCTGCCCTGGCAGAAATGCAGTAGTATCTTGGCGGATAGTGCTGAGAGGTTTACAAAAATTTGAAACCACTAAATAGACAAGAAGGAAGGAATCACTGGACAAAAAAGATTAACTTATTTCTGCAGGGCTCACAAATCCAGCAACTGCTGGCTGCAAATGACTCTGAAGGGTAGCAAGTTTGTTTTTTGTTTCACATTTGCACAAAATATACCCAGAGCTGGGGAAGATTAGCCTTCCTGGGTTAGAGCAAAACAAAACAAGCAAAATATAAACAATTCAGTGAAAATCAATGTAGGAATTTATGTCTCCCACTTCATATACGTAACCCCAGTGAGGAACTTCTACAGTACACAAGAAGAATTGAATCTGGCACTATCAAATAACACTCCCCTTGTTTTTAATTTGCATGTAATTCATGCTAGGAGAATGCAAATGTGAAATGAACTGTTTGCTTTTTAATACTGCTGGCCAAGAGCATAAAATGAGAGGAATTTCAAACAAGATAGAGGAGAATCTTATAAAGCCAATGTTTAACAAGTGTTCTGCCCAGAAAGCACCAGTATTTATGCCTATTTTGTTTCCTCAGTAGTAGAAACACTCTGCCAAGTCATCAACTGGATTACTGAAAGACAAAATGTCATTTTGCTACTGCTATTGATCTGTAAAATACATACAAACTGTTTTATGCATAATCTGCTTGCATTGAGTTAAGGCTCATACACAAGTGAGGCAAAACCAAATTGTAAATTTATGCAAACACAGTTTTAAATTACAAAATCAATATTATGTAGACAAATTGTCACTTATGTTAAACATGCAACTTAACATTCAGACATTTAGAATTTATTTTACAGTTTGTGTAATCTCCCCAATCCATAGATCTTGATGGACTCCAGTTCCATTGAAGGTTCTTGAATCCCTGTTTGACACATCTCTCAAACTCACTGAGCATGCTCAATCATCACTGAGTTGTTTTGAAGTTCAATCTGTTGATATCTACTCTTTTTGTATGAGTGATGATGGTCTGGCTAGAGAAGAATGAATACACTTTGAGTATGAGTTCACTGTCAGAACTTCTAGGAAGAAATGACATACTGAAGACAGCTCCATGAAAAGCAGAGCCAATGATCCCAGTGGAATGAAGAACTGACAAGTAGACCAATTCTTTGTAATTCCTTTCTGGATAAGGAGAGAATCTGTGATTGACCACAAATGCTCCCCACAAGAGTCTACAAGACAGTGGTCTGTAGTGGGTTTAGAGCTCTGGGAGAAAAAGAAAAGCCATCTTCACTCAAACTGCGGTCAATGCCTTTTCTAAGGACATTGAGTTCACCTATGAAAAGGAACTCACTGAGTTCCTTTTTAAACCACTTTTGGAAATTGCTTGTTAACTACTTTTCAGCTATTAGGAAACTTTGGACCAACATGTTTTACAGCATTGGGTAACTTTCCTTCAATCCTTAGCAAAAGAAGATTTAAAGAAAAGTTTATTTTTTTAACAATTCTTTTGAAATAAAATAGCAAATTAGCAATTTCAACTTTGATTTTGTAAAGTTACAAAAGACTATAATGGTCCAGATGAATTTGAAATAAGATTTTTGAATTAATACAAGAATTCTTCCTATGGTAAAATGCCTTTGTTTTGAATTCGTAAAAAAAAAATGATAGGATGAGACTTTGAAGGTTTGTTATCAAAAGGGAACTAAAGGAAAGAACCAAAAAGAACTAAAGATTACAATTAAAGAAGCAGACTTAAATTTGACCTACGAATACAGAACAGAGTGAAAGCCATTTCAACAGCTACAAACTAACTAGTTACTAGTTACTAGTAACAACAAAAAATACTGTGCTGAAATTAAGTGTTCAACTATTAAAGATGCAGGATTTTGGTCCTCCATGTCATCTTGATAGACTGCCTAGATAAGAATCCAAATGTTTCTGAATGAATAAGAGTTCAGATTTTAAATTACAGAAATGAATACAACCCACAGAATCAGATTTGTGACTATTTTTATATTATGACTGTTTTTGAGTTTGAAACTATGGGAAGCTCTATTACTGATTTAAGAATTTTTGGATTTTTTTTCCCTTGTCATGAAACAATTTTTTTCACTTGTAACTTTTTTACAATGAAGGTAATATGTTGCCCTCTGCAAAAATGTTTATAGCTTTCTCTTTCCCATGATCAACACCCACCTTTTGCCTTCTTCCAGTATCATTCCCCTTAAATCCTTCCCAATTTAATGAGTAACTAAAAAAGAGGGACTATTTTCAAATGTAAATTCAATACACATTTTGCTTCATTCCCCCCCCCCATAAATTGTTGAAGATAGCACAGTAGTGTGTTCTGTTAAAGTATTTCATTTTTATAAATGATTCCACTGTGGGTGGGGTTTTTAATCACATCCAGAGGATGATTAATATTTATATAATGATTGATGGACACTGCAACCTTTTCTTAGCATTCAAACTGGCATTACTGCTGGATTTAATTACCTGATTTTTATACAAATATGATATCTCTACATCTTACTCATTGATATTCATCCAGGCACATCAGTGAGTTAAAAAAAAGGTATTTATTATCTTCCAAAACATCAAAATGTTATGTCCACTATGATTTTTATTATGGATCTACCTCCTTACCCACCTATCAGATAGAAAGTCTGACTGAGTTCAGTGAAAGTTACTTTTATATAGATATGCACAAAATTATCTTTCTTCCATACTTTTCCTAATTAAGGCTACAAATTAATAAATCCTTATTGCCTGGGTCTGTCTGTCTCTTTTTCCCCCCATATCATCTCCCCAAAAGAAGCTACTTTTCTCAAAAATCTCATCCAGTTCTGTTCAACAAGGAATTTTCAATAATCAATAACAATCAATTCAATAACAAGGGTTACCAATAATCAGTAAAAAGTATGAAATTAGATTTCCCAATCTAGATGCAAATTAAGTTCTTACATCAACAGGGAAAACAAGGGGAGGGTCTGGATTTCTGAATCCTTTCTTGGGGGAAGTAGCATTTTTCTTAATTTCCAGACCAAGATCTAAACCACCTACATCAGGGGTGTCAAACTCAATTTCATGGAGGGCCGCATCAGCTTTGCAGTTGCCCTCAGGGGGCTGGGTGGGTGTGGCCTGGGTGGGCGTGGCTAGAGTGCATATGGCCTACTGGGTGGGCGTTGCCAGCTCTACATCATTCGCATCAAGGGTGCCTATGGGGGCCTGGGCAGGAGTGGGACAGATCTGAGGGTCTCTGGCAGAAGGAGGGTCTCTGGGCCAGGGCCAAGGCAGTGGGGGCCGTTCCCTCAGTGTTTCCAGGATGGCTTCGCGGGCCACATGAAACCACTTCGCGGGCCGGATCCGGCCCCCGGGCCTTGTGTTTGACATGTCTGACCTACATCCACCACTGGATTTATAAAAAAAAATGCATTGAAAAGGCAAGTTTTTCATCACATGATTGCAGTCACTATCTTGAAGTTTTTGCTGACTCCACCCTCCCATTTCAAACTGAATTTTGTGACTGGTGTAAACACTTACTTCTTAAGCAACAATCACATTGTTCTATACTTACAGAAGCATCTTATTCAAGTGGAAACAATGAAATTCTTGACTTCCGGTGGCGACGCGACACTGAAAGACAGCCGTTTTTGGGTTGCCCGCTCCGCAGCTGTGTTTTTCCATCGTAAACAGCGTCGATCAGCTGTTTAGATGGATTTGAAGCCCCCTCCTCGGGAGAAGAGGAGGGGGTGAGGCCCCAGGTAGGGGTTGAGCTCTCCGAGCCGCCTGAGCTGAGAGCTTGGTCGGCTGAAGGATGAGCCCCCCCGAAGCCTGGGTTGCTCCGAGCTGCGCAGTGCCTCTGCTCTGGGATTTTTGGAGCAGAGCCAGGCGTTAGCAACCACCCCTGCCAAAAGGAAATACTTTTGATTATCAAGATGCAGGCAGAGCGGTACAGGAGGTCAAGGTGAAGTGGACTCTTTATTTTTACTCTCTAGCTCAATGGATTTTATAGCTTTAAAGTGAAAGTGCGTAATAAGTGAAAGTGGGGGAAGATGGCGGCTAAAACTTCTAAAGCTCTTCGGAATGCGGGGTCTTCCCTGGTGCAAGAGACCTCATTGCAAGCTTTGCTTCCTCCTGCATCTCCCCCGGTATTGACGCTTAAGGATTTACAAGACGCTCTTGGAAAGCATGCACAATTGATGTCTGATATGATGGATGAAAAGTTGAAAAAGCTGGAGGAGAAAATGGAGGAGAAAATGGAGAAATTGGAGAAGAAGATGGAAGAGAAGCTGAGAGCAATGAGGGTGGACATCTTGTCTATGGTTGAATCCGTAGCTGAATTTGTGCTACAGCTGGATATAAAAGTGGAGGACCTCAGTCAAAAGAACTCTATATTAGAAGCAAAGGTATTAGAAAATGAAAATATAAGGGATAAAATGGACGAAGAATTGAGCCTTGTTCAGTATAATCAGATGCAGTATGCTATTAGAATTAGGGGTTTAAAGGAGAATGGTAAAGAAGAGTTAAAGCAGCTGATTTCTGAGGCTCTGGAAGGGGTACTGGGCCAGTCAGCATCTGAAATTGAGGGAAATATGGACAAAGTTTTTCGTGTAAATTCATGGATTGCAAGACAGAGGAAGTTACCCAGAGATGTGGTGGTCTATTTTACAAAGAGAGTAATTAGAGATGAAGTCATTCAAGCTGCTTATGATACTAATTTGGTAGTGGCTGAGCAAGAAGTTTTGGTTTTAAAAGAGATCCCTCCGAAGATCCTAAGGAGAAGGAAAGATTTTGCATTTCTAGTACAGGAACTTAAGAAACATGATATTAAGTTTAGATGGGAGATTCCAGTTGGATTGGTGGCGACGCACGAAGGTAAAAGACATCGTTTGGTTACTGTGGCTCAGGCACATGATTTTTATAGTAATGTGTTAAAAGCAACCCCCCTATCATTTTTGGAAGCTGCAAAAGGATACGGTGTGGGAAAGCTTCAAGATGTTGCAGATAGACAGACAGAGGACAATGGTGTTGGAGGGGATCAAGTCACAGTCTCATCGGTTGCTGCAGGAGGCCAGAAGATGACGCGTGCCGCCCTAAGAAGAGCGAGACGAGAGCAAGAGCAAGACCAGCAGAAAGTTATGGAATCTTCAAAGTGTGCTTACAGTGAAGATATGGGAGGAGAGCGGTCTAAAGAAGTTTTGGGGGTCATGACAGAGGTGCTCCAAAAGTTTTGGGGCGTTAAGATTGCTGATTAAATTTTTAGATTAGAATGTCAATGGAGTAAAATTATTATAGAGGAGAAAGAAAGTTTTTTTTTAATATTTTATACAATTTAAGATTGATGTTATTTGCTTGCTAGAAAAGTATATTAGGGTTATGGACTTAAAGTATGTGTTGAACTAAGAATGGGTATGTAAGCTCCTAATTAACAACAAGTTGTCTTAGAGATTGCCTAAATCTTTTTTTTTATATACTCTTTTTATTTGAACTTTTATTTGAACTTAAGGATGATTTGGAACTGCGAGACATTTGGCGTGATACATGCAAGAACTATTTTTGATCATAGTTTAGTTTGGTCGGAGATTATTAAGATTAACAGAGATAGGCGCTTTTGGCGCGTAACTGAGAATTTGTTTGGAAATTAGAGAAAGGTGGGAGAATGCAAATAGCAGGTGAAAGTTTTTTTTTTCTTTTCTTTTTTGTTTTTTTTGAAATTAATATGAATAAGGACTGGGATTAAGAAAATTTATTTTGAGTAAAGCTCTTTTTCTGTTTTCCTCTTTTTCTTTTCTACCTTATTTGTAATATTAATATTGTTTGTACTCATTTTATATGAGCTAGAGAGAGATAGAATTTATAGTTTATTGTTGATAACATAGGGGTGTTTATTTTTGTTTTTCGATTTTATGCCCTGTATTTAGCTCTGGGAAGTCGGGGGGGGGGAGGAGGGAGTGGGGGAGAGGGATAGGGAGGGTTGGATAGGGGTGGGGGAGGGGGGGATTAAAGTCAAAATGTATTGTAAAACTTTTTAAATAAAAAAAAAGAAACAATGAAATTCTTTTTATATTTGCTGTGAAATATGTTTTCAAAATTGAGTCCCTAAAATAGTGCACCATATTTTGCACTGCAGAAGCCAATTAATACACTACTGCAGTAGTAATCCAATAATTTTGAAATATAATGCATTGGCTTACTTATGAGAAAACTAAAAATATATGTTTAATTGTATGCATATTTTAAATCACAAAAAAGGAAAAATGATTAATGCATAGCATGCATAGTATAGAAGTAATAATCCACTTCTAATAAGTAATCATCATCCATCCTTTTTCATCTTCTCATTGTCTCACTAGGTTTACAGTTGCCATGGAAAAACTACTTCCCTGTCTTCTTTGTGGGTTACCAAACATCAGGCCCAGGTGAACCCAAAACCCTGGTGTCCATAGAAAACAGAGCATTCTTGTAAGCTCCTGTTTCAGCTGACACTCCCAAGAAAGCAGAACTCTTGAAACTGGCACTGTCTCAAAAGGAACTTTTATTGAGAGGTAGTGAAAGCAGAAAGGCAAGGCAAAATCTGAATATTTCATGTGTGAAACATTACATTAAAAACCCCTGTTCAAACCCTTCCACAGTGTCTAGTTCAATACCAGCCAATCAAGAGGTGTGAAGTTGTTATGGGAACTGGAGTGACCAGGTGTGGTTCTCAGGCATTTCATTTTCTTCCCAGCTGAGTAGAGATAAGGCAGATGGCCCCAGGAACATTCGTCTCCCCTTTCACACCCAAAGAGATACATCAAAGGTGAAGAGAACAAAGGAAAGGAAAAACATCCCAGAGCCCACAAGACTTCCCCCTCCCTATGGAGTGCAACCTCCCCACTCCCAACAGAATGGCAGAGCCCTAAGAATAAGGATTTAAAGGGATGTGACATGCCCCTCCCTTAAAAGAAGGAGAAGTCCACCTGGAGAAATAGAAAACAATAAAATGGGGAGAAAAAGAGAATTCACAAATTAATTAGGCTTATCTGGGTAATGGGTATGAAAAAGAAAGATATGCCCAATTGAATGCAGAATTCCAGAGAATAGCTAGAAGAGATAAGAATGCCTTCTTAAATGAACAGTGCAAAGAAATAGAAGAAAACAATAGAATAGGGAGGACCAGAGATCTTTTCAAGAAAATTGGAGAGATGAAGGGAACGTTTCATGCAAAAATGGGCATGATAAAGGACCAAAATGGCAGGGACCTAACAGAGGCAGAAGAGATTAAGAAGAGGTGGCAAAATTACACAGAAGAACTATACAAGAATGAGCTTAATGTCCCTGATAATCACAATGAGGTGGTCACTGACCTCGAGCCAGACATCCTAGAATGTGAAGTGAAGTGGGCCTTAGAAAAGCTGAGCAACAACAAAGCTAGTGGAGGTGACAGTATTCCAGCTGAGCTATTCAAAATCTTAAAAGACAATGCAGTAAAAGTGCTACACTCAATTGGCCAGCAAATTTGGAAAACTCAACAGTGGCCACAGGATTGGAAAAGATCAGTTTACATTCCAATTCCAAAGAAAGGCAGTGCCAAAGAATGTTCAAACTATCGCACCATTGCACTCATTTCTCATGCTAGTAAAGTCATGCTTAAAATCCTACAAGCTAGACTTCAGCAGTATGTGGATCGAGAACTACCAGAAGTACAGGCAGGATTTCGAAGAGGCAGAGGAACTAGAGATCAAATTGCCAACATACGCTGGATCATGGAGAAAGCTAGGGAGTTCCAGAAAAACATCTACTTCTGCTTCATTGACTATGCTAAAGCCTTTGATTGTGTGGATCATAACAAACTGTGGCAAGTTCTTAAAGAGATGGGAGTACCAGACCATCTTATTTGTCTCTTGAGAAACCTATATGCAGGCCAAGAAGCAACAGTGAGAACTGGACACGGAACCACTGATTGGTTCAAAATTGGGAAAGGAGTCCGGCAAGGCTGTATACTGTCACCCTGCCTATTTAACTTATATGCAGAGCACATCATGAGAAAGGCAGGGCTAGATGAATCAAAAGTTGGAATTAAGATTGCCGGAAGAAATATCAACAACCTAAGATACGCAGATGATACCACTCTAATGGCAGAAAGTGAAGAAGAACTAAAGAGCCTCTTGTTGCGGGTGAAGAAGGAGAGTGCAAAACTTGGGTTGAAACTTAACATTAAGAAAACCAAGATCATGGCATCCGGCCCTCTCAATTCCTGGCAAATAGATGGGGAAGAAATGGAGGTAGTGACAGATTTTATTTTCCTGGGCTCCAAGATCACTGCAGATGGGGACTGTAGCCAAGAAATTAAAAGACGCTTGCTCCTGGGGAGGAAAGCCATGGCAAATCTAGACAGCACACTAAAAAGCAGAGACATCACCCTGTCAACAAAAGTGCGTATAGTCAAGGCTATGGTCTTCCCAGTTGCAATGTATGGCAGTGAAAGTTGGACCATAAGAAAGGCTGAGCGCCAAAGAATTGAGGCCTTTGAACTATGGTGCTGGAGAAGACTCCTGCGAGTCCCTTGGACTGCAAGGCGATCAAACCGGTCAGTCCTAGAGGAGATCAATCCTGACTGCTCTTTAGAAGGCCAGATCCTGAAATTGAAACTCAAATACTTTGGCCACCTGATGAGAAGGAAGGACTCACTGGAGAAGAGCCTAATGCTGGGAAAGATTGAGGGCAATAGAAGAAGGGGACGACAGAGAATGAGGTGGCTGGATGGAGTCACTGAAGCAGTAGGCGTGAGCTTAAATGGACTCCAGAAGATGGTAGAGGACAGGAAGGCCTGGAGGAACGTTGTCCATAGGGTCGCGATGGGTCGGACACGACTTCGCAGCTAACAACAACAACAATCTAGGGGGCCTAACATGTTTCTTGTGAACCCATTTGTTCTGGGATGCTGGGAGGTCCTTCCAAGCCACTAAGTACTGGCTGGCTCTATGGTGCTTATGGGAGTCTAGGATTTCCTTAATTTCAAAGTGTTGCTCACCCTCCACCATAATGGGTAGTGGTGCTAGAGGAGCTGCTGGCCATAAAGGCGAAGTTACTTCAGGTTTTAACAGGCTGAAATGGAATACAGGGTAGATTTGCCTCAAGGCTTTGGGGAGCTTTAGCTCTACCACAACCAGGTTTATGATGTGTTTGGTTGGGAAAGGTCCCATAAATTTGGCCCTAATTTTTGGGACGTTTGTAAGGACTGCAGGAACTTAGTAATACTATACCTTAGTAAGGTATACTCTGTCCCCGATGTAAAATGACTTAGGTTCCATCATTTTTTATCTGCCTGAGTCTTATAGGCTGCTGTAGCCTCATCTAGTACTTTTCTGAGAACAGGCCAAATATTTTGCAGCTGATTCATCCATTCCTTAAGGGAAGGGATTGTGGGTTCATCAATGGGCAGTTCAGGCATTGGGTTGAAATTTTGTCCTGTGGCTATTTGAAAGGGTGTGAAACCAGTGCTAAAATGAATGGCATTATTATAAGCTACTTCAGTGAATGGCAGGAGGCCAGTCCAATTTTCCTGCTGGTAGTTGATGAAGCATTGTAGGTACTGTTCCAGTACCAAATTTGTTCATTCTGTCCCACTATTCATTTGAGGACAATGACTAGAACTCAGGACTTGGGTTCATACCCAAAAGGTGCAGAAATGTCCTCCAGAACTTGGAAGAAAATTGGACCCCTCTGTCTGAAATTATATGATGTGGGGCCCCATGTAGACGGTAGACATTATGTAGGAACAGCTTTGCTAGAGTTTTTGCTGTGGGATCTTCTGACAAGGAATGAAATGGACCTGCTTTGAAAACAGGTCAGTCACTACTCAAATAATGTTGTTTCCCACGCTCTCTGACAATTCTATGATAAAGTCCATAGAAATCTCTCTCCAGGGTGCTGTAGGGTTTGCAACCAGCTGCAAAAGGCCAGGCATTTTTCCCCACCTTCATTTCATTACTGCACAGGTATGGCAGCTGGCCACATAGCCCTCTATGTCCTTTTTGATAGAGGGCCACCAAAATTGTCTCTTTAACAGATGTAAGGTCTTTACAAATTCAAAGTCTCTGGCTGGCTGGGACATATAACTTCCTCCCTACCCATGTCATCCCCTCCCACATGGAGCAAAGGTTTTTATGGCTAAGGAATCATTCATCCTTTTCCAGAGCTTGCTTAAAGACTGAAGTGATAGTGTTGTCTAATGGTGGGGTGCCTCTCAACTGTGCTTTCGTAGTTACTGGTACTGCTAACTGCTTTGCTGGGAGTAGAAGCTTGACTATTTCTGCCTTTACACTGTTGTATTGTGGTAACCTAGCCAAGGTATCTTTCGCCCTAGTAAATAGCGGAGGATGAAAATGAAGCATTGGAAGAGTTGGGTACACCGTGCCTACTTGGGTGACAGTTTTCTTGGGGTTTTCAATGCTTCCAGGTTTTTGTGGTCAGTCCAAACTTGGAAAGGCATTTTACTCCCCTCTAAGAAGGGCCCACTTCACAGCGTAATCCTCCTTCTCCCACACTGCCCAGCGCTGTTCTTCCTTAGTTAACTTTTTCAAAGTGTAAGTGCAGGGCTGCAGTTGGCCCTTCTCATTTTCTTGGAGCAGTACAGCACCTAAGGCCACATCGCTAGCATCAGTCTGAATGACAAATGGTCTCTCTGGGTCACGATGTCTCAGTACCAGCTCTGTGGAAAAAGCCTTTTTAACTTTTTGAATGTGGCTTGGCATTCCATAGTCCACTTCAATGGCTGGCTGGGTTTGGCTTATCTCCTCCCTTAGTTTTCAGTAAGTTTGTGATGGGGATTGCAATTTGCATGAATGAGGGAATGAATTTGCAAAACCCAAGAAGCTTTGCAATTGCTTCCTGGTACATGGAGTCTCCCATTCTAAAACAGCATGCACCTTTTCTGAATCCATTTCCACCTCCTCAGGTGAAATCCAGTAGCCCAAGTAGTCAATCTTTTCTTTGTGGAGGGATGGAACTCTATGACCTCCACAGTCTTTAGGATTGTGTCTTTCAGATGCTGGAAGGGCTTGGTTGCTTTTCCCCCTGGTGGTCTACCTGCCTTCTTTGTGGGGGTTCTCTCATGGCACTCCACAGCCCATTGGCCTCCTTGGCACATCTGAAGCAGGCAGTTGAGTGCAGCAGGACTGTCAGAGGTTTTGTCACCTCCATTTTCCTTTCTTGATCTGCTGGATCAATGCTGATTCCGAGCATGGTCGATCTCCACTTCTTCGGCCAAAATGCACCAGTCATGGAGACGAGCAAGGGCCCTTTGGACAATGCAGGCATGATATAAATCATCGTTAAGCCCATCTTTGAAACAGCTCTCCAGGATGTCTTCTGGCCAGTTGAGGCAGCACACCAAGTCCCGAAACTCTTTGGTGTATTCAGCTATGGGGTAGAGACCTTGCACGACCATTTTGATGCAGTCTCGTGCCTTCCAATCCACCAGTTTCAGATGGAATACTATGTTGTTTATTGCACTAACATATACGCACATTGAACAATTTATAGTGCTATATAAACATACTGTAGTACCTACTGCTATTACAGTACATAATACTATCATGAATGAGACACCGTACTAAGGAATAAACTGTATACCATATGCTCTGCAAAACTATAACTTAAAGGGAATCAACTGCTACTAAATTATTGTGCAGTTCAAATTAAATTCCTTGTTCATGGCTTCAATTTGATATAACTGAGCAATATATTTCTGATAAACATTACACTATCAGTAAATTATATTTTACCTCCATGTTTTCTTTTAGCCCAACATTTACTAATTATTATATTATATTACTAATTATTACATTATAGCCATCATTTTTACATTTAGATCTAGTTATATAAAAACATTTGGCCATAGCTGCTTTTCCCTGATCTGTGATCATACTATTGATTTAGAGGATACTATTTTATTTAGGAAGGGACGCGGTGGCTCAGTGGATTAGGACGCTGAGCTTGTTGATCAGAAGGTCGGCAGTCTGGTGGGTCGAGCACCTGTTACTCGTCCCAGCTTCTGCCCACCTAGCAGTTAGAAAAGAACGTAAAAATGCAAGTAGAAAAATAGGGACCACTACGGTGGGAAGGTAACAGCATTCCGTGCACCTTTGGTGTCTAGTCATGCTGGCCACATGACCACAGAGACATCCTTGGACAAACGCTGGCTCTTCGGCTTTGAAACGGAGATGAGCACCAGCCCCTAGAGTTGGAAACGACTAGCACGCGTGTGCAGGGGAACCTTTACCTTTACCTTATTTTATTTAGAGGATATGCAAACTAACCAGCATCATATTAGACAGAGCTGAAACAATCTCCTGTTCTTAATAATTAAGGAAAATTTCCCAGATCTTCTCTCTTTCTATTGTTTATATACCATTATCCATCCTTGAACTACAACTTTCATAAACTATACCAGCTAGGATTACGAAACTGCAATAAAACAAATCTAAACAATATCAAGTTTGAAGAGAGGTAGACCATTAATAGATTTTTCTCCATCACCATGAAAACATGTTTTATTTTATCTTATAAAAACACGACAACTGAATAACATCTTCATAAAAACAAACAAGTAGTACCACACTGAGGTTCTAGCAGTTGGGTTGGTTTTCAGTTCTTCTCTGTATTTATGGAGGAGGATGTATTAAAAGATATTTTTCACATACTTTTTATATATTTTTTCTTTCCCTGTCAAATATTGGGTGAGAAATAGTTTCCAGCAAACTATAAGCCAGAAGATCCAAACTGCATTTAAAGAACATGTCGAGTGTGGAAACTGTTAACAATGGTTAAGACATTAGTTCTATGAATGTTGCTCAAATGACATAGTAACTACATGGTTTGCCAGATTCCCTTCCTTGTGGTCACCATTTGTATGATTAAACCAGAGCCACCTGATTGTTCCTGCTTTTCATAAAGGCCTAGTGACTGCATAGTTAGGAATGTCCATAGAGACTTCCGGGTGGCAAGGCTCCGCTGCCGGCAGCCATTCAGGCTGTCAGCCCCGTTGTCTCCGTGGAACCGCCGAAAACAGCGCCGATCAGCTGTTTTGGTGGCTCAGAAGCCCGCTCCTCAGGAGAAGAGGAGGGGGTGAGCGCCCAGACAGGGGTAGAGCTCTCCCAGGCTGCCAGAGTTGAAACTCTGGTGGCTGAAGGATCGAGCCCCCCCGAAGCCTGAGTTTGCTCTGGACCTCGGGACGCCTCTGCTCCAGGGCTTTGGAGCAGAGCAGGGCGTAGCAACCATCCCTGCCAGCGAGAGTGAACTTCAGATAACTTGGATGCAGGCAGAGCGGTACAGGAGAATCAGGTGAAAGCAAGTTTATGATCTTTAACTCGGTGGACTTTGCGGAGTTTGATAAAAGTGAAAGTGCGCAACAGGCAATAGTGGGTGAAAATGGCTGCCAAATCTTCTAAAGTTCCTAGAAGCGCGGGGGCTTCCCCGGTGCAGCAATCTTCGCTACAAGCTTTAATGCCCCCCCCTGCACCTGCACCTTCACCTGTACCAACTTTTACAGTGAAAGATCTGCAGGATGTTTTGCAAGAGGCTTTGAAAAAGCAATCTCAACAATTAGCTGAACTTATGGAGGAGAAGCTTACAGAAATGAGGGCAGACATCTTACTTGCATTTCAAGGCATGGCTGTATGTATAGAGCGTCTGGACGAGAGAGTGGAAGATCTCAGCCAAAATAATATCAGATTAGATGCAAAAATGACAGAGACTGAAAATGTGGTGGATAAGATTGATGACGATTTGAACTTGGTACAGTATAGGGAGATGGAGTTCGCTGTGAAAATTAGAGGTTTAAAAGAGGATTCTAAGGAAAATTTGAAAAAAATAGTTTCAGAGGCTTTGGAAGGTGTTTTGGAGCGCTCAGCAGAAGAAATTATGGAGGACATAGACAAAATATTTCATGTTAATTCGTGGATTGCAAGACAAAGGAAATTACCCAGAGATGTGGTGGTTTACTTTACAAAGAGAGCAATCAGAAATGAGGTTATTCAAGCTTTTTACAATAATAAATTTGCAATTGCTGAACAAGAAGTTTTAATTTTAAAAGAGATCCCTCCAAGAATCCTAAGGAGAAGGAAGGAGTTTGCTTTTCTGGCAGAAGAATTAAGAAGACGGGATATTCAGTTCAGATGGGAGATACCAGTGGGTATGGTGGTGATGTATGCAGGCACGAGACATCGTCTTTTTACAGTGTTACAGGCACGTGATTTTTATACTAATGTTTTAAAGGCAGTCCCCATACCACTTTTGGAATCCAAAAAGAAGAATGGTGAGGGAGAGCGTCAATCACAAAGTAAGAATGCACAAGGTGCTGAAGGAGCTACGCAGATGAAAGATGGAGAATTTCAGAAAGTTACAGGGCTCAGAATTTTCAAGAAGTTATTACAATGGATATTTGGGAAAAGATTTGGGTGAGAAATGTAAAATTTACACAGGCCCAAAATTTAAGAGAGAACTTTTACAAAATGTTTTATAGGTGGCATTTAGATCCTAAAAAATTAGCAAGTATGTATCCGAACTGCCAGCCCAAATGTTGGAGGTGTGGTTGTGAGGATGCAACGTATTTTCATATATGGTGGACTTGTAAAAAGGTTAAAGCTTTTTGGATTAAAATTTGGTGGAATATGCAAAAGATATTCAAGAAAAGGATAAAGTTTTCTCCGCAATTGTTTTTATTGGGTATTATCACAGATACCACCGTTGTAGATATTAAATTGATGTTGAATTTAATTACGGCAGCGAGACTTTTAGTAGCACAATATTGGAAGAAGGAAGAACTGCCGACTATAGAAGAATGGACTTTAAAAGTTTCTAACTTGGCGGAGATGGCAAAGATTTCAGCATATTTGAAAGATCAGTCGCAACAGAGATATACTGTGGAGTGGAAGAGATGGATAGATTATATTCAGAATAAATACGGGACTAAAAGGTTTCACTTATCATTTGAATAAGTAGTGGATTTATATGATGTATAATTAGCTTGTAGTTATTTTATTAAGAGTTAAAGTGCGATAGAATTTAATATCTTATTGTTGTTTGCATATTTTAGATTATGTTTGTTTGTATTTTTATACCCTGTATTTAGCTCTGGGAAGTCGGGGAGGGGGGAGGGGAGGGGAGGGGAGAGTTGGGGAGGTTTGGGGAGAGGGGAGGGGGAGGGGAGGGGTTTTGTATTCAAAAATGTACTGTAAAACTTTTCAATAAAAAAAAAGGAATGTCCATAGATTATGGGTAAAACAAAGTAGAGATTATGGCTGCAGCAGTTTGACTAAAGCTTCACCTACTTTTAAAGGCATCACATATAAAATCCTGGAAAAACTTTATTCACATCATTATAACTGCCAATTTGACTTTTTTTTACTCTTTCCTGGAGCATATTCATTAGCTGCAAGTTATTTGCTGTGAACATGTTGCAGACCCTATTCAAGCAAGGAATCTTGGCCTAGAACCATTTCTTCCATGGCACCACACTTTGGAACATTTGGCTGCTGGGGTTGAGATCTGCTCCCACCCTTTTGGCCTTCCAGAAGGGCCTTAAAACTTGTCTCTGCCAGCTGGCTTGGGGCCTAATAGGCATTCTCTACACTGGAGGTATTTGCTGGAGTAATAGATAAGACCTCAGCTTTGTACTACTCATGCTCTTGGTTTTTATTTTTTATCTACTTCTTATTAATTTTAATGTTTTTGTATTTATAATTTTATTGTATTGTAAGCCACCTAGAGTCACTTTGGATAGTAAGGTGGGCAGTTTATAAATTTAATAAACAAACAAATTCAGCATATATTGCTGAGAAATAGCCACTAACATTATAGAGGAAAGGGCTTGTGCACAAATCAGTAACACTAATCAATCCTCAAAAATTCCTAGTTATTGAACTTGATGATGTTGCTAATTTGCAATCAGGCAGCCTATAGTAAAGCTTCTATGCTGCATAAAGGAAGAGAAGTCATTCTTCATTCCTTCAGTTATTATATAGAGTTGGCTGCATGAAAACATTTTCTCCTCCAAATTCTAATATTCTTATTAATGGTTGACTTGGACTGCATTCACTTTAATGAGTTCAGTCTTTAAAGAAGGGGGGGGGTCCTTGGTTCATGCAGAAGCTGGCTGCTTTAAAGAACAGTAGAGAGATATTGTGTTCACATAAGCTATATAGCATTCTTTCCAATTCTTTTCAAAAATTCCATAGCTCCACTGCATAGAATATACCACTTAAAATGCTATTATTATATTTCTGCCAGAAGATAAGAACCACAGCAAAAGACAGCTCTCTACACTCTGAGAGTACCAGCCAAAGCCTGCCAGCTCTCCACTTTTCATCAAGCTGAACATTTTCTGATCATTTCAGTTTGATGGCTGAGTGAGCAGCTCTGTTTAGACACAAACCCACTTAGTTCTTTTTAGTATATTTCTAGGGCTTCATTATGTTGCTGTAAGGCCACCCTGTCAATGTCATTGTGGGAAGGCATGCCTTCCCAAATTTTATGGTACAATGATAAAATAATTTATCATTGCACCATAAAATAAAATAAATTTCTAAAATAATAAGTTAGGTTTGTGTGATCCCCTCCCCACACTGAAAAAAGCAGTCAGATTTCTGACAGAGCAGGCACATTGCCTTGTTTCTGTACATCTCCTCCAGGCTAGCAGACCCAAGACTGGCATCACCAAAAGAATTAACTTCCAAGGTATGAGTTTTCCTTCAATGGCTTTTTGCATTCCAAGCCACAACTTCTGCAATACTATCCAAGACTACCCAAGACAATCAAAAGCAGGATCAAGGTGCTTTTGCCCAGAATTACTTAACAAGGTGAAGCTTTTCCTGGACCTCTTTGTATAGAAGATAAGTTGGCTCCTGGCTCTGAGCCTGTGACTGCACCAGACATCATGAGGGATTATCTTCTGGCAAAATGGAGAAGAGTACTATTCAAGCTTGAAGTGGAATGAAAATTAAGTGTCAACACAAGGTATGATGGTTCCCCAGGAAGAAGTTATGAAATACCACCTTCAAAGAATGGGATGATGAGCTTGGTATAGAGCGCTTCATTCTTCTTGGACAGCATGCAGGAGTCATTGCTATGAACTTAATTCCTGAACATAGTCTGGTTCAGTGCCAGCAGCTCATTGAAAGTCATCCATGTAGCTATGTAGAACAGGCAAATAAAAGAACACAGAGGCAGAAGGTCTAGGTATGGCCCGCTTTCAAATTTCTTTTCCACAAGTCAGAGACAGAGAGACAGAGAGAATCATCTCTCCATTCTTTTGTCTCTGTTCAAATAACACAGATTATTGGTGAAATTAATTTAACTCTTGAGACTAAAACTAACTCTTTTTATCTCTGTTCCATCCAACTGAATAGGGTTAGCTGTTTGCTGTCCATTGAGGTAGACAAAGCCAGGAAACAGATACCACAAGTCCTAGAATTCTTCTTTATTGATATAGGTTATAATAATAGAATCTTAAAAGCCTAAGAATTGTTGTTCTGTCTCCCTTATACCAAAGTGAATTAAGGTGGAACAATATTGAGTTTCTTTCTCACCCTTGCTTATTTTCTTAAGCTACAGCTAATATTTTACTAACAGTTACCATATATTTTCTTCAAGGCTGACTATGTACTTCCTCACATTCTACTGTAAATATTACTGTAGCACTTCTTCCTATGTTTCAGTTAAGTATAATGTGCAAACCAAGTCAGTGACTGGCAGTGGTTTTGCAAGATTTCAGACTGGAATCTTTTTTTAGCCAAAAACTTCACCAGGAAATTATTGTCTGAAAATCATGTCCCTATTAGAGATCTTTGATCATTGATACCTGATATATTTCAGATGTAAAAATGGAACGAGGTGCCCAGGGTGTGGCAGCCGTCACCAACGCATGGACTGTAGTTTCCGGATAGCCACGTGCTGGGCCTGCAGAAAGACTGGCCACATCACGTCCATCTACAGAGGTCGCCAGAGAGACCAGCCATCGATTTGCCAGTCAGACATCCCGACTAGGAGAGGTACCAGGGCGCTGGGACAGTATAATGTAGGGTTTTGCTCCAGCCGCAGAAGCATTTGCCGTACAGGAGCTCACCACCCTATTAAGCTGAAGTTTAGACTGCAAGTGGAGCTGCAAGGGGTCCCCTGCAAGATGGAGCTGGACACAGCTCAGCTGTATCCATTATTTCACTAGAGACATTTAATTTTGTCTGCAATCACAGTAAGAGATGGGCCAAGCTGATGCCATCTGACATTATGCTAACTGATTTCCAGAATGCCAGAGTCGCAGTCAAGGGTGAGGTCACACTAGCCATTAAATTTAAGGGGTTTTCTGGGCACCTGGACATTGTTGTAGTAGGGGGTCAGCGAACGAGCCTGATCAGGCTCAACTTGTTTGATGCACTAGGCATCCAAGTAACCGGAATCAACTGGACACAAGTCGCGAGTCTAGCGACAGTATGCAAGGAATTCGAGATGTGTTTGACTCAGCTCTGGGGATGTACATGGGCCCGCCGATAACATTTAAACTAGATCCTACTGTAATGCCGGTCAGGATTAAACCTTGTAGAGTGCCATTTGCTCTTAAACACAAGATAGACACTGAGTTAGATAAACTTGTAGAACAGGGAGTACTGCAGCCAGTAGATGGGGGTGAATGGGATACCCCTGTTAATAAGAAACAAAATTAGAATGTGCAGAATGCCTTATACAAGGCTTGCAATGCACAAAGGAAAGTGTACTGGGACCTTTAAGAAGCAAACAGTAAAAGGCAAACTAGCCTGAGTCGTATCATAACAATATTTTTACTCAGACAATATAACACAAAACAATTTTCAATCCAAGGTCAGTAACGAAGAATGATGATGATGATGATAACTTTATTGTCACTTTGAATGTACACCAATCGGCATACATCAAAATGAAATTTCGTTGCATACAGCTCTCAAAGGGTCACCACCTCCGATATATACTCCTTGTTCGGGGCCCACTCAAATTTCACATTGTCCATTTTAGTCTCTAGGGAGTGAACGATGGCAAACAGGACAGATGGAAATGGGGCTCCATGTGGATTAGCCCTCAAGTTAGCTTGTATTCTGACAACCTCGCCTTCTTTCCTTTTTCTGATGCTGACTCTTCCACCCTTTCCTTAAAGAGGCCTTGCTTCTGTTCGTCCCTGGAGCACGCTGCTGCCGCCGCCACCAACTCCTCCAAAAGCCTCTCTCTCTTCCTCTGGGCCTGCCGACAGCCTCATCCAGTTCCTTCACTCCATAAGCTCCAGGTCCTCTCTGCCTCCTCTGGAAACAGCCCTGATTTGCAATACAATCCATCACTGGGCCAGCAGTCAGATCTTGCTGCTGGTAGAACAAATTCAAACAGCGCCAATGACTTTTAACGGTCTCACCAACAGTTCCAAAACAACTAGAAACTCGCCAGGCCAGCAAAGATTGTCGGTTGTATGAATAACAGTTCAGGAGTAAACAAAGTCAAAGTCAAAAATCCTTACCAGTTAAAAGTCAAATATCAATACACACAGTAACAAGTCAGTCAGAGAAAAAAACACTAGAGAGAGAGAGAATAAGTCTAACATCTGAAATTCATTTATGCTGAATAGAATTAGTCACACCTTTAGGCCATTTCTCTTCTTAAAGGTACACAACCATATTATATGTATTTCACCCAAACCAGGTTAGGACTTTAATTCCTAACAATCTCCCCTTTTGGGTGACATACACTTTTACACTTTTACAATCTTAAATTATATTCATTACATACAGTTTTATGTTCCACAGCACCCTGTGCCTTAGTAAACTGGTCAACAATATTATCTTCTGTAGCACAATATTCCAATTTTATTAAATTATCTTTAATGCGTTGTCTGACATTGAGATAACGTAGATCTGTGTGTTTAGATCTAGTCTTTACTGCAGCGCTTGTTGCCAACTTAATAGCTGCTTGATTGTCTTCAAACACAGTTATTGGTTTCTTACATTCCAACCCCATATCAGACATTAACTGTTTCCAAACCAGTAGCTCAGTGCAGAATAACGATAGACAGGAGAATTCAGATTCAGTTGTAGACAAGCTAACATGTTTCTGTCTGTTTGATTTCCATCCTATCAAAGCATTTCCCAATAATATAACCAGACCTGAAGTGGATTTTCTGGTAACAGTATCAGATGCAAAGCTGGCATCTGCAAACGCTTTCCGTTCCATTTCCCTTGTTGGCTCTAAATACAAATAATAATGTATGGTGTGCTTTAAATACCGTAAAACTCTTTTAGCACCTTGCCAGCATTTTACTGTTGGATTTTCGCAATATCTTGCAAGGTGATTTACAGTAAAAGCTATATCAGGTCTTGACCAGTTACACAGGTACATCAAACTCCCAATTAACGATTGGTATATGTTTTTATCAAACGGTTTGCTATTATCTGCTGAACTCTCGAAACCCTGAGACATAGGAGTCTTGACAGGTTTACAATTTTCCATATTGTAACGTTTCAACAAACAATTGATTTTCTTTGCTTGAGTTAGTTTAAATCCCTTATTTGTCCTGGCTATATCCAGTCCTAGATAATGACTAATAGTGCCTAGGTTTCTAATTCTAAATTTGCCTTCCAAATCTGAAACAATTCTTTCAGTTTCCTTGTTATCTTTTGCTATAATAGCAATATCATCTGAAAATAGTAACAACAATGTTAAATTATTATTTTGCTTTCTAACAAACAAACAAGGATCTGCAATACTTGCTTTAAATCCCAGTGTATTTAATTCTTTTACCAAACACTTATTCCACTCATATCCAGCCTGTTTCAACCCATACAAACTCTTTCTTAGTTTCCAACAATAACCTTGTTGCTTTACAGTTACTCCAGGTGGAATTCTTACATAGATATCATGACTTAAATCAGCATGTAAATAAGCTGTTTCAATATCAATATGAGTTACAGTATAATCCTTACTAGCTGCCCACACCAATGCTGCTCTAAGAGTAGAAGCTCTTAGCGTTGGTGAAAAAACTTCATCATAGTCACAATTCCTCTGTGCAAACCCCTGTGCTACTAATCGTGCTTTGAAATAGCTGCTCCCTCAAAGCTTTCCTTTATTTTGAAAACCCATTTACATCCTAGTAGACTTTCATTTTGAGGAATCTTTACTTCTTGGTAAACACCTAGACCTTGTAAAGACTTAAGCTCTTTACCTATAGCTACATTCCATTTCTCCCTTTCCTCCTCAGGAAACATTTCTATCTCTTCAAAAGTAGAAGGCTCCACATCTACTTGACAGATCAACCCTGCCTCATAATGTTCCGGTGGTCGTCTCTCTCTAGTAGAACTTCTGGGCAGAACCGGGCTTGTGGGTACAATCACCTTTCTCTCCTCCTCCCCAACCTCCTCTAACAATGACTCTTGTTTAATATTAACGGCAAATTTTTCCTCTTCTCTATTGGAATCTCCTAAGAAATCAGTTAAATCTGGTGGAGGAATGCACTCAGAATTTTCTAACCTATCCCAACCTGACTGTTCTTGGAAAATAGCACTTGAACTACAATATACATTCTTGGTTCCTTTCTCCCAGACTTATGATTTGATTCATAGCCAACAAAGATTAACTGTCTCGCTCTATGTTCTCCCTTCTTTCTTAATGAGGCAGTAGTATGTACCCATGCAGGAGTACCAAATGTATGCAAATAACTGAGGTCAGGTTTCCAACCATGCCATAACGTAAAAGGAATTTTACCAGTAGCTGAACTAACCACATTATTTAATACATGATTAGCACAAATAGCTGCTTCCCCCCACAAACCATTCGGTAAACCAGAATCCTCTAGCATAGCTCTAACCATAGCTTGCAGTGTTTGGCCACGCCTCTCTACAAAAGAATTATGTTGTGGCCTGTAGGGAGCTGAACGTCTGTGCTCTATCCCTACAGACATTAACAAATCAGTGAATTCTTTGTTAGTAAACTCAGTTCCACTATCTGTGATAATACATTTCACTTTTAATTGTGTCTTTCTTTCAGCAAACCTAAGACAATTAGAAAATTTTTGTACAGTTTCTGCTTTAGATTTTAGGAGGTAACAAAAACCATACCTGCTATAATGATCTAGTATGCTTAATATGTAACAAGCCCCCCCTAAACTCGGTTTCATTGGACCAATTATATCAGCAAAAACCAATTCTAATGGAGCATTAGTCTTAAAGCCACCTAGCCTATTGGCTGGTGTTGCCTTGCTCTTTTCTCTACTGTAAACGTTGCATTGTAGATATTTTTGACAAGCTTTCACTTTTATTCCTGTAGATAATTCTATTGTTTTCCTAAGAGCATTATAGTTTATATGAGCCAACCTTCGATGCAATAAATGAATGCAGTTATCATGTGGTTTTTGGTTAACACATGTATTGGCCATCATTATAGGATTGCAGTGTAGAATGAACAAACCATCTTTCAACTTAGCTACAGCCTTCACATCATTTTTTCAATAAGACATTCCTCCCCTAGGAAAGTCACTTTGAACCCTGTTTTAACTAAAGCTTTAACAGATAGTAAATTATCATTAATTTTTGGAACATAAAGCATATCTAAATTTTGCTTAATAAAAGAACAATAAACCTTACCCTCACCAGAGGCTTTTATTTTCCATCCATTAGCCATAGTTATGTACCTGTTACTATAAGCTATCTTTTCAAAATGTTCTTTTGAATTAGTGATGCATTGGGTAGCCCCACTATCAATTACCCATAAATTGTGATTACTGGTTGTTGCTGCATCAGACACAGCTACATTAACCACTTTCTTTCCCTTCCTATGGCTTTCGTTCCTCTGCTTGTTTCCTTTCTTACAGAACTTTGCTATATGTCCTTTCGCCCCACAGTTATAGCACTTCTTTGCCGTGTAAGCAGCTGTAGTATGCTCCTTTCCCTGTGGTAGCGGCTCTCTCAGCTGATCTCTTTCAATACGTCTTCTGTACTCTTCCATTAGTCTTCCAATTATTGAAGATAAAGTTAGTTCATCTTTAGACAGAACTTCAAGCGACGAAACAAACGCATCGTAGCTGTCATCTAATGATGACAAAATGATGTAGACCTGATGTAACTCAGAAAAAATGAGCTCCTTCTCATGCAGCTCCAAAAGAGTTGACTTCATAAAGTCTAGGTGAGCTAGCATGTCCCCATTCTTTTCCAGATGAGCCCTAAACAGCTTCCTTGTGAGATGTATGTGTGCACCCACACTGTCACGAACATACAGCTTCTGCAATGTGGTCCAACAATGAGCAGCAGACTCTTCTCCACGTACATGGACAAGCTGTTGATCACCTAGTGTTAGCCCAATTAAGCACAAAGCTTTTTCATTGTCTCTATTAAAAGCTGCAATTTTCTTCTCGTCATCCTCGTCATCTGGATTCAAGGCAGTCACATCAGGAGGATTGTTAACTATGCCCCATAGACCTTCTCTTCGCAACAGCAAACTACATTGCATAGACCAGGATACGTAGTTTGACCCATTAAGCCGAGTTATACAAAACAGATTAAATGTCCCTTGTGCCATTGTCTGGTAAACTCAGTTAGTAAATATGTGCAGAATGCCTTATACAAGGCTTTCAATGCACAAAGGAAAGTGTACTGGGACCTTTAAGAAGCAAACAGTAAAAGGCAAACTAGCTTGAGTCGTATCATAACAATATTTTTACTCAGACAATATAACACAAAACTATTTTCAATCCAAGGTCAGTAATGAAGAATCACCGTTGAATAACAGTTCAGGAGTAAACAAAGTCAAAGTCAAAAATCCTTACCAGTTAAAAGTCAAATATCAATACACACAGTAACAAGTCAGTCAGAGAAAAAGCACTAGAGAGAGCGAGAATAAGTCTAACATCTGAAATTCATTTATGCTGAATAGAATTAGTCACACCTTTAGGCCATTTCTCTTCTTAAAGGTACACAACCATATTATATGTATTTCACCCAAACCAGGTTAGGACTTTAATTCCTAACAACCCCAATTATAATGCCACTAAAAGCCAATGGGGAGGTCAGAATCTGTGCCGATTACAAATGCACAATCAATCACGCACTCAAACAGCATGCTTACCCGGTACCAGTAGTAAGCCACATCCTGGCGTCCTTGCAAGGCGGTACAATTTTTGCAAAATTAGATTTGGCTCAGGCATACCAACAGCTTCCTGTTGATGAGGCCACAGCCACGGCAAAGACAATTTTAACCCACAGGGGAGCATTTAAAGTGAAACGCCTGCAATTCGGGGTCAGTGTAGCCCCTGGCATTTTTCAAGGCATTATGGAGCAGACGCTCAAGGGCAACACGGGGGTTTGCTGCTATTTTGATGATGTGCTCATTGCCGGTGAGTCCGCCAAGGTACTAGTAAGGAGGCTCAGAGCCGTCCTTCAAAGGCTGCGTGAAGCAGGCTTCAAGCTTAAAAAAAAGTGTAGTATTGAGGTCCCCTCAACTGAGTTCTTGGGGTTCTGTATAGATGCCAATGGCATCCATCCTGCTGAGTCAAAGGTTAAAACCATTCAGATGGCACCCAGCCCCAAAACGAAGCAAGAGCTTCAGGCATTCCTAGGCCTCCTAAATTTTTACCATGCGTTCCTTCCTAACAAGGCTGCAGTGGCAGAGCCGTTACATCGGCAATTGGACAAAAATACTGCATGGAAGTGGACTAGTGTTCACAAAAGAGGTTTTCAGGAATTGAAGGCTCTACTGCCCGTCAGTTCCATGATCACCCATTTCAAGGAATCAAGGCCGGTATGCCTAGCATGTGACGCATCCCCATACGGGGTGGGGGCTGTCCTAAGTCACTTGGAGAGCGATGGAACTCAAGTTCCTATTGCATTTTATTCCAGGACGCTGTCCTCCACAGAGCGTAATTACGCACAAATTGACAAGGAGGCATTGGCCATAGTAGCTGGAGTAAAAAAATTCCATGACTACTTATACGGCAGGGACTTCACGGTCTTCACAGACCATAAACTGCTATTGGGGTTATTCACTACTACCCCACATCGTATCCCCTAGAATGCTAAGATGGTCCATTTTTTATTGGCTTACAGCTTTAAGTTAATTTACAAATCCAGCAAGGATATGGGCCATGCAGATGGCCTGAGCAGGCTTCCACTGCCTCAAATCGAGCCAGATCCGGCCCCAGCAGCCCGCATTTTGTCCATTCAGGACTTGCCGGAGTTTCCCCTCCACGCGGGGGACATAGCCACAGAAATGGCAGCAGACAAGACTCTAAGCAGAATGCTATCTTGGGTCCACATGGGGTGGCTAGAGAAAAGCCCAGGTCCTGAGTTTCAGAGCTACTTCACAAGGAGACATGAGCTCTTAGCTTATAAGGGTTGTATTCTTTGGGGGAGCAGGGTGTTCTGAACCAGCCCTCTTCTCGCAACCCCTAATTAAAAGAAGAGTCTGGAAAGCGTCCAAGGCTAAAAGGCTTCTGCCAAGATTTAATTACGCAGTTAACAAAAACACAAGAGCTTGTCTTCTCAAGCGGAAAAGTTGCTTTCAGCAACCAGCCCCTCCCCAAACACTTCTTTTATAGAGAGCTCAGGGCGTGGTCTCCCTGTGCCTCCTCCCGAGGAGTCCCATAGTCTTTCTTTGTTTGTCCCTGCTCGTCTGCCTCCTGCGTCGGGCGTCCTTGAACAGGGCCAGCTGTGGGTCATCATCCTCCGCACTCTCGGGCTCACACAGCTGAGAAGAGGTCCCCGGCTGAGGACTCTGCAAAGCCTCCAAATCATCATCAGCCGGTTCGTTTCCCTCCTCCCCCACATCTGAGTCCTCCGATACATCGGACCCGGCTGTCGGACCCACAGGCTGGCCCTGAGTCACAACACAGGGTTATTGTTTCCACCTCATTAAGGGAGAGGTTAGTGCAATCGCTTCATGAAGGTCATCCGGGTATTGTTTGCATGAAAGCTTTGGCACAAAACTATTTATAGTGGCCAGGATCAGATAAAGCCATTGAAGCTCAAGTACATGGGTGTTACACATGCCAGCAATCTAGGCCTGAAATGCCGCACGCTCTCATCCACAGGTGGGAGGAGATGCACAGTCCCTGGTCGAGGATTCATATAGACTTCGCTCAGCCCTTTCAGGGACAGCTCTTTCTTATAGTGCTTGACAGCCACTCTAAATGGTTGGAAGTTATACCAATCACAAATATGACTACTGCTAGGACCATCCAGGTGCTTAGGAAACTCTTTGCAACGCACGGGCTACCAGACGTCATAGTGTCCGATAATGGGCCCAATTGACTGTGGCAGAATTTCAGGCTTTCCTGAGGGTAAACCTCATTAGGCATGCAACATCGGCTCCATTTCACCCATCTAGTAATGGGCAAGCTGAATGAATGGTACACACCACAAAAGAATTATTGAAATGCATATTGACTGGGGACTGGCACCACAGACTGTCCAACTTTTTGCTCTGCCAACATTCCACACCATGCACGGCAATGGGCAAAAGCCCAGCAGAGCTGCGCCGGGGGAGGCGACTAATCATGAAACTAGACAGGTTGCACCCAGACCGGGTGGCAGCTGAGGCCTCTCGCCCAAAACCCCTGAGGGGGTGGTGGGGTGTGGGCCCAGAACTATGGGCATGGGAACTTGTGGGTGCCATGGAAAATCACCAAAACGTCAGGCCCTTTCTCATATGAAGTGGGCCTAGAGGGCAGGTGAGTCGTTCATTGCCATATCAATCAGCTTAGAAAGTGTTTTCCAGAATGGTCACAAAGTGAGGACTTCGTCCCAGGTCCCATCCACGGACTGCAAACCGGCAGCCAGGCCGATCAATCCATATGCTCTGAGGTCCCAAGCAGTCAGAGCAATGGGGAGGTGGCCATAGGGGGGCAAAGCCCAGGAGTGCAACATGGGGCCCCTGATGGAGAAAGCCAACCAGAACACTACAGCCGCTGTGCTAACTCTGCGGAGCGATTGGTCTCTGGGGTGGGCCGACCTGAAAGGGCCAGTCAGAGAATTCCGAGTCAGCCTGACTAGCTTGAACTTATGGACCCTGGTCTACCAAGCCCAGCGGGCAAACTGGTAGGCCAGGGAGTGCCTGACTCTCCCAGGTGTTCCATGAGGGTTCGCAAGCCTCCTGCATATCTACAAGATTTTGTTCTGAAATAGCTGAGGTATAATGTATGTGTCATTGATGTGTTGCTAGGCAGGAGAATCTCTGTATTAGCCAGTACGGGAAAATGTGTACATTGCATAGTACTTTTGTATCTCTGTAAAACTTGTAATTGCTGTAATCATTCCCTAAGGAATATCATGTGGGGTTAATTGCTGGAAGGTTGCTCAAGCAGGGAAACTGGCTAACGGCTCCAGTGCCGCCATTGGCTACCTCTAGGGTGGCAATAGGTTGCTTTAAACCTATTGGCTGCCACCTAAAGGCCAGGGTATAAATTGCTGCATTCGCAGCCCTGTTTCTCAGTTCAGTTCCTGCAACCAAATAAACAATGATCTTGCTGAACTCACTCATCTTGTCTCATCAATCAAGCAACAAACCCAGTATCTAACACTAACTATTATCTGCTGTATTCATAGGACATGGATATGTTTAGCCAGGTTAACTGATGCTAACATATAGGAAACTCAGGAAATATCTGACCTCAATTTAGAGATGGCTGTTGAAAGCAGGAATGTAAACAAACAAGATAATGGTTTTTCATCAGTTGGGAAAAGCATTTCATCAGGCTCCAGAATCTTCCCATACATATTATTCTGAATTTCCAGCATGTAAAAACTGAAAAATTGCTTTCTAAAATAATCATGGTTAGCTAACCTTAGCATGCTAGATTTAAGGAATTCGTGTCCTTAGAGTTGTGCTTAACCAGCTCAGCAAGAAAGTCAAGTGAAATGCATGAACAGGTAAGAGGAAAAAAAAAAAGAAAGAAAGAAAGAAAGAAAGAAAGAAAGAAAGAAAGAAAGAAAGAAAGAAAGAAAGAAAGAAAGAAAGAAAGAAAGAAAGAAAGAAAGAAAGAAAGAAAGGGAAAGAAAGTTTGCAGTGGAGAGTGAGGCAAGATCACAATTGTTGCAAATGGCAAGCTGAAAAAAATGAGGGCAGCTCTCAACTGGTGTAGCTGATATCCCAACCCTTACAAACCATTCAGCTATGCACTAATTAATATTTCATTCTTATTTAAATTATGCTGGAGTGTCTCCTACAACTCTGCTTGAGAGACATGTGTGCAAATGAGATTAGAATAACTGATTACAACGCTTATGCATATATCTCAAGGGAAAGTTTTCTTTTGATTTTAAATTTCACCCCCTTCCACTTCTGAATATTTTTCATGTCAGCTTGAAGGAATATATTTTCTCTTACGTGAGACACAGAGAAAAAACTGTGTGTTAGGCAAATACGTCTCAAACAGAGATTTTTCTCTGTGGGTTTATACTTCAACCTTGTTTGATTCTTCACAAGAGCCTGGCCTTTAACAGCATGACTAAGCTGTGGTTTCTGTGCTGAAACATGTTGCTATGATAATACTTTAATCAAGAAAAGAAAAAGGAACAAATATTGAAGGAAGCACTTTAGAAAGAACGCTGGCCTGATTATTTCTGAACAATAAAAAAGAAATTCATTCATAACAGATAACGGTAATGTTCTTACTGCTAGCGCTATAAATCTTGGGAGCAAAGAATGATATAAAATGCTGAATTAAATTAATTATTCAGGTTGAAATGTATATAGGAATCTACTATGGATTTAATCATGAGTTTATTTGGAAAAGTAGCCTATTGTATTAGACCTTTTCTGCAATTGTTTATTACATTTGTATGCCTCATGTTTCTTCATGGGTATGGTAGATTTCAAAGCAATCTCTTCTATGGTACTATTTTCAAATTTACGTGTGTGTGTGTGTGTTTGTGTTTGTGTTTGTGTGTGTGTGTGTGTGTGTGTGTGTGTGTATGTATGTATATGCCATATCATGACACAACAAAACCCCTGTGGGGTGAGCTGGAGTGAAAGAAAGCTAGCTTTCATGACTAAGACTGGACTAGAACTCACGGTCTTCTAGTCTCCAGAGAAGTTCTCAGCATTCTTGCTTTCCTACTCAAATACAATCTTGCACACTGCATCTACATGGAGATAAGTGTGTAGTGGGGTGCCCCAGGGCTCTGTTCTGGGCCCAGTGCTCTTCAACATCTTCATTAATGATTTGGATGAGGGATAAATGGGGAACTCATCAAATTTACAGACAACACCAAGCTGGCAGGAATAGCCAACACTCCAGAAGATAGGCTTAAGGTACAGGAGGATCTGGAAACGTCCAGTGATGTCAGCTGAAAATCAGACTCGGGGAAAGGCCTCTCTCCTCCCTGGGTCCTAATTCTACCAGCTGGTGGGTCCAAACAGACTGAATGCTGCCCTGTAGAGGCAGCACCCAAAGGGTGAGTGTCTGAGGACTGCAGTTAGGTGGTAGCCAGACCGCTGGTCCCAACAGAGCCCCTGGAACTGGCAGGAAGAAAGGTGGATCATACTTCATACAATCTGACATTGCCATCTGCTCAGCGGAGGTGAAAGACTTCTAATCTGCATGCAAATAGTCAGCTGGGTGAGGAATTTCCTTTTACTCTCTTTACAAGCCAAGACCCTTAGCAATTAGCACTTTTTCAGCCTTTGGAGTGAAGCCCTTACTCAAGGGAGGGGGGTGGAATTCATTGTTATCCCCCCCTTCCAATTTACTAGCTGCGGTTTAAGCTTCTGGCAAAGTGAAAATGCTACTTTATCACAGGGTTGTTTTTGGCTAGAAGCTTGTGAAAGCTTTTGCTTCTATAAAATTGGGCATTTGTGTGAAAGCCACTATGATTTTTACTTCTTATTTTTACTTTTAGTATTTAATTTTTAATTCTTTTTAAATTTGGAAGTCTTTTTCTTTTCTTTTCTTTTCTTTTTTTTTCCCTCCCATCCTTCTATTTGTTTTCCTGCAAAGGGTTGGACTGGATAAATACCGGTAATCCCATCTAGTGGTAAAACTTGAAAATTTCATCCACCCTTCTTGAATGGCTTTATCTCACACTGGAATTTGGCTATTTGCCCAGTCATTGCCCTGTCGGTCTTTGACATCTCTGCCTCCAAAAGAAAAAAAGGACTCCCTTTGGTCTTTTTGGCCTGTTTGGCTTTGAAGATTATTGCCTAAACAAGTTTGTCCTTGAAGCTATTTGATTCCCCCTGGACTATAAGTACACAGAGATTTGAAATTGCTATTACCTCCTTCTGAATATAACTTTTTGGATTATAACTTGGACACTTCTACCTAGTTTTATTGCATTTGACCAACTTATATCATTCATATCTCTTACTTACTTTTACTATATTTTTTATTGAAAATTTTTGTTTTTTTTATTTCTACCTCTTTTTAGTATTAGCCTTTTGTGGGCTCTTTTCCTTATTTTTATTTTTGGGGTATTTCCTCTTTTTGCTCCACTATTTTTCAACATACTGCTTTTTTGGCTCCCTCTATTCTCATTTTTTATTATTATCACTATTTTTATCTTTACATTTGCTATTATTATTATTATTATTATTATTATTATTATTATTATTATTATTATTATTATCTCTTTTGCTCATTTGATGCCTTTTTGAGACTTCTTTTTTCTTTTCTTTTTCTTTTTTTGGGTTTTCTTTACTTTTTAACACCTCTACTATTTTTGATGGTTTATCTCTCCTAATTATTAGGAGCTCCCTGGATTACAAAATTTAACCATTGGGCGGAGATACTACACGATTTGAAGGAAAAGATGAGTATTTCTAATTTATCCAAACTTGGAAAAAAAGGCTCTTCTGCTCCTGCCTCAACTTCTGTAAGCCCAGTCTACCAGAAATCAATAACCACAATGTTACAATAGGAGAAGACTGATACCCAACCGAAGGATACCCAAGCTATCTTGACTGGGCAGACCATAATCCAATAAAAATGGTCTGGAAAGGAACTAAGAAGAAACCTAGATGGTCTCTAAATAAATTGATATTGAAGGAAAAAGAATTTCTACAACTAGCGACAAAGGAAATGGAATTTTTCTTCAAAATAAATAAGAAGAAAAAAACATCACTCCAAAATGTTTGGGACACTGCTTAAGCATATTTTAGAGGCCTGGCCATAACTTACATGGCTAACCAGAACAAAGAAAAGAAACAACTACAACTTAACTTGAGGGAGGAACTCAGAAGACTAGAAGCAGAACTACAAACAGATCCAGATAAAGTATCACTCAAGAAACAAATGGAAATAATAAAGCATAGGTTAAATTTAGCTGAGATGGAACTAATGGCTCAACAGATTAAATGGGCTAAACAGAATTTCTTTGAAAATACAAATAAGCCGGGAAGATGGCTAGCATATAGATTGAAAAAAGAAAAGAATAAAGAAATTACAAAATACAAATGGAAAAATACAGTTTCAAAATGACACAATGAAAAAAAATTGTTAAAGAATATTATGAGACACTTTACAAAGCAAAGGAAATCCCCAAGAAAAAATACAGCAATATTTTAAAAAACCAAATTTACCAAAAGTTTCCCAAAACTTTTGAAATATATTAAATGAAGCAATATCAATGATGGAAATTACAGAAGCTATAAAAAGGCAAAAAAAGATAAGACCCGGGGGCCAGATGGACTTCCTGCAGAATTCTATACTGCTTTACAAGATATCTTAACTCCAACTTTGAAAGAACTTTGTAATGAAATTCTCCTGGAAACCAAAATACCAAAGACATGGACTGAAGCTAATATCACTTTAATACCTAAAGAAGATGCAGACTTGACACATATAAAAAATTATAGACCAATCTCACTACTCAATGTGGACTATAAAATTTTTGCTTCAATAATGGCATAAAGAATTAAGAAATTTTTGAGTGAATTTATATATATTGATCAAAACGGCTTTTTACCTAAAAGACAGATAAAAAATATTTTAAGAACAATCCTGGATGTCCTAGAGTACTATGAAGCCCATCAAGGGAAACAGATGGCTCTGATATTTCTTGATGCACAAAAAGCATTTGATAATCTAAATTGGCAATTCATGTTCCAGCAATTTGCCGAAATGGACTTTGGGGAAAACTTTATGAATGCAATCCATGCAATTTATGATAAACAGACTGCTAGAATAATTGTAAATGGTGACTATACAGAAACTTTAATATTAAAAAGGGCACAAGACAGGGATGTCCTTTATCCTCAGTACTATTTATACTAACTCTGGAAGTATTGAACGGAAACATTAGACAAGACTCTGAGATTAAAGGACTAGAGATAAAGGGTGAAAAATATAAATTACAAGCATTTGCAGATGACTTGGTTTTTATATTGGAAGAACCTTTGGAAACAAGCATGAAACTGTTGGATACAATAGAACAATATGGTGATGTAGCAGGTTTGATAATAAATAGAGTAAAAACTAAAGTTTTGACAAAGAACTTAACAGAAAAACAGAAAACACAACTTGAAAAAAAACCTTCAAATAGGTAAAAAAGTTAAGTATTTGGGAATTTACTTAACAGCAAGATGTGCAACAATAAAAGAGGATAACTACGTAAAGTTACTAAAACAAAAAAAAGTAGACTTAAAAAATTGGAAAAATCTTCAACTTTCAATGCTGTGGAGAATAGCTACAATTAAAATGAACATTTTACCAAAAATACTCTTTCTATTTCAAACTATTCCCGTAAAATTAGAAAAAGCTTTTTTTGATGAACTGAACACGATAATATTGACATTTATTTGGCAAGGGAAAAAAGCACAAATCAATGTGAAAATGTTACAAGATGTTAGAGAAAGGGGAGGACTGGGACTCCCAGATTGGAAGTTATATTACCAAGCAGCTATTCTAATGTGGATTAAAGAATGGATAACACTCAGAGATAAAAGACTATTATATCTTGAGGGGCATGACCTGCAGATCAGCTGGCATGCCTTCCTATGGTATGGGAAGAATAAAGTCTATAGATACTTTCAGAACCATACCATAAGAAACACACTTCTCTTAGAATGGGAAAAAATAAAGGAAAAAACTTATTAAGATACCTGAATGGCTTTCAACAATGGAAGCTTTTGCTTACCCAAACTTAATTAATTATGATAAACTTGTAACATATAAGGACTTATTGGATAATGAAGGAAGATTGAAATCTAGACAAGACCTATATCAACAAGGTATAGATTTAGCATGGTGGCCATATTTACAAATTCAAACAAGATATGCAAAAGATTTGAAAACAATGGAGCTTTACAATGAACAGACAGAACTTGATCATATATTGTTAAAAACAGATGAGAAGCTGATTAAAAAACTCTACAGGTTTCTGCTTAATCTAAAGATGGAGGAAGAACAAGTTAAAGAAACAATGATAATTTTGGCAAAAAATGTTGGTCACACTATACAACTTGAAGATGGGAAAAGTTATGGTATAGAAATATTAGATTAACTAAAGCTGTATCATATAAGGAAAATTTGTATAAAATGTTTTATAGATGGCACATGACACCACTGAGACTAGCAAAAATGTTTAAAAATACTTCAAATGTTTGTTGGAAATGCAGCCAAAGACCAGGTACCTATTATCATCTCTGGACATCTTCTAAAGCTAAAAGATTTTGGCTTAAGATACATTTATGGTTGGAGAAGATGGTTAAAAAACAAATAGAATTTAAACCTCAATTGTTTTTGTTAGGAATGATAGATCCCAAATATGATAAAGAGACTGGGTATTTAATACTACATGTATTAACAGCAGCGAGAATTATGTATGCCCAATACTGGAAAAATGAGAGTTTACCAACTGAAGAAATGCTTATTAAGAAAATACTAGATTGTGCAGAAATGGATAGATTAACTTTAGAGATTAAAGAAAAAGAGCATTTAGTTTATTATAGAACCTGGAATAAATTTTATCAATGGCTAGACAAACGAATTAGAGAGAAAGGAACGTGATACTTATTTTTTGACCTTATTTTACTAAGAAAAATATTATAGATTGAAAATTTAACATTGTTTACTATAATTTGCTATGTCAATTATTGTTATCAATCATTCTTACAACTTTTATTGATGTATATCAACCCAGACAATATGCTATTTGCTAATTATTGAATCTTCTGCCAACCTAGCAGTTCAAAAGCATGTAAAAATGCAAATAGAAAAGTAGGGACCACTACGGTGCGAAGGTAACAGCATCTAGTCATGCCGGCCACATGACCACGGAGACGTCCTCAGACAAGCGCTGGCTCTTCGGCTTTGAAACAGAGATGAGCACTGGCCACTAGAGTTGGAAACGACTAGCATGCATGTGCGGGGGAACCTTTACCTTTACGTAAATATTGAATGTAATTGGGGGAAACCCCAACCTCTCCCTTAACTTTCCCACTATCCCAACACCGCACCCCATCCCCTCATTTTCTTCCCCACCCTTATAAAACCCAATAAAATTAACATAAAAAAGAAACAGAAGGATCTGGATAGACTTGAACATTGGGCACTATCTAACAAAATGAAATTCAGTGGTGAAAAAAGTAAGGTTCTACATTTAGGCAAGAAAGAACAAATGCACAGGTATAGTATAGGAGGTACTTTGCTTAATAGTTATAACTGTGAGAGGGATCTTGGAGTCCTAGTGGACAATCACTTAAATATGAGCCAGCAGTGTGCTGAAGCTGAGAAAAAAGCCAACACAGTGCTAGGCTACATTAACAGAGGGATAGAATCAAGATCATGTGAAGTGTTAATACAACTTTACAATGCCTTGGTAAGGCCACACTTGGAATACTGCATCCAGTTTTGGTCACCATGATGTAAAAAAGATGTTGAGATTCTAGAAAGAGTACAGAGAAGAGCAACAAAGATGATCAGGGGACTGGAGGTTAAAACATATAAGGAACAGTTGCTGGAATTTGGTATGTTTAGTTTAATGAAGAGAAGGATGAGGGTGACATGATAGCATTGTTCCAATATCTCAGGGGTTGCCACAAAGAAGAGGGAGTCAAGCTATTCTCCAAAGCATCTGAAGGCAGGACAAGAAGCAACAGATAGAAACTAACCAAAGAGAGAAGCAACCTAGAACTAAGGAAAAATTTCCTGACAGGTAGAACAATTAATCAGTGGAACAACCTGCCTCCAGAGGTGGTGAATGCTCCAACAATGGAAGTTTTTAAGAAGAGACTGGAAAGCCATTTGTCTGAAATGGTATAGGGCAGTGATGGCAAGTCTTTCAGAGACCGAGTGCCCAAACTGCAACCCAAAACCTGCTTATGTATTGTCAGATGCCGGGTGGGTGTGGCCCATTGGGTGGGTATGGCTGTGGTGGTAACAGCAGACTGGGTGGGACTAAAAAGTTCAATCAATCAATTCCAACTTTGTGAGATCTTTTTTTTCCCGTGAGAATTTGAAATTGCTTGATTGATTGAACCTTTTTTTTTTTTTGCACACGGCGGCAGAGGCCTAAAGTGAAAAGTTTTTATAAAACCCAACTGAAGGCCTAGGACTGGGGTGACAGCATGCATGCCCACAGAGAGGGCTCTGCGTGCCACCTGTGGTACATGTGCCATAGGTTCGCCACCATGGGTATAGGGTTTCCTACCTGAGCAGGGGTTTGGACTAGATGACCTCCAAGGTCCCTTCCAACTTTATTATTATTTTTATTATTGCTTTTGCAAATAAATGTGTGGAATGCTATGCCAATGAACGAATGAAGTGGCAGAGAAAAAACTCATTTATAGCACTATAAAAATCCAGCACTCTGCACAATTGAAAATTCAGCTTATGTAAAGTCCTAAGAATAATTGCAATTTGATCTGCATATTAGTCTCAATTTACAAGTTAGGCCAGTTTGCTGAAAAATGAAGATCAAACGAAATTCACTTCTATCTCTCTTGATGTTTTTCTGCTCTAATCTTCAGCTGTTCTAAGGACTTGATAGAATAGATGATCTTTACAGATTCTTTCAGCATCACAATTTTATGATTCTATGATGGTGTGCATAGGTGCAGGTTTCTCTAAAAAAAAGTTCAGGGATGGCATTTCAGACTTTGGTACATTCTCCCAAATTTTCTTCCATCATTTGAATATTTTCCCAAATCTCTTACATACTTTATAGCGAAACAAAAAAAAAACTACATACAATAGAAATTTTCCCTATTGATCTAAACAATTCATAAGGCACTTGCCCAATCAGAAGAAATTCTCAATTATAAATAAATATATAAATTTTATATGATGTTTTATGCTTTTGTTTTAATTTAGAGTAAGAGATTATTCTAGTATATCTATCTATACTGAAGAAAGTTGGAAATCCATTTTTTATTTCCTGTTTATTTTTCTTGTCAATTTCTAATTTCCCCCCTTTTTTGATCCTCTCTGCCCATTTGTCCTTTTTTTATAATTTTGTATTTTATCTCTCTTTAAATTAAATATATTTGAATAAAAAAAGAAGGAACACTTACTTAATCATATTTAGCTTACCTTTCCAATGCTTTTTAAAAATGTATTCGGACATATCATATAGGATCATCTTTAAATATAACCATTAACATTGTAGCAGCTGTTCTGCATCAGCCTTTAAAATGAGATCAATATATTCGCTGTCAAATTCTTCTTGTGTACTATGATCTAGTCTGTAAAAATTATCAAGCTGAAATGCTGGCAGAATGTGAGAATTCTTCGGTAAAGGTTGAATCCTGATATAGACAGACAGTGCCCATCAGTGAGCAGAAAGTTAATGTTACACTAATGTCACTTCTTGTTTGGAAAGCTCCATTTCTTTTGAAAATGGGCTTCTCAAAAAAACTGCATCTTTTTGCACAGTTGCCTACTATAACACAATAGTAAGCATCTGTACAAAAATGGCTTGCTACTTTCATATACCTTTCATTTTGTTGCATTATGTATGGTCAGTGATATCCCATTGATCTGTTTGTTTGTTTATATTTCATATTTCCAAATCAACCATGTCTCTGGAAAAGATCTCTGGGCAGTGTATAACAAAATATAACTAATAAATTATACAGTGTATAAAAATTAACATTGAGATTAGAAATTAAATTAGGGACAAATTTTTAAAATTATATAGAATAATGACAACTAAACATTAAAAGGGAAGTTATAGTTGGGAGGTCTTTCAAAGGACTAGTCAGCCCCATGGTTCCAGCCTCCCCTCCCCCCATGCCTCCCATGCAAGGATGCAACGCCAAGTTTTTACCATTTTTGTGAAAGGCTAAGATATTGGGAGTTTTCCTTACATCTGCAGGCAGGATGCTCCACAAAGCTGAGGCAATGGCAGAGAAGGATCTCTTTCTAGACCTGACTACTTAACAAGTGTTAGCTCAAGGCTGTTAAAACACATGCCATCCTTGTGCTAATTTCAAAAGCTCTTTGCAAATGAGTAAGGGGGGCAGTGGGAAACAGTAAAAAGGACAGCGTATAGATTACCAAACAACAAAAGTGCTGCCTAACTTGAATAAAAGGACAAAACCATTCATTTCCTGCTAGGAAAGACATTCAAATGGAGACATTTGGTTAGCCAGTAAGCAATTTAGAACCAGGAAACCATGTTGTTGCACCAGCAAGTGGGTCTGCAAAGAAAAAGCATCTATTAGAATTTGCAAAAGCTGTTTTGATGGAACTAAGAAAGCTTTTGGGCATTAAATCTTTTTTCTGTCCATCTTTTTCGAATTTATCACTCACCCTCTCATCCATAATTCATGAGGCCAACACATTATCAGGTAAACCTTTCTCTGCTCCCTTACTCTGTCTGTTTGATTTTTACTCAAGCTAGTTTAGCATCTATTCCTACCTGTCTTTTCATCTCTAAGGACTAAGGATGTCCTTGCATTATACTTTTATTCAGTTGTCATAGTTATTATTGGAGGTTTGAGATCATCCTGGTCTTCTTTAAGGTTGGTTTGGCTAAGGTGGTACCAGCAATACCTGTGGAATTGTAATAGGTCAGACAATGTTGATCTAACTACTTTGAGCATATTGTTTGAGAGATGTTTTGGTGTGTTAGGCCACATGGTACAAGACACATAAACACAAATGAAGGAGACCTGATTTTCCAGACCCTGTGGAAGAGCAGTCTGCTTGAAAAAAAATTGCAGGCATGTATGCTCCTTTATTTCCTTCACTTTTGAGCCTTTCCCCCAGCATCAGCAACCAGAGGTTCCAGTAAAGCAGCAACCTTGAAACTGTCTGGAAGGAGACGTGAGTTTTGGACCTCTGCAGCTGCTATATAGCAGCTAATTGAAAGAAGGCATTTAAACCTGGACCAGAGTGGATGGTCCAAAAAAGAGGAAAATAAGCACAGTAGTCCTTGACTTACATGTATTCATTCAGCAACATTTCAAAATTTCAGGGCACTGAGATTATGATGATATCTGTGCCTGAAATTATGACTGTTTCAAAATCTCAAGTAATATGATCAAAATTTGGGTGCTAGTATCCCACCTGTTTTTATATGGTGTGGAAATTTACCTTGATCCCTTTACTCTCTGTTTTAATTTACTCCTTGAGCTAGTACTTACAACCACAGGGTCACTTCAATTTTTCCCACCTGCCTATCTTTCCACCCTCTCTGTCCTCCTGGCCACAAACACCAGCAAGCATTCATTTGCCCAGCTGACTAATGTAAGATGAGCAGCATTATTTTTTTCCCCAGTTCTTTTGTTCAGTTCTAGAGATGCAGGGAGATTAAGATTAGGAATAGGAATAGGAATAGGAATAAGAGGAAAATCCTTTCTTATCCCCACCATTAAAATCTCCTCAAATAACACCTTCCCCCTGAAATTGCAGCCATGAAATGTGGATCTTTATAACTAAATGTCACGTATCTTGTGGAAAGGGAGCATCTGTGATCTGCAGATTACACACTCCTATGTCAAACACTCCTGTGTCAAATTATTAATTCTCTGTTTTAGTTTTTCATGTCAAGATAACAAGTAAGAAATATAATGTAAAGATAAACTGAAATCACAATTCAAAACTCAGAAGATAAACAAAGGATACCAGCTTTCACAAATTGTTAAATGGAAAGAAACTGACTTTAATCATTAATCTTGGGTACAAAGTTGTAATTAAGCAGGAATCAGAGTCAGGAAGATAGCTACACGTAAAACAGTCAGTATAAACATAAACAGGGGAAATATGCAGCGGGGAAATAGAGATGGGAAGGAAACAATTAATTAGTAAATCAGTAAATAGCACCAGCAGAAAGAAAATACAGATATAAATCAGAATAGACAAACCCAAGCAAAGAGACAAAGGGAAAATTGTAAAATCCCCTAAAGTCTCAGAAGTACTTTTCAAAAAATATTTCTCAAATGAAGAAAAAATATGATTACCAACAGTCTATTTTACAAATCAAATAGAATGTTAATTCAAGCTGTAAATCTCCCTCTAAATAACCAAATATAAAAATGATTACAATTTTTTCTTCCCACTAGAAGTTTTATGCCATCCAAAGCTAGATAGCCTTTTCATTATTTTGGTTCATTTAGGAAGGTGTTTTTTTAATTCTTCCTGTAAATGTATAAAATAGCTTGAATAAAATTTATCTTAGCAAAAACTGGGTTGGTTATTTTTCTTCTTAGATCAGCACTGCAGCAGTATGGAATGCAAATGGTGAGACTCCATTCTTCCTCTGAACTCTTGATATTGCAATAGTACAACATTCCTCTATTTTACACAGGTTGATACTTAGGCAAATTTAGAATACCCTAATTTCTTTTCAGGGGTGAAAGCAGATAGTTCACATCTGTTTTCTAACTTTTTTTATTAGCCCTTAATTCATCAAGAGGTCATTATAAGGACATCTGACTGATAATGCCATAAAAGTCATCACAACGGCCCAAATTATATGATCACATTTTCACAGGTAAAAAGATGTGGGGCTTCAGTCACACATAGACATGGATGTCAACCTGATTTGTTTTCCCACTTTCACCTATGTTTCTGGATTATTCTCTCTCCTGATTTAATCCTTCTGACTTCCAAAAATTCTAGATTTTACACATAGTCTGAAATCATTTGGGAGATATTATAATGATCTATCTAATTATACACTATCCTCAAGACCTGAAACAAATGGTTGGACATGAAATGTAGTAGATGCCTAATTCTGACTGAAATTTCAAAAAAAAAACTTTAAAATAAACCAACTCTACAATAAATCTTAAATTTCTGCATTAAGTCTTCCTGAAGTGCCAAGCTGAAGCTGACAGTTTCATATTAGACACGAGTTCTTTCTCTACCATATTTCAGTAAAAAGGCAGCATCGCTTCAAATTTCATAGCAAGCTTGTAAGCTCAGCTCCCAGCTGTGTAATACAACTTGCATAGACTTCTTTCCAGTAGTTGCTGTTTGATGTAATATGACATCAATGCTAAGAGATTCCTCCCTTCTGTGGGCAAAGTAGAATATATTACATGTCTCTTCAATACTTATAGCATTTTAACATTTTCTTGGCAGCTTCCTACGTCCACTCATGGTAAAATTCGCTTCAGAATTTGACTAGATCTATGATCTATGCCTGTGAATGTGAAGTACAAAGTAGAGGTGTTTTTGGAACTTACTCTTAATATTTTATGTGTAAGATGTTGCTGTCCTACAAGATTTTTTTTTCTCTTTAAACTTTTATAATCCCTGGGTAATATGGAAAGTTTTTATGAGTGGTGTTTTTTTTACTGTCTAATAAAAAGGCAGTTCTGGATCAGCTCTAAACTGATGCAGTTTTTTGTGAGGTTATCATTACAGTAAAATAGTCCTGTTTGTGTAGATAATACAAATATAAAAAACTGTTGTCTGGAATTTTATTGTGAGCCACCCAGAATCGTTGTTCTTTCTTTCTTTCTTTCTTTCTTTCTTTCTTTCTTTCTTTCTTTCTTTCTTTCTTTCTTTCTTTCTTTCTTTCTTTCTTTCTTTCTTTCTTTCCTTATTTATTTATTTACTTATTTGCTTTTCAATCCCACCTTTGATACTTTATAAATAACTCAAAGCAGTGAACATACATAATACTCCCTCCTCCTATTTTCTCCACAACAACTCTGTCAGATGGGCTGGGTTGAACAACATTTTAAGATGAGTGGCCACATAAATCTTTTAAATGAATAAATACACTTTTATTCTGCATTCCGTGTGTTAAAAATAGCATTTAAGAGTAAATGGAAGAAACATTGATTGATTGATTGATTGATTGATTGATTGATTGATTGATTGATTGATTGATTGATCGATCAATTGATCAATCGATCAACTGATTGATTGATCAATTGACTGGTTGGTTGGTAGTTTGATTGATTGCCATCAAGTCAAAGTTGTATCTTAGTGACCACATGAACTTGGCATTTTAGATCATACTTGTCCTAATTAAATCTAGCATTATGGAATTCTCAGGGAACCTGGGTATCTGCATCATATGTCAAAAATGATACATGGAGCTTGGTTAAAAGTGTTTTGAAAGAGAATTCTGGCTTAATGTGTTCTATGGTTGATTTGTTTTCCTAACTGTCTATCCTTAAAAGTCTTCTTCATCAATAAGAAGGTGCGTTAATAATCCTGTTCTTCTAAATCCAACTTCACATTCACAGATTGTCATAGGTAAAGGTAAAGGTTCCCCCGCACATGCGTGCTAGTCGTTTACGACTCTAGGGGCCGGTGCTCATCTCCGTTTCAAAGCCGAAGAGCCAGCGCTTGTCCAAGGACGTCTCCGTGGTCATGTGGCCGGCATGACTAGACGCCAAAGGCGCACGGAACGCTGTTACCTTCCCACCGTAGTGGTCCCTATTTTTCTACTTGCATTTTTTAAGTGCTTTCGAACTGCTAGGTTGGCAGAAGCTGGGACGAGTAACAGGCGCTCACTCTGTTACGCGGCACTCGGGATTCGACCCGCCAAACTGCCGACCATCTGATCGACAAGCTCAGCGTCCTAACCCACTGAGCCACCGCGTCCCTTTTACAGATTGTCATAAGAAAACAAAAACTAATAAACAATAGGAATTCAAAAAGAATTTTTTTCCACTTAATATTTTGTCTTCTGGTTCTCCCATATCCACAGCAATAATTATTGTTTATCAAAAAATCAAAAAGTCCTCTGTTTAGCCTGTGAATAGCATCTTATTTCTATTTACATGCTGATAGTAAATAGAAAGTCATATATTTCTTTGTAGGCAGGTATTTTCTGAAAATCATCTGCAAATAATAATAATAAAACAATTTGTCCCTGCTTGCTGAATGTAATTTACAAAGTTAAATGAATACAAATAAATCTATAAATACAATTACTGTTGTATTGTATTGAGTAAACATTGCTCATTCTGGTAAATGAAAATGCCTTGCATAATGAAAAAGCACTGCTGACCCCATGGCATGCTCCAGACCTCTAGATATGGGGAATTGTTGTCTTTTTGTGTATAATGTGTATTCCTTTCATATTTCCAGATTGTACTTTCAGTTCATCAAAAAACAACTGAAATGCTTTTAACCCAATAAGAGGTTTAGTGCTGTCCTGGGTAATTGAAACAGAAGACCACCTCATTTATAGGGTCTGGTCCTGCCTTCCCTGCATGAATGGGTGATTGGCTCTAGCTGAAGATACAAGGTGTAAAACTGCTGTCATTTGCTAATAAGTTCCCTAAATTCTTCGTTTCTCTGTAGACTACCTAATTAGCAGAAAACAGTTCAATTAGCTTCTCTAAAATGATTTAATAAAAGGACACGGGCCAGTGATTTCTCTTTATAATTTACAAAACATGCCAATGGGGAACATGACAAGCTCCTTTTAGCCTATCATGGCATCAAGTCTGATTCATAAAAGAGACCCAAATAAATACGTCCTGAATGCTTCCCAGCTAGTTCCCAGCTGCTCACTACTAATACATTTTGTATTTCCCAACAAGCAAGTCTAAATGGAGACAAATGTAATTCAAATGAAATGTCCAGATAGACAGTTCTACAAATCTGCCAGCATCCTTTGAAAAATTACTGCCTAAGACTTTAGAACTTATGTACCAGTCCTACAGATGTACATTTTTCAAACATCTTTTACCTATACATTTTTTATGAATTATAGTTTTAGTCAGGGTCAAATTTGTTCATTGTCTTCATTGCAGTAATTACTAAAAACAGAAATTTCCTGGAGCATAGTTCTGGGTTGAAAAAAGAAACAGGAAAAAAAATGATTTCTGACTGCCACAATAATTTTTCATTGCAAGAGAAAGAAATACGTAATTTGACTTTCCAATGCCATTCCCTTAGGCTTACTAAGTACATAAGAGATGAAACTCTACTAGGTGTTTAGGAAATCAGAAGAAGGAAACAAATCCCTGAATACAGAAATATATAAACAACACTCTAACAGCTCAAGCATATATCCTGGTTACCTTATCATGTAGATGTCTCACTAGTTGTTTTCCTGAGAGCTTGGCTTCAGCATAGATCTTCTATATCTTCATCAGTCTACTGGAGAGGAAAGCTGAAGTTGGGCTCAGATGTTCTAGCACGAAACAAGTGTTCATCATCCTATACTGGCTCAGGCCAGAGGAAGTTTATAGTTACTGCAGAACTACCCCACTCTCATCAATCCACTAGGAACTGTATTTCCATGACTGTTTTGCTGTGGCTAGTAGAATGAAAGGACATTTCACCATGTAACCTTCTCCTCCTTCTCCTTTATGTATTCTGATCATGGGAATATCAAGTTTGCAAGAAGATACAACATACGTCTTCTATAAATTCAATATTCTCAATGGAAAAAAATTAAAGTCTCTTCATGATAGCTCCTATCTCTCACCTATTCCACATAGTATTTTTTTAAAAAAAAAAAGTTTAAAAATGAAAATATATTTCAAATGAAAATCAGAATGAAATGGCTCAGGTTGCATTCTATAACAATAGTTCACAGATTTCTTTTGACACAGAAATCCTGTACTCCAACTCTTCTTCCCCTTACCCCACCTTAGTGCAATTTCCTAAGTTTTCAAGATAAATAATAGTGGTGCCCTTAAAAATATTTTTCAGAGAAATCATTCTTTCAGGCAGAGTGGACTTGATGCTTCTTCCAACCTTCTTCTTGAGAGCTTACCCTCTTGCCCAATGGTGGGATTCAAATATGTGAACAACTAGTTCTCTGTGTGGATGCCACTTCCAGAAGTCCATTCTGGGCCTGGGCAACAGATAATTAGCTACCGGTTCTGCCGAACTGGTGCAAACTGGCTGAATCCCGCCACTGTTCTTGCCCTCTACACAAAGCCCTAAATCAGCCTTTCTCAATCTTTTTACTCCAGAAATACCCTTGAAATAATGTTAAGGTCTCAGGGAACCCCTGCATGAAAATGACAAAAGATATAAAAACTTCACAGTACAATTAATTTCTAACTTACACAATCCACAATTTATACCACTTATTAACCACAGCAAAATGGCAGGCTGGCCACTGAATTATGGCATGTAGATATTCCTATTAGTGTAAACCTAGCATTATGGAATGTGCAAAGTTAAAAGCAACTATGATTATTCTTTTTTTAATCAAGACCTCCCATAGCACCCCTAGTGACTTCTTATGGAGCAGTAGTTAAGAAAGGTTTCCCTAAATAGACCTTAAACAACAAAGAGGTTAACAATTAAGGTCTCAGGGCAAACGTTCCAGTGTACGAATTTGATTAACATACCACAGCTTGACCCAAAGTAGCCTACACTGATTAGCCTTCCAGGCAAATTTTCCAGCCTCCAGTCTCTACAGATTATCACTGATTATTCCTTGCTTTGTGGATGTTGCAATGAAAAATCCATCATTCCCAGGGACTGAGATAGCTTTCCACCATTTTCAGATACCCAGGCCTACTGATTTTACTTACTTTCTTTCAAACTGCCTTTCTCTTCCCCAGCACTGGCTTGCTGACTGATTGTCCTGACCAAATCAGTTAGTAACTGCCAACACAATAATTTGTATTAGAATAGAATAGTTTTAGGACACCAATTTTATGTGCAGGTGGTAGTGTTGAATGGCTCCATTGCAGAGAAGCATTAGAGCAGGAGTATCATGCTGCCAGCCTGTGGGCCAGATCCGTCATGGCAAAACCGCGCCCACCCCATTGCCAGCAATGGAAAAAACCCTCACAATACGTCATGACATGTCACGTGACGTTGCGAGTTTGACACCCCTGCATTAGAGATATGCTTTGAGATAAATGTTTTTAATTCCAACTTACTTTCCTCCAATGTAAGGATGAAAATAAAGCATATTACTATGTACTGATTGCTTCTTAGCTACACAAACTGGGAGAACCACTGGATAAAACCCAACCATACCAGTTGGTACTAATTGCTACTAATAATTGGCAGTTTGAACAGTCAAATGGTTGACCTGTTGTTATGACAATTTTTTTAAAAAAATCAATCAGTTGATAGCATACTGGAAAACAAAAAAAAAGTTGCAATGAGCATAGATGAGTAGACATAGTATAGAACCTGAAGAGAACACATTCTAGTTTCTCCACGCCAGGGGTCTTCAAACTTGGCCCTTTTATGACTTGTGGACTTCAACTCCCAGAATTCCTCAGCCAGCATGCTGGGAATTGAAATTCACAAGTCATAAAAGGGCCAAGTTTGAAAGATCCCTGCTCTACGCTTTCTCTACACTTCAGTTTCACTTCATGCTTCCTGTTCTTACTCATTCCTGATTATTTGTGTCTGTTAACACTTTCTTGAGTCTTTTATTGATTTTCAACTTAGCTCTTAAACTTTTGTTAATTTTATTGTTTCTGACTTATTTTCCTTTTTCTAGTCTCTGCCTTCAAGTCAAGAAAAAACATTTACATTTACTCTCCTTGCTTTAGACAGACTTTATGGATGCTTCTTTTCTTGTTATATACTCTTCTTAACTTAACATCTCTGATCTCTGAACCACTATTTAATTCAGACTAACCAGGAAGACAGAATACAATTTACTGAACACATTTTTGCTAGCACATATTCCCCTAAGGTTTGCAAATTTTTCAATATTTGTTGGAGTAATACATTTTATCATTCTGTGTACAAGCCCTTATCCAGTACTTATTTGGCATCATGGAGAACAAAAAGCTTCTTTGATGTATCAATGAATCTTTTCTTCCAGTTGTTCCATCACAAGCTACTGACAAGAACATTTTGCAAACTGAAGTCAAATGTATACAAAAGGTTTTTAATTCATGGATCACTCTGAAGGCAATAAACTAATTGACCAATCTGAAAAACACAGAGTGCACAGATTGGCTGGCATTCTCTGCCTTAGCTCAGACTTCGACTGAATTTTATTCTGTATTCATAAGAATAAGAGACAATGCAATACAGAAGTGTCTTAACAGCCCATAATGTGAATAAATTAGAAGTTAAAATTAAAATAATGGAGACATGTTAGATAGATAGATATAATGGTATAGAAAATGTGGATAGAGAGACATTTTTCTCTTTTTTCACAATAATAGAAAATGGACTTGTTGACTAAAACTAAATATCAGGAGCTTGAGGCCCAATGAAAGACATTTCTTTTTACACAAAGGATACTATAGTTCTATTATGGAATTTGCTGTCATCTAATATAATAATGAAGGCCAGATTTAATGATCTTAAAAAGGGATGATTCAAATGAAAATATCATTAAAAATAATCTTGCTAAGTTATATTTTAAATCCTAAAAGCAAGTTTAATTAAGAACTCATTGCTAAGGAACAACATAAAAGAGAGTTATTAACCTATTGTCTTGTTTGTGGGTTTTTGGTTGCATGCAAAATGTTAAATTAGCTAAGTCTTTAAACTGAGATGGCAAGCAGGAGTCTTAATTTCTTATAATGTTTTCTATTCTTAGATGTGCAACTCTACTATTGAATTATAATACTTCTATCTTATCTACACATTAACAAAGTAGGAGAATAAAATTTTCAGACTTTGTTCTAGATAGGCAGAATTTTACGGTATTTCTAAAACTACTTTCCAAGATCCAGTCAAAGCTATTCAACTTAATCTACATCTGTTGAAAACAATGCATTTGTTTAATACAATGAGATCTAGTTCTTAGATTGATAGGATGTCTGGTTGCTACTTTCAAAACAATCAGCAAATAAGTCTGATCCTTCTTCGATTCACCAAAGAGATGGTTCTTCCACTTTTTAAAAAAAGAAAAAAGAAACACTGTCTTCCTGACTTTGCTTGCTTATGTTGAGATTTTTCACTCAAAAGTAGAACACTTGCTGAATTCTTGCATTGTTATTTTAACCTTATTTTGTTCATCAGAGCTCTGACAAAGTTGTTTTTGGGATTAACTATTAACTATTAGTAAGAAGTCAACCAGACCTATGAATTTGTTTGTCCCATTTTTTGGTATCTGTCAAACAGAGGAGGTTGAGCAGTTGTAAGTAAAAAAAAATATAAGGATCCTTAAATAAATATACTGCTCAAAAAAATAAAGGGAACACTTAAACAACACAATGTACTGTATTTAATAGTAGGATGTCTTATCTTCTGTTCCCTTTTATTTTTTTGAGCAGTATATTATTTCAAACCAAACTATCAAGCATGTGATATTCAGAGGTACCAGACATTTCAAAGTATATCAGGTAACTTAATTGTATTGGCAGAACAATCTCTACAGACTTTTTGCTGCTTCTACTTCTACAGGCCTGCTGTAGCTAACTGCTTTGCTTGGATGACATTCATTTTATAAAATGTCAACTGTTACTCATGTCAGCATCTGTTCACTCATGTGATAACCATTACATTAGAGAAGCAGGATTTCAGCCATTTGGAATTATAATGGCTATGACATTGAAAATAAGAACTACTGTGATCAATGCCAACTCATACATGAATATATTATTTTAAAAAGTGCAAGGAAGAAGGTGACCCAATGAACATAACTTTTATTTTCTATTTATTTTAGACATCTGTATATCTCAACAACAGCTAACGAAACTTCTCAGTTTTTAAAATGTTATGCTTTTATTGGATACTGCCTTAAAAAATGAGCAGAGTTGTTAGGGCTGGCATCCTGGATAGACCTAATTTCTGTAGTTAATTGCAAAAATGAGATATTTTATTGGAAGTGTCATATAGTCTCTCCAAGTTCTCTTGCAATGAATTTGCTTGTGTAGAAAGTTCCATGTTCTAGTGAGCAGATATGGCATATCTTCTGTAAAAGAAGTGGGGAAATAAGTACATAGTGTATAGTTGCAAAAGGAAGTATATATCTGCCATAAACCAAGTAATGAATTCAAATCTTTCTCTTTTTTTTGAATTCAAGTCATAGGTATAAAAATGCCAGGATAAAAATCTGTCCTGTGATACAGCAAATGAAGTGGGCTAAAGTGGACTCGAGCTATACACTCCAACTTCTGTGTACAAATGATAAGAAATGGTTTATATGGGCATGGAAACTGAGCAGAATGGAAAAGATGATCTAACCACTAGTATTCATCTTTTTAAAAAAAGACAAGTTAGTGGATAAGTTGATAACAAAATGCTTCGTGTTCTTTGATATTGGTTTTAAGCCCCCAAAGACTACTTTCACTGATCAAATATATTTCTTATTTCCCCAAACATCCAGAAGTGTTCAGTAACAAGCAGCTTTTCTCTGGATCACATCAAGAGAACAGTCATAAGCAGGTTTATGTAGAGTTTACCTTAGAGTTTGTCATAAAGAAGCTTAAAGGAAGCTATTAACATTTTAGCACCTTAACAATCTGTCCTCTCTTGCCCAATCTAGCATAAAGGTTAGGCAGTTTGAAAGCCAGTAATAGCACTATGGCTTACTTATGTTTTACTTTCTTAGTAATAATAAGTTGGAAGGGACCTTGGAGGTCATCTAGTCCAACCCCCTGCTAAGGCAGGAAACCCTATACCATTTCAGACAAATGGCTGGCCAGTCTCTTCTTAAAAACTTCCAGTGCTGGAGCATTCACCACTTCTGGAGGCTGGTTGCTCCACTGGTTAGTTGTTCTAACTGTCAGGAAGTTTCTCCTTAGTTCTAGGTTGCTTCTCTCCTTGACTAGTTTCCATCCGTTGCTTCTTGTCCTGCTTTCAGGTGCTTTGGAGAATAGCTTGGCTCCCTCTTCTTTGTGGCAGCCCCTGAGATATTGGAACACTGCTATCATGTCACCCCCTCACCCTTCTCTTCATTACACTACACATACCCAATTCCAGCAAACGTTCCCTATATGTTTTAGCTTCCAGTCCCCCAATCATCTTTGTTGCTCTTCTCTGTACTCTTTCAACATCTTTTTTACATCATGGTGACCAAAACTGGATGCAGTATTCCAAGTGTGGCCTTACCAAGGCATTGTAAAGTGGTATTAGTACTTCATGTGATCTTGATTCTATACCTCTGTTAATGCAGCCTAGCACTGTGTTGGCTTTTTTGGCAGGTGCAGCACACTGCTGGCTCATATTTAAGTGATTGTCCACTAGGACTCCGAGATCTCTCTCACAGTTACTACTATTAAGCAAGGTACCATCTATACTATACCTGTGCATTTGATTTTTCCTGCCTAAAAGTAGAACTTTACTTTTCTCACAATTGAATTTCATTTTGTTAGATAGTGCCCAGTGTTCGAGTCTGTCCAGATCCTCCTGTATCTTAAGCCTATCTTCTGGAGTATTGGCTATTCCTGCCAGCTTGGTGTCATCTGCAAATTTGATGAGTTCCCCATCTATCCCCTCATCCAAATCGTTGATGAAGATGTTGAAGAGCACTGGGCCCAGAACAGAGCCCTGGGGCACCCCACTACACGCTTCCTTCCATGTAGATGCAGTTCCATTGAGGACCACACACTGAGTACAGCCTGTCAGCCAGCTACAAATCCATCTGGTGGTGATGCTATCTAACCCACATTTTTCTAAAAATGAGAATAAGAAACAAAAATTGGCAAGAGGCAGAATAATATTTTTTTTGAAGAAGGCCTTGTATCTTAAGCAGAGGTACCATGACCTCTTTTAAGCCAATTTTCCAGGAAAATTAGTGTAGCTCTTGCTTATTTGTAGTGTTATTCCTCTGGGCCTATTTGCCCGTTCCACTTCAAGTGTTTTTACCCTTTCATCCTGACACGGTAGTCCTCTCCCAGTATAAGCCATTGAGACTGTCAGAGATTAGGACATCTCAAGAGTTCCATGCTGAGCCATTAAGTTACGAGGACTTCTGCTATTTAGTTTCCTTCCCACATAACACATATTTGTTGGATTTTTTTTTGTTCTCTTTCTCTCTTGTTATTTCAGGCTCCTCTTGGAGTCATTCTCAATTTTTCCAGTTTTGGATTTTTTTCAGCTTGTCAAATGGTACCACAATTACAGTATGCTATTTTCAAGGATATGGACTTCTGATATTGCAAGACACCTGCAGAACCTTTAAGAAAAGTACCTGTTAGAGAGATCTGTGGCTAACTTCCTTTGTATTTTGCCTTTCATTCTTTTCTCAGAGAAACTTCTGAAAGCACAATAGTCAAGCAAAGATTACAAAGCAGAATTATAAAGGCATGCACACATATACATTGTCTTCTTTCTGTTAAAAATGCATCCAATTTAGAAGGAAAATGCATGCTGTGCTAATAGCTGTCAGTACAACTTCCATCAAGACACATACAGTACTCACTATCTTCATTATAGTATCTAGTACTGTTGAAGGTCACCTGGCAGAGTATGCTAGGATTTTACTGGCAGTAGAACAAAACAACCCAGAAAGTTTGGATTTGACCATCCATTTTTGAATTCACATTTGTCTTGAATTGTTTGTATAAGCTTTATTCAGGTTTTGCTTCTCATGAATACCTGAGGTCTGAGCTGAATGGATAAATTGAATGAATGATTGAATAAATCTAATTGGTGTGTAGATTTTCCATGTATTAGTTGCATCCCCAATGTCACTGTGCTAAAGCTGCTTACTTGATCTTTAAATTTTCAGTGTAAGAATCGATCAAGAGTTTATGAGCCAGTATAGTGTTATGATTAGGGAGTGGGCCAGAACAGGAGGATCAGGGTTCAAAATCATTCTTGGCCATGAACAATTGGAGCATTTACCCTCACACTCAAGAGTTGGTGCTATGGAGAAAAAAAATGGAGAAAAATTGGTGATATGGATACTTCTCAAATTCTTAGGAGAAAAGCAAAATTAAAATAGTGTTGTCATATACTTAAAGGTACTGTACTTCCAGAGATCCATAGTCATTGTTATGTACTGGGCTTTTGGAATATCACCATGTGCTTAGCTGGAGAACTAACGGTTCTCCAGCAACTCAGACAGGACGTCTCCAGTCCTGCTATTGGTCAACTTTGGGTGGCAAGTATAGCTTCAATCCGATTGGTTAATACCATAGGGCAGGGGTCAGCAACCCGAAACAGCAAAAGAGCCACTCGGAACCGGTTCTGTCATACACACAAAAAAGTGGGAGCCGCAAAATGTGCGCGTGCATGTGGGCATGCACGCGCATGCGCAAAACAAGCAAAAAATACACCACCCCCTACGCCCGCACCGCATCCTGAGCTGCACGCACCTGTTGCTGCCCAGTGCCGCCAGCTTATGCGGGGGGGAGAGATGGACTCGCAGGCAATGGGCACTGGGTTGCGGCAGTGCCTTCAGCCCGGGCACCGCTGGAGCCACCTGAGCACCCTCCCCCTCTCCCGGGACCTCCAAACCTCTGCGTTTGATGAATGCAGCAGCTCTTCAAATGGGGAGGCGGAGGTTTGGGGGGCTGCGCAGCTCTCTAAACCGCCGCTGCCCCGTTTGCAGAGCTGCTGCATTCCTCCACGTTTGAAAGAAACAAGGACAAACGCAGCAGCTGTGCAAAGAGGATGGTAGCAGTTTGGAGAGTGTGTGTGCTTTTGCTGCCGCTTCCCCGGACGCCGGGCTTCCCGTGCAAAGCTTTCAGCAATGGGGAGAGCCGAGGCGCGTGTGCTACTCCATGTTAAAGGTTCACTGCGCTTTGCCGGACCGCCTTCTGGGGCAGTGGAAAAGCAGCAAGGAATAAGGAGAACAGCAGTGGGGGCGAGGGACGACTGCTGTGGAGCCTCTTTCGGCTTCTCCGCCTGGTTGGTCTGTCCCCTCAGAAATAAAGGGAGCGACTGTTCTCAGTCGCGCCCTCCTTACAGTCTCCCTCTCTCGAGTCTTGATGCTTCGTCCCAAATGCAGAAAGCAAGCTGAAACAAAGAGGGAGACTGCAAGAAGGGCGAGATCAGCGCTTTCGGCATTTGGGATGAAGACTCGAGAGAGGGAGACTGTAAGGAGGAGGGCGCAGGCTGAGAAATGCCAAATCTCGTTTGTTCAGGCTTCGCTTGCCTGGCAAGCAGAGGAAATCTGCCCGGCCGCCCCTCCGGCCCCGAGCAGCACCTCTGCCTCTCGCGCGCGTTTGTTCAGGCTCCACTTGCCTGGCAAGCAGAGGAAATCTGCCCGGCCGCCCCTCCGGCCCCGAGCAGCACCTCTGCCTCGCGCGCGCGTTTGTTCAGGCTCCACTTGCCTGGCAAGCAGAGGAAATCTGCCCGGCCACCCCTCCGGCCCCAAGCAGCACCTCTGCCTCGTGCACGCATTTGTTCAGGCTCCGTGTCCCCCCCACACACCCCATCTGACCGACCTACACACCTTTTTTCCAGCTCCGTCTCTTCTTCTGTTGCCACCACGTGCAGTCTGAAGAAGAGGTTTGTGGGCAGTCCCACAAACCAAAGAAGTTCAGCCAATCAATTCGCAAGATTTTTTTTTTGTGAGAAATTTGAATTGATTGTTTGAACTTTTTTTTCAGACTGCACATGGCGGAGGACTGGGAGCTGCAGGAGACGGCTGAAAGAGCCGCATGCGGCTCCGGAGCCGCGGGTTGCCGACCCGTGCCATAGGGCCTGGCTATATATTGAGGCAGGGTGACTCCAATCTCTCAGTACAGTTTCTGCTTTAATAAAGTATGTGTTTGTCTGTACTCCTCTGCGTGTTCTCGTTCCTGCTCATCAGAGCCCACAACATAATAGTCAGGATTTCTGATGAAAGAAACTTTCCCCATGACAGAACTTTATAATCACATTCAGGCCAATGTTCCTTTAGAAAATTTTATAGATGGTAACATATTCAACCCAGGAAGCAGCCGGGAACACAGGAAACTAAAGGTTCCACAAAGTTCAAAACAATGAACTACACACATGCAGCTGACTACACTTATAGATTACAGATGGTGTCCAAATGAAAATGATGTCCTGTGAAATATAAGGAACACACCACCAGAACTTCTTAAAGCAGCTGTGTCTTTCTTCACACATTCATATGAGCCTATAAAAAGAAAAAGAAAAACTTTAAGGTCAGAAAAGAAGGTGATCTGGCTTTTCCCTTAGGCACTGGGTCACAACAGAAGGTTAACACAGCATTTTTGATTTTGTAAATGGGATTGTTATGGTGTTATGTTTCTTTCAGGATTTTTTCTTTGCGTTTTGTTTTTTGTATATTTATTGTTAGACACACACACACACACACACACACACACACACACACACACACACACACTTATTTTATATAAAATGGCCAGCTATATAAATCTTTTCAATAAATGCAGCACTAACAATTGAGGTTGTGATTTCTACTATGCCTAGGATAATTTTCTAAGATAGGCAATCTGATACACAACAAAATAAGTGTGTCAACAAAAGTGCAAACAGAAATGTTGTATCCATTGTTCTGCTACATCCCTATTACTAAATTAGTATTTTAAATTATTTTAAATTTAAATAGCTACATACCCATATATGCATATGGTGCTGCATTTTGGACAATAAAAACAGTGGCTAGTCTGTTGAACTTATGGGCCTGAAGCTCTGCCTGTGCTAGACAAATAGAAAAGAGGGCCAGTAATTGTGTCACTAGAGTCCTCATATTTAACTGAATGTGTTGGCAAACTGCCTGTTATTATATCTGTTTCTTTGTGCTACAAAACAATTCACTCCACATTTTAAAAAAGTCAATGAAAGCCAAATGTAATCTGACAACTGAATAAAGTAGCTCTTAAAGACAATATATTTTGCAAGTCATGAAGTCTCCATCAGACAGCTAGCCAAGGTAAAATTTATTTTTAATACACAGTAAATCCATAAGTATAATTCTCAGTGATATTTTGGTATTTCTGTTATTAGCAAGTCCTGTTATTAGCTTGAATTAGATTTCCACATGATTTAAGAGCAATGTTTGGAAATGTTATACGATGACAGTCTTAAAAGCCACTGCAATATACTTTGGAAATGACTTTTTTTGGAAATATTAAATGGTCAATCCTTATTTAAACCCTCAGTTCATTTTTTATTATTTGTGACATAGGAAGATATGGCACTACAATAAATCTCAGAGGCCTTAACCTTAGTTGTTAAGTTTTTAGCATCAACAGAGCTTTAATATTGTGAAAAATGTGAAATTTTATAAGTATAGTAAGTATATCAGCCACATACATTAAATATTGTTTTAACTGTAACACATGTACGATTTAGATTTGATTTCCTGGTCTACTTTATTCTACAATGAAGAAATCTATAGAAGGATATCCATGGATAATGGAAATATCTTACAATCTGTCACTCATTTCTGGTTGAAAAATATTTAAAAAGTAAGTCCAATGAGTAAACCCCACAACACAGGTCATTAAGGCTCAACCTCCCTCGCATTATCATTGTTGACTTAAATCATCTCTGGAGAAGGAGAAGAATCATCAGTAACTTTGCTCCCAATCCCAAGAACAAGTCCAGGAGATATCATGGCTCACATTAGTAAGGATAGCTGAAAGATCAAGCTAAAGGTAAAAGCTTATCAAAGAGAGATCCAACCTCAAAATAAGGAAGATTTCCTGACAAGGAGAATAATTAATCAATGGAACACCTTACCTCCAAGAGTTGTGGATGCTCCATCCCAGGAGGTTGGACTAGAAGACCTCTAAGTTCCTTTCCAGTGATATTATTCTATGAAGCAGGATCAGAATAACTGCAATTCCCCATTTCATTTTCACCTCAGGTTCATATGCATTCTTAACACCACAGTAAAGTGTTTCAAGATATGAATCTGACACATTTCATTGCCCACGCTGATGACAGCCCAGTTTTTAGACCCATGGAGCATGATGAGCTCTGAACCTACTTTACACTTCAAGTTCATACATGTATGTTCTTTCCTGTACAGGTACTGGGAACCAATATTTTCCTTCCTTCCTTTCCATCCCCCTCCCTGGAAATGTCTAGAAAGGTATCAAGTTTTCAAAAATCTGCACTTTCTCGAATGCAGGAGAATATAGCATTTTTTAAAACTGTGATTCCTGAGCTCAACAGCAGAATTGGAGAGTATATTTGTCCTCTCTTGTTTTGAATGGAGTAAAACAGGAGAAACAGGTCAAGCCACCTATAAAAAAAATCATCGTCTAATGCATATCCTGCATAGTTTTGGGGACTTTCATGGCAATGATGACACTCAAAAGTGAAGGATGGTAGCAAAGCTATAAAATTAATCCATCTTCTTAAATTAATACAACCTGACCATGTGGAATCAAGATACCATTGGGTGAATACTTTCTGCTGCCACAAGGAGGGGTGGATAACAATTTAATCTGCCAATGTGGAAAAGGACTAAAGAGAGTCAGATTTAAACAAATAGGGCTGTTTTATGAAACCACTAACCATTTGCCCAGTAGGTGGCCTATAAATTATGTGTGCTTTTAATTATTGAAGGTTGCCTTCTGAACCTTCCTGTTCTCCCAGGGGAACTCTGAAGTGGCCTTGGAGGATAAAAATGCTATACTATCACATCATCATTTGCATACTCTGCCAAGACAGGAAGCCACTTGATGGTCTTTTTAGCAACATCAGGCTTACAAAACAACTAAATGAGAAGCTGTGATGCAAAGAATGTTGCTAAGTTCTTTTAATTATATTGATCCTCAAATACCTTTTTCCCCAGCCAGAAAAAGTAGGATTTCTCACTGTTATAACATCCATGCCAAGTTTTCAAACAAAAGCTTACTGGCATGAATAGAAAGCTCCTGACTCCCTCTGAGAGACACTGATTTTGTCTTACTTATTTTATATTTATGATGCAGCCCATAGCCATGAATTAAAATGAACTAGGCTTTGGGGTGTAAGAGACTGGATAAACCTGTCAGTGTCACCAGCATTTGCAAACAGTTTTTATGTCTGCGCATTTTGCTGAAGGCTCTACTGGCAGCACTTAATAATTTCTTGGTAGCCTATGTTTTCTCCAAAAATATATTTATTCAAAGAAATATAAATGCTGCAAAGAAAGCATCATTTTCATATCACTTTAGCTTTCAGTCTGGAATAGAAAATTTCATTTCAGAAAGATATTTAAAAGTCACTTTTGGATGATGCAGTCTCATAGCAAAACAGAGTTTTTGAAAAAAGCATGACTATTGTTTGAAATTGTTTGAAATCTGTAGTACAAATATATCCTACAGACCAGAATCAACGGTATGGCTCCTATCCTCCTTGCCAACATATGTATTCAATAATGAAAATTAGAACATTTGACAATCAATATAAGCAGATGGGAGTTCATTGCTCCTGATTTCTACATATACTCAATTCTATACAGGAACTGGAGGTACTAGTTCTTCTATACAATCAGCAAGAGTTTCTAATTAGGCAAAGTCTAATAAGCACTTAATAAAAGGAAGGCTGAATGCCTCCAAATGATGATGCTTGAAAGCATTAATAAACTTGTAGACCTGCCTTGACATACACTCTGTAGGACTTAGTGGCATTGGGTGTGTGGAGCTTCTGGATCTGGGATTTTAGCGTATTTAGTTCTGCATGGAGTTGCACTGCTCCAGAAAGACACAATGCATAATTTAAGGGGTTCTCCTGAACTTACAACTCTTGCTCGAAAAGTCATGGCTAGGAAAGCCTTTGCACAACTTCATGTTGTGTGCCAGTTATACCTTTAGCTGGATTGGAGGTCCTTATGCTCAGACACTCAAGGCCTGGTCAACTCATAGTTGAACTACTGCAATGTGCTGTACATGAACTGACCCTTGAAGAATATCTGGAAGCCACAGTTGGTGCAGAATGCAGCTGTGCTGGCTGTTCTTGGGGCTCCTATATTACACTGCTGCATTAGTTGGCAGGTTGCTTCCAGGTCTAATTCAAAATGTTGGTTATCACCTTTAAAGTCCTTCATGGCAGGGGACCAGAGTATCTGAGGAACCATCTTTACCTGACGGGTCTAGTCTGCCCCATAACACTGGTAGAAGCGGCATGCTGTGGACCCCATCTGTCAAGGAATTCCAGCTGGTGGGATGCAGGAGAAGAACATTTTCTGCCATGTCTCCTATTGTCTGGAGCATCATGCCCCCTTAAGACCCCTGAAAGGACCTGAAGACATGGTTCTGCCAACTGGCCAAGGGTCCCAATGGGGGCATGCCCTTCTGGAGGTGGGTAATGGATTAGATAAAACCCCACATCCTCACCATATGCAACCTGCTCCTTTCCTCTCCATCTTGGTCAATTTTAATTCAAATGTGATATCTCTATTGTCTTAATGTTTGATTGGTATTTTTGTCAATTGTAAGCCAACTATAGTCACCTTCAATGAAATACTTGCCTTTACATTAGCTTTAAGAAAGGTAAGATAAAAATCCTTTATGAACTTTCTTCCTGAAATAAGAGAAAAATGAACTTGTGATTTAGGATTTGTGGTTTGAAGTTAAGAAAGGATAGCTTATTGAAAGAAGGAAATTATGCTGTAACTTTAGAGAGAAAGGACAAAATGTAAACGTTTCTATAACCACTATCAAGAAAATTGGAAGCTGCTTCTTTCTTTCTTTTTCTTTCTTTCTTTCTTTCTTTCTTTCTTTCTTTCTTTCTTTCTTTCTTTCTTTCTTTCTTTCTTTCTTTCTTTCTTTCTTTCTTTCTTTCTCTTTCTTTCTTTCTTTCTTTCTTTTTCTTTTTTCTTTCTTTCCTTTTCTCTTTATTGCTTTATTTCTTTCTTCCATTTTATATTTCTTTTTCTATTTTCTATTTACACTATTTATTTGTTTTTATTATCATTATTTTCTTTATGTGTTTTACTTTGTTAAAATTGCTTCAGTAATATTATTTTTTTAATGAAATAAGAAGAGAAGGTATTATTCTTCCCCTTCAATCCTCATACTACTACTACTACTACTACTACTACTACTACTACTACTACTACTACTACTACTACTTGCATTCATTGCAGTATGTGAGGGAAAAAAATCTGCTAGGCCTATCAGAACACTGAATACATATCACATTTCAGTCTTATCTACTGCAAGAATTGCAGATTTTAAGTAGGATTTCAAGTCAGGATGTTTTGTAAGCCTGCAGAAATTTTTAACAAAAAGCATTGTTCCAGTATTAGAAGCAAAGATACAAATCATATGGCTCATAATAAGACACTTAAGGCTTAGCACAATATGTAAATCAAGTCAGAACCTAGCTCCAATCCTCAGTGACATTTGGTCAAACCAGTGGTGCGATTCAGCCAGTTCGCACCAGTTCGGCAGAACCAGTAACTAATTCTTTTGTTGCTCAGGCCCAGAATGGATTTCCGGAAGCAGCATCCACACAGAGAACCGGTTGTTCACATATTTGAATCCCACCACTGGATCAAACCCTGAACATTCATAGCAATAGGCAAAGAAACATTGTTTTCCAGTATGTGGAATATTAGCAGTGCCTATTTCTAAAATAAACTGGAGCAAGATTAAGCCAACCTATTTGTATCCTAGTCCATTTGCATCGCAGTAGGATTTCCTGGACCAACATAATGAAACATCTTTGCACAGTGAAATATACATGGTAGATTCACTGTTAGGCTCAGCAATCATGAACATCAAAGTCATCAGCTAGAAATGCAGGTAATAATGCAAACTGCTGCTCAAGAAAGACAGAAAGGATTAATAACTATCCAGTCCTGTTCTCCTTCTCTGAAATGCCAAACCATGGCAACAGTTATCAATCAATGAAGCAAACTACATTAGCAGATTGATTGGGTTTGATACAGTGGTAGCCATCTAGACTTCAGAGTACTGTTTAAAACAATTTTTACTGTACAATGCCGGAGAAAGCCAACAAATAATAAACCTGTCCAAGTGCTCACCAAGTGCTCATAAATATAAGAACAGCCAAGCAACTGCAAGAGAAAATGGATTCCTGATGCCAGCACCAAAAAAAAGGCAATTCTGCATCTGATACCAATTCTATTGTAACTTTTGTTTTCTTTGTGTAATTTGTTCTCAGAGAGGGTAGATTTTGCACAGATGAGAGTATGAGGTGGAGGATTCAGACACACTATGAAATAAATGCCTGTATGTAACATATATCTTGCTGAAACTTGTTTCTTCCTCATTTGTTCATGACCTTCAAACAAATGGATGCCACGGAAGGATACTGAAGAACTAAAGAAAGACTGTGCATTTATGGAGCATAAGTCATTGAAGACACTGGACTTAATCTTGTTTACTGCAAATTGTACTTCTAGAAAGGGCTGGTTACTTAGCTCCTTATTTAAAAACTAAAAAAATATTGGGGCAGATGGGAGAAAAAACTTATTGCAGGGAACAAACTTGCCTATCACCAATAAGACTGCACTCTTCCATTTCAAAAGTAATCTCAAAAAGGACAGAACAACTCAGATTGGAGTTAACTGTAGAGGTGTAGAGGTGATGATTTATTATGAAGTTTGTTTTCTTTGCATATAGGTCCACTTTTGTATCAGTTTTACATATTTGATATGGTTAATTGACTTAATCAATAAAGTTTTCTTCTTCTTCTTCACTTGTCCTTGTCTATTCCCTTTTATTTCCCAGAGGTTTGCATAGATAGGTCCCTTCACATTCCCTTTTCCACATATGTCCTTTAACACTAACACAGATTCTTTCTTTCTTTTTCTGTTTCTTAGGGTACCATTCCACCTTTGATCAAAGCAATAGGGAACAGGTTATTTTCATTTCTCCTTCTTCTGTAGGTCCATGGAAGCTTTGTAACAAAGAAGTTGTTTTGAAATGGAAGAATAATGTTCCCACATTTCAGTTTAAACAGTTTTAAAAATAAAAGAAAGATGTGAAGGTTAGGGTTAAAGACAGTTTATTGAATCATTATTTGATCAATCAAAAGATTATTTTTAGAATCAGTAACTGCTGATCGTCAGAGAATGTAGCCTGCCATTCCAAAATGAAATGGCTCCCTATAATAGTACTCAGCACTTGAGGCAGCCAATTGAAATTGGACTCACTACTAGAAGGGAATAAGACACTGAAAACCAGCCACACTGGAGGGCTTAAGATTTAATTATTGGTACATAAAATGGCAATTTTGAATTAAAATGGGAGAACATGAGAACAAGATACATTCACAATGGGTTGGGAATGGGAAGAAGACAACACCATCCATTTCTGCACTTGTGAAGCAGTAAATGCCAATACTGGTGATTGGTGAAGCAACAAATGTAGATTTCCCTTAAGGCAAAGTAGTGCGATTTTTCAATCAAAGTAATGGTAGCAAGTTTTAGAACAAATAAATTAGAGAAGATCAGAGATATTCTCTGCCTTAAAAAACCCTCCTAATTCTTATTCACTTTAATGAAAGAGAATTTGCATTAAACTTTCAAACAGTCAATAGTAGAATTATCACAAGCAGGATACAAGATTGTGACAATTAAAAGACTCACAATCTAGGCAAACCAAAAGGATGCCAAAACAATAGTATGTTCATGATGTTGTCATCATGCAAATATCAACATTATAGATTCAAATATACATGTTGTAGCATGCATGTTATGACACATTTATTATAATGTGTCCCATTTCCATAGACACCCATGCCAAGAAAATACATATGAATACACTTTCCTTGTATAAGTTTCCATCCCATGGTTTGCAGTCTTCTGCCTTCCCAGTTTTCCAATAAATCCCAAGGGAAGTTATTATGAGAGACGTCCTCCACATGTTTTTCAAAACCAATCCTGTTGTCACTGCTGTAACCAAGTGTTGGTTCTGAGAAAATGTTGGAAAATATGATCTTCTCTGTAGAAACCAGTGAAATTGCACAGGCTTTAAGATAAAGTCTTCTCCAGCTTGACTAAGTCACAAAGTATTTTTCTATCAAGGTGGCCTCTTTGCTCTATTTTCTATGTTTTATGTTTTAATTTTTTATGTTTATTAATTTTTTGCACCCAAAATCAGCACCACTGCCTAACTGTGACAGTAGGATATAGTAATAAGAGCTCTCAGTGGAGAACTGGGATAAGATTTTTCTATTTATGAAATGTATAATATAAGTATCATTCATTCCAAGCTAATAAAAAATAAAAGGAATAATGGACTAAAATATAATACTCAAGTTTCTCTAACATTTGTTTTATTAAAGATAATTCATAGATCAATTGTAGATTTTGTTCTTTTTTAGCTGAGAAAAATGGGGTTGTGAAATGACTTTTCATATTTTCGTATACTCATCTATTAGGGCCAAAGAAACTCAAAACCATGCCTTTAACTGTGCTCCGAAGTCAGTTCTTAACATTTCTTCAAGAGCTCAAGGTGATATATTTTCTACTTCTAGTTCAATTTTCCCACAACCACAACCCTGTAAGTATGTTGGACTAATTGTCTTAAAGTCACCCAATGACCTTGTAAACTGAAAGTGGATTTCATCCAGGATTTATTTAGTTCTAGTCTAGAATTTAAAATACTAAATCAATGCCTTCTTCCAGAATGTTGGTTTTCAACTTTCCTGCTTAGACTAAAGCCCTGGGTTTTCCTAATGGTGTCTCATCCAAATATTAACTGGCCAATCTTACTTAGTTTTTTGACATCGTCCAAAATCATTGAGGTGCTGCTGTCTCTTGAGAATGAAAACAATGTCATTTTGGATTTCCTAAGAGGAACAAATGTCACTTGAAATGTTAGTAAATGATTGATGATGATGATGATGATGATGATGATGATGATGATGATGTTGTAAGGGACCTTGGAGGTCATCTAGTCCAACCCCCTCCTCAGGCAGGAAACCCCATACCATTTTGGACAAATGGCTGTCCAGTCTCTTCTTAAAAACTTCCAGTGTTGGAGCATTGACAGCCTCTGGAGGCAGGTTGTTCCACTGGTTAATTGCTCTAACTGTCAGGAACTTGCTGAATTAAATTCATTGCTGAATTAAATTCAGGAATTAAATGGTAGATGTTAAGTTTTCTACATGGAAAAGATACCTCATAATGCTTGTCAAAGTTTTGAGAACATTATCTATTCTGAAGTGGATACAAATGTCTTGTCCAAATTCTTCATGATATACTCTTTGTGGGCAGAGATAGTTAGACAAATTTCTTTCAATTTCTTCAGAAGGAGAAACCCTCTAAGAATTTCTCAAATGCACAACTACTGAAAACTCTCTGTTTCATCATGATTTTAATCTTGGGAATTAAGGAATGTGGGAGAAGTCAGGTATACTGCAGATCACCAAGAGACAATTGTCCAATGAAAGACAGGACATTTCTTAAACTCCTTGCCATCTCCTTAAGTAAGGGTAAGATCATCCACATGCCTGCTGGATTTTTCTTCTCTTCTGAAAGAAATTCTAAAGGAAATTATCTTCCATGTCATTGAATGGCAGTTATTTGGGGGGGAAAAGTTGATACTAATGAAGTTCAAAAAGAAAAGCTGGAGGGCAAATCCATATCTGGCATTTGCTCACAACAGGTAGTCCATACTATAATTCCAGCAATTACCTAAAGAAGGTACTTTTCTTCCATGTGATTCTGTGTTGGGAGAAAAAAAATGCTTGTGAGGTCCTTTCTCCAACCCCTTGCTCTGCAAGAGACCCTGGAGGTATCAACCAATGATGATAAGTAAGATCAACTGAGAATTCTCAGTTGGGTTTTTTTCTTGGCTTTGAGGCCTGCCTGGGAAGTCGAGCAAACTGAAAAGATCACCAAGCAGTAAACTATTCAGCTGGGCAGCCATATCTTCATGACATGTTCTCTATAGTCTTTTTAATCTAATGACAAAAGCTTTAAATAATAAGATGTACACTCTGAAAAAGAGAGAGTCATATTTAATTTTGGTGACTCTGTTTTATATATGTAAAAAACAGAGTTACCAATATTATTTTCATGGTGATATTTATTTGGATTGGAACAACTGCAAATATTTTCGGTTTGCGCTCTCAACCAGCTCTCTACTTATACCATTCAACATTATAAATCATGTGTCTAAGAGAAATATATAAAAGCAGTAGGCAGGAAAGAAAGATTGTATCTGTAAAGCTGATATAATTATAATACTATGTACTCATAATAAATTAAAACTCAGAATATATAACTATAAAGCAAGAAAATAATAATCTGTAATTCTCCACTAGGAGACATGTACCACTATTCATAAGCAGACTGTAATGTACTTCAGTTTCATTAATATGTTCAAGAAAAATGCAGTTGGTGGATTATTCTGTGCCATTAATCCCAAAGCAGTCCACTGCCTCTGGAATCATTTTTAGCATTTTCCAGTACAATGTTCTGGTTAAATATGCAAAGTCCTTAATGAAACATGAAAAAATATAGTCCTCTCATCAGTGAGTATACATACCTGTTTCTATACAATGCTTTTCTATTGGTTTATAACATGCATTTAAAAGAGCAAATTAAAAAGCTTTCAGGTATATTTCACAATTTTTAGAGAAAGTGGCTAAATCGTGCAACCAGAGGGTCCCAGAAACAGCAACAAAAGGTCTATGGTAAATATAATGAGACTCATAGGAGCAAAACAGGCTATAAGCTTGCAGCAGATGTCTGAAGAAAACTCCAGAGAAGGACACATAGAAAGCACATGATAAGACAATGTGTGGGCAGAGGGCATTTTTCTTTTCTTTTCTTTTTTTATTTAAAAGTTTTAAAATACATTTAAAAAAAAATCCTCCCCCCCACTTCCCCTCCCTACCCCTCCCCCCCTTGATTTCCCAGAGCTGAATACAGAGTATTAACTGTTACCAACCTAAACTAAAATATGCTAACTAACTAAAAAAACACATTAAGTTCTATCACACTTTAACTCCTCTTAAACATAACTAAATAACCAAATAATAATGAGTAATAATACATCATATAATACTAATACTTATTCATATGCTAAATGAAACTTTTTAGTCCCATATTTATTCTGAATATAATCGATCCATCTTCTTCATTCCACAATATATCTCTGTTGCGATTGTTCTTTCAAGTATGCTAAAATCTTTGCCATTTCCGCCAAGTTTGATACTTTCAAAGTCCACTCTTCTATAGTTGGCAGTTCCTCCTTCTTCCAATATTGCGCTACTAAAAGTCTTGCTGCCATAATTAAATTCAACATCAATTTAGTATCTATGACAGTACAGTCTGTAATAATACCCAGTAAAAATAACTGTGGAGAAAACCTTATCTTTTTCTTAAATATCTTCTGCATGTTCCACCAAATTTTAATCCAAAAAGCTTTAACTTTTTTACAAGTCCACCATATATGAAAATAAGTTGCATCATCACAACCACACCTCCAGCATTTAGGCTGATAAATTGAATAAAGGTAAAGGTAAAGGTTCCCCCGCACGCACATGCGTGCTAGTCGTTTCCGACTCTAGGGGGCGGTGCTCATCTCCGTTTCAAAGCTGAAGAGCCAGCGCTTGTCCGAGGACGTCTCCGTGGTCATGTGGCCGGCATGACTAGATGCCAAAGGCACACGGAACGCTGTTACCTTCCCACCGTAGTGGTCCCTATTTTTCTACTTGCATTTTTACGTGCTTTTGAACTGCTAGGTTGGCAGAAGCTGGGACGAGTAACAGGCGCTCACTCTGCTACGCGGCACTCGGGATTCGACCCGCCAAACTGCCGACCTTCCAATCGACAAGTTCAGCGTCCTAACCCACTGAGCCACCGCGTCACCACGTAAATTGAATACATACTTGCTAATTTTTTAGGATCTAAATGGCATCAATAAAACATTTTATAAAAGTTCTCTCTTGAATTTTGTGCCTGTGTGAATTTTACATTTCTAACCCATATCTTTTCCCAAGTATCCATCGTTATAACCTCCTGAAAGTTCTGAGCCCATTTTATCATACAATCTTTAACAAGCTCCGTTTCTGAGTCTATTTCTATCAATACGTTATATATCCTTCTTATATGTGCTTGACCTTGATCTCTAATTTGTTTGACCAAATTTTCATCAGTTATCGAAATACCTACTTTCTGATCTTCCTTCCATCTAGCTTGTAACTGCCCATACTGAAACCAAGTTTGTACTATTTTTTTCTTCTTTTAAAGTATTATATGGCTTTAATTGCCATTCATTCCTTTCCATTCTAAGAATTTCTTTATATGTAGTCACATCATGTTTGAATCCCACACTTATATTTTCTATTGCATGTTTAGGTATTGCTCAAATTGGTATTTTATAATTTAGCTTATGTCGATATTTTTTCCAAACTTGCAACAGGGCATACCTTAATATATGTGTCTTAAAGGTATTATCCACCTTCTTATCATACAATAAATATGCATGCCAACCAAATACTAAATCACAACCCTCAATATTCAATAATCTCCCTTGTGTTGAATTAAACCAATCACTAATTAATGATAAAGCAGCAGCCTCATAATATAATTTAAAATTGGGCATTTTAAGACCACCTCTTTCATGTACATCTTGCATTATCTTAAATTTTACTCTTGGTCTTTTCCCTACCCAAACAAATTTGTTAATACCTTTCTGCCATTCCTCCAAGTTTGAATCTTTTTTAAGTATAGGTATCATTTGAAACAAAAATAAAAATTTTGGCAAAACATTCATTTTCACTGCTGCAATTCTTCCCAATAAAGACAATTGTAATTTTTTCCAACTATCTAACTCTTTTTGTATTTTCAACCATAGCAGTTCATAATTATTTTTATATAATTTCACATTTGAAGCTGAAAGATATACCCCAAAATATTTAGTCTTTTTAACTATTTCAAATCCTGTTAATTTTTCTAAAACAACCTTTTGTTCCATAGTCATATTTTTACACAATATTTTAGTTTTTTGCGTGTTTTTCTTAAATCCAGAAACTTTTCCATATAACAATATTATTTCCATCAGATCTACAACTGAGTAAGTCGGTTGACTTAATGTAATAACCAAGTCATCCGCAAACACTCTCAATCTATAATCTTGATCTTTTATTTTAATTCCCTTAATTTTATTTGAGTCACGTATCTTAATCAATAATATTTCCAATGTTAAGACAAACAACAAAGGTGACAACGGACACCCCTGTCTTGTACCCTTTTCAATATTACATGCTTCTGTCAAACTGCCATTGATTATTATTTGAGCTGTTTGCTTCTGATATATCGCCCTAATAGGTTGTAAAAAATAACCCCCAAACTCCATTTTCTCCAGTACCTTAAATAAAAATTGCCAATCCAATCGATCAAAAGCTTTTTCAGCATCCAAAAAAATCAGCGCTGCAGAGACCTGGTTATTTTTTCCCAAAAATTCCAATAAATCTACAATATGTCTCACATTATTCTTCATTTGTCTACCACTTATAAATCGTGTTTGGTCACTATGAATCATTTGCTGCATTACTTTCATTAATCTGTTTGCTAAAACTTTTGCAAATATCTTGTAGTCAGTATTTAAGAGCGATATTGGCCTATAATTTTTGGTTTGGGTAAGATCTTGATCTTCCTTCGGAATCAGCAATATAAAGACTGTTTTCCACGATGGAGGCACTTCTCCTCCTGATTGAATTGTTCTAAATAATTCCTTTAAAGGTTCCACCATTTCTAGCTGTAAATCTTTATAATAAATGGCAGTCAAGCCATCTGTTCCTGGTGCTTTCCCCACCTTTAATTGTTTAATTGCTAAAATAATTTCTTCAGCATTTATCAATTGATTCATCCCTTCCCTTTGTTCTTGTGTAAGAACAGGGATATTCACTTCTTGTAAATATCTATCTATATCTATGCCTTGAATTTTATCCCTAGCATATAACTTAGAATAGAATTCAACAAAAGCCTTTTTAATAAGATTTTGCTGAAACAGCTCTTTTCCCTTATATTCTATTTTATCTATGTTTCGTGACCTTTGTTTTTTCCTTAACAAATAAGCTAGCCACCTACCTGGCTTATTAGCATTACAAAAAGTATTATGTTTAACATACCATAGGTTGGTTGCCACTTGATCTGCCATAAACACATTAAACTGACCTCTTAACAAATTAATTGCTTCTTTTATCCTCTTGTCAGATGGATTCAAAATTAGAGCCTTCTCTTTCCTCTTAATTTCCTCCTCTAACTCTTTACACTTATATTCCAATTTACGCCTATGTTTGTTATTCAAATATATTAACACTCCTCTCATACAAGCTTTACTTGCATCCCAAACCATTTCAATAGAGGTACCCTTATGCATATTTATATTAAAAAAATCGTTCATCTGTTTTTTACATTCATCCACATTTTCTTGATATCTAAACAGATTTTCATTCAATCTCCAAGACCTCCTATCTCCACTCTCTTTATCCAATTCCAACCATACTGGACTATGATCTGATAGTGTTCTTGGACATATCTTAATCTTCTTAATCCTGGAAAAAATCATTAGTAGTTAATACAAAAACAATCCTGGAAAAAGATTTATGTCTATCAGAAAAAAAGGTAAAATCTTTTTCCTCTAAATTTCTTTCTCTCCAAACATCTCTTAATTCCAAGTCATCTTTCATCTCAAAAAAAGATTTAGGCAATTTAGCATGATTTGGTGTACTTTTGAAAAGGCCTTTTTGTCTTTCTGTGTGTCCAGGACTCCATTCCAGTCTCCCATCAAAATACACGTTTTATAATCCCATTGAATTATCTTACTATGTAAAAGTTTATAAAATTCTCCTTACTGTTGATTAGGTGCATATAATCCAACTAAAAGTATTTTCTTGCCTTCTATTAAAAGTTCAATTATAGCATATCTTCCTTGTTTATCAGTTTCAATTAGGTTAGCTGTTAAATTCTTCTTCACATAAATAACTACTCCATTTTTCTTATCTGGAGCTGACGTGCTGAACTGTGTACCCAATCTAGAGTTTATCAGATATTTTTGATCTGATGCACAAATATGCATTTCCTGTAAACAAATAACATCATTTTTAAATTGTTTCAAATATTGAAATACTTTCTTTCTCTTTTGCGGGGAGTTTAATCCATTAACATTCCAGGTTAGAAACTTTGTCGCCATCTTTTGCGACCTGAAGCTTTCGGAGCGCATCTTGCAAAACCACCTGCACCTGCCTCTTCGGTCTCGCTCCTCCCACTGCTTCACTATAGTTAGATTCTTGAGATATGATTGTATCTTTCTGTTGTTCTTGTTCTTGTCTCATTTTTCTGATTGCAGCCCATGTCATTCTTTGTTCCTTAACCTCTTCTGACAACATCTGGGGCTGCTCAACTTCTAAAATTTGCTGGGATTCTTTAACCATCCATGAAACAACTTCTTCATCTCCTTGTGTAGTCTCCATTTGAGTCTGACGTGCTCCTTCTTCCTTCCTTCCTTTAAATTCTGGAGATGGCGGAGGACCTGCCTTCAATATGTTAGAATAAAAATCTCGTGCCTTCAAAACTGTATTAAGACGATATCTTGTGCCAGCATAATTCACCACCAAGCCTGCTGGTATCTCCCATCTAAACTGAAGCTGCCGTTTCTTTAATTCATCAGCCAAAAAAACAAATTCTTTTCTTTTCCTTAAAATTCTTGGTGGAATCTCTTTCAAAATTAAAATTTCTTGCTCAGCCACTTTAAATCTATTATTATAAAAAGCTTGAATAATCACATTTCTAATCGATCTCTTTGAAAAGTAGACCACCACATCCCTAGGTAATTTCTTTGTCTGGCAATCCAAGAATTGACACAAAATATTTTGTCTATATCCCCCATAATATCTTCTGCTTGACACTCCAAGATCGGTTCAAGAGCTTGTGCCAATAACTTTTTCAAATTTTCCTTTGGGTCCTCTTTCAATCCTCTAATCCTCAAAGCAAACTCCATATCTCTATATTGTATCATAACTACGTCATCATCAATCTTTTCCATCTTATTTTCGGCTTCCAACATTTTAGCATCCAATCTCAGATTATTTTGATTCACCTCTTCCACACACTCATCCAGACACTCAGTACAAACTGCAAGCCCCTGAAATGCAGCCAAACTGTCTGCTCTTATTTCAGTATTCTTCTCCTCAATAAATTCAGCTATTTGCTGAGATTGTATTTTTAAAGCATCTTATAAATCTTTTAATGTTAATGCAGGTGCAGGTGCCACAGGAAGAGGCATCAAAGCCTGTAATGAAGAATGCTGAACTGGTGAAACACCAGCACTTTTGGTAACAGAAGCTTTAGTTGATTTAGAAGCAATTTTAACACCCAGTTAATTTTCATTGCGCACTTTCACTTTCCACCCCACTTGCAACTTTCCCTGTGAAATGTCCAATTCTTTAAAATCACTTATTAGATCAGTTCCAAATATTTATAAGGGGTGATTATAAAAAACGCACAATTTCTTTCTTCTCAATCTGTATAATATTTCTCCTGTCCTTTCATTCTTCCCGTTGTCACTAACAATTCACTCCTGTGTCATCTTACTATTGTTTCAAAGTAAACCAGAGTTAAAGTTCAAATACTTGCTGTTTCAATATTCTCTTGCACAGCTCTGCCTGCATCCAAGTAATCCAAAGTTAAATGCTGATTGTAGGGATGGTTGCAGCATCCTGCTCTGCTCCAAAGCCTTGGAGCAGAAGAGTCCCCGAGTCCAGAGCAAATTCAGGCTACGGGGGGGCTCTCACCCTTCAACCCCCAGAATTTTAACTCTGGGGGTCTAGGGGAGCTCTACCCCTACCTGAATGCTCACCCTCCCCTCTTCTCCCGAGGAGAGGGTTTCCAAGCCGCAAAACAGCTGATCGTCACTGCTTTAGCGGTTCAAACAAAAAGCAATGGGGCTGATGGCCAAAACGGCCGCCATCGACGGAGCCTTTCCACCCGGATGTCAGAGGGCATTTTTCTTCATGTTCTTCCATACCTGTCTCTACAGATTTTCAAGTAAACCAGTTATCAGGGCAGCAGAGGATGCTAAGAAAATATCAACACCCACTAAACACGGACCTGGGGCCAATATGTGGTAAATGGCCCTGGTGCTTTCAGTTCCTGGTTTCTTCAGACTTTCAGGAAACGTCTGGGTCAGGCAGGTCAAACTCGCGATGTCACGTAATGTTGCATGATGTATCACGATGCGGTTCTGTCGTGATGTATCCAGCCCGCGGGCCAGCAGTTTGACATGCCTGGTCTGGGTGATGTACAGTGGAAAGAAATTCCTCTTCCAACCCCACTCAGTGCAAGATGTCCTCATGGCTTATTGGATGGATAATCATGAAATAAATAATAAATAAGGAAATAAACAAAAAGTAATGATGCAATACTCTAGAAAAGTAAATAATGTTTGGACAATGTATGCTCGAGTCAGCAGCAATAGCAGCTGCCATTTTTGGGATCAGCTCTCTTCCACGTCACAAGTGTGGAAGCTTTGTATTTTCACCCTATTCTTCCACACTAGGAAAATGTGGAGAAAAATGTAAGTCTATCTCCTTGCATGTAGAGGTTTGGCAGACTGGGCCCATAGGTAATGTGACATGATGCAAGTAGAGACTATTGTTAGCCAGGTAGGAATAAAATATGATTAAATGCTTCATAAACTGGTTAACAATAAAGGTAAAGGTAAAGGTTCCCCCACACGTGCATGCTAGTCGTTTCCAACTCTAGGGGCCGGTGCTCATCTCCGTTTCAAAGCCAAAGAGCCAGCGCTTGTCCAAGGATGTCTCCGTGGTCATGTGGCCGGCATGACTAGACGCCAAAGGCACACGGAACATTGTTACCTTCCCACCGTAGAGGTCCCTATTTTTCTACTTGCATTTTTACGTGCTTTCGAACTGCTAGGTTGGCAGAAGCTGGGACGAATAACAGGCGCTCACTCTGTTACACAGCACTCGGGATTCGACCCGCCAAACTGCTTTAACAATACTGTTTTATTAATCCTTAAATGGTAAGAAAAATCAGACAACTGTAACTACAGTTCATTAGAAAATTAAGAACTGGGAAAATGATAAGATTCTTCCATTTACCTGCTGGAATAAAACAAGCAATGTATGTGATTATCTGCTCTGCATGTAGCTACCATTTGATAGATGGTCATTTTATTCACTCATTTCCTGCTACACACATGTTTCTCTTTTTTTCTCTTTGATGTTTTCTACTTCTGCTAGACTCTGTGTGAAATCATTTGCTAGATAATTTTCCATAAGGGTTAGTATTTGCCATTATTTCCCCTGGATATATGCACAATTCTAACAAAAACTAAAATGCACCCCCCTCCACCATTATGAATTATCTGACTCCCAACTGTTAAAAATGTAATTATGGCAGCTCTCCTTGCCCTTTGCATAAACTATCATGAGCATTTTTTTTATTTTGCTTGTAGACTACAATTCTATGTATTTTGACTCAGAAATCATTCCCATGGGAGTCTGGTGCAGTTTGTGAGTAGTAAGAATAGGGATTCCAACCATCTTATCCAAAACTTGTATGATGGAAGTGGCCATCTCATTTATTTTGCAGCTCTGTACTTACTGAATGAGAAGCACAAATAGGATCATTAATTCTGGCTTCGTCAGAAGGAAATAGCAAATATTTACCATGTGGCCATCAATTGTATTTTTTCTTCAACAAGGTCTTTGCATGCTTGCTTGCTTTGCCTTATGCAGGCAAAGAGATATAGAAAACCTTCCAGAATTCCAGGAGACAATGTAAACTGAGTGACAAACTATTTCCTATAATCTTTGCAGGAGAAACAGAGAGAATTACATTGTTCTCCTGAGAGCAAATCTGATCACAACTCAATTTTTGCAGAAACCCTATGTTACCACATTGTAGCATGACATCAAACAATAGCACACAGGTATCTGGATCAATGAATGTGAAAATAAAGTGACAACAAAAACCAGGTTTTTACATATGTTACTCTCATCACTTAACAAAAGAGCTTTTTGAGCTCTAGCTGTCAAAAGCTGGCTGCAAGGCTCAAATGAAGCCAGTGGTCCCATTCATACAATTTCATCAGCTACTTCAATATTGAGAAGATTTCAAAGATCAAACACAGTCCACACTTGGGCAGGAAAGGGTGAGTTTTGGTCCAAGTCTAGGTTTATTTTGAGTTAAATATCCAATTAGTTGTGCCATGTAGTCTTCCAATCAAGACTCCCAAGAAAGAGTTAAAGACATAGAAAGATTGAGAAACCTTGTCCATGATATAATTCACAATCAGGACCTGGAAACCAAGAATATAGTCCAAATCCAAAGGCAGCCTATATTACCAGGACAAAGCCTTAGCTGTCTGCCTACATAAGGAGTATGTTTTGATCTAGTCAATGTAACAAGGCGCTATCAGGATCACCAATAAGGAAATCTAGCTAAGTTATGTTTGTTGTTGTCACACCTGCCCCAACTTGGGCTCTTAGGAAAGAAATATCCTCAACTCCATTTCTGCAAAGGGTATAAAGAATGCACGTGAAGTTTCCCTGGTTAATTTTCCCTTTTCCGGTCCTCCCCTCTGTTATCTCCCTATTGTCCAATTATATTCAAAGGAATTGTTTTGATAACAGCCCCTGCATCAGCAGGCTAAATGGTAAGCCATTATCTTCCAGTTCCAGGTGTCTGGCCTTGGGACAGTGAACTGATGTCTTGGGAAGGCACAATGAGTAGTTTCTGTTTCTCCCACCCAGCAGCTCCGGCCACCCACAGTCTATGGCAGGCTGTCATCTAGTAAAGTGAGGCTGAAGTGCAGGATGGCAGTTGTGAAGTTGTGCAATCAGGACCTGTGAGATTTGGCACAGGTGCTCCAAGTGATGAGTTGCTGAACAGCACTTTTTGCATGACAGTTTAGAATCTTTAGTCCTTATAGGATGGTTGCTAGATTTTCCTGAACAGGAAGGATTATTAGCATACTTCTTATTCAGTTAAACCTGTCCAAAACAACAAGGACTTCCTGAATTCTGTGTTTCTTTACAAATAAGCTTGGGAGTTTGGGTTAAAAAAAATGTAATATAGCTTATTTAAAATAATGATACGAACTTCTTCCCCTCTCAAGTCTCTGTTTCCCAAATTTATTTATTTTTTTTATTTTAATTCCATTTATATCCCGCCCTTCTCCGAAGACTCAGGGCGGCTTACAAACTTAGCAGTTATAAATTCTCCATCCTGGACCCTTTGAAATATTAAAATGAACACTTGGACTGTTCTTTGTTCAAAGTAGACTAGATTACATATTCCTATCACTGTTACATCAATTTGAATAATGTAGTCTACTATTTCTGAAAAATCTGATCTTTTTTCTTCATGCTAAATTGATGTTATGAGGTAACCCAGGACTTAAAACTCAATTTTAAAAAAACTTTGCAGTATATAATTTTTGGGATGGAAATTGAGTCTTTTACCGTAGTCTAAGCAGTCTAATTAGTGAATTATAATGCTGTGTTTATTTTGTATATTAAAGGACAAACATCAATTTACCTTTTCCCAGCTACTGGCAATATTTACAGGTATAACATTGCTAACACAAGTATTTTTCAATATAGATGTTTAAGAATCTATATTAGTTAATTGAGTGAACACTTGATGCTATTTGCAAGTTAGGAAAAGTTGCTTACAGTTGTAGGATTCATAAGGATGATTATAATGAAATATATTATACATACATTTATTATACAAGTATATTCATACATACATATGTACATGTATTGCTTTTTTTCTGTTTGGTTTGTTCTGCTAAACTAAATAATTAAAGGTATAGATGGACACTTTTATTTAATATATAGATTAATGATTTAGTTTAGCAAGCAAGAGAGAATCTTAAAGATACAAGTATCTTGGAGAATTGGTTATAAAGTCTCTAATGGCTACATAAAGGTGAAGTTCAACATCTTATGCTGTGTCTGATAAAGAAATGGCAACTCCCAGCACAGATCTTTGATATGGGCATAATACAATCCCATACAAACCTGATCAAATATTCACCATCTGAAGTTTCCAGTTACCCCTCAGATTAGTCTGTTAGGCAATAGAATGCAGAGCTTCTTCTCCAATGCTTATTTCCCTCTAAAGTTTGCAGCCCGTATGTTTTGCAAAGAATGTCTGTTAGTGAAAGTAATAATGCTGCAGAATTACAGCCTCAATTAATATGAGGAACTGGACATATTTCTAAACACAATATGATTTTAAGCTTTTGAGATTACATAGTAGTTGTTGGGCAGACAGCACCACCTGTTGAAAAATGCTCATGAACTGTATCTCTAACCTAAATTACTTTGAGAGAATCAAATCCTTTGTGTTAAATTTGGGTGTTCACAAGACATAAGAGCTAGAATGCACCTTAGGTATTCTTGATTTTGTAATTCTTACATTAAGGTATATCATTTCTAGAATAATTAAGTAAGTGAGGACCTTACTTTTTCCCCTTTTCAAAATGATAAAATATTTTTTTGGAACTGTCAACAAAGCATAACTTACTGAGAAACTGTTTTACTTAGTAATTAAAAGAAAAGAAAAATAATGTGGTAGGGTTTTTTTGTAATAAATATAATTTCTTATAAAATAAGAATGTAATTTCCATGCATGACTTTCATGAAAAACCTTGTCTTCTTTTAATTGACCGTCAAGTCTTTTATAAGGAGCAAAAAATATCAAATAATCTGATCTCAGAAAGAACCTAAACATTTTGAATTTATCCTGCTTTTATAAAACCATTTTGAGTGGTTTTATATCTTCTGCTTTACAGCTGCAAAGCACCAGGTGATATTTTTGTTCATAGTCATTTCAGATAAAACTCAAGAGAAAAATAAGTTATCCTCCAATGGTGCTTAAAACTCCTGAAGTTTTTATAGTATGAAATTAAAAACAACCAAAGGCTGACCTTGTTCTCACTGGCTGCCCTAGTTCATCATTTTGCTTGGGTTGCTTTAGATAACAGCAACCTGTGAAAACACAGATCAAAAAGAGACAAAAGAAAGCAAACAATATTTAAAAGCAACAATACATGGGTATCATATAGGCAGCATTTAGGAAAGATTCTACTAAAAGATCATCCTAGTTTAACGATTAGCCGTAAGACGAACTGGTGGGAAACCTTTCAAATAAATGTTTCAGTAGAAGAGAATATGTGTAGCTCAGGGTTGAATTGTGGGGTTCTAAGTATTCTTTAAGTTAGATGGTTTCCTTGCAGACATTTCATTACCCAGTTCAGTAACATCATCAGTGTGAGTCCACTGTGAATTGGGTAATAAAATGTCTGCAAGCAGACAACCGAGCTCAGAGATCAGCAAGAAACCCATAATATAATTGTTTGTAATGTTTGCTTATGTTATGAAAAGGTGGCAATTCTATGAAAAAACAAGTCAGGCTGAAAAGTCATAAATATTTTCACAGATACAGATTTCACCAAATTCAACAGAGCTCGTATTTCAACAGAGCTAGTATTATATGAGTATTCTTTTTATAGATAAATTCAAAATGGATTGCTGCTACTGGATTGCTGCTACTGTTCTCACCTTATTTTGTGGAAGATGATAAATTATACAGAGGCAAACAGAAGAATTCAGGTCTGCTAGTGAGAGTTTGCATTAATTATCAGTCCACTGCCATTTTAACATAGCGATGATGTCTTTCCCATTTTTCTAGAATTCAAATGTTGTCTAATGAGCAATGTAATGGTATGTAAATGTGTATTGGCAAGCTGCCCCATAGAAAACCACTTGCTGATATGTGTTAATGAGAAAGGGCGTTGCCTAGCAAAGCACTCCTTTCCATTTCATTTACTACTAGGAAGATAAAAATCAGTTCCATTTTTCTTCCTGTAGTTTTATCACAAACAGATTCTAAATGTTATATCTTTTCATTTAACATGTGTTGCTGCCACGACCTATTTCTGGGTAGGCTGTCTAACCATTTTTCCTTGCCTCTATATAGTTTTCATCATTTATAAGTAAATGGTGTATGTGTGTATATGAATTCAAAGGACTGATAAATCCTTTTGCTAACCCAATTTGGACATCTTGATGTCCATTATCACAATGTGTGAGACATGGTTCTCAACCTCCTTGCCCCACTTATTTCTTTTTCCAAAAATAAAAAGCTTCAGACAAAACTAAAATTGGATTCTGATAACCTGCAAACCAATAAACAGGTTCTTACATCATTTTTATTTACAGGAATGCATTAGAGTATGGGTGTCAAACCTGCAACATCACATGATGTCTCATGACATATCGTGACTTTTTTCCCATTGCCAGCAATGGGGTGGGCACAGTTTTGCTATGATGCATCCGGCCTGTGGACCAGCAGTTTGACACCCCTGCATTATAGGTTTATGTGGGCCCCATAGACAAAAGGTAGTGGGTTATTTTCAGACCTTTGTTGGACCTGTTCATCTGCCTACAGTAAAAAAAAAATACTAAACCTAGGAAAATATGAAAAAGCTTGGATTACAGATGGTAAAGTATTTAATATGATCAACTGTTTAAAATATTTTCAGAACCCAGGTTTGCCCACTCTTCAAATATAAATACACACTCTTAGATTAACAAATGCCCACAAAATTTAAACTTCCATATGATACATTTAAATCCACTTAAAATCCACATTTAATCCACTTAAAATAAAAAGGTTATCCTATGTGAATTACACATTCCCAGCAGGTGATAAATTCATTTTCTCATAAGATATGTTTGTGCTGTATTGTTATTAAATAAACTGAATTAGTAGCTTGTTTGTAACATCTAATTATGCCGTACTTCTTATTTCTTAATGAAAAGTGTTCTTATCAGCTCCTTTCTCTTTTTGTCAACATTCATATATAAAACATCAGGTATGAAATGAACCTTGGAACAATGGACATAATGCTATATATCATATGGTGATCTAGCAGTTTTCTTGGACCAATATTGATAATATTGATAAATAGATAAATATTGTTCCAAAGGTGCCTTTGTAAGAAGCAACTGGACTTTCTTGTTTTTCTTGAAGATGTTTTGCTTCTCATCCAAGAAGCTGCTTCAGCTCTGACTGGGTGCTAGGGAATGGAAGGATTTATATTCCTTGCAGACAGTTGGTCATAGTAGACAATCTTAGTAGACAATCACTTCAATATGAGCCAGCAGTGTGCTGCAGCTGCCAAAAGAGCCAACACAGTGCTAGGCTGCATTAACAGAGGGATAGAATCAAGATCAAGTGAAGTACTAATACCACTTTACAATGCTTTGGTAAGGCCACACCTGGAATACTGCATCCAGTTTTGGTCACCACGATGTAAAAAAGATGTCGAGACTCTAGAAGGGGTACAGAGAAGAGCAACAAAGAAGATTAGGGGGCTGGAGGCTAAAACATATAGGGAATGGTTGCTGGAATTGGGTACATGTAGTTTAATGAAGAGAAGGGTGAGGGGTGAGATGATAGCAGTGTTCCACTATCTCAGGGGCTACCACAAAGAAGAGGGAGTCAAGCTATTCTCCAAAGCACCTGAAAGCAGGACAAGAAGCAATGGATGGAAACTAGTCAAGGAGAGAAGCAACCTAGAACTAAGGAGAAACTTCCTGACAGTTAGAACAATTAACCAGTGGAACAACCTGCCTCCAGAAGCGGTGAATGCTCCAACACTGGAAGTTTTTAAGAAGAGACTGGACAGCTATTTGTCTGAAATGGTATAGGGTTTCCTGCCTGAGCAGGGGGTTGGACTAGATGACCTCCAAGGTCCCTTCCAACATCATCATCATCATCATCATCATCATCATCATCATCATCATCATCATCATCATTATTATTATTATTATTATTATTATTATTATTATTATTATTATTATTATTATTATTATTATTATTATTTATTTGCATTCTTTTAGAGCAGGGGTCGGCAACCTAAAAAAGCAAAAGAGCCACCGGGAACCGGTTCCATCACAAATTAAAAAAACTGGGAGCCGCGTGCGCGTGTCCATGCACGCGCATGCGCAGACGCACGCGGTTGCCATTTTTTTAAAAAGTGAGATGGAACCGGTTCCCGGTTGCCCGACGGCGACGGCCCGTCTGCAAAGCTGCCGCTTTCGGCAGCTTTGCAGACGGGCCGCGGCAGCGTCCTCAAAGAACGACGCCGCAGCCCGTTCGCTCGGAGGTACGCGCGCACCTCTCCAAAGGTTTGGGGAGGTGCGCGCGCAGCTCCGCCCATTCGGGGAGGTGCGCGCGCACCTCTCGGAACGGGCCGCGGCGTCGCTCTTTCAGGAAGCTGCCTTGGCCCATCTGCAAAGCTGCCGCTTTCGGCAGCTTTGCAGACGGGCCGTGGCAGCTTCCTCAAAGAACGACGCCGCGGCCCGTTCGCGCGGAGGTACGCGTGCACCTCTCCAAAGTTTGGGGAGGTGCGCGCGCAGCTCCGCCCATTCGGGGAGGTGCGCGCGCACCTCTCGGAACGGGCCGCGGCGTCGCTCTTTCAGGAAGCTGCCGTGGCCCATCTGCAAAGCTGCCGCTTTCGGCAGCTTTGCAGACGGGCCGTGGCAGCTTCCTCAAAGAACGACGCCGCGGCCCGTTCGCGCGGAGGTACGCGTGCACCTCTCCAAAGGTTTGGGGAGGTGCGCGCGCAGCTCCGCCCATTCGGGGAGGTGCGCGCGCACCTCTCGGAACGGGCCGCGGCGTCGCTCTTTCAGGAAGCTGCCGTGGCCCATCTGCAAAGCTGCCGCTTTCGGCAGCTTTGCAGACGGGCCGTGGCAGCTTCCTCAAAGAACGACGCCGCGGCCCGTTCGCGCGGAGGTACGCGTGCACCTCTCCAAAGGTTTGGGGAGGTGCGCGCGCAGCTCCGCCCATTCAGGGAGGTGCGCGCGCACCTCTCGGAACGGGCCGCGGCGTCGCTCTTTCAGGAAGCTGCCTTGGCCCATCTGCAAAGCTGCCGCTTTCGGCAGCTTTGCAGACGGGCCGTGGCAGCTTCCTCAAAGAACGATGCCGCGGCCCGTTCGCGCGGAGGTACGCGTGCACCTCTCCAAAGGTTTGGGGAGGTGCGCGCGCAGCTCCGCCCATTCGGGGAGGTGCGCGCGCACCTCTCGGAACGGGCCGCGGCGTCGCTCTTTCAGGAAGCTGCCGTGGCCCATCTGCAAAGCTGCCGCTTTCGGCAGCTTTGCAGACGGGCCGCGGCAGCTTCCTCAAAGAACGACGCCGCGGCCCGTTCGCGCGGAGGTACGCGCGCACCTCTCCAAAGGTTTGGGGAGGTGCGCGCGCACCTCCGCCCATTCGGGGAGGTGCGCGCGCACCTCTCCAAACGGGCGGTGCCACTCTCCATTTGGAGAGGTGCGCGCGCACCACTGCCCGTTCGAAGAGGTGCGCGCGCACCGGGCGGCTGGGAGCCGCAGGAGACGGCTCAAAGAGCCGCATGCGGCTCCGGAGCCGCGGGTTGCCGACCCGTGTTTTAGAGTATCACTGAGGCCACTTGAAGGTTTGTCTGTGTTCTCAGGGTCACCTAAGCAGTGCAAATGGGTGTGGAGCCTTCTTGGAACTGCTGAAATATTTCCCCACCATCCAGTCAGAGCTGAAGAAGTTTCTTGGATGAGAAGCAAAATGACTTCAAAGAAAAACAACCAAATCCGGTTGCCTCTTGAAAAAGCACTTTTGGGACAACCATGACCTGGATGACTGAGAATAGACGACCATAAATAAATATTGCAAAAAATAATTAATCTATAGAGTTAACTGCCACAAACTGGGATGACTGCCATCAGTTCTCACACCATTACAAAACAACTAGATAAAATTCACACCGTATAAAGCTGTTTATGGACAACAACAAATATCTCAAAATCTGCCTTGATTTTTTTTCAAGTTTTCTTCCACTAAAAAAGACATTCCTGTTTTTCTACATTTATTTTCAGTAAGCTAAGAATTTTTTTATAATTCAGTATTGTTTTATTAACTAGTTATACTCTACAATATGACAGGAAATCTTAATGTTTTTAATGTAAGAACTTTCATTAAGGAGATATGATGAAACCGGCTTTTCAGGACTGTGTCATCAGCACCTCCAGCTTTATTGAAGCAAAATGTGTCAAAAGGGAGAGTGTTCAGCAAGAAACAAACAGAATTAGACAAAATATGGGCAAACTAAATTTCAGCATTGTCAAAAAAAAGATTCTTTGTCTGAATCATATGCTGATATTCAGCTACCACACAGATTCTTTTTTCATATTGCTACATGAGTACAATTTTCTTGTCAAGAATTTAGTTTCAAATGACACAGGCAACCTTTATTCTGTCTGATGCAGCAAATTTGCTTTAGGCTTTCCTAACCTATCAACATTTTATAAATACTCTGAACATCAGCTGCTGTGTTGTTAAGGAAAAAAACAGTGAAAGGGTTTGTATATTGCATATTCCATGTTTTTCCCCCAGTTCTTATTTCCTTTACGTACAGCAAGCCACAGTAAATGCCCTAAGTACCATTCTTAATAAGAATGTGTATATTCTTAATACAGAATTCAACATTTTGTAAAAACATTAGCAGCTTTCATTTTATATATTACTTATTGTTGTATTTTTATATCACAGGCTTCATGCATCATAGAAACATAAATATTGTATTGTTTTAAAACATCATGAATAAACTTAAATAATTAGATAAGCGTGGTGATAAACATTCACAAACTATAGACCAAAGCTTACAGAAGCAGGTGAATACAGCCCACCTGTTCCTAATTGATCTGATGATGGGATTACATAACATATCATGAGAGGTCCTTGATGATTTTCTTGCAAATGTTTCATTACCTAAACTAGGTAACTTCATCAGTGCTAATAGGGAGTGGGGTTTGCTCTCAGTTTATAGTCCACTGCACAGGTGTCGATTGCATCACATGATGTATTGTGATGTATCATGACATTTTTTGCCTTTGTGGAGCTGGGGTGGACGTGACTTGCATGTGACACATCTGGTCCATGGGCCGCCAGTTTGACACCCCTGTTCTAGAGGTTTGCTGTGTCGGTGTTGATGGGAGTGGTCTTGGTGATTTTTTGTTTGTCACTGTTAACTTCTTTGGCACTTCCTTGATTGGGGTATTGTTTACTTCTTGATTGTTGGTCTGATGTTAATTTTGATGTTAATCTATACTCATAGATGGGTATAGGGAGTTGATTACTGGTGAGGAGGCATTTTGTTGTTGTTGTTGTTGTTTTTTGTTCCCTTTTGGTCTCTTTTGCACTGTATGTAGATGGTGTTTATATCTATGCCTGTAGCTGATTTGTCAAAATGCCAGGCTTCTAGTGTTTTTAGATTTAGCTTGTCTAAGATGGCCATGGTTTCCCAGTTAGTTCACATGTTGTGAAATTAAAGAAGTCTTCAAGACTTCCATACTCAAAGAGAGAAGCAATCTGGAATTAGGGAGAAACTTCCTGACAGTGAGGACAATTAATCAGTGGAATAGCACTCCATCACTGAAGGTTTTTAAGAAGAGGCTAGACAATCACTTGTCTGAGATGGTACAGGTTCTCCTGCCTGAGCAGGAGGCTAGACTAAAAGACCTCCAAAGTCCCTTCCAGCTCTATTCTATTCTAATATTCTAATAGAACATACCCCTGAACATCAACTAGCAATTAGAGGAAATGATGGAAACTCTGACTCTCTCAGATAGTGCCTTTGCTTGTTCTAGAAGCTACTCAGATTCTTCTATGATAAACTCATAGCAGATGTAGTGACGAAAAGCTTTTCATCTGCAAGCTGCCTTTTCTCTTTCTTCTACATTTAAAGTCATCTTGCAATTTGTGAAGGTAACAAGATAAAACATTGGGGATTTCACAAAAGGCATTTTAAAAAATATTTTTACCCATGTCTGATAATCCTGACTTGGGAGAAGGGGAGATACATATGAAATAAAGCTTAGAGATACAGTACTTACAACAAAGAGATAATTGAACCTGAGGCAGAAGATGGAGCAAAATAAGACTACTGGAAACAGGGAAATTACCAGTCTATAAATTCTACATGATCCAAAACAATAGAGCAGCTTTGCTTCAGTTTCAGAAAAATCAGCATGGGAATAGAGAAAATGATCCAGTCATTGAAAAACCAACAACATTTTGGAAATGCTGGGATTCCAAATTTATCCTGAACTGGGGAAAGAATTTTTGAAAGTAGCCTCAGAGTAGATCATTTAAGCTCCAAAAGTACAAATGATTTATTTTGTCAATGTAGGATTCAGTCTTATGTTGCTTGCATTGCATAAATTTCATTATATGTCAGTTGGCAATGAGGTTAGTAGAGTTACATTGTAACAAGAAACTGAACATTTATATAGTTCAGTATGTGTGTTGATATACATTTTGATCTACATTTTCCCCCCATGTCTGGAATAGCTAATAGTCTTAAAGACAGAATCAAACCTTCAGTTTTCAAACAGCATGGCTCAAATTTCAATAAACTGTGACCTTATCTCTCTTTTGGAAACCAGAAATCTACTGAAGCATATTTACTGAAAGCAAAAGCCAAGAATAATTTGTATTATGGGGTATAATTGCAAAAGGGATTCCTCTATAACTTTCTTAGAGTTCAAGGAAACTCTTTAGGACAACACAAGTTAACACAACTCTTCCCCCACCACACTGTGCACAAATACACACATAGGATTGTATTACATTCTACAGAAATGTATAATTTAACATTAGATTTAAATACAACGAATTTTTCTGTATCTGCAAAAAAAATCTATGTGTTCAACTATGTTGTACAAAACCATAAGAAAAAACTCCTACCAGTTAGGAGACATAAAGTATTCAATAACAATTAAATGAATTAAATACAAGCTTACACTGCCAGTTTTATAATAGGCTTGATTTTATTCCAAGTTCTTCAACCAAACTGTGGTGTCTCCTTCCTACCTTCCCTCATGCATGCAAGAAAGAATAAGCAAAAATAATCCCAAAATTTAAATTTGAGATTTTACTAGTTAAGACTTCAGGACCTTCAGTAAATCATGTTGTATAACTCCTCACTGAAAAATGTAGTAATTATTCCCTTGGTTAAGAGAGGGAATGTTTTTTTTTTCCCTATGTACCTATTAATGTCCAATTATGCTTCAAATTGTTTGTGATTCTAAGTCTGAGGGGGTTTAGAAAGAGTTTAGTGAATCTTGTTCTTATTATCACTTTAAAATTAATTTCAACTTATAATTTAACAATGGATATGCATGTTAGAAGTTCTATAAAATAAGACAAAATTAAAAAAACAATAATAAAATAGAGTAACTAGCAGCTATTTTTAGACCTTTACTTGATGGTTTAATGTAAGAAAAAAAATCTTTAAGTTAGTTATTTCATTTATAAACTATATAACTAACCTTTTCTTCCCATTCTGTACATTATTATTGCCACATTTTTTCAAAGAAGCTACTTGTTAATTATTTGCATGCAGTTTTATGTGTAAACTTCCTTAAATCATTGCACCATCTTGACTACAAGAGTAAAATGAAACATTTGCTGCCCTACTCCTAAATAAATTTGGAATTGTGTATTATTTAGTTGTATAATAATACAATTATTATATAAAGAAAAATTAATAAAATGAACATCTGCATCTATGTTACTGTCTGGCCAAGTACTCTCCAATTCTATAAGTTTTCATTTTAATGGCATAAAAGGGAAGGTGAATTACCATAATGGGACTTGTGATATTGATGTGTCCAGTTTACTGTTGTTGTACCAAAGTTGGTGAATTGATGTTTGAAAGAATAAGACCCCTGACTGAGCAAGCTGAAAAGTGCTGCCGGAACATGTATTTCATAATATTTTGGCCAAGGAAACAAGTTGAGCAAGTTGAGAATGACCCCTTCAAAGATGATATATCAAATAACAATTCCCCCAACAGAAGATTGTTTCTAAAACAATAAATAGTTATCACATGAATTGGATCATTGTGCTTAGGTGGAAATAGACAAGTGAGGAAAATTTTAAGGTGGAAGTGATGAAATATTTACAGACTGGGTCAAGACTTTTGGTAGTTTTAAAAGTATGGGAACAATTGTTTTTTACATACCACTTAGAATGGAGTACAGTATAGCAAGTGGTAGGCATCCACCACAATTCTTTTGGAATTCAAACTCAGACTTGCTAACCAGGTACAAGTTGAGCTTTTAGTTCAGAAACTGAACAAGAATAGTAGTGAACCTACATTTGTTTCTAACTACCCTAGGTCTCTGTATTTTTAAAATGTCAAATACCATGGTGGTGCAGTGGTTAGAATGTAGTATTGCAGGCTAATTCTGCTGACTGCCAGGAGTTCAATCCTGCCCAGCTCAAGGTTGACTAAGTCTTCCATCCTTTTGAAGTTAGTAAAATGAGAGCCCAGATTGTTTGGGGCAATACACTGACTGTGGAAATGACTTAGAGAGTGCTATAAAGCACAATGAAGCAAAATGTAAGTCTAAGTGCTAAATGCTATCTTTTCAGCCCTCAGGTATGCTTTTGCATCACCCTCTACAGTGATAAGGACACTGGACTATTGGGTCTTGTATCTTGGCTCCAATGGTGAGCACCAGCTTCAATACAACCAAATGGTTGATTGATAGAGTCTTCCACGTGGCACACAAGATAAAACATTTATTCCATCTTGTATCAAACTCTGGGCTGTTTAAAAGCAAAGAAATAATAACACCAGTTTACAATAGAAATATTAAAAAGACTTGTCACCATAGCAAAATGTTTGCATGCATCCCAAAACAAGTTCATCTCAGCAATGTCATATTGTACAGTGACTTGGATGGAAACCCACGTCTTGAATGCTTTGGGAAGGGTTAAAAGGATAGAGGCCTAGTGAACCTCAGGGAGAAAGGTGTTACATAGGGCAGGGGCTATTATGGAAAGAAGGCATGCTTTCTAGGTCCCATAAGATGGCAACATTTAAGGGAGGGGATTAGGTGGGTACCCATACTATCCAATTTGGTAGGATAGGCAGAGGCTCTTAAGAAGAGATGGTCCCACAATTAACCTGAACTCATATAGGTCTTTCAAGGTAATAACCACCACCTTGAATTCAATGTGGAAGAAAGCTCACATAACAGGGATATCATGTGCATGAACCTAAGGACATCCCTCACTGTGCACACATCCGTCACTAAGCTACAATACTGCATTCTAACCATTGCACCACCATGGCTCTTATGATGACATGATGATGTTACTATAATTTGGTTTTTTGTTGTTATTGTTTTAGTGAGGGTTTTAATTCTGTTTACTGTTCACAGCATATATTATTATTATTATTATTATTATTATTATTATTATTATTATTATTATTATTATTATTATTATTATTATTATTATTATTATTATTAAACAGCTACTTGAACTGTCAAGAAAGTGAGATAGCCATCAATGTATAATAGAAAATAGGTCAATCTAGCCAATATTTTTAGCTACACAGTAACATCCCTGTGCATCCCTAGGAAGTTGAACACAAACTTTAACTTCACTTAAAATTGTGTGGGAAGGGAGGGAAATTTCCCTGTTGCTAAGACAACTGTGTTTCCTTGGCAGTAAATGTTTTGCTGCCTTGCTACATAGTATACAATAGTGTGTTCCTTGTTCCTTTTGAATCTTCTTCCTTGCTTTTTAGAAGGCACAACATTCATTTCTGAAGGCACACCATTCCAATTAAACTGCTTTCTGATTCTTACTTATAATTTGCATATTTCTCTTCTTTAAAGCAGAAATAGGAATTCCAGACCCATTTTCCATAAATGATACTTTCAGTTTGTCAGAGCCATTACTACCAATTTGTTTTCATTTAACACAAACCTTTTCTACAAATTACAGAATGCCATGATGTAGAGCTCTGGATTTTAAAACAGTAACGACTACCATAAATAAGTGAAAGTTACTTCTTGGTTACCACACTGAGTACATTGACATAGTTTTCTTAGCAATATTACAGAAGTCATGTTTCCCATTACTCTTTTTCCAAACATTTTTTTTCTAATCCAGTCTAACTCTGGTAGTATCCCAACTAAGCACTCCCTGATCCAGTCCTTTTACAAAAAGATCAGGGTTTTTCAAGCCATGTTCTATTGATCCCTTGGCAGTCTGGAATACAAATGCTATATGCAAGACACATCTCTTGGGATGTAAGTATCTGGGATTATGTTTTGTGATTTTTTAAAAAATTTTGGGGGTTCGAGAACAAAGCAAACCTGGTAATACTCATTTGTCTGAAAGGGAAAAGTTCCATCAGTAAAACCTATTTTTCAGGACTTACATAATGTCCATATTTTTAGAAATATTGTGAGTGGGATTTGCTGAACTTTTATTTCCACCAAATACAGGCAAAATGCCTGCATAATGGCTGTAATTCATTGCCATTTTACAAGCACCTTTGTCTACAGAAAATATTTGAACCTGGAAGGTTTTCTTTTTTTTTGCCAAAATGTTTTGGCATGCAAATCAGGCATCTGGTACATAACAAATATAGTACTTTTTGAGAACTATTTATGTGTTCAGAACAATTCATTGTGCAAGTGATTGTTATGCTGTAGAAATGAATAAAAAGAGATTATGCTAGATATTTTACTGCTATTATGAAATGAAGCATTACCACTACTGGAAACATCTTATCTTCTTGAAGTTTCATAACAACTCCTCCTCCTCCTACTTTTTGATCTTCTTCTCTGTCACCCTAGTGATTGGCTTCATTCTGATTGTGCATTAAAAGCCAAATTGAGAGATTTTTTAGTTACTTGAAGTCATGTTGGTGACAAATCATTCCAAAAGCATTCAAACAATGCAGCAAGAAACAGGCACAGCTGCTGAAATATATGGACACAGCTGCCTCTGAAGATGAGATGTTCCTATTACCACTTAGTGAGCTTGGTGAAGACCAAATGTCACAGAGATACAATACTTCATCTGCATGGATATATGACTGATTCCTTCCTCTTTGGATCAGCACAATTCTCCCAAAGGCATTTTCATTATTACAAATGAAACCTACCACAAAATATTTCAGTCCAATAGAAGCCATATCATTCTGGTTCTGGTAGCCACCAATAAAATCAAACAAAATGGGCAATTCTGTTCTGATTGCCTCTTTTTGTACAGTGTTTCTTTTTTTGATTGACACTTAATATTCTCATCTCCTGAAATGTTCCCTGTGGCACTTTTATAAACCCAGGATTTCCTCCAACCATTCAAATACTTTCCTCTTACTTCTCAGTGCAGCAGGGTTGGTTGACACTCATCATTTTAATTTACTAAGAGAAGGCTATTATCACCATGTTCACTGTTATTCCAAATCCAATATCTGTATAATTGTTTAGCAGTAAAGTCAGAGTAGGCAAATTTCTTAATATATTATTTCACTTCCATACGATATAAAAATAGTTTCAGACTCTGGTAGCTTTGAAAAAAAGGTTAAAACATAATTGATCGATAATATTGATAAAACTCTAAACCATGGTAATGATTTATTTTGAGATGATGCACAGCCAGAGAGCATGAAAACATAACAACAATTTTATTTAATTCCAATAAACATGCAATCTTGTAAAATCAACAATTCAGTTGTTGTCGTTGTTAGTCGCGAAGTCATGTCCAACCCATCGCGACCCCATGGACAACATTCCTCCATATACCAAAATCTAAAAATATTAAGGACAGAGATTAGGAAGAAGAAAATATTGTCATCAATTGCAAAAAAAAAAAAAAAGACATAAGGATAATTGCCTGAAAAGAGAGTTGCTCAGTTGAGACATCACAATAAAGGTACTATCCCATTCCTTTACATCTAATTATTATATATTTAATGATTTTCCCTACAAACATTAAACTGCCAAAGTTCTCAAAACACTTTGTAGTAAAAAACATTAAAAATATAATTAAAAAAAGAAAAAGGTTTTTTTTTTTAAAAAAAAACCATAAATTAGCTGTTTCTCTCTTAAGGTGAAGATAGGGTGAAATCTCTGACATTGAACGATAGACCTCTCAGTGATATGTAAAATGTAAGCTTCAGGTTTAGATGTAACAATATTGTGTTTAGGGTAATGGAGGGGAGCTTAACTATAGATCACATTAGTTTCATAGCCATATGTGGATTTCTTATGAACAAAATGTACCAACTTAAATGGCTTGAACCAGTAGGGTTAGGAAAAACATATCCCAGCTTTATATAAATAGCTGTAAGAGCTTAGAGATTTTAATAATTTGTAGTAAATTTTATGATTCTATGATATTTTATTTGTATAAAACTCTCAGAAGGAAGCTGAAAGTGTCCGATTTATCTTGAACAAGTTCCTATTTAATGTGCTTTGTGTTTCACCACACATAAGGAAAATTATTAAAAAATCTTATAAACTTCATATCAGCACACAATGTCCAATACGTGAGTCATTGATTTCCTGGGCTCAGTAATAAGTAACTAAGACAATTATAGAAGACTGAAATATTTGGGTCACTAAACAAGCTGATTTGAGGAATTGTATTGTACCACAATATAGAACAAAAACAATAGAAAATACATTTGCAACTCATCAATAAAGCTCAATTCCTACATTACAGACCTGTGTGGAAATTATTTTGTCTGGGGAACAGATTATTCCTGTATATGTACAAAATTAGTCATGGGGGGAAGGAAGGAAGGAAGGAAGGAAGGAAGGAAGGAAGGAAGGAAGGAAGGAAGGAAGGAAGGAAGGAAGGCCAATGGTTCATTTTATGTAAGTATAATGAAGAGGTGAGCCTTTTTGCCCTCAATAGTAGGACATGCTGCATGTCCTATTGGAGGCATGGAGAAGGGAAGGGATTATAGTGGCATGGGTGTGTGTGCTGTGCAAATTTTGTCCTAAAGAGTTTGCTAGGAGAGTATCTTAATCATTAAGAACCACATCTGGATAACATGTGGATATTGTGGCCACCACCCATAACCCATTGGGATTGGCCGTATTCCATAAACAATTCAGTGGCAACATTTTAGCACTATTAAAAAATTTCCTAAGTTGCTTAGTTTTCCTTCCTGTTTGGATCTGAGCACCAATAAAATGTGCTTGTACATGTTGTTCCAAGGTAGCAGTGAGGTTCTGCCATTTGCTATTATAATTGGCAAATAGGACTGCTCAGTTAATTCAATTGGTGTTCAGTTTATAAATCAAAGCATTATTTTCTAAATCTGAATGGGAGTTTTAGACCCATTTACCTGTCCTTTTCCCTGAATAATGAGGATAGAGCTTCACATATTCAAAGATCACAGGGACAGGGAATTGGTGTCAGAAAATAAATTGGTAAGATCTTCAACTATTTTCATGGTGTGTCCTCTTGCTTGATGATACATCAGCTTGAGTCCAAGGAAGTAGCAGTCATACAATATTTTGAATAAATTAAAAAAGAAAGATATGCATCATTTGTGAACTCATTACCTTGGGATATGCATTTGATATGCATCTGAGAGCACAACACATTGAAACAATGTAATTTTGAGTTTTTAAGTTCTTTGAGTTCTTAATAAAATGGCTTATTCTGACATATCGTTTAGAAGTACAAAGAAGTTTCCAATGTCGTTCTCCCCTGTGCATAATGCTCTGGTATATTTTTAAAGTTTCATTTGCTATTGGAATTAAGAACATGAGTGTCTTCCATTCACTCTCAACTAAAATGTATGGGACATAAATTGATACTATTATAACTAATTAACCAATTTAACTAAGATTAATGATTCCTTGACATTATTTCCCTTTTAGCATCTTAGATCAAATTAAGGTTCTTGCCTTGCATTCAGGGCTAATATATTGGCCTTCTTAGCACCAAATTCATAAATCTCTCATCATGTCTTCTATAATTTAATTTTAATTTAATTTAATAATATTTATATACCGCCCTTCTCCCTGAGGACTCAGGGCGGTTCACAGGGCAGAATAAAATACTAAATACAAACGTTAAAACAAGATTAAATAATTGCCCATATTAAAACAGTTGGAATCAAGTTCTAAAACACCAAGTTAAAATTAAAACACAAGACTAAAAACCCCACCAATCCCCATCAGGCTAGGCCGGCTTGAACAAACAGAAACGTCTTGAGATCGCGACGAAAGGAGCGAAGATCGGGCGCCATCCGGAGCTCTACCGGTAGCTGATTCCACAGCTCCGGAGCGCCCACAGAGAAGGATCTCCCCCTGGGGACCACCAATCGACATTCTCTGATCGGTGGCACCCTGAGGAGGCCCTCTCTGTGGGAACGCACAGGGCGCAGGGAGCTTGATGCCGGCAGCAGATGTTCCCTAAGGTACTCCGGCCCCATGCCATGAAGGGCTTTAAACACTGTTACCAGTACCTTGAATCTCACCCGGAAGACAACTGGCAACCAATGCAGCTCACGGAGCAGCGGTGTAACGTGGGAGTATCGGGAGACTCCCAACACAACTCTCGCGGCTGCATTCTGTACCAGTTGGAGCTTCCGGGTGGTCCTCAAGGGCAGCCCCATGTAGAGAGCGTTGCAGTAGTCTAGACGAGAGGACACGAGCGCATGAGTGACCGTGCACAAATCATCCCGGCTAAGATAGGGCCGCAACTGGCGCACCAGGCGAACCTGGGCGAAGGCCCCCCTAGTCACAGCTCCTATATGGTCTTCCAGGGTGAGCCGTGAATCTAGGAGGACTCCCAAGTTGCGAGCCCTATCTACGGGGGGTAATAGTTCACCCCCCATAGCCAAAGGTGGAACATCCGAATAAACCCGGGATGAAGGTATGCAGAGCCACTCAGTCTTGTCGGGGTTGAGCTGGAGTCTGTTCCTCCCCATCCAGACCCGAACCGCCTCCAGGCACCGGGACATCACGTTGAGGGCATCACTGGGGTGGTTTGGGGTCGAAAGGAAAAGTTGGGTATCATCAGCGTACTGATGATACCCAACTCCAAAGCCACGAATGATCTCACCCAGCGGTTTCATGTAGATGTTGAACAGGAGAGGCGAGAGGACCGACCCCTGAGGAACTCCACAAATGAGAGACCTCGCGGTCGACCTCTGCCCTCCTGCCAACACCGACTGCGAACGTCCCCGGAGATAGGAGGAGAACCACTGTAAAACTGTGCCTCCCACTCCCAATCCCCTGAGACGCCGCAGCAAGATACCATGGTCGATGGTATCGAAAGCCGCCGAGAGGTCTAATAGGACTAGAACAGAGGAATATCCCCTGTCCCGAGCCCTCCAGAGATCATTCACCAGCGCGACCAATGCCGTCTCCGTGCTGTGCCCGGGCCTGAAACCCGATTGGTACGGGTCTAGATAATCCGCTTCATCCAGGACCAGAGGGAGCTGATGCGCCACCACACTCTCAACAACCTTCGCAAGAAAGCGAAGGTTGGAGACAGGACGAAAGTTGTTTAATACAGCTGGGTCCAAGGCAGGCTTCTTGAGGAGAGGCCTCACCACCGCCTCTTTCAAGACGGCGGGGAAGCAACCCTCACTCAGAGAAGCCGATATAACTGCCTGGAACCAGCTGCGTGTCCTCTCCCGGGCTGCATAGACCAGCCAGGAAGGGCACGGGTCCAATAAACACGTGGTGGTGCTCAGCCTCCCCATGATCCTGTCCACTTCCTCCGGAGTCACAGAATCAAACTCCTCCCAGATGATATCGACAAGACCGCCAGTGTCCTGATCATCAGACTCTGCCCAGTCAGAGTCCAGACCGGTCCGAATCCGAGCGATTTTGTCCGACAGATGTTGGTTAAACTCCTCGGCACGACCCTGCAAGGGATCCTCCCTCACCTCCTGATTTAGGAGGGAGCGAGTCACCCTAAACAGGGCGGCCGGGCGATTATCTGCGGACGCGATAAGGGTGGCGAAGTGGTTAGACCTCGCCTCCCTTATCGCAGCGAGATAAGACCTAATGTAGGCTCTTAGTCGCAATCGGTCGGATTCGGATCGGCTGGACCTCCAACCGCTCTCTAGGCCCCGTCTCCGACGCTTCATCTCCCGAAGCTCCGCAGAGAATATCTATATCTTTCCCGATTCCCCTTTTTCACATATTTGGTTGCAAAGTAGGATGTAATGAGTGTTTTCTTTCCAGATTCTGTATTCAGATGGTTTTTAAAATTAAAGTTGAGGAGGGTGGGGAGGACGGATTAGTAATAGCACTACATTCCTATGGGGAAATGGCTACAAAGTATCTGAGTTAAATTTGTTCAGTAGCTGAATAAATTTGGTTTTGAAATAATAGCATGCTTTCTGCATACTGTTAAAGATGTAGGATAAGAATCACATAGGCATTAGGCATTGGGGGGGGGGAAATTACAGAAGCAGGAGGCAGGTCCCCTTGTGACAGGCACAGGGAGATAGAACAGTATGCACTCAGGTGGCCATTTTAGCAGTTAATACCAATTCCCTGTTCTACCCTAGTTGCCTCATTTCCAGGACTTGAACCCATAATGCTTGATTTCATTCACTCCTGGACTATTGCAACATCCTCGGTTGCTTTTGAAGACTATTAATAAAATATAAATAATAACCTGCACCAGCATAAAAAAAAACCTAAGCATATTGGGTTGTATAAACTTGCCTGATTTGGCTAGGGAAGAAACAACCATAAAAATGAATAAGGAATTCTTATAAGCAGGTGTTCTGCATTAGGGATATCCCTGAATTTGATCAGGATTCAAATCTATGTAAACATTAGACTAGGCTTCAGTAGACTTTGGATCTGAATGCAGTAACCTACTTAAGAGCATTCAGAAGCTCTCAGATGGGACTTGTCTACAACTTCAGGATCATGGGCAACTTCGGGATCATAATTTTGAGAAAAGGTACATTCAGTTTATGGAGTTACAAGCAGGGCATGCTCAGTCCATCTGTGCTCCAAAGCACATTTTTGCTTTCAAATCCCATCTCCAGCCCTAGGAAAGAGCCCCAATTAATAATGTAAGAATTAAGTTCCATTCTGCATATATAAAGCAATCATGATTGCCCCACCATTTCTGATAAGAAATAAAGAAACATCAAGCAGGTAATGCTCTTGTCACCTTCTTCCTAGCCCCATCAACTTCTCACTTTTGATCCTATTCATCTCTTCCTGATAATGCCCCAAACTTGTAACTGGAAAAATAAATTGCTCATGTCTAGACCTGAACTCATTATAAGTTTGGGTACAACTGCCAGTTCATGGAAAAGTCATTAATTCTGATATTTTATGTGAGCTGCCACCACATATAACTCTCATTGTTAACCTGAGAGCATTAAATAACCATTTAGGGTAATGTCTTTTGACTTTCACATAAACAAGACACTTGATTCTGGAAAGTGTTCTGGAATCTATTTACATTCATTTACAGTAATATCAGTTCTATCATTCTCCCTGAACAAATGTACCTCTATCTTAATTTATGTATTTATAGCTACAATATAGATTCAGTTTAAGTATAAATCTATAGGGCATAATTCCACAGTAAGTGGCTCAGGTTTAGGCTATAGGTTTGGATGGTAACACAAAACTGGTGAAAATCAGAAGCAGCTGGTAAGTTTTTCCCCAGTCATGGCAATCAGAACTCCTCTCCCTCCCCACCCCAAGACACACACACACACACACACACACACACACACACACACACACACACACAAAAACAAACAAATATACACACAAACACAGACACATATAGACTCACAGACTATAGTATGTACATAAACATGCACATATAGACACATTTGTTATTTAGTGTGGTATATAGAAAGATTCTGATTTATTTAAGAACAATTGTATTGCTTTTATTCATATTTGATCACTTAGTAATGGATAAGCTATGCTTCCCCAACTTCTTTTGGGCTACAGTTCCCCTCAGTCCCATCTAGAAGAATCAGTGGTCAAAAAAGAAGACAATCATAGAACATTCTAAGGAAAATCTCTTAGCTATTATGACTGTAGGAAGCACTATCACCATCATAAGAGAATGAAACATATAATTGGTACAGTAAAAAGGATCTGAGAATATAATAATTCATCAGCAACTTTCAAGATTATTTTAAAAAAAAAATTGATTACCCCATTTTAATCTCACATCAGTAAGGTAATTTAAAGCTAATGTTGATGAAATCCTGGGATAGGCAGTTCATTCTATTTCCAACCTCTGTTAAAATTCAGATATTTATTATGAATGAAAGTGCTCATTCATAACTCATTCCATCTTATTCAGCGCTCATCTGCAATTTGAAAAAAGCTGCATAAAGGTTATATTTAAGTGTGTGTGTGTGTGTGTGTGTATGTATACATACATACATACATACATACATACATACATACATACATACATACATACATACATTTATAGCCTGGTATCTAATTTTTTTGAAACTAAACATTAAGAAAACCAAGATTATGGCATCCGGCCCTCTCAATTCCTGGCAAATAGATGGGGAAGAAATGGAGATAGTGACAGATTTTATTTTCCTGGGCTCCAAGATCACCACAGGCAGGGAATGTAGCCAAGAAATTAAAAGATGCTTGCTCCTGGGGAGGAAAGCCATGGCAAATCTAGACAACACATTAAAAAGCAGAGACATCACCCTGCCAACAAAAGTGCGTATAGTCAAGGCTATGGTCTTCCCAGTTGCAATGTATGGCTGTGAAAGTTGGACCATAAGAAAGGCTGAGTGCCAAAGAATTGAGGCCTTTGAACTATGGTGCTGGAGAAGACTCCTGCGAGTCCCTTGGACTGCAAGGCAATCAAACCGGTCAGTCCTAGAGGAGATCAACCATGACTGCTCTTTAGAAGGCCAGATCCTGAAATTGAAACTCAGATAGTTTGGCCACCTAATGAGAATGAAAGACTCACTGGAGAAGAGCCTAATGCTGGGAAAGGTTGAGGGCAAGAGAAGAGGGGACGACAGAGAATGAGGTGGCTGGATGGAGTCACTGAAGCAGTAGGTGTGAGCCTAAATGGACTCCAGAAAATGGTAGAGGACAGGAAGACCTGGAGGAACCTTGTCCATGGGGTCATGATGGGTTGGACATGACTTCGCAACTAACAACAACAAATCTATTTTTTTCTATAATAAATATATTTCTAAATAAATCTCTTATCAGAATATAAACTTTTCAGAGATACTGTCCTAAAACACACATAAATTGTTCATAGTTTTTTCTCAGGCAAAAGTTCCATTTCAACATCCGGAGAAGGGCAAAACCTTAAGCATAAACTTATTCTGATCCATACTTTAGTCCACAGAGTGTTGGCCAGGTCAGCTGAATCAGAATTAACAAAGAATATGTCTCTCAAACTTTACCAACACAACAAAATTATTCTTAGGTCATTTGGAGAAAAGGTCTACAGCAAAGTTTTGAACTTCATCCCATATTCTATTCTTCAAATCCCAATTAAAAACTTACAGTGGCAAATATTTCTTATTGCCATTCCTTGTTCAGTTTCCATTTTTCCATCTAGCAGCTTGTCTGCATTACTTTTGCCATAAGCAACAATACCATACAGGATACTACTTGGAGAGCATAAAAAATCCATTATAGTGCTTTTTTGTATTCAATGGAAAGTGCCATTTGTTGTATATAAATATATAGCTTGAATTCAGAAGAAAAAAAATAAGATTGCAATAATAGAAAAATATCTCCATGACTATCTCATTACACAGTTCTGGGATTTCTCTTCATTTTAGTAGCAGCTCTGAAATACTGGGAATAAGTCATCTGGATAACCCCACACTGAAAAAGTCTGAGTTTATACCATTGTCCTTAACAGGACCTAAGCAAACATTTATGGCTGGTAGTTCTAATAGATTTGTTTTTCAAGCTTTATAGAGTTTTTTCCCCACGAAACTAATTCTTATACTTCACAATTCATTTTATCATGGTAGATTTTATTTGTCAGTTTATTTGTCAGTGAAATTTGGAAATAAAGACTATTAAAAAGCAGTAGTCTCCAAAATTTCAACATGAACTGGTATCTGCTGAGTATCAGACCCATTCATTTGAAGTGCTTTGCTGTTTCTGTCTGTCTATCATCTATCATTTATGTACTAAAGGAGTGTGCTGACCAGCTGGCCACTGTTCTCATAGACATCTTCAATCTCTCATTGCATCAGACCATGGTTTCATCATGTTTTAAGACTGCAGTCATTGTACCAGTGGCCAAAAAAACTATAATCACATGCCTTAATGATTATCATCCAATTGCACTCACTTCCATTATGATAAAGTGTTTTGAGATTGGTAAAGGACTATATGGTTTCATGCCTTCCCCCAACATTTGACTTATTACAGTTTGCCTATTGGAAGATTCGTTCTGTAGAAGATGCACTTTCCTGTGTGCTTCATCTTAGTTTGGTGCACCTGGAGGGAAAGAATACTCATGTTTGTTGATTTTAATTCAGCATTCAACACAATCATTCCTCCACATCTGGTGAACAAACTGGGCCTATTAGGTTTTAATATTCCTATGTGTAATTGGATACTTGCTGTTGTGTTCGGATCGACGACACGTACAGCGAGGTATTTGCAACAGTGATGTTTATTGATACACGTGGAGCCGACTGGAGATCCCCGTCCGGGTGGCTCAATATATGTCCAGCAGCCGCTGGACACTAGCCAACCCCCGGCTGGGAATCTCCCACCAAAAGAGACAACACCCAACCCAGGGTCGTGGATTTCCCGCCAGTGGGGAAACCACTCCCCTACTAATCTACCTATACAACACCCCTTCCCCCCCAGATGAGGATTATTATCTAACATAGTCCCTTAAGTATGTAGGGGGCCTATGGGCTCTGGCTGGGTATCTCCCGGGTGGACTGTCAGCTCTGTTGCTAGTTCCCCTGTCAGGCCTTGCTGCCTGTTGGGAGGTCGCTGCGGCCGGCGGTCCTGTGGGTTGTTGTGTTACTATGAGGGCCCTTGACTGTGGGACAGAGGTCCCCTGAGGTGATGGTTCCGACCCACATGGTTGTGTCCCTGGGGCCCCGGCAGTTGTTGCGCTGACCCGCCAGTCAAGTCTATCGTTGTTGTCTTGTGTTAGGGAATCTCCGCCTGTCGCCGCCGGCGTGCACTCAGGAGACCTTTTCCTTAGCTGATCAATGTGTCTCCTGAGCTGCCTTTCCCCTTCCCCTCTATGATGTAGGATAGTGGCCCCGTTTTGTCAATGACTACCCCTTGTGTCCACTTTTCCCCCTGTCCGTAGTTCCTGGCCCACACTAAGTCCCCAATGTTCAGAGACCTGGTTACGTTGTCCTGTTCCGTTTCAACGGGCAGCCGGTCGGGGTGGAGTCTGTCCAATTTGGTTGTCAACCTTCTGCCCCACCTCATTTCGGCTGGACTTTTCCTTGTTGCAGTGCATGGTGTTGTGTGTTGGGCCAACAAGAACTGGGCAAGTCTCTGGTGCCAATCGCCCTGGATGATTCTCTTTAATGCTTCCTTGGTAGTCCTGACGTTCCTCTCGGCCAATCCGTTGGTGGAGGGATGGAAGGGGGCCGACGTCGCGTGCCTAATCCAGTTGGCCTTGAGGAAATCCTGAAATTCATTAGATGTGAATTGTGGGCCATTGTCAGAGACCAGTACATCAGGTAACCCGTGGGTGGCAAAGAGTCCCCGCAAGACCTGTATTGTCTTGGCGGATGTCATGGTCTTTACAGGCACTACCTCCAACCACCGGGAGTAACTGTCTACCACAACCAAGAATAACTGGCCTTGGAAGGGCCCCGCAAAATCTATGTGTATGCGGGACCAAGGGTTGCGAGCCACCTCCCACCTGTGTACTGGATTGTGTGTCTGTTCTGGCCTGGACTTCTGGCACTGGTAACACCCTGCTACTCTGTCCTCAATTGCCTTGTCCAACCCCGGCCACCATAAATGACTTCTGGCTAGGGCTTTCATGCGCACAATCCCTGGGTGCCCTTCATGGAGTTCTGTGATGACTGTGTCCCTTTGTTCTTCTGGTACCACTACCCTGTTTCCCCACAGTAGGCACCCGTGATGTGATGACATTTCATCCTTCCTTCTGTAGTATGGTGTGAATTTGGGGTCTGGGTTCTCATTGGGCCACCCCCCTTGGACCCATGCTGCTATCCTGCTGAGTATGTGGTCCTTGCTAGTGGCTTTGGCAATGTCCCGAGCTGTTAGTGGGCATTCCGGCAGTTCCTGAAGTGATAGGATTTGGCCCGCCGGGGCCGGGTCTGACCCTGTGTCTAATAGGGGCAGTCTGCTAAGTGCGTCTGCGTGACCCATCTCCTTCCCCGGTCTGTGTTTGATGGTAAATGTGTATGCTGCTAAAAAGATGGACCATCTGAGCATCCTTGGGGACATGATTTGGGGTGTCTGTTTGTCTGAGGTGAACAGGCCTAAAAGGGGTTTATGGTCTGTAAATATTGTGAAGTTCCTGCCATAAAGGTAATCGTGGAACTTTTTTACACCAGCCACTATGGCTAGTGCTTCCCTGTCAATTTGCGCATAATTCCTCTCTGCTTTGGTTAGGGTTCTGGAATAGTAGGTGATTGGCCTCTGTTCCCCCTGGTCATCCATGTGGCTTATCACAGCCCCCACCCCGTACGGTGATGCATCACAAGCAAGGTAAATTGGTTTGCCCTCGATGAAATGTGTGACTGTGGATCTGCTGGACAATATGTCCTTCAGTGTTTGGAAACTCTGTTTGTGTTTTTCCTGCCACTGCCAAGGGGACTTTTTGTCCAAAAGCCTGTGTAGGGGTTCAGCTAAGGCTGCTTTATGTGGCAAGAATGAGTGGTAGAAATTTATGAGACCTAAGAATGCTTGGAGTTCTGCCTTATTTTTTGGTTCCGGTGCTAATTTGATTGCTTTGATTTTTCCCTCAGCAGGGTGTATGCCCTGAGCATCTATTCTGTAACCTAAAAATTCAGTGGATTTTACCCCAATAACACACTTTTCCTTTTTTCGAATATCCGTCTCCAGTATAGCTCCAATCTTTTGGGAGTGAAGTGAACTTTCAGCTTGGCCAGTAGATCGGCGTACGATACGCTGGCCACCAGCAACGGTTGACACAGTCCTACGGCGACCCGGTAAACCGGTGTGCCGCTGATGGTGAGGAGTGCTGCCGCCTTTTTCCGGTCGTCCGTTATGCCGTTCACGAGCATGAATCCTTCGACCTGGCCGACGTACTCCTCCCAGTCTTCAGGAAAGTTAGGGTCGAATTCCTTCAGAGATCCGACTTGTGCCATGTTCGCTGTTTTGTTCGCGGCGATCGGCTGCTCTCGGTTGACTGCGATTTGAATTTCCCACTTGCGCGTTGCTTGCTTCCACCTCTTCCTTCGCTGTTCCGCCGAGCGATCCCACCCTCGTCGCCACTGTTGTGTTCGGATCGACGACATGTACAGCGAGGTATTTGCAACAGTGATGTTTATTGATACACGTGGAGCCGACTGGAGATCCCCGTCCGGGTGGCTCAATATATGTCCAGCAGCCGCTGGACGCTAGCCAACCCCCGGGCGGAAATCTCCCACCAAAAGAGACAACACCCAACCCAGGGTCATGGATTTCCCGCCGGTGGGGAAACCACTCCCCTACTAATCTACCTATACAACACTTGCTTTCCTTATTGATAGGCTCCAGGTTGTGCAAGTTGGAAAGAAAGTTTCCAGTTCCATCTCCTTGAGTACAGGTTCCCCACAGGGCTGTATCCTGAGCCCACTACTGTTCACCTTGATGACAGATGACTGCTGTGCCAAATCTGCTATGAATAATATTGTGAAGTATTGCAGACAATACGGCAGCGGTGAGTCTTATCCGGGATGACAATGAAGATGCTTATAGGGAAGAGGTGAAGGTTCTGGTGGACTGGTGCAATAAAAAAAACCTAGTTCTAAATGTTGATAAAACAAAGGAGATCACTGTAGATTGTAGAAAGAGCTGGCATAGTCATACTCCACTCAGTATAAAGGATGCAGCCATAGAGGTGGTCAACAGTATTAAGTATCTGGGGGTGCAGATACTCTGAATTGGTCTCTCCACACCTCATCCTTAGTGAAGCGTGCAAAGCAGTGTCTGCATTTCCTGCATCAGATTAGGAAAGCACATCTTTCTCCTTCTGTCCTGGCCATTTTTTTACAGAGGCACGATTGACAGCTTTTTAACAAACTGCATCACTGTCTGGTTTGGTGGCAGCAGTGCCTCATATACAAAGTCCATACAGAGAATGGTAAGGATAGCCAAGAAGATCATAGGAAGCTGAAGTAGACTGTGTTGTTTCTGTGTGTCATATAATATATGTGGGTATGTGCATAATTCTGTATTTATTTATTTATTTTTGTCATATTTGTGTTGTGTATATTGGAGGTGGTGACCCTTTGAGAGCTGTATGCAATGAAATTTCATTTTAATGTATGTCAATTAGTGTACATTTAAAGTGACAATAAAGTTATTATTCTATTCTATTCTATGTATCATCATTATGCCTATGCCGGTAGATCCCATAAGTATTGCAATGTTTCAGATTTTTTCCCCTTTCTATTATTTTCATTCTATTATTTCTATTCTATTTTTCATTCTATTGTTTAGTGGTGTGTGTTTCTTGGTTCTTTGTTTTCTAAGTATTCAGAACTATGATTTGTTCCACTAATTTTTAAAAGAAACAAACCATAAACAGAAAAAAACACCTGTTATCACTTTTAAGCTTATGTACATGTACTATAGGGCTCAGTGGGTTAGGACGCTGAGCTTGTCGATCAGATGGTCAGCAGTTTGGCGGGTCGAATCCTGAGTGCCACGTAGCAGAGTGAGTGCCTGTTACTCATCCCAGCTTCTGCCAACCTAGCAGTTCGAAAGCACGTAAAAATACAAGTAGAAAAATAGGAACCTCTACGATGGGAAGGTAACAGCGTTCTGTGCGCCTTTGGCGTCTAGTCATGCCTGCCACATGACCACGGAGATGTCCTCGGACAAACATTGGCTCTTCGCCTTTGAAACAGAGATGAGCACTGGCCCCTAGAGTTGGAAACGACTAGCACGCATGTGCGGGGGAACATTTACCTTTACCTTTACATGTACTATGACTTCAATTTCTTAGCCTGTTTACACCTTTGTAGGCTTTGTGTCAACTTCGTGTGACCAGGATTTTTTTTTTAGTCAAGTCATTATCCTGCACTCAAAAATATTATTTTACTTATTGTACCTTTTTGATTTATTTTTTTAATCAGACCCCTAAATTTCTAAACTGTACTTTAGGTCAGCTTTCCACCAGAGCATAGCAAATACTTTTTATGAATTCCTACATTGTTCTTTTGCATTCTGCACTCCTCTGGACTTTAATATGAATTCAGCTCTAGATTTGAATACCACTCTGTATGCATTAGGAGAAGTTAACCAGCATAAAATGTATCAGTTGATAGCCATTATGCACAAAGATGCCTATATTAGGACATTTGCAGAAGAAAATAAATGTAAAAACTTACCACAATTCTAAACATACAACTTGCAGAATATCTGACTGAGTTCACAGCCAATTGAAATGGGGCAGATTTCAACTATTCTGGAACATGACTACATCATGCTTACTTGAAAAATGTTTCTGGAAGAGAAAGTAATATAGGCATATTACCAAGACCTTTGAAAATGTGGGTAAACAGAGAAGATGAAGAAGAAAATTAATGAAATGGTTTGCTGAGCTAATGTAACATATCAGATATATACAAATATATAACTTCTAGGCACACTGGGATATATGTTCCATAGCTTGTGGTTGAGATGGCCAATACACAGAGATTCTGGAAACTGCACTCCAATGCATCTATGGTCTATGTTTTCATCTGAAGTAAAAACGTATTTATTCAATTTGTTCTTTTTCCCTTTTTAAGAGTATTAGAAATTAAAATTATTCTACATCTTATTTTAAAAATAAATAAAAAGATTTATTGGGAAGGCATAAACTCCTTTCTCTTTCATTTACCTGACCTCAAATTTTCTTCTGTTTAAATTTCCTATAGCTTTTATCAAAATATTCTCAAACATTTGTGAATGTTTTCTTTTTATATATAAAAACAACCATTAGAGGCTTGACAAAGCTTGTAAATTTAATTGTGCTCATATGATCCTAGCTTTTCTTTGTGAGTCACAAGGAAAGAGCTAAGGGGGAAAAATCATCCTTAAGAGAGAAATATATTTTATTTGCTTATGGCCTCTCACCGTTGCCTTTGGTTGTCATATTTTCCATATTATCATCTGTCAAAAAATCCTTCTCTTATGCACTTCTTGAGCTCTACTTCAGTTTTATATGTGAAAAGAAACATATAAAGAATATAATTCCCTTTTCTTACTCTATACATTGGCAAAGTTTAATGGCTGCACTTGGTTGTGACCACTTACCTATTAATATTCCTGAAATGAGCAGTTTTGCATATAGCAGGCATGTCAAACTGCCGGCCCATGGGCCGGATGCATCATGACAAAACTGTGCCCTCCTCATTGCCGACAATGGGGAAAAAGTCACGATACGTCATGCGAGGTCACGTGACGTCGCGAGTTTGACATGCCTGGCATATAACAAAAAAGGTGCTTTAAACCATCTGTATGGACAGACTGTGCCACCACAGATCATCAATCTGTGATTGATAATAGATGTTTACTCTGTGCTAATGAATTTTGTCTTTATCAAGGTAATAGAAAGGCTGAGCAGTGCTGTTTCATGTGGTAAAAGGTTTCATGCTGTACCTAAAAATTAAATTGGCTTTTATATAGTATTTATTTTTATTTTATTTTTTCTTTGGTTTACCATATTTTATTCTTTCTTTCACTATATTAAAGCAATAGGAATAATAATAGACAATAATGAAATATAATACTAAAATAATAATACAGGTGTGTTTTCTAAGGCCTTTAAGTAGTATCGCTATTTATATATAAGTTTGATTTTACCCAGCACAATTTTTATTTTTGTATTTCGGGATAAAGAAAGAGTCTTCAACTTTGGCAGCTAACAAAAAAGTGGATGAATTAAAATGCTAATTCTAATAAGTCAAGATCAAGTCATTCCAAGTACAGAGTTTAAATGGGAACATTGATTAAATATTACAAGGCTATGTTATGCAAATTAGCTGCCACAGTACAAACGTACTAACAGAGCCAATAGAATGGAGATAATAAGTGATAAACTATTCAGAAAGTAATAATAGTCACCTGGCCTACAACAGAATGGGATAGAATAAGCAGTAGGTGGATTAATCATCTTGTTACATTTTTCATTCAGCTCACTCTTGACCCAACTTAGGGCCCTCAGCATAATTAATAAAAAAATAGCAAAATGGCCAAAGAAACTGAAATTTCAAATTAAGTAATAGGTTGCCTGAAAGATTATATATCCTGGGGTAGAGAGTTGCACTTGAGCATGTGTACAAAGAGAACAGGGCAGAATTAAAGTTGTATTTGTACTGGTGAGGTATCAGCAGTTCAAATATATGCATTCTGAAGAAGATGGCTTCTCCATGCTCTTCCTAAAATGTTGGAGTAATTTATACCCCATACTTTTTTATTATAGCAATTGATTAAACTAAAAGGTCAGTTCTGAAGTATGCTAAATAAAACAGTCCATTTATTCTAAAATGTAGGGTAATATTTACCCAGTAATATTAACATCCCAATAGACTATTTTCACTCAGCACAGTCTATTAGACTCAGTGGTTGTTGGGGGATAAAATGGAAGGAATTCCTTTAAATTCTTGGGATAAGGGCAGAATCTAATCTAACAAATAAAATGCATTGCAAAGTAAAGGAAATGGCACTAATTTTAATTTGAACTAACTTGGATCTGAGCTGAAATTTCTCATATCTTCTTTTTTTCTGAGAAGCTTTTTGAGATTTTCTTATTCTCACTATCCTGCAGTAAATAGAAGAGGCAAACTAGTGACCAATGCAGTAGCAACAGAATGAAAAGCCAAAATGCATGGAATTATCGTCATAGCTAGTGATATAAACCACTCAAAAGCAACCATTAAAAATTATCATTATTCTAATCTAGAGAACTTGAGAGCTTCCCCCTTGACCTTTGCTGAGCATTCTACAACTCTAAAGTCCATACATCTATGAGACACCCAGTTTGATATAAATTGCTTAGGATTTTAAATCTGTACTCTGATATTTACCAATCTGGTGGAAAAAACTCAAACTGAGTGGGGTTTTTTTTTCCCAAATTCTGCTTAAATTTCTTTTATTGATGCAAGCTGTCACTTGTTACTTTCTTAATTTTGTGGGTAGGATCATTTTTAAGGTCTATTTGTATACTGTGAGAAGAAGAAGGAGGGAAGGAAATGGGTCTAGAAATAGTAACTTATTTAGGTAATGTCCACATTGTGCCATGCTTTTATAGTCAAATTAAATCTATGAAGTAGTGAAAAACTTTTTAAGTTTCTAAGAAAAAGGAAAACCAGGAATAAAAGTGAGGATAGACTACAATTTTGAAGCATTTCTCAATCAACTTATATTTTTAGACTGAAGGATTCTCCAGACATATAAATTAGGTCTTAGAAGATACAAATAGGGTTCTAAGATGACCGGGATCCTCCAAACCCTTATAGAAAAAAATAAAGAAATAATTACTATATCTCTATATTTTGAAATATGAATTCCAGCTGTGAAAATTAAAACTGTTTTCCTCTATATAGGTGGAAGCAGAAGAGGTACAATAAGTGTCACCTTTACACTAACAAAGCTGGATATAATTTAAGCTGTTGTCAGCTCTTTAAAAAGAGGGTAGGAGGCACTGATGAATTCTGTCCAGGGAATCCTTCATTAAGTGAAGTTTATTTAGATATCCTATAAGTGGGAACAATGTTTAAAATAAATTTTATTTAATAACACCTCTTATTAATCCATAATATGTCAATTTCTTTGCAAAACCATCTGTCAGCTCTTAGGAATATCATTTCCAAACTGTTATTTGCATGTCTGTTTTCTGCAGTACTTAGAGTTACCATTATAACTGGTTTTTCTTTTTCTTTTGAAAAATCTTCCCTTGAGAGACTTTGAAGATGGAAAGGTGTGATGATGGAGGGGTCTCACTTAGCAGGCTGTTCAACTGTGACTTAAGTCATCTGAAAAACAGATTTCCAAAACAGTTATAAAATGTTATTAATTTATTAATATCACTATAAATGTTGAGGAAAACGTTTTCAGAAAACATCATGAATGTTGAAATTTCCTGGGCTTAAAACAAAACTATCTGCTATTACGTATTAATTTATTCATATTTAATTAGACCAACTAAATATGTTACCAATCTAAGAGAGAAAATTGGTTGCATGTGCCAAACACTTTTCATATCACTAGGGCAGAAAAAAATGATGACATTTTTTAAAAATCTCAACCCAGCTGTCAAAAGAAGGCTTTAGTTGATGGCATCTATTGGAACACAACCTTTCAATTTTCTATTCCCCTATTCCACCACAAATCTTGAATTCTGCCTGTTGACCTGCTTTGTGATTGTTCATCATTTAATTTCAAGAATTGGCAATACTGTACTTGATAATGTTAAGATATAATTAAAGTATAGACAAAGTGTAGACGTCTAGCTAGTTAAATCTGGTTCATGACCGCTGATTGTTAAATTGTTCCACCCTTCACAGATAAGCCCCAAACTCATATTTTCCCTGATCTGTGTGCAGCTAAGCAGCTTGGAGTGTTTTTGACAGAGATCAGATTGTACATGCACAGACAAAATTAGAGCATGACAGGATTCAGCTCCTGGTTTTTTTTAGCATGTATCTTAACTTTAATTACATTGAAAATACTGGGACTTAAAAATTTTGATTAATATAACTTACATTGATTCCTTTTAACAGGCCCTGATATGTATAATTGTAGTTTATGGATGAAACTTTCTCCCAAATCTTCACGTGTACATATACCTATCTAATTGAATAATATTGTGAACATATAATTCTAACCAGGTGTGTGGCCAGTGAATTTAGGATTAGAACTGATACTTGTTTAACCAGTAAAGCTTTCAATGTTACCATTAAAGTTAACTTTAGTTACCATTTTATTTCCTTCTCTGTTTATTAAATTTGGAGACTTCCCATCTCACTCACAGAGTAACTCTGCATAGTGTATAATTAAAACATAAAAACCATATAAATATTGTGTTGCATTAGAAGGCAATTAAAACAAGGATATAATTAATAAAGTCAGAAAGGCAGGAGAAGGGCCTTCAGGGCTCTAGCCAACCCCAAGGTTAAATGCTTCTTTGTGAGCCCCAAGTGAGATGGCAGTGAATCCCAATGTGAGCCACTGAACAGGAAAGCGTAGATATTAACAACGGTGAAGGCACATTAAAATGGCACTGGGGCCCCAGGCCTGCTGATATAAGCAGATCTTGAAGAAATTTTAGAACAGTAACCAGCATGAAGATAACCTCATTTTTGTGATGGATTGTGCCTATGAAGGGGGAGGTGGTATGATGGAATACAGTGACGTAACCCATTCCAAGGATGGGAAAAAACAAGAGACATCTCAGTCCTGAGCTGGATTAGAGACAGAGGAAGCCACTCCCTAGAATGTCCTAGGGAGAGAGTAGTATAAGCTTAGTTTGGCAAGATTCTGTCTATAACATATGAGCAATAAAAGAATTGAACTTTGGCTGGATTGTTCTGTTATTCTTGGCCTGGGCATGATACTTAAGGGATCAGAATGTTCCACAAGGCAGTCACCATGGAAGAGATGACCCACCTACTAGGACTTGCCAAATGTAAATCCCTAGCATATGGAACCATCTACTCCATACTGAATAAGAATTTCAGGCTTTCCTTTGAGTAAAGCAATCTCAACCCAGTTTTCTGACCTTTTATTATCAAAATGTGTCATTCAGATCAAAGAGAATTCTTTATACTGTATGGAAGGTTTTTTTTTCTCTAAGGCATTCCAAAACCACTGCATTATTCAAGGGTTTCAATTTAACTTAGTTAAGTTCCATTATTTAGAGCAAGTTCTTGAATTTGTGACACTAAGTTGATGAGAAAAGTTATTCCCATTTGGAATTTTAGCAGTTCAGACCTCCTATCTTGCTGGCATTGTTCTACGTCAATCACTTTTTTATCCTAGTAAAATAACAGAGCTTTCTGAAGTACATTCTGCCTACTAATTTCTTTGACTTTTGTCTTTTTGAAGGACAAACTTGATGAATTGCCAGAACTGATTGCTGTCAAATTTAGATAACTTCCTGGTGTAGATGGCATTCAGTTTGGTTTATTTGTTTTTCAAAACCAGCCTTGTTATTGATCATAGAGGATTATTCAAGAAGTAGATTTTGACAGATGATACCTAGTTCTTCCAAGAAGCTGTATGTCATTTGACCTATCTTATGGACCTTTAATTCACCTGCCTTCCCAGTTCAGGTAGTGCTCTAGGTAACTTTTATAAATGGCATAGGTGACATGTTATCCTTCTCTTTAGGGAGCAAAATATCTTAAAAAGGGCCTGATACTGGTTATCGAACCAAGGATCCCATCTCGATTTATATGTCTCTTACAAAAAAACAAAAAAACTTGTGCTACCTCTACAAGCTCCCACTATGTTTTCAGTTGTTCCATTTTTCCAATTACTTCATTAAAACACTATCTTTTGTTTCACAGTGGTTACAAAACAAGTGTATATATATTCCATATATTGAATATTCACATTTTTAACCATAGAGCAAAAACTATTCTTTCCAAGTTAAAAAAGGTATATTCTTTTCATATCAACATTACGAACCATATAACAAATAGTAAATTATGTAGTAACATTTAAAAATAATACTTAGTTGCATAAAATCTTTAGTCAACTTAACCATCCTAAACAATTTGCATGTCCATTTTTAATATTAAAACCAAGTATTTCGTATTATTGAAAACTTTTTAAAAACAGTTTCATTAAGATGTAATTTTTAACAGATACCATTTGCTTTTAAAACTCAAATTTCCAGTCAATCTTTTTAATGTCCTGAGAGGTTTTTTCATAAATGAAGTAAAATCAGCTCTATCAGAATTCACTGTTAACATTTTTTATCAGAAATTAATATAAAAATGAGCTTTAATATACAGTTTGGATTCTTGTGTGGCACATTGCTTTCATTGTACACTAAGCAGATTGAAATATCTTTTGAACTATGAATTAAAGAGCTACAGAACAAAATGTACAAGCTGGAACAATGGACAATGATATATCATTTTTGATATTAATATACTATCAACAAAATTCAGAGAAAATGTTTAACAAGGTAAAGAAATTGCACACAAAAGTACATACATTAGGCTATTAAAAATAATATTAGAAAATGACATTGCCATAGGTGTATGCTATAGGCCACCCAACCAAACAGAGGAAATAGATGAACTTTTTGCTAGTCAGCTAACTAAGAAATGTAGGAAGCACATCACAATAGTAATAGGGGACTTTAATTACCCTGACATCAACTGGGAGACAAGCTCTGCACCAAGTAGAAGATCAAACAGATTCCTGACAAACCTAGCAGACAACTTTGTCTCCCAAAAATTAGAAAAGGGAACTAGGGGATTAGCCATATTGGATCTAATCCTCACTAACGATATGAAATGATAGAAAGTGTTGAAGCCACAGGAACCTTGCGGGGAAGTGATCATGCAATATTAAAATTCAACATTCTGGAAGCAAAAGCAATAGAACACAGTCAAACTAGAGTCTTGGACTTTAAGAGAGCTAATTTCAATAAACTTAGAGAGAGCTTGGGGGGGGATTCCATGGATGAGAATCCTCAAGGGGAAAACAACTCAAGAAGCTTGAAAAATTTGAAAAGTGAGATAATAAAAGCCCAGTCTAGCACAATACCAGTCAAGAAGAAAAATAACAGCTCTCAAAAGAAACCAGCATGGCTGCATAAAGAACTCTCTGATGAATTGAAAGATAAAAAGGACAAGCATAAAAAGTGGAAAGAGGGACACATAACTAAAGCAGAATATCAGCAAATAGCCCATGCCTGCAAAGATGAAGTAAGGAAAGCTAAGGCTCAAAATGAACTAAACTAAGGCTTGCAACAAAAGTCAAAAATAACAAAAAAGCTTTTTTGACATGTAGAAAACAAGAAAAAAGTTAAGGAAATGATAGGTCCATTAATGGGGGAAAGTGGCAAGAAGATGACAAGCAACAGGGAGAAAGCAGAACTATTTATTTATTTATTTATTGCATCTGTCTTTACACAAAGGGAAAAAACAGTCCAACCTATCAAAAATAGTACCATAAAAAACAGATTAGAAAGACAAGTTAATATAGACAAGAAAATGGTAAGTGAGCACCTGTCCAGCCTAAATGAGTTCAGATCACCAGGACCAGATGGATTACACCCCAAGGTTCTCAAGGAACTGGCAGATGTGATCTCAGAGCCACTGAAATATATCTTTCAAAGATCCTGGAGCACTAGGGAAATACCAGAGGACTGGAAAAGAGCAGATGTAGTTCCCATCTTCAAAAAAGTGAAAAAAATAGATTCAGGAAACTACAGACCTATCACCCTGACCTCAATACCTGGGAAGATTCTGGAAAAGATAATCAAACAACGAATCAGTGAACACCTAGAGGCAAACAAAGTCATTACCAAAAGACAACATGGGTTTGTCAAAAACAGATCATGCCAGACAAATCTTATTGCATTCTTTGACCAAGTGACAAAATTATTGGACCAGAGGAATGCTGTGGATATAATTTATTTGGACTTCAGTAAGGCATTTGATAAAGTAGATCACAACCTACTACTTGATAAGATAGAAAAATGTGGGTTAGACAGCATCACCACCAGATGGATTCGTAGCTGGCTGACCAGCTGTACTCAGCGTGTGGTTCTCAATGGAACCGCATATACATGGAGGGAAGTGTGTAGTGGGGTGCCCCAGGGCTCTCTTCTGGGCCCAGTTCTCTTCAACATCTTCATCAATGATTTGGACGAGGGGATAGATGGGGAACTCATCAAATTTGCAGATGACACCAAGCTGGCAGGAATAGCCAACACTCCAGAAGACAGGCTTAAGATACAGGAGGATCTGGACAGACTTGTACACTGGGCGCTATCTAACAAAATGAAATTCAGTGGTTAAAAAGTAAGGTTCTACATTTAGACACGAAATACCAAATGTACAGGTATAGTTTAGGAGGTACCTTGCTCAATAGTAGCAACTGTGAGAGGGATCTTGGAGTCCTAGTGGACAATCACTTAAATATGAGCCAGCAGTGTGCTGCAGCTGCCAAAAAAGCCAACACAGTGCTAGGCTGCATTAACAGAGGGATAGAATCAAGATCACATAAAGTATTAATATCACTTTACAATGCCTTGGTAAGGCCACACTTGGAATACTGCATCCAGTTTTGGTCACCACGATGTAAAAAAGATGTTGAGACTCTAGAAACAGTACAGAAAAGAGCAACAAAGATGATTAGGGGACTGGAGGCTAAAACATATAAGGAACGGTTGCTGGAATTGGGTATATTAGGTAAAGGTAAAGGTTCCCCCGCACATGCATGCTAGTCGTTTCCGACTCTAGGGGCCGGTGCTCATCTCCGTTTCAAAGCCGAAGAGCCAGCGCTTGTCCGAGGACGTCTCCGTGGTCATGTGGCCGGCATGACTAGACGCCAAAGGCACACGGAACGCTGTTACCTTCCCACCGTAGTGGTCCCTATTTATCTACTTGCATTTTTACATGCTTTCGAACTGCTAGGTTGGCAGAAGCTGGGACGAGTAACAGGCGCTCACTCTGCTACGCGGCACTCGGGATTCGACCTGCCAAACTGCCAACCTTCTGATCGACAAGCTCAGCGTCCTAACCCACTGAGCCACCGCATCCCTTACAATGGGTATATTAAACTATGTCTAGTTTAATGAAGAGAAGGATGAGGGGGGACATGATAGCAGTGTTCCAATATCTCAGGGGCTGCCACAAAGAAGAGGGAGTCAAGCTATTCTCCAAAGTGCCTGAAGGCAGGACAAGAAACAATGGATGGAAACTAATCAAGGAGAGAAGCAACCTAGAACTAAGGAGAAAATTCCTGATACTTAGGACAATTAACCAGTGGAACAACCTGCCTCTAGAAGCGGTGAATGCTCCAACACTGGAAGTTTTTAAGGAAACACTGGACACCCATTTGTCTGAAATGGTATAGGGGGTTGGACTAGATGACCTCAAAGGTCCCTTCCAATTATTATTATTATTATTATTATTATTATTATTATTATTATTATTATTATTATTATTGTTGTTGTTGTTGTTGTTGTTGTTGTTGTTGTTGTTATTATTATTATTATTAAAAAAACTTTTATTCATAAAACATGAAACTCAGTCAACTGAACACTCAAATTGACTGGCACTAATGGTTGACATGTGTTGCTGCCAGCATCATAGGTATCAACCAGGTATCTCCTTAAAATGTAACATGTTCCGAGTAGCGCATTTTTTTTGTAGCTTTGCTGGAGTTATTTTAGGAAGCTGCAATTTCTTGATGTATTTTGCATAGTTTTTGGACATACTGTAGTTCCCAGTGCCCCGATGACAATGGGTATCACTGTTACACGTTTCATCCATAATCGCACAGTTTCAATGGCCAGGTCGTGGTATTTCATAATTTTCCCCAGTTCCTTTTCTTCAACTCTGGCAGCTCCTGGTACAGCGATATCAATCAACTGTACACTTCGGTTCTCTATGACTGCGATATCTGGCGTGTTGTGTTCCAAATGGCGATCTGTCTGTATTCGGAAGTCCCACAAGATCTTCACCCTCTCATTCTTGACAACTTTTTCCACCCTATGTTCCCATGACTTTTCGGACACAGGAAAGTCATATTTTTTACACAATGCCCAGTAGATTAGTTTAGCAACTTGGTCATGTCTAGCTTTGTCATCAGTTTGCGCGATTTTGCTGCACTCACATATTAAATGTGAAACAGTTTCAACTTCGTCGTTGCAAAGTCGGCAATTTGGATTGTCAGTAGATTTTTGTATCTTCGCTTTCATGGCATTAGTCTGTAGTGCTTGTTCTTGAGCAGCCAGTATTAAGCCTTCTGTTTCTTTCTTGATGGTTCCCATCTTAAGCCATGCCCATGTCAAATTGTTATCACATTTTCCTTCAATGTTTTTCAAATGCTGTCCATGCAGAGCTTCGGTTTTCCATCTATTTAATCTGTCATCCAGCCATTTTTCCTTATATTCTGCCTTTGTTTCTGTTATTTTTATGATGCTCTCTGTTTTCACAGCCTGCAGCAATTTTTCTGTACTTTGATTTACATAGTCATTCAAACTTCGTTCTTCTACAGTTTGGTGGATTTGCATTAGCTGTCTGCCCCCTATTCTTCTTGGCTGGTACAACCTGTCGATGTCACTTCATGGATGTAGAGCGTGGTGCATATTCAAAAGTTTATGCGTTTTCCAGTCTAGGTGCTCCAATTCAGCCAAAATCCAGTTGATAATTCCAGCTGGGTAGCGTATCACTGGGACTGCCCATGTATTAATGGCTTTAATTATATTTCCAGTATTCAGCTTTGATTTTAGTATTTTGCGGACTCTCCTGATATATTCCTTTTGTGTTGACTCTTTGTCTTTTCCATTATTATTATTATTATTATTATTATTATTATTATTATTATTATTATTATTATTATTATTATTACTATTATTATTATTTTAAAATAATGGTATTCAGTCTTGCACAGTCCCTCTTAACATTCCAGAAGCTATTTAAGACAAATCTCAAGCACTTAATGACTAGTTAATTTTCACCACTTTCTACTTTTGATATAACTACAATACTTCTTTTTCTGTAATATTTTAGTCATAGTATTTAGTTTTATGATTGTTGCTGTTGTGATCTATATTGTTTAAAATTTAAAACTTTGTTATTATTGCCATGGATGTTTTAATTGTTTGGGTTTTTTCTGATTTCAGGAAACTACCAGCAGTGTGTATATGAGAGAAAGTAGCCTTAAGCTGTTTTAATTATTATTTATGAGCAGAAAAATATTTGGAAGTCTCTAATAATAGGGAGAATTATTTACTGAGCCTGGCAAGATTATTCCAGTCCACATTGGCAAAGAAAGTTATGCCATGGAGGCAACATGATTTTTCCTTCAAGGCAATGAAGCCACATGCTTTTCTTCCCTCATCATCTGTCAATTTCTGCAGTTGACCAGTACCTTCATTTACACCACATGCTGAAATTAAAATACTGTTTATTCAGTCAATAAACAACAAACTTTTATAAAATGTATTGCCAAAGTAAAATCAAATAGATGGGATAAAATACTAACACAACAATAATAAAACAACAAATACAAATGTTATATAGACTACTATAATGATGTATTAATTACCTGTGCAAGTGTAGATCTAAAATATTATAATCTATGAAATAAAAATCCGTATTGTCTGATACAAGATATCTGTGCAAGTGTAGATCTAAAATATTATAATCTATGAAGTAAAAATATGTATTGTCTGATACAATAGCATGTATTAAACCTAAAGTAATGAATAAAACAGAAGTAGTTATTTCTGTGACCAGTTATGCTTTATTTTCATTGTGGCAACCCAGAATTTGGCTACTGCCACTGATTTTACATCTTCCAGAAGATGGCTCACATATAAATTGCCATCGTTCCTGGAAATATACATATTATAGGCAGAATATAAACAGGCCTGGATGTCTCCGTAGAATTTACAATGTAATAATAATACACATGAAGTTGACATCACAAGCTAAGTGATGGCATTTAACAGATTAGCTTTGATTTTAGAAACCAGAAATTTCATGAACCTTTGCCAACTGAAGCTTTGAAGGTTTTGCATATCAAACTCGCGATGTCACATGATGTCGCACGACGTATCGCAACTTTTTTCTTATTGCTGGCAATGGGGTGGGCGCAGTTTCGGCATGACGCGTCCGGCCCACAGGCCGGCAGTTTGACATGCCTGAAGTATTATTTTCTATAATTAGTAGTAATAATCCAAATGTAATGAAATGTTCCTTTATTCAAAATAGTATTTTCAGCAGCTTACTATTCTACTGTATCAAAGCAGGAATACAATCAGATGCACTATGGAAGAACATTCAATTCCTCATATTCAGCAGTGCATTTATAAGGAAATGAATACTTTTGTAAAATACATGCTTGTGATTTCTTAATTTTCTGTAATGATATTCTTTAATTAAAGAGGTATTATGGAACTACCACACATAGGACAAATGCTGATTTTTTTTAAAAAAGAACAAAATTAAAATGTTTCAGTACTGATGAGATCTTGGTCTAATCTACACTGTCCAGTGACAGAGCAATGAATGCAAACATACCTTTTTTGAGGATGTAAGCAGATGATCTGCATCATTGTTTCACATTAGTACTACATTGAATGGCTTTTTCTGTAAACAGTTTGGCAAAACATTTCCAAAGTATGAAGTGGTTAAACAACATGTATAGCAGTGCATAAAACCAGTCACAACACTGGCAAATAGAACATACTACAATTACTACCAAGCAATTACTACAAAATGATTTAAAAGACAAAGAATATGGAAGTTCAGATTCTTTTGTACCGCTTACAAGATTTTCAAGGCTCAGTGAGGACTCACTTTCTGGATATGCCGGCAATAAATAGATGCTGAATATAGAGCCAAGGCCATTTAAAAATAATGCTTAGATTTTATTCAGCTTTGAGAATTGTGTGGCTATTATCTCAGACAATAGTTCTGTAATGACTGGAAGCATCTGGAGTTCTGAGCTTTTACTAAAGAAATGAAGTGATAAAAAGGTACTGGTTATATGTACCATTTAACATACCAAGCAGCAAAAGGCTCATTCTTTTCATCCACATGATTTTCTAGTAAATTTTGATTACTGTACAATTTGGGGGGAAAAAACCAAAATTTCAAGGCACTCTAGTCCATTGGTTTTTTAATAAAACAATATAAAAGATCTTCCAACTTGTTTCCAGGATAATGGTAAGCAAGTTTTACAGAGTTCAATGAGGCCTTGATATTCAAATGGCCTAATGATTTTCACATATATCTCTAATAATAATAAGTATATTTTGCCAAAATGCCACAGAGGAATTATTATTTTTTTTATTGAAAAGTTTTACAGTACATTTTTTTAATAGAAATAAAAAAACTCCCTCCCCCCTCCTCTCCCCCAACCCTCCCCTCCCCTTCCCCCTCCCTGACTTCCCAGAGCTGAATACAGGGTATAAACTCACAAACTTAAGCTAAAATATGCTAACAACAAAAATAAAACATTAAATTCTATCGCACTTTAACTCTCCATAGTCATAACTATATTACTAACAAATAACAAATAACTAATAATATGTCATATAAAACCACTACTTATTCAAATGCTAAATGAAACTTTTTAGTCCCATATTTATTCTGAATATATCCAATCCATCTTCTCCATTCCACAATATATCTCTGTTGCGACTGTTCTTTCAAATATGCTGAAATTTTTGCCATTTCCGCCAGATTAGAAACTTTCAAAGTCCACTCTTCTATAGTCGGCAGTTCCTCTTTCTTCCAATATTGCGCTACTAAAAGTCTTGCTGCCGTAATTAAATTCAACATCAATTTAGTATCTATAACAGTAAAGTCTGTAATAATACCCAACAAAAACAACTGCGGAGAAAACCTTATTTTTTTCTTAAATATCTTTTGCATATTCCACCAAATTTTAATCAAAAAAGCTTTGACTTTTTTACAAGTCCACCATATGTGAAAATACGTTGCATCCTCACAACCACACCTCCAACATTTGGGCTGGCAGTTCGGATACATACTTGCTAATTTTTTAGGGTCTAAGTGCCACCTATAAAACATTTTATAAAAATTCTCTCTTAAATTTTGGTCCTGTGTAAATTTTACGTTTCTAACCCAAATCTTTTCCCAAGTATCCATTGTTATAACCTCCTAAAAATTCTGGGCCCACTTTATCATACAATCTTTATGTTCCGTTTCTGAATCAATTTCTATCAATGCATTATATATCCTTCTTATATGTGCTTGACCTTGATCTCTAATTTGTTTTACCAAATTTCCATCAGTTATCGAAAAGCCAACTTTCTGATCTTCTTTCCATCTTGCTTGTAACTGCCCATACTGAAACCAGGTTTGCACAATCTTTTCTTCTTTTAAAATATTATATGGCTTTAATTGCCATACATTCCTTTCTAACCTTAAAATTTCTTTATATGTGGTCTCATCATGTTTAAATCCAACATTTATATTTTCTATTGCATGTTTAGGTATTGCCCAAATTGGTATCTTATAATTTAACTTATGTCTATATTTTTTCCATACTCGCAACAGAGCATAGCTTAATATATGTATCTTAAATACATTAGCCACCTTCTTATCATACAATAAATATGCATGCCAACCAAATAACAAATCATAACCCTCAAGATTTAATAATCTCCATTGTGTTAAATTGAACCAATCACTTATTGATGATAAAGCAGCAGCCTCATAATATAATTTAAGATTGGGCATTTTAAGACCACCTCTTTCACATGTATCTTGCATTATCTTAAATTTAACTCGTGGCTTTTTCCCTGCCCAAACAAATTTATTAATACCTTTCTGCCACTCCTCCAAATTTAAATCCTTTTTAAGTACAGGTATCATTTGAAACAAAAATAAAAATTTTGGCAAGACATTCATTTTTACTGCTGCAATTCTTCCCAATAAGGATAGTTGTAATTTTTTCAAACCATCTAGCTCTTTTTGTGTTTTTGACCATAACAATTCATAATTATTCTTATATAACTTCACATTTGAAGCTGAGAGGTAAACCCCCAAATATTTAGTCTTTTTAACTATTTCAAATCCCGTTAACTCTTCTAAAACAACCTTTTGTTCTATAGTCATATTTTTAGACAATATTTTAGTTTTTTGTATATTTATCTTAAATCCAGAAACTTTCCCATATGACGTTATTATCTCCATCAACTCTACAACTGAGTAAGTTGGTTGACTTACTGTAATAACCAGGTCATCCGCAAACGCTCTCAGTCTATAATCCTGATCTCTTATTTTAATTCCCTTAATTTTATTTGAGTCTCGTATTTTAATCAATAATATTTCCAGTGTTAAAACAAACAGCAAAGGTGACAATGGACACCCCTGTCTTGTGTCCTTTTCAATATTACATGTTTCTGTCAAACTACTATTAACTATTATTCGAGCTGTTTGCTTCTGATATATTGCTCTAATAGGTCGTAAAATTTTTTCCCCAAATTCCATTTTCTCCAATGCTTTAACTAAACATTGCCAATCCAATTGATCAAAGGCTTTTTCAGCATCCAAAAAGATCAGCGCTGCAGAGACCTGGTTATTTCTATCCAAAAATTCCAATAAATGTCTCACATTATTCTTCATTTGTCTACCACTTATAAATTCAGTTTGATCACTATGAATCACTTGCTGCAATACCTTCATTAATCTATTTGCTAAAAATTTTGCAAATATCTTATAATCAGTATTTAAAAGCGATATTGGTCTATAATTTTTGGCTTGGGTAGCATCTTGGTCTTCCTTCGGAATCAACGAAATAAAAGCTGTTTTCCACGATGGAGGCACTTCTCCTCCCAATTGAATTGTCCTAAACAATTCTCTTAAATGTTCCACCATTTCTGACTGTAAATTTTTATAATAGATGGCAGTCAAACCGTCTGTTCCTGGTGCTTTACCCACCTTTAATTGCTTAATTGCAAAAATAATTTCTTCATCATTTATCAATTGATTCATCCCTTCCCTTTGTTCTTGTATAAGAACAGGAATATTAACTTCCTGCAGATATCTATCTATATCTATATCTTGAATCTTATCTCTAACATACAACTTAGAATAAAAATCAACAAAAGCCTTTTTAATAAGATTCTGCTGATGCACTACTTTACCCTTGTAGTCTATTCTATCTATATTACGTGTCCTTTGTTTCTTCCTTAACAAGTAGGCTAACCACCTAACCGGCTAATTGGCATTACAAAAGGTGTTATGTTTAGCATACCGTAAATTAGTTCCCACTTGATCTGCCATCAACATGTCAAACTGGCCTCTTAGTACAGTAATTACCTCTTTGATCTTCCCATCAGATGGATTCGAAATTAAAGCCTTTTCTTTTCTCTTAATTTCCTCCTCTAATTCTTTTCGCCTAAGTTCCAATTTATGTCTGTATTTATTATTCAAATATATTAACACTCCTCTCATATAAGCTTTACTTGCATCCCAAACCATCTCAATAGAAGTACCCTTATACATATTCATTTAAAAAAATTCTTTCATCTGTTTTTTACACTCTTCCACATTTTCTTGATATCTAAACAAATTTTCATTTAGTTGCCAAGACCGTCTGTCTCCATTGTCTTTTTCTATTTCCAACCATACTGGACTATGATCAGATATAGTTCTTGGACATATCTTAATCTTCTTAATCCTAGAAAAGAAATCATTGGTAATTAATACAAAGTCAATCCTAGATAGGGATTGATGCCTATCAGAAAAAAAGGTAAAGTCTTTTTCTTGCATGTTTCTTTCTCTCCAAACATCTCTCAATTCCAAGTCATCCTTCATCTCAAAAAATGATTTAGGCAATCTAGCATGACTTGGTGTACTTCGAAAAAGGCCTCTTTTGTCCAATTGTACGTCCAAAACACCATTCCAGTCTCCCATAAAAATACAAGATTTATAAGCCCACTGAATAATGTTGCTATGTAATAGTTTATAAAATTCTCCTTGCTGTTGATTAGGAGCATATAATCCAACCAAAAGTATTTTCTTGCCTTCTATTAATAGTTCAATTATAACATATCTTCCTTGTTTATCTGTTTCAATTAAACTAGCTATTAAAGTATTCTTGACGTAAATAACAATTCTATTTTTCTTGTCAGGAGCAGAAGCAATAAACTGTGTACCCAGCCTAGAGTTTATCAAATACTTTTGATCAACTGCTCGAATATGCGTTTCCTGTAAGCAAATAACATCATTTTTAAATTGTTTTAGATAGTGAAATACTTTCTTTCTCTTCTGTAGGGAATTTAGTCCATTAACATTCCAAGTTAGAAAATTTGTCGCCATCTTTTGCGACCTGAAGCTTTTGGAGCGCCTCTTCCAGAATCACCTGCACTCTCTTCGGTTTCGCTCCTCCCACTGCTTCACTATAAGTAAGTTTTTGAGATGTAATTATGGCTTTCTGTTGTTCTTGCTCTTGTCTCATCCGTCTAGTTGCAGCCCGTGTCACTCTTTGATCTCTAACCTCTTCCATTGGTACCGAAATCTAGTCCACTCCTGTAGTTTGCTGGGATTCTCTATCCTTCAGCTGAATAACTCCTTCAGCTCCTTGTATACTCACCCTTCATGGCTGACGCTCTCCTTCATCATTCCTCCTTTTAAGTTCTGAAGATGGTGAGGAGCCTGCCTTCAAAGTATTAGCATAGAAATCCCGTGCCTGCAAAACTGTGTTAAGACGATATTTCGTGCCTGTGTGCATCACCACCATGCCTACTGGAATCTCCCATCTTAACTGGATATCCCGTTTCCTTAATTCTTCTGCCAAAAAAGCAAATTCTTTTCTTTTCCTTAAATTTTTGGTGGAATCTCTTTCAGAATTAAAACTTCTTGCTCTGCAACTGTAAATTTATTATTATAGAAGGCTTGAATAACCTCATTTCTAATTGCTCTCTTCGTAAAATAAACCACCACATCTCTAGGTAGCTTTCTTTGTCTTGCAATCCAAGAGTTAACAATATTTTATCTATATCCACCATAATATCTTCTGCTGAACACCCCAAAACCTGTTCAACAGCTCTACGGAAAACAGCGGGGCTGACAGCCGAAACGGCTGCCATCAACGGAGCCTTGCCACCCGGAAGCCTGCCACAGAGGATTTATTGAATCATCTGAAACCTAAGACAATATACTGTATTAAGAATTCATTCAAAAAATTGCTGTATACGTTGGACACTCTTTCTGCATTCAATTATACTTCAGTATTCTTTATACTTTTTATTGTTACTCTAGCAAGAGGATTTTATAATTAACTATCATTCTACAGTGAAACTATATACTTTCTTAAAACACTGGTTACTCTTGATATGAAGATGATATATTGTCAGTTGATAGCATTCAGCAACACTTTTAGAGGTTAGACCACAATTTACTTATACTTTTGCTGCTTAGTATTTGATGAAGAAGCTTGACCTCAAAGCATTATTTGAAATTGGTACATTCTATATTAAGGGATAGGAAATTCTACTGGAATAACATGTTGCCTATGAAGCATATATTCAATGGTCCATACTGAGGAAAAGCATTGGATTTCATTCTATAGGGAGAGATAATCTGAACTGTAATTGCCTACAGATAGTCCTTGACTTATGACCACAATTGGGATCAGAATTTCTGTTACTAAGCAAGGATGTTCTTAAATGAGTCACACTCAATTTTGTTTGCCGTGGTTAAGCAGATCACTGCAGTTGTTAAGTAAATCACACAGTGGTTAAGTGAACCTGGCTTCCCCCACTGACTTTGCTTGTTGGCATCAACGCTGCCATTAGTTACTATAACTTACCTCACAGGATTGTTGTTGTGGGGAAAAGAGGAGAAGAAAGGAATTTTAGGCATTTTTACTGCTTTAAGTTACTTATAAAAATAATAATGGTGGGATTAAATAAAATCTAATAAGATCTAAGCAGAACTTTCATACTAATCCATAGTGATAGTTCATCTTTGTGAAAGAGGAAATGTTCTGTCTCTTTTTGTGTGTGTGTATGTGCCTACATGCATACCCAGGTGAAACGTTTTTCCATCTGGGAAAAGCCTTTTGAGTTATTCTTGTCAGTAGGCTGTTTGATTGTCTGTTGTAAAATATGCTTTAAGGCTCATCTGGTGAAAAGCAGAGCTTTTGCATGTGTTTGTATAACATTTATCACAGTAAGGTCACATCCAAAAGGCAACTTCTGCTATATAAATATTAAACTACAATAGAATATTAAACTACCATTATTCAGTATAAGGACATTCATTTTCCTGTGTATTTGCAACCTTGACAGACCTAGCTGGCAATGACATTTCTTTGTATCACTCTCATTAATCAGATACCTAGGTTGCATTTCAAGTCAGTAATAGTTTTTCAAGTCATTATGGGGTTCCTTAACACATGAGAAGACTTTACCCTAAAACAAAAAAAAAATAAGAGAGAGAGAGAGAGAGATCTTTACATGAAAACAGTCTGCAAAGCTGTTTAGTGAAAACTAATCTTTGTTTTGGGAATGGGATTGTCCATACATAGCTATCTGCACACTTAATGAATGGAAATAATTAGTATGTCTGCCTTAGCTTGGATTATCTATGCAGAGTTTGGCAGTAGGAATACATAATGACTTACACATCTAATAATGTGCAACACTGCACTTCATTTTTTCTGAGCCACTCCAAGTGATTCTGGAAAGCTTCCTCACTTTTATTATTATGCTGTCTCTTTCCCTTTTTTATTAGCATAGCAAAGGCAATCATCAAAATAGTGCAAACCAGATGACATTATGAATGGGCAACACACTAGTAATAGCTGTGCACAGAAGAGGAGTAATTTTGAACAGAATGTAGTAAAATGAACAACATTGGTGGAGGGAAAAATTGCAGCCACAGTCTATGGAACACAATAGGAAAGTATTGAGGCACACTTGGCAAGTCAAAAAAAAAAAAGAATAATTGCACCTTAAATATTTTGTGTAAATATCTTACATTACTAATGTATAAAATGAAAGAATACATGTAAGATAGCACGTAACATTAATTCCAAAGCCTAATTTGTTACAACAAAAACAATGCAAATATTTTCAATCCCATAGAAAACAGCATCATCGGTTTTGCACAATAAATATATTGTCACATCTATTTTATCATCTGGAAAAAAATAACTTTGGCATGGTGAACTTTCGTGAATCATCTGGTGATAATATTGTTATTTCAGAAATCAAAATAGAAAGTTAACAATACAAAAATTTGTGTCCAGGTTTAATTTTTACCACAAAACTGATTCAGAAACCCTCCTGTATGACTTCTCTCATTTAAAATGGATGTGAGAAGTTTTCTGTCTTTTGCAGTTTTTGTAGCTACTAATATTGGTACTGAAATATTATTGTTCTGTACCAGCCTGCTACTGGCCCTGCAGAAAAGGCAGGAACAACCCCTTTTACAAGAAGGCAAGAGGCTGGAACTAAGCCTGCCAAATTTATTAACATAACATTATCATGCAGGGGCATGAACGGCGGTCGTGTCTTCCCAGGTGAACTCCTCTGGTCCGTAGCCTTTCCATTCAATCAGGTACTGGAAACGACCTTTCAGCCAACAGGAGTCCCTGATGCTGGCGACCTCGTACTCGGGGGTGCTGTCTGCATCACGAGGTCCTGATGGGGGAGGTTCCGCTCGGCAGAGTGGACAGGCCAGTTGCTCAGGGACCAACAGAAACCGATGAAAAACTGGGTGCACGCGCAGCGAACGTGGCAGAGTTAAGTGATAGGCAACCGGATTGATGACAGCCTCGACTGGGAACAGTCCTAAATATCGGTGATCTAACTTTCTCACCGGCCGTGTTGACGGTAGGTTCCTGGTGGACAACCAGACCCGATCTCCCACCGATAGTGGAGGCGTATCCCGCCTTGACCGGTCAGCAAACCTTTTGTAATCGGCCTTGGCCTTCTCTAACTGATGTCGCACCAATCGATGGATCGCCTGTAACTCTGCCATGAAGTCGTTCACTGCCGGCTCCAGTGAGTCCACGGGAGAAAGGGGGAAAAACCGGGGGTGATATCCCACATTGGCCAAGAACGGTGTCATCTGTGTGGAGGTGTGCTGCGAATTGTTAAATGCAAACTCAGCTATGGCCAGATAGTCCACCCAATTGTTTTGCTGCAGATTGACGTAGCAGCGCAGATATTGTTCCAGAATACCTATGACCTTCTCGGTTCCCCCGTCAGTTTGAGGATGATGCGCGGATGAGAGGCAAATCTTGATATCCAACGCATGCATCAATTCCTGCCAGAAGCAGGCTGTAAACTGGGGCCACCTATCAGAGACGACTCTATCAGGGAGGCCGTGCAGCCGAAACACCTGCTGAATGAACATACGACTAGTGGCGCGGGCTGACGGTAAGCCGCGACAGGGGATGAAGTGCGCCATCTTGGTCAGCATGTCCACCACCACATACACTGTTGTAAAACCAGAGGATGGGGTAAATCCGTCAAGAAGTCCATGGACACAGCCCCCCAGGGTCTTTTGGGTGTCAGCAAGTGCTGCAGTAATCCAGGCAGGGCCCCTGTCGCTGACTTGGCCTGCCTGCATGGGATGCAGGAGGTGACATAGGACTGGACGTCGTGTCAGACTCGGGGCCACCAGAAGGTACGGGAGACCAGGTTCAGGGTCTTGGACAAGCCAAAATGCCCCGCTGCTGGGTTATCGTGACACTGGCTGAGGATGAGTCCCCTGAGTGGCCCTCCCGGAACGTAGAGCCGGTCACGATAATACAAGAGTCCATCTGTGACCGTCCAAGGAGAATCTGGCCTCACCTCCTCCTTCTGCTGAGCCACCCACACCTCCTGCTGCTGTGCCTCCCGGATCCGAGCCCGTATATCAACCGGCTCCCGCACCACAGCAAAAGACTCAACGGGGATCACTGTCCTGGGCAGAAGCTTGTCTTCCACTTGGGAATATTCAGGCTTCCTGGACAAAGCATCCGCTCTTTGATTGTGCCCGCTAGGTATGTACCGAACTCAGAAGTCGAACCACCAGATCTGGCGTTGGTTCAAATTCCGAGCGGTCTGCAGGCTTTCCAAATTCTTATGGTCCATCCAGATCTCGATTTGATGCCACCCTCCCTCTAGATGATGCCTCCAGGCCTCGAACGCCACTTTGATGGCCAGCAGCTCCTTCTCCCGGATTGTATAATTGCGCTCCGACGGGTTCAGTTTTCGTGAATGGTACGCGCAAGGGAAGAGGGTACCGCTGGGCATCGTTGCCTGTTGTAACACCGCCCCAATGGCAATGTCGGAGGCGTCCGCCTCCACGACAAACGGCCGTTGCGGGTCAGGATGCTTCAAGATGGGCTCCTTCATGAAGGCTTCCTTCAAAGTCTAGAAAGCCCGTTGTTCTGGAGCGTTTCACTGGAACCGAGTCTTCTTCTGCAGGAGCCGGGTGAGGGGGGCTGTCAAAGCAGCAAACCCAGGAATGAAAGTTCGGTAATAGTTGGTGAACCCAAGAAGTCGCTGAACATCCTTCACGTGACGCGGGGGTTGCCAACTCTGCAAAGACTCAACCTTACTCGGCTCCATGGCGATGCCCTCAGGAGAAATGTGGTGACCCAGGATATCGATGGTCACCCGGTAGAACTGGCACTTCTCCAACTTGGCAAACAGCCGATGTTCTCAGAGTTGCTACAGGACCTGATGGAGATGTTGATGGTGCACTTCACGCGACGGGGAGTACATCAGGATGTCGTTCAAGTAGATCATGACAAACTGATCCAACAAATCCCGGAAAATGTCGTTCATGAAATGCTGAAACACGGCGGGGGCATTGGTCAGGCCAAACGGCATCACCGTGTACTCAAAATGTCCATAACGAGTATCAAACGCCATCTTCCACTCATCACCCGGCCGAACCCTGACGAGGTTGTAAGCTCCACGCAGGTCCAGTTTCGTGAAGATCTTAGCCTCCCGGAGTCGGTCAAAGAGTTCGGGGATGAGGAGCAGCAGGTAACGATTGCACACCGTGATGGCATTGAGTTTCCTATAATCGCAGCAAAGCCGCAATTCGCCAGACTTCTTTTTTTTTCTTTTTTTTCTTATATTTTTTTTCTTTTTTTTAAAGAAACCCCCCAGCCCCCTTCCCTCCCACCCTCCCCACCCTCCCCAACCCCACCCTCCCTTTCCCCTCCCCCCCACTTCCCAGAGCAGAATACAGGGTATAAAAATACAAACAATCATAATCTACCTTACGCAAACAATCCTGAACTATATAGACTATTGAACTTTAACTCATATAGATAAACTCCAAACATATATATATATACATCATATCAATAATTATTCAAAAACAAGATAATACTTTTCAATCTACCCAATAAAAACAATCACAAATAAAACAATTTATATCAATTGTCTAAAGCTGTTCTTCTTCCCAACTAAGCTTTAGATTCATATTATCCTGATATATTATACAAATTAAAATACCATAGATTACTTCCAAACTTAAAATTTTTTTATATAATCACATCATTCTTATATTCTTATATTCTATTACCTACTCCAATATTGCCCATAAAAGTATTACAAATTAATTTCAATCACACATAAAACAATTTATATCAGTTTTATAAAACTATTATTCTATCCAACTAAACCTCAACATACTAAAACCAAGTTTATACAACCTTTCCTTCTCCTAATGTATTATACTACTTAAAATACCATACATTACCTTCCAGGCTTAAAACTTTCCATCCAAATAACAAAGCATAACCTACAAAATATCAATAAACACTACTACAAATCTTCCCAATTAATTTTTCATAATCATCTTAAAACTAAAGCAACACAAAATATTATATAATTATTTTATAAGGGTGAAAAATGAATCCCCAAATACTTAATCCTTCTAGCATCCTTATTACATTATTATCTCTTGCAATTATGCAACTACATCCTCAGGTTTTTCTTCCAGAATCAGCACACCTCTTCCAATTTCTGGCCTTCTCCCGTGGTGATGAAATTTGACCCACTCCTGTAGCTTTCACATCTGTCTGCATTAACCCTTCAACATCTTGTGGATTCTCTCTGGAACGTTGAGGCTCTCTGTCACCTTTTTTCTTTGTAGACTCCAAAGACGGTATGGGGACTGCTTTTAAAACATTACTGTAAAAGTCACGTGCCTGAATCACCGTGGTTAAACAATGCCTCGTACCTTCATAAGTCACCACCATACCCTCTGGTATTTGCCATCTAAACTTAATATCACGTCGTCTCAATTCTTGTGTCAAAAAAGCAAATTCCTTCCTTTTTCTTAAAATTCTTGCAGGAATCTCTTTTAAAATCAAAACTTTTTACTCATCCATTACAAAATCAATATTATAGGAGGCCTGGATAACTGCATTTCTAATCTTTCTCTTTGTAAAATAAACCACCACATCTCTGGGTAATTTCCTTTGTCTTGCAATCAACGAATTAACACGGAAGATTTTATCTATATCTTCCATTATTTCATCTGCTGGTCTCTCCAACACCCCTTCCAAAACCTCAGAAACCATTTTCGTCAAATTTTCCTTAGAATTTTCTTTTAGGCCTCTGATTCTCAAAGCAAACTCCATCTGAGAATACTGTGTCGAAATCAAATCATAATCCATTTTCTCTATCACAATCTCAGTTTCTGTCATTTTGGCTTCCATTCTAATATCATTTTGAACAAGATCTTCCACTCTTTCATCCAAAATCTCAATGCTTTTAGCCATGCTTAACATTGCAGATGTGATGTCTGCTCTCATTTCTGCTAATTTCTCTGTAAACTTCTCCTCCAACCTTTTCTCCATTATCTCAACAAATTGTTGCATTTGCTTTTCCATAGTCTCTAGCAGCAAACTCTGCAAATCTTTTACTGTAAAAGCTGCTACAGATTCAGATGCAGAGGACAATGAAGTTTTCACCGAAGACTGCTGCCTCAGGGCAGGAACTTTAGAAGATATAGCTGCCATTTTCACCCTCTATTGTTAACTACGCACTTTCACATGCAGATTCAGCAAAGTCCATTGAGTTAAAGATCAACACATCATCTTCACCAAAATCTCCTGCATCGCTCTGCCTGCGTCCTCGTTCTAAAAGCTCTTCCTTGCTAGCAGGGATGGTTGCGAACGCCCTGTTCTACTCCAAAAAACCCAGAGCAGAGACGCCTCGCAGTCCGGAGCATGCCCAGGCTTCGGGGGGGCTCAATCCTTCCGCCACCAAAACTCTAAGTTCTGGCGGCCCCGGAGAGCTCTACCCCTACCTGGACGCTCACCCCCTCCTCTTCTCCCGAGGTGGGGGCTTCCGAGCCGCCGAACAGCTGATCGATGCTGTTTTCAGTGGCTCTACGGAGCCGCGAGGCTGACAGCCAAGAAATGGCTGCCTCCGGCGTTGCCTTGCCATCTGGAAGCCCTCGCCAGACTTCTTTTTGACGAAGAGCAGACACTGGCAAGGACGAGGGCCAGATGAAACCGCGAGCCAAATTCTTTTCCAGAAAGTCCCACAATGCAGCCAACTCGGGGTCCGACATGGAGTACAAACACCCCACTGGGAGAGACGCATCAGGGACTAAATCAATGGGGCAGTCATAGGGCCTGTGCGGGGGTATTTGATCCACCTCTGTCTCGCTGAACACATCAGCAAAGTCGGACAGTTCGGGAGGCAAGGAAACCCCAGGGGAACCCTCCACCTGGCCAGCACAGATATGGCGGGTGTGGTCCACGCACTGCAAGCTTGGGAAGGTGACCAAGTTCTGTGACCAATAGATCTGTGGGTCATGCACCCGGAGCCATGCCAGTCCCAAGACCACGGGGAAATTTAATTTAATTTAATTTAATAATATTTCTATACCGCCCTTCTCCCTGAGAAGGAGATATAGAACTGGATGGCCTCCACATGGGAACTGATGGCCATACATAATGGTTGTGTGGCGGCCATAATAGGCCCAGACAGGAGCACTCGACCATCGATAGTCTCCACTAACATGGGCGGATCCACCGGGCACTGGGGAACAGCCCATTTGGCCACAAATGCTGAGTCCATAAAATTTGTGGTGGCCCCAGAGTCAATTAAGGCATGGACTGGAATCCCCTTTGGCTTGCCAGGAAGGATCAGACGTGCCTCCAATATCAGATGCCGTGGAGGTCCACAGGCAGCATCAGAAGGACGTCGCTCAGTGTTGTTGTGGGACGCCCGATCTATCACACCATCTAGGTTGGCTCTCGGGGCGTTTCCCGACAGAAAAGTAGGGGACTTTCTCGGGGCAGACTCGGTCACTGATGCCCGCTGTCGCTTCTTTGGGCAAAAAGCAGCCAAATGCCCAGGGTCCCCGCAGTAAAAACACACACACACCAATCGTCGTCTGTTCATTTCAGTCACCAATAGACCTGGCGGCACCCAGCTCCATTGGCTCCTCCCTTTGAACTGGGGGCTCACACACAACAGGGGCTGCAGGGGTCTGTGGGGTGGCACGGCGACTCCTTCGCTGCTGCAACCGAGCATCGATCCGCAGGCAGAGATGGATCAGCCCATTGAGGTCTGAGGGAATATCCACATGGGCCAGCTCATCCAACATCTCCTCCGACAATCCATCCTGGAAGGCATCCACAAGCGCAGCCTCATTCCAGGTGGAATCCTGGCTAAGTAGCCAAAAATTGCTGATATAGCCCTGTAGGGGGCGTTGGCCCTGCCTCAGAGCTTTCAGGTGTCGAGTAGCAGTCTGCGTCTTTATAGGGTCCTCATACATCAGACGCATATGATCACAAAACCCCACAAAGTTGTCCAACAATGGACTAGGTTGAGCCAGCAGAGGCGTGCCCCAACGAGCTGCATCTCCCGAAAGAAGGCTTAACACAAACCCCACCTTATCCCGGTCAGTGGGGAAATCAGCTGCTCTCACGCTGATAAAGAGCTGGCATTGTCCCAGGAAAGCAGGAAACAGTTCTGGATTGCCAGTAAATTTATTCGGCATTGCAACTTGGCATTTTCCCCTGGGTGGGGGTGATGGTGGGGGTGCAGCATGGACCTGAGCTTGCAATTGAGCCACCTGAGCTGCCAACAAAGTGAGTTGCTGGGCGAGCTGGGCATTCTCAGCACGTAGCTGCTCCATAATAATAGTAAGGGGTGGGAGGCTGAAGGCAAACTGTTCTGTACCAGCCTGCTACCGGCCCTGCAGAAAAGGCAGGGACAACCCCTTTTACAAGAAGGCAAGAGGCTGGAACTAAGCCTGCCAAATTTATTAACATAAAAACATAAACAGAGCAAAGAGAGCAAACAGAGCAAACACGAACCATGAAACAGGAGCTATTCAAACAGTTGCCTTCAGCAAACCAGCCCTCCCACACATTCCCCTTTTAAACAGTTCAGGGCATGGCTTCTCTCTGCCTCCTTCCGAGGTGCCCCATTGCCTTCCTCTGTTTACTCCTGATTGACTGCCTCCTGCGTTGGGCGTCCTTGAACAGGGCCAGCTGTGGGTCATCTTCATCCACGCTGTCAGGCTCACACAGCTGGGTCTGCGTCGTGACCAGATGGGAGGGGCCTTGCTGAGGGCTCTGTGGAGCCTCAATATTATTCTCAGCAAGCTCTTCAACACCCCCCTCCTCCTCCTCTGAATCGTCCGACCCAACTGCTGAACCCACAGGCTGACCCTGAATCACAACAATTATAAACTTTTCCTTAACCTGTCTATTCAAGCTAAGTTGTCACTCCTGTCCTTATTAGATCATACCATTATAATAAATATATATATTTTTCATGTCCTCAAATATCTATGGTATTTGAAAAAAGCATGTTGGAATCAGACAGCTATATAGCTTTATAAACCACCTATTAAAAGGTAAAGGTAAAGGTTCCCCCGCACATGCGTGCTACTCGTTTCCGAGCCTTGAGATATTAGCCTTGACAAAACAATTCCAGCTGTTTAAGCATCAAAATGACACCACATGCATACTGACATCCTGACCTAAGACACATACACCCCTTTAGGTAGATGCAGGGGTTTGGGGGGGTTGTTTGTTTTATTGTTTTGGTCATGGTACATCTTTGTTCTTCTTGCCATCTATGAACATCCTTGTGTGAAAGTAACACGATTCACTTTCTTGAAATAAATTAAAGATAACATTACCAAAACAGAGCTTCTCACCCTGGCGCCACCCAAAAAACTGTCAGATTTGCTGGGAAGATCTTTTGTAATTATTAAGAGGTGCCCAGTTGGGTGCTTTGAGTCCCACACAACACGGAGCTACTTCAGAGAACACTGGGGAGATTAATCATCTCAACCTTTTCCTGAAATATTCTTTGAAAGAGCTTGTTTGCTGTTGCCCTGGATGAAAAGAGGTGAGTATCTTTTCCTGCCATTGGGCTCTCCCAACTTGTTTCTCAACCACTGCTCAGTTGTAGCAGTAGCAGAGCCTGGCTCATGAAATCAGCTTTTTACATCCCCAGCCACTCTTAGCTAGGAGGAGAGTTAGTGGGATACAAAAGGAGCTTTTCTGTGCCACTTTCATCTACTGATGGGGTGAGGGAAAATAAGCCATGCAATAGGATACATCCTTCTTTGCATCTGGAGCTGTGGGCTAATGCCTCCTTAAGTAACACCAGCTGCCTGCAATTAGTGCAGGTTTGAGTCCCACCAGGCTCAAGGTTGACTCAGCCTTCCATCCTTCCGAGGTAGGTAAAATGAGGACCCAGATTGTTGGGGGCAATTAAGCTGACTTTGTAATAATGCCGCTTTGGGGGGGGGCGAAAGCCCTAATAAGCAGGCATATACATAGAATGAAGGCTATTGCTAAGCACATTGATTTGTGCTTTAGATTGTAAGCCGCCCTGAGTCTTCGGAGAAGGGCGGGATATAAATGGGAATTTTTAAAAAAAAGTAGTTGGACATGATAGGAGCTTTTTTGCACTGAATGCCAAGCTCATCTATAGCAGCACTGAAGGAGGATTTCCTATAGCCTGCAATGGAGCTACTGAGCCTCAAGGTACTCTCAGCTGCTCTCTAGCATGTTCTGTAGGATTTCTGGACCTGCTTAATCTGAGAACCCTTTGGCCAATCCTACAGGAGAGGGATTCTATTAGCATTCTCCCTCAGAACTCACCAAAGAAAATTCCTTTCATAATGTAAGCCTGAGAGAAACTCTAAATTGTTCTAAGCAACATGAATATTTTACTTCAGTCTTAGAAGGAAGGGTACATTTTTTGCATCACAGTCAAATTCAAGCGGGTATTTAATTCAAACATTTATTGAAGCAAAGCGTGTCTTCCAAGCTTTCCCACCATCTTACAATCTGCACTGTGCATCTTTTAAAATCCTCGTGTTTTTGTTCAGATTCATAAACAAATGATCAGCCACAGTGATAGGTAGGTAGCAGAGAATCTCTGGATTTGGCTGATTTGGATCTTGGCCCCAAGCCATACCCTAATCCTGAATTAAGGTAGAATAACAAGGTATAAAACTAGACATGTGTGCTAGAATATTGAAAATAGGGGCACTATTTCTGTTTGACTTGCTTATTCCTTCCTCCCCATCCAACATAAATTTGTATCCCACCTAAATTCTGCATGTCAAACCCTAAAAGAATAGATTACACAAAAATATATACTGTATTAATGACTGAAACCAAAGCAGTGTTTGTGTCAAGCCCTGTAACCACAGAGTACAGGCAAGAAAACAAGATTCTTTAATGAGTTTTCAAGCTCCAAATTAGGAATCAGACTACAGACTCTTGAGAACTGAGAAAGGAACCTTCCATGCCTTCTTTATAGTGAGTTCATTAATGGAAGGTCTCTCTGACTCTTCTAAATCTCTTTTTCCCCAGAATGTCTGCAAGACAGACTAAGAGCCCATTTCTTTAATAAGTCTGTAACAAAATTGCCTACCTGGTGATTATTTGTGTTTAGAGATACAGTATTCTTTCTTTCTCAGCCTCAGCAAAATCTATTACTTTAGAGAGTTAGTGCAGCATCTCAGATTTGAAGGCAAAAAAGATACATAGCATCATTCACATCACATCTGTTTTCAAGTCTTAGATATGTGTCTTTTCCCAGTACTGTACAGTTATTTATGCAGCTCAAGCATACCCCCAGGAAAAGACAGCTTATTTAAACAATCGCAGATAGGTATTGCATGCATTCTCCCATGTGTTCCAATGCACAATTTTGCATTTAAATAAAAAGCATCCTATGGTCTTAACTTTTGACAATGTGAAATAACTTTCCCTCCCCTTCCCCCTCCTTTCACTGAAAAAAATTCAAATAGCTTTATTTCTGAAAATTGCTCCAGAAGAAGCCACTATAATATTCAACACCAACACTTTCTGAGTTAATGATGAATCAGATAAACAAGACTGCAACTTATTGTTTGTTTATGAGAGGTATATATTTTTCACCAGAATTCAATAGGAAGAAGAAAAGAGGATCCTTATGTGACAGATGTCTTATGGATTTGGACAATTGACGTATTCTCTTTTATCAAAATTGTTTGTGGAATTATGTTAGGAAAATATACAAACAAGGTTACTGAATATGTGTGATTTCATTCTGGAAAAGTGATAGTTACTCACCAACCAGAAGACATAACAGTAAATCAGATGAAGTGACTTGGGACTAGGTGTTATAAATGATAAATGTTATCAAAATAAACTGATAAACAATCTCAAATGCTCCAGTTGGGAACAGAACCTAAGAAATCTTGCAGCCAGTATAATATTTACCATGAAATTCAGCTTCACAGAAAAAATTAAAAATATGGGAAAGTTGTAATGTATGATAGTTAATAGTACAATTAACATTTACAGTTTAACAAGCGCAAGTTGACAGTTCCGTTGACAGCTGACAGCTCCACACACGGTTACCGCTGACAGCTCCACATGCGGCTACCGCTGACAGCTGCGAGTTGACAGCCCCACATGCAGTTACCGCTGATTGGACAAGAACATAAGCGGCGGGAGAATCCTCAGCTGGGGATTGGCCGAAGGCTCGCCGGCTTGACTATAAAAGGGGTTTTAAAATGCACTGATAGCGTTCCTGTGGAGATGAAATAAACCAGTTGAAAGCAACCCAGCCTGCTGTCCTTATTGACTAGGAACTCACCGTAGAACACTACATCTGGCGATGAAGGTGGTACTGCTTCACGGAGTTAACCACTGAGCAAAGTCACGAGCTGACTGTCACTGAGCTGAAGTCACTGGGGAAACTCATCCCCAAAGGAATCCGTGAAGCAGTAGTCACTGGGACAGCATGACTTCGCTGGGTTAGATCAGAGAATTCGATATCAAATACCCCGAGCGATAGGAATCGCACTTAGGACAGGTAGAGGGCTACCTCCTATTCAACCGAATAACGGAAGACCGCCGGAAGGCTGCAGCTTTACTTTGCCTCAGCGGACCAGCCATCTACGACGTCGCCACCGGGCTCTGCAATCCGGACCTAGTCAACACCGTCCCCTACGTGGAGCTGACAGACAAACTGAACAAACACTTCATGCCAGCACGCTCAGAAATATACTGGCGACTTCGGTTTGCCCATCGGACCCAATGCCCTGGCAAAGCTGCAACTGATTTCATTGCAGCTGTACGACACGCTGTTCGCTGGTGTCACTTCCTGGATCTTGAAGACAGGATCCGGGACCAGATCATCCTCGGACTCCTAGATGAGTGGCTCCGAAGAAAAATTGTCACAAAACTGACAATGAGCCTCACTGAGGTCATCAGTGAGATCCGAGCGCATGAGACTACTCACGAGGAGACCCAAACTCCAACAGGTCAATCCACCAAAGTAATTCTACCAACAGCAAAGAAGAGGTCACAGAGGCTGACAACAAAATCGATGCAATCCAGCAGAAGTTCAAAAAACCCCAGGCACAGCGCAGTGTCAGAAAGGGACCAAACAGACCACAAACTACAAACTACCCAAGCCCCTGCACAACGAACACCGGACCTAGATGCATCAGTTGTGGAGCAGCCCACCCACGGGCAACGTGCAAGTTTCGGAATGCCAAATGCCACGAGTGTGGCAAGACCGGGCATATCCGCTCCGTATGTCGCAGCTGAAATCGGGGAAACATCAACGACCTGGAATTATCCATGCCAAGTACCACAAACCCCTACCCTCCATGCACAGAGCCCCCCTGGCCCTTGGTACAAACCACTAATTGGCAAGGGGAACCGAATAGCCATTTAAATGTGCACCAGTTGCTGAGGCCAAAGATAAAAATCACAGTACATTTGCAAGGAGTTCCTTGTGAAATGGAGGTGGACTCTGTGTCCTCGGTCTCCATAATTTCAATGGAGACCTACAACTCAATCTGTGGCCTCAGCAAATGGAGGATACCCCTGAAAACTTCCCAAATGAAATTGGCTGATTTTCAACATGCCCCAATCAAACTAAAAGGGATTGCCACACTAACTGTTAGTTTCAGGGGATTCCGAGGACCACTTGAAGATTTAGTCACACAGGGAAAGGGGGCCAGTTTAGTGGGACTTAATTGGTTTGAGGCCTTGGGTATTTGGCTAGGAGGGGTCCATCTTACCCAGGCCAAAAGCCTTGAATCCTTCTGCAAACAGTTTGCAGACGTATTCAATGGCTCCTTAGGGAAATACACAGGCCCCCCTATTTCTCTAAAATTAAAACCTGACGTCCTCCCAGTCAGGATTAAGGCTAGAAGGGTTCCATTCACCCTCAAACAAAAAATTGAGAATGAACTGGAACGCCTTGAAAAACTAGGAGTACTAGAACCTGTGGACGGGGGAACCTGGGAAACCCCTATTGTCATCCCCGTTAAATCTAATGGTGAGGTTCGTATCTGCGCTGACTATAAGGCCACCCTCAACTGCGCACTGAACCCACATGCTTACCCTGTCCCATCAGTGAAGCACGTCCTCTCTGTGATTCAGTCCGGTGCCATTTTTGTTAAGCTCGATCTCGCACATGCCTACTTACAGCTCCCTGTTACCAGGGAGACGGCAGATGCGCAAACGATAGTGACACACCGCGGGGCTTTCAAAGTTAACAGATTACAGTTTGGCATTTCTGTTGCCCCTGGGATCTTCCAGGAAATCATGGAACAAACTTTGAAAGGCATCCCGGGGGTGTGTCCCTACTTTGACGATATTCTAATCGCCGGGGAAAGGGAAAGGGTGCTGGCAGATAGACTGCAAACGGTGCTTAGCAGATTAGAGCCTTGGTGGAGCAGTGGGCTAATGCCTCCTTAAGTAACACCAGCTGCCTGCAATTAGTGCAGGTTCGCATCCCACCAGGCTCAAGGTTGACTCAGCCTTCCATCCTTCCGAGGTAGGTAAAATGAGGACCCAGATTGTTGGAGGCAATTAAGCTGACTTTGTAATAATGCCGCTTGGGTGTGTGTGAAAGCCCTAATAAGCAGGCATATACATAGAATGAAGACTACTGCTAAGCTTGTAAGCCGCCCTGAGTCTTCGGAGAAGGGCGGGATATAAATGGAATTAAAATTAAAAAAAATTCATGCCACAGGGTTAAAGCTTAAAAAAGAAAAATGTTCAATAGGGGTGACATCCACGGAATTCCTAGGATATAGGATAGATGCACAGGAAATCCATACAACAGAATCTAAGGTGCAAGCCATCAAAATGGCCCCAACACCCAAAAATAAAGCAGAATTACAAGCTTTCTTGGGGCTCTTAAATTGTTATCACACCTTCCTTCCCCAGAAAGCAGCTAAAGCAGAACCCTTACACAGGCCGCTGGATAAAAAAAACCCCTTGGGAGTGGACAGCTCTCCATGAAACCTGTTTCAGAGACCTAAAAAATTTACTATCCTATAATTCAACCATCACCCATTACAACGAGCACAAACCAATTTGTGTAGCATGTGACGCCTCTCCTTATGGGGTCGGCACCGTGCTAAGCCATTTGGACGAAAGAGAAGTTCAGAAACCAATTGCTTACTACTCCAGGACCTTGTCCATGGCGGAAAGAAATTATGCCCAAATCGATAAAGAGGCATTAGCCATTGTTGCTGGGGTAAAAAAAATTCACGATTATTTATATGGAAGGGAATTCACGATCTTTACAGATCACAAACCCTTATTGGGACTATTCACCGTGGGCAAACAGACTCCTCAAATCCTATCCCCAAGGGTTCTGCATTGGTCCACGTTTTTGTCAGCATATTCATTCAAATTACTCTACAAACCAGGTAAAGAAATGTGTCATGCTGACGGATTAAGCAGGCTACCCTTAGCTGATATTGACCCAGACCCAGCACCTGGGGGACAAATTTTAGCCATCGAAGAACTACCAGATAGCCCCCTGCAGGTAAAGGACATTGCCTGAGCAACAACCACAGACAAACTCCTAAGTAGGGTATTAGCTTGGGTAACCTCTGGGTGGCAAGGCCATAGCCCAGGGCCTGAATTCCAGGCCTATTTCGTAAGGAGGAATGAATTGTCCACACACCAAGGATGTGTCTTATGGGGAAGCAGAGTTATTATTCCGGACAAACACAGAGCAAGAGCCCTCCTAGCACTACATGAAGGTCATCCTGGAGTAGTAAAGATGAAGGCCTTAGCACGTAACTACTTTTGCTGGCCAGGGTTGGACAAAAACATTGAAGAACACATAGCAGGATGTCACCATTGTCAGCAGTCCAGACCAGGGCCACCTCACGCACCTCTACACAAATGGGAATCAGCTCACAACCCCTGGTCAAGGATCCACATTGATTTTGCTGGACCCTTCCAAGGGCAGCTGTTCCTCATCGTAGTTGATAGCTATTCAAGATGGCTAGAGGTTATTCCAGTTAAAAGTTTAACCACAGCAAGCACTGTACAAGTGCTAAGGGGTCTCTTCGCTACACATGGTCTTCCTGATGTAATAGTCTCAGACAATGGGCCACAATTTACTTCTGCCAATTTCCAGATTTTCACCAGGGCCAACTTGATTAAACACATCACCTCAGCTCCCTTCCAGCCATCCACTAATGGCCTGGCTGAAGTCATGGTCCGAACAACTAAAGATGCATTATGCCGCATCATCTCTGGCAACTGGCACCAACACTTGGCACAGTTTCTTTTAGCCCAACACTTTACCCCCTGCACAGCCACCAGCAAAAGTCCTGCGGAGTTACGTTGGGGCCGCCGTCTGGTCACAAAACTTGACAGGCTGCACCCAGATAGGGTGGCAGCAGAAACTGAACTACCAGTTCCTCCAAAACAATTCGATGTTGGAGATTATGTGTGGGCCAGAAATTTTGGACTGGGGAACAAATGGCTACCAGGGGTGGTTATTCTTCACACCGGGCCTATTTCCTATCTTGTTGAGGGGGAAGGGTATCGTCAGTTTAGACGACATATAGATCAATTAAGGAAAAGGGGAATGAGTAATCATCCTCAAGCTCCTGAGGAGCTACCATCTCTGGGGGAACCCATCACCCTTGCCCCCAACACCCAGGAAACGTTCCAGAAAAATGAACCTGAAAATCTTCCAGACCCTGGGGAAAACCCTCACATGGGGGCAAACCCCAATATTGCTCCAAATCACCAGAGTGGCAAGGACCCTGTGGCGATAAATCCCCAATCTCCTACAATACCACCAACCAAGGGAAGTACAGCTGACAAACCCCTGAGACGCTCCGTCAGGACAAGAAGGCCACCAGCATACTTAATGGACTATGTGTGGCCCGGGGGTCTAGAATCTGGCTGAAATGAACACTGTACAACAAGAGATCTGTAAATAGTTGATTGTTTACTTATGGGGGGAAGGGGTGTAATGTATGATAGTTAATAGTACAATTAACGTTTACAGTTTAACAAGCGCAAGTTGACAGTTCCTTTGACAGCTGACAGCTCCACACACGGTTACCACTGACAGCTCCACATGCGGCTACTGCTGACAGCTGCGAGTTCACAGCCCCACATGCGGTTACTGCTGATTGGACAAGAACATAAGCGGCAGGAGAATCCTCGGCCGGGGATTGGCCGAAGGCTCGCCAGCTTGACTATAAAAGGGGTTTTAAAATGCACTGGTAGCGTTCCTGTGGAGATGAAATAAACCAGTTGAAAGCGACCCAGCCTGCTGTCCTTATTGACTAGGAACCCGCCGTAGAACACTACAAAAGTTAATCATTTTGGATAAAAGGCCTAAGGGTGGGAAATTTAAAAACAATTCTACACAATGAAAGAAAGAATAGAAAAGAGGATTAGGAAGAAGAAGAAAAGTATTGTATCTAGAATTTTAATTTCAAATAATTTGGAAAAAATATGGAATGTTGCTTTAAATGTGTTGATTGTAGCTTAATAAGTTGTAAAATGGATACAATTTAATTATTGGCTATAAATATTTTTAAGACCTTGAAAACCCCTCAAAGACCATACTAAAAATTCACTTTAAGTAAAAATTAAAAGTACAGGGAAATGTGATATTTTGTTTTGAACCCAGAGAAACATGTTGGAAGATTGGAACTTCAAATAGTAGAATTTGATGCAAAGCTTTATGTTTGAATAAAGGTAAAGGTAAAGGTTCCCCCGCACATGCGTGCTAGTCGTTTCCGACTCTAGGGGCCGGTGCTCATCTCCGTTTCAAAGCCGAAGAGCCACCGCTTGTCCGAGGACATCTCCGTGGTCATGTGGCCGGCATGACTAGACGCCAAAGGCGCACGGAACGCTGTTACCTTCCCACCGTAGTGGTCCCTATTTTTCTACTTGCATTTTTACGTGCTTTCGAACTGCTAGGTTGGCAGAAGCTGGGACGAGTAACAGGCGCTCACTCTGTTACGCGGCACTCGGGATTCGACCCGCCAAACTGCCGACCTTCCGATCGACAAGCTCAGCGTCCTAACCCACTGAGCCACCGTGTCCCTGTGTTATGTTTGAATACCGTAGCTGAAATGAATGTAATACACTGTGCAAATTTAGTAAAAAAGAACAAAAATAAATAAAAATAAAAAGCTAGAACAATAAAGTAAAAACATGAGTCCGTAAAAAAAGATACAGGGGGGGAGGGGGGTGGTTTGGGGTGGGTGGGTTTTGGGGATATGTATTGAATTTTATTTTATTTTTTGTAAAACTCTTTAATAAAAAAAAAGATACAAAACAAAACTTTGTTCATTATGCAATGGTAGTGGGAGACAGGAGAAAAAGCCCCAGAGTAGGCAATAGTCAGACAAGTAGCAATTGAATCTGCAATTTCTGGGTGTGCTTCTTGGATTACCTTTCAAGCTGACAGTTTTTGTCATCAATGAAAAAATGAAGTTCTTCAAATTATTCCTTGGATCTGTCTTTTTTAATGTTTCTCAAACATTCCCACTGCCAGAAGCTTGGCTCTCTAATATATACAAAAAGGGCACATTCTGTGTGGCTCTAGTGCTATGGAAATGCCATCTTAAGGAGTGCACTACAATGTCTCCCAGTATTTAAACAAATGACAAAAATACATTTCTTTCACCAAGCTTTTACCTGTTAAATAGTCTATTGATTCGATTTTAATTTCGATGTTAATTTTTTTAAAAAAAATTGTTGGAAATTGCACAAGGCTTACACAAAGGGAAGGAAGGAGTTTAAATGTAATAATAATAAAAATAAATCTGTCATGAACATGAAAGCATAAATGACTGAATGGTGGATTTACTGCTCTCTTGCTAATCAAAGCAAAATGCATGAGCTTACCTTTTTTCTTCTACAAATTACCTTGTATATACAACTATCTATATAGTAATCATACTTTTCTTCTATAACCCTAACCATCACCACCATTTCATTTCAAATAAAGAAGTTAAAAATTAGGTGTGCCACTCAAGCTCATCTAAGTATGTATGAATGTTGTACTGTTACTGGGATTTATGTTTAGAATGAGAAAACATTTCACCAATGAATCTGATCTCTTCTAGTGGAGGAAGCTGTCTTTGGTATTGGAAGCACTTAGACAAAATTCCAAGGTTTTACGTTTATATTATAAAATTTAGGTATAAAACACCATCACTGAAAATAATAATAAAAAAGTTATTTTATCTAAAGCAGACATGTCAAACACAAGACCCATGGGCTGGATCTGGCCCACCATGTGGTTCCGTCTGGCCCGGGGACCTGCTCTGTAAACAGAAACGGACCAGCCTGTGGCACCTCGGCCTGGCCAAGCAGGCACTGATCTACAATCTGATGCCAGCCATTAAAGCCAGAACGTGCTCAGCCTTAAATCCACAAGGCAGCCCTGGAACCAGCGACAGGCATCCCTACCTCACCCCCTGGGTGCACGCACAAGAGGCAGCGAGCAGGCGGAATCTGGCATCTCTGCTGCCTGTCTTGCCCCGTAGGCTGACTTCACCCAGGACACCAGTGCTGGACGTCTTCTCTGTGCAGACCCATGGGGCGGGGTAGAGGCAGTGGGTAGCTCCTCGCTGGTTCCGGGCTGCCCCATGGATCTAAGACTGAGCACATTCTGGCTTTGATAGACACAACCAGGTTGTAGATCAGTGACACCCTCCCCTTCCCACCTGCACCTCCATGGCCAGCTCACTGCCCTAGCCTCATAGCCACAAGGCTCCCCTTTCACTGGGACCACACCCACCCATTTGGGATAGTGACAGCCGATGGTAGCATGGACACTGGCAGCACTGGTAATCTCTCCCCCTCCCATCACCCCTTTGTGAGACTGGAGGAAGGAAAGAGATGAGAAGGAAGGAAGGAAGGAAGGAAGGAAGGAAGGAAGGAAGGAAGGAAGGAAGGAAGGAAGGAAGGAAGGAGAGGCAACTTGGTTGGAGATGCCCCAGTTCATGCAGTTCTGCTTCAATCCTGGATCCATTGAGACTTAGGCTCAAAGAAGAAAGCAAATTTGTGTTCTCTTTTGTCACAGACAGAACTTTATTGGCAATCTAAGTAAACATTGGTATTCTTGAATTGTGAACTCTTAGGAAAATATCCTTTCCTTGTGTGTTGCAAACAACCATTTCCAGTGGGGAAAACAGGACAAAGCAGAGTGGGAGAAAATATTTTCCTTTGATGTATTTCCAGTCTGAATTAGATCATGGCAGGGTCCCTACAGGAGAGCTCATTTAAGGATTATGTATTAATAGAAAAGAACTAATTTACCTCTATTCCTAAATGCTAAAGCTGTTGTACATAAAAAACAGAGGAGCTCTGATCAACTGTCACAGCCACCATTTTGACAGTTTTGTACTGTTGTCTGTGGACGCCCCCACTAAATGCAAGCATGGGATAAACTGAGAGTGGTTTGTTGTCAGACTTTTAAGTGGCCACAGACTACTAGCAAAAGTCTGAGGGAAGTCCTGCCTTAGCACTTGGCCACAAGCAGCCCTGCTGCCCTTTTGCCATCCCCTTGTCCCCTCCTCCTGACCTCTCCTGTTGGTTTCCCATCCTATCTCTGAGGGTGCTTTGGTTACAAAGCTGGGTCTCCTCGCAGGGAGAGGGAATGGGCCTCCCTCTGACCCACACATTTTGCCCTCCCACATACACCAAGAGCAACTTGGCAAGGAGAGCAAGCCAATCAGCAGCAGCCTTGAGGAGGTAAGCGCAGTTGGGCACCCCCTTGGGAAAGGCTGGACTGAGTGTTTGCCCTCTACTGCCCAGGGCTCTAGGCAGCCTGCATCACTGGGGGTCCTCTGCATGGCCTGAGAGGGACAGCAAAGCTCCTCTGGTGGACAAGGGTATAGTGCTCGCCCTGGTCTCACTTCCTCAGCTGGAGACAATGGATCCCTCCCAACCTCTGGTATGAGTGACATTGAGCTGGCCACACCCACCCTAGCCATGCCCACCCCTACTATGCCCACCCCATCCACACCCAACCTGACCCCCCAAGGTCAACCACAACCCTGATGCAGCCCTCAGTGAATCTAAAGTCATGTATTTGGACTAAAACATAAAAGGCAAAGGGGACACAAGTAAATATTATTCTATACCCTTTTCTATAAAAATGTAAATATAAGGAATTTCATGTTACCCAGAAGAATGAATCTTTCCCCCTGCCCTTTGTTATGACAGTTTGGTATCTAATTTATTTTTGTATGTAATGGTACTGCATTTAATTGGACTGTAAATTTAACACCCATTTTGCGTTTCACCTGTCAGAATTGCTTAGCTTCAAAATTTAGCAGATATTTAAAGCAGATTGCATTACATTTTGTTCTGACAATAATTTCAGTTCATAAAAGCAGGTACTATTAACCATTTTGGTAAAACCCAAACAACACTTATGTATTCCCTAGATAACTTTAAAAGTGTTGAACTAAAAGTAGTAAAAGAATTATTCATACAGTATATCAAACAAGGAAAGCTTATTGCATACAATGATCAGCTCCCGAGTGACAATTGTCTGTGATCTATGCTATGAACAACTGTTTTATAAAAGGCCACTACACTAGATACTAAAGCTGTGTGGCATTTCAAAATGTATTTCAGCATGCATGTAAGTACATCTACCTGCAGTTCCCTAAACCAAATATCTCTAACAAAATGAAATTCAATTGTGAAAAAAGTAAGGTTCTACATTTAGGCAGGAAAAATCAAATGCACAGGTATAGTATAGGTGGTACCTTGCTCGATAGTAGTAACTATGAGAGAGATCTCAGAGTCCTAGTGGACAATCACTTAAATATGAGCCAGCAGTGTGCTGCAGCTGCCAAAAAAGCCAACACAGTGCTAGGCTGCATTAACAGAGGGATAGAATCAAGATCACGTGAAGTACTAATACCACTTTACAATGCCTTGGTAAAGACACACCTGGAATACTGTATCCAGTTTTGGTCACCACGATGTAAAAAAGATGTCGAGACTCTAGAAAGAGTACAGAGAAGAGCAACAAAGATGATTGGGGGACTGGAGGCTAAAACATATAGGGAACGGTTGCTGGAATTGGGTATGTGTAGTTTAATGAAGAGAAGGGTGAGGGGTGACATGATAGCAGTGTTCCAATATCTCAGGGGCTGCCACAAAGAAGAGGGAGCCAAGCTATTCTCCAAAGCACCTGAAAGCAGGACAAGAAGCAATAGATGGAAACTAGTCAAGGAGAGAAGCAACCTAGAACTAAGGAGAAACTTCCTGACAGTTAGAACAACTAACCAGTGGAACAACCTGCCTCCAGAAGTGGTGAATGCTCCAACACTGGAATTTTTTAAGAAGAGACTGGACAGCCATTTGTCTGAAATGGTATAGGGTTTCCTGCCTTAGCAGGGGGTTGGACTAGATGACCTCCAAGGTCCCTTCCAACTTATTATTATTATTATTATTATTATTATTATTATTATTATTATTATTATTATTATTATTATTATTATTATTATTATTATTATTATTATTATTATTATTATTATTATTATTTCCTCAGATTATGCAACTGGCTACATATGATCCCAGAAAAGAGGATGCATTTTGCCTTTGAACCCAAAAGCATTGTATGCTTTTTGAATTATTAAAAGGCCAGTACCCTTTTCTATACCAATGAAGCTCTCTTCCACTTTTCTATATGAGTAACCAGAGAAAGATATGGTCACCTGGCTTGGAAAAAGATGTTTTTGTTCACTCTTCTGCACATTCCAAAGCATCATTTTGAAAGCAGTTTAGCAGTGCTAGTAAGTTATTTCCTTCATTTCATTTCTTCCTTCTTATTCTGTATGTGTAAAAGAAAATAATATATAAATATGATTTTCTTCTCTTTCATAGTTGGGGAATGAAACATTTACAAGAAACAAATCAAGTTCAGAAAGCACCAAAAGATCCCAGATCTTTGCAGAGCTCCAGTTGTATCCTCTTTTTGATCAGAAGGCCCTGCTTACAATAATTTATGCCTTAGTTACCTTGAAATTGGATCACTGTAATGCATGCAACATGGAGCTGCCCTTGATGATCACCCAGAAGCCATAGTTGCTTCAGAATGCAGTGGTATGGCTCCTTATGGACATTCTTGGTAATATCACCTCTATAGATCTAAGAAATCAATGCCATATGGCTCCAAACCTACTTTTAATTTAAAAAGCTATAGTAAGAGACACTTCCAAATCCTTCACTTTATCTTCATGTGACTAAGGGAGGATCTTTCTCAAGAAAGTTTCTTGGAATGTACTTAAACTATACTTGTTTGATCAGAATCTTCTTTGTGACTGAAAAAATTACAATTATAAAAAATGTAGAATGAGGAACCTGCCCCACTTTACATCGGGGAGGACTGTGTAGAGAGAGTTTCCTCCTTTAAATTTCTGGGAGTCTACCTCTGTGAAGATCTGACCTGGAAAGTTAACACAACCCAGGTGGCTAGAAAGGCCCAACAGAGGCTTCACTTTCTTAGGGTCTTGCGGAAGAACAGGGTAGAACAACAGCTAATGACCCTCTTTTACCGGTCTACTATAGAGAGCGTCCTCTCGTATGGTATTGTGGTTTGGTATGCTGGTCTGACAGCCGCGGACAGGAAAGTATTACAGAGGGTAGTGAGCACAGCACAAGACATTGTGGGCTGTTCCCTGACACCACTGGATGACATCGCCAGGGCTCGTTGCCTTGGAAGAGTGAGGAAGATTCTCAGGGATGACTCACACCCTGGACGGTATCTCTTTACTCTCCTACCATCCGGTAGGAGATATAGGAATATAGCCAGCTGTACCAACAGGCTGAAAATTAGCTTTTATCCATGGGCTGTAAGGCTTTTAAATGGGACATAATCTCTGTGAACGTATGCAGAATTGACTTGGGAGGCCGGTGTGTGGTGTAGTTGGTTCGCATGGTGTGGTAGGATGGAGGGTTTGTTGTCACTGTGTGTTGGGGGGAGAGAGCACGGGGGGAGGCTCAGCTAATTTCAATGTACACATGTTGTACTTTGACAATAAAGGTTTATTTATTACTGAAAAATATTTAGTGAACATGTGTATCTCCCAAGAATGGCCTCGATTTGTATTCTCAATATTTAAATATAATGTATTGGGGGAAAGATTTTCTTTTGATATTTCATTAAAGTCAAATGGGTTTAACATTAGTGAAAATAGCATGGCATAATTTCACCAATATAGTTGTTTCAATGAATCTTAACAGGGCAAAGGTGCCTTTGAATATTTCTGTTCGTGGTCTAGTATATATATCATTCAATTTTTGAGCAGTCTGCAAGAACAATAACTCAATAAACTTTAAGTTTAATGCTAGTTCTACCAGCACCATTAAATAGGAAGCCTCAGTTTTCAGAAGCTCATTCCAGCTTTCTTAAATCCAAAATGCTACCATATGAACATAAAATATACTTTCCTGCAGATATTCTCAAAGCAGAGTAGTCTGCAAGAGAATGATCTCAAATGAGTGTCATAGGCAAAGATAAAATTCACTCTAAGTCACTCCAGAAGTGAATGCACTTGAGAAGAAAATAATTAAGAATGCTGTTCCTTCCAATATCAAGTTAATATCCAGACTTTTTTCCTACACATAATTCTATTTTTTCAGTCACAAAGAGGATTCTGAAATTGCTGAACTAACTTTAAAGTACACTTCAACCCTTGATAATCATCATGGCATAAATTATGGAACAGCAGAGATGGAGATGAGGCATGGCTGATGTTCATAGCTCAACAATCGTTTCTCACATTATTTCCCCTTTGTAAGTTTAAATAGACTCAAGAGAGGTTGATATGTACTGAATACATGCCTTGGGTCTCAGAGCAAATTTCTCTTTCCTGATTCAATCATTTGCCTTAAAAATTAATGTATGTTGAATCATTCTCTGAAGAACTCAGAGATATATTTGCTTAACCTTCCCACAGAAAGGAATGATTATTTCAGGAGTCTAGGAGAACTTTTATGATGACCATTTCATTAGATAAAGCTAACCCTTTTCCTTATCATTGCTAGGTTATTTATAAATTTTTAATAAGCCTTTTTTTATTGAGTCATTAGATATTTATTATTTTCAAACCATTTTGAGACAAGGAGATAAACCTCAAATAAAGAAGACATACCATGTTACCATAAATTGCTGTGTATTTATAGGTTACCAAGAATATTGGCAATTCAGGAAATTAATGCCTCATTTACATGTTTTATCAATATCATGGCAAGGTTTTATAGAACAAGCACAACAGCTGCAAATTATGTAATTATGTATCTATATGCAAATTCACTGACTTCCCATAAATGGTGAAACTCTATTTCCAATGCTAATGAAGTGCCTTTTATTGCCTTCGTATAATTCCTAAATGTGATTCTGTGCCAGATGTCATTGTAGCTGGTGGAACCTTTATTGTCAGGTTAGCTGAGGTAGCACCATTAACATGGTCATAAAAACTCCATTTGTAATTAAATTACTTTCAGTATTCCATGATATTTCCACTGTCCTCCTGTCCAAGACAAGCACGTTAGTTACTTGCATGAGTTAATTATAACTTCTGAAGTCCAACTTTCACTCATCATACAAAGTGACTAACCTCTTGCAGCAGGATATGGGATACTTATAGATATCGTAAACCAGGAGTGTCAAACTGCTAGCCCATGGGCTGGATGTCATGCTGAAACCGCACCCACCCCATTGCCGGCAATGGAGAAAAAGTCGCAATACATCGTGACATGTCACGTGACGTTGCGAGTTTGACACCCCTGTCCTAAACTGTTAGTAATGCTGATATAACTTTTACTTTTCTCTTTTTATCTTCAGTATTTTAAGCTTTCTAAATAATAGCATAATTATGAATTATAGTTCATAATTTTAACCACACAACATAAATATTGCTGCATTGAAAGCTGCATTGAAATAATTAAATATATCAAGATTTATAACATTACAAAAAAGTTAAAATGGGATTTATTCACTTTACAGATCAGGAAAAAAAACATGAAATTGTTACTATTTTGTAAGCTGCAATAACTGCAATAACACAGTAACAAGATAATTTAACAGACAATTCTTTGTGTGTGTACGCGTGCATAAAGCCTATTACCATATCTCATCCTGATAGACTTGCTTCTTCTGAGATTCTCAGCTTCTGGATCCACCCGTCTTTTTCCTTGATCTTTTCTATTGAAGAGGGAGGACCTCTCCCTTAAAAGATATATCCTCAAGCCCAACTGCCAAACTTAATGTGCTCAGATCATTTTCATCTGGGGTGGAAAGAGAAGCTTTTGAATCAGAAAGTTGTTCTAGCTTCATGAACTACCTAGGATTGTTCTATCTGCTCCAGAAATAGAATTTGTGCAACCTCTGGGTGCAACTTTTGGATTTGCTTGACTTCAGTCCAGGTGTCAATAGTTGAAATTTTCACACAGTATATCAATTATGTCGAATACTAAAATAGATAGCCATGTCAGTCGAAAAGGAAGAGTTAGATATGTCACATTTAATTTAAGTAGTTTCCTACTTAAAGAGGAATCCCTAGATGGCACATGGAAAAGTGTGATATATTTATAGAAATAGACTTCTCTTGTAGTTTAAACTTTATTTTAGCTTTATGAATTATCCTCACACTCTTGGTAGTTCAAGAGAAAAGTTATTTTAACCTTTTAAAATCCCAATAGTAAGATTTTAAATGAGGTTGATTTAAATAATGTATATAATATATTATTAATTTCTAAATTATAAAAATAATAAATTATCTAAATAATGAAGCAATGAAATAACAAAAGATTTTATGATCCCAAAAAAGACTCAGCAGGAGCTCCTCCTTACCAGACAAAGAAGAAAACAATGAATTAACCAATGTGGTCATTTCATATATTGCAGGAACATTGGAAAAGTTCAGGAGCATCTTCAGCCAACATAACATATGTGCACACTTCAAACCCATGAATACACTAAGGCAGAAGCTTGCCCACCCCAAGGATAAAACATTCAGACACAAACTGAGCAACGTAATATATGTAGTACAATGCAGCAAAGTCCACATTTTGGACAGAGAGGACTGTTGGTTTGAAAGAGGGATCAAAGAGGCCAATCATGTCAAAACTGAAAAGCCATCTCTCAACAGAGGGGGAGGGATACAGCATCATCTATCTCCAGTCTACAACACAGTCCTTTCAGCAGTTCCAAGAAGGCTCCACACCCATTTGCACTACTCAGGTGATTCTGATGACACAAATAAACCTCCAGGTGGCCTCAATGATTCCCTAAAAGAATGCAAATGACCAGCTGTCTGCAAGGAGTATAAATTCTTCCATTCCCCACCATCCAGACAGAGCTGAAGAAATGTCTTGGATGAAAAGTGAAACATCTTCAAAGAAAAACAAGAAAGTCCAGTTGCCTTGTGAAAAAGCACCTTTGGGCTAGGCATTGGGAAGTTAACATCTCTTACACTTACTCCAAGTTAGACACCAACTGTCCAAATGCAGCTGAAATGTCATACATTACATGTTGCAGAGATATCCAAAATCAGTATGTTAATCTTTGGAAAGTATATCACACTGTCTGCCACCTATAGATATGAACCTCATTATATCTGGCAGATAGGTGAAAAGGCTGAGCATGGCTGGTGGCAAATATATCTTTTAGAGAACGAATGCTGCTTCTCCCCCTGTTAATCCCTGCAAAGCTGGCAAGTTCAGGTAACACGAAATCACTTGGATTTCTGCAAAGATTGTTAGTAGGATAATGTAACAGAATATTAAAAGGTTCTCCCACCCAACTTCTACATAGTGTAATTAACAGTCTCTTTCCCAGTTAGTGAAATAGAAGCAAAATGGCATATCAGAACATAATTAATGTTCTGCTACACAACAGACTGATCATGTACACATGAAATATATTTTCATTCTCCAAGGAAAACATACTAACAGGAGATTGCTAAGAATTCTAGGATCTACAAGAAATGGAAAAGCATTCTTTTCAGAGAAGTATGTTATGACTTGAATTGAATGAGGGCTTTAATTAAACATTAATTAGTCAACCACCCATCCCTGTTTTTTGTTTGTTTTTCCTGGCATTCTGAATACATGGGTAGATATATTAACACAAAATTCCTTGAGCAGCAATTTCAAAGGTCATTAAATAAAAGAGAAGCTAAAAATGTATATGAGTCTTCCCAAGGGAGAAATACGCCTCAAGATGTTTCTTAAAACAAATTTCAGTGTCATCAAATAATAATCTCTTCATGGAATAACATATAATTATAGTGTTATGTTAACTGAAAACTGATAAATTAATGCTCTGTGGACTGACTGAATATAATCAGGATATGCCTTTTGTTTGAAATGTAATTTTAGTGGCACCAACTCTTTAGCGACTAACAACCAATTGACCACAATATTCAATACGACATCTTGATAGAGCATCAGGAATTTGCTCATGTCTTTTTTTTAATCTGCCTATTTCTTATCTGTGTGGATGCTATTCTCAGGATGTTTCTTTTTTATCTTTTTCTTCCCAATTATATTCACTCCTTAATTCTGCCTGATAAATTGTAGGCTTTGACCTCCTCTTCATGTATTTTCTTAAAGAAAGCTTAAAGAAACCTGCTTCACTAACATTTATCCAAGCAAAATTCCAGTTCTCTGGAATAAACTCACACACAAGCACATTTCTCCAATACTTTTAAACCAATCTTTTGTCATTCAAAGCTCATTTCTTCTCACAAGCTGTCCATCAATTTCTCACCCAACCTATTACACTAGCCATCAGGTGTTAATCATAGTGGTCTTTCAGATGCATCATTAATTTATGTTCCCTCTTTTCCTGATGATGATTGTTCAGGGAAAAGTAGATTCTCTCATATTAGAAACTGTCCAAAGAGATGAAGTACCAAGAAACAAGAGAGTGTGTGAGAGTATAAATGAATAATCAAACTCAAAAATGTTATCTTCTGTCAGATTTCTTGGAAATGCATACTGGCTTTTTTTATATAAAGAAAAAGTACCAACATTCTTTAAAAAAAATGGGAAACACAAAATCTTAAAATGTGATGGAACTCCAAAACAAGCAAGCTGTTGAATAAGTCTTGCAAGTTTCTAGAAACACCAAAAAAATAATCCTTGAACTCCACCTTGAGAATAAGAAGACATTTCTTCTCTGGCTCTAAGTGGGATAATAGTTCCCTGGTGAAATGAAGGAACTGACAGATGGTGAACAAACTCATGACTGGCATATTCTAAATCTAGAAATAAATGGTCTACAGATTCTTTCCAGATGCTTTTTGTTGTGCAGTGAGTTCTTCGTGCAGGAAAGAAGACGAGGCGAGTGAGTTTAACAAAGCTCATGGTTTATTGCTTGCAGGATCTGAACTGACAATTGGGCTACAGCTTGGAGCAATTTATAGCCTGGCCCCTAGGTGGCAGCCAATAGGTTTAAAGCAACCCATTGCCGCCTAGGGGCAGCCAATAGCAGCACTGGAGACCTGGAGTCTGGGTTGCTGGAGAGCCGCTCCAGCTTACCACATGGTGTTACAATTGAGCCCAATACATAACACCCCTCCCCTCTTAGATCAGACAAACATCATAGCAATAATTGGCAAATAGTACAAGTTACAAGACTCAACATCATAGCAACCTTTGTAAAACAGTACAAGTTACATTAGAGCATCAGTTAGCCAGAATGAATAGACCTCCATTATAGCACACAAGACAGTTAACATCATAGCTCCAATTCTGTTTTAGTACAGTGACAAGTTACAGTACAGACAACTTTATAGTTCCTTTATTTTACAACATAATCAGCTAGATAAGAAGGAGGCTTGCGTGCCCTTGTGGAACGCCTTGAGGTTCCAGTCACTTTCTGGTCTACCAGCTTACCCATCAGGCCAGGTAGACCAATGTCCCTTGATGCACTTGAGTCAAAGGAATTAGATGCTGTCTGGCTGGCCTCTCCAGGTTGGCCCACCCCAGAGTCAAACTGATCAGCAGAGTTGGCACAGCGGTTGTTAAAGTCTGGTTGGCTTGCTCCTTCAGGGGATCCATGTTGCACTTCTGGACTCCCCTCCTCTACGCCCAGTTCCTCATTGCTTAAGAAGGAAGAGTCTTGAGAGTCTATGTATGGGCTGGCTTGGCTGCCATTTGGGGGACTTTGGGAGGGACTTATGACAAAGTCCTCACTTAGGACTTTCTGGAAACCATTTTCTGAGTTGATCGATGTGGCGTCTGACAACTCGCCCTCCCTCCAGCTCCACTTCGTAAGAAAGGGACCAGATGATTTGGTAATTTTACCAGGAACCCACAGATTCCCATATCCATAGTTTCTGGCCCATACCCAATTGCCCCCTTGCAGCCCCCTTGGGGGTTTTGGTTGAGAGGCTTCTGCTGCCACTCTATCTGGATTCAACCTGTCCAGTTTAGTGATCAGTCGCCTCCCCCAATGAAGTTATGCCGGACTTTTGCCTGTAGCAATGCAGGGCGTAGAATGTTGGCAGAGTAAAAAATCCGCCAGTCTGTGATGCCAGTCACGTGTTACGATGCATTTGAGTGATACCTTCATGGTCCTCACCATTCATTCAGCTTGACCATTAGAAGATGGGTGAAAGGGGGCAGATGTTGCATGTCTGATAAGATTTGCTCTTAGGAAGACTTGAAATTCAGCAGCAGTGAATTGGGCCCCATTGTCTGAAACTAAGACATCTGGCAACCCATGTGTGGCAAAGAGTTTTCTCAGCACCTGGATGGTCCTAGCAGTAGTCATGTTTGCAACTGGGATTACTTCCAGCCATTTGGAATGGCTGTCCACCACTATGAGGAAGAGCTGTCCCTGAAAGGCCCCAGCATAGTTTATGTGAATTCTAGACCAGGGAGTGTGTGTTTCTTCCCACCTGTGAACTGGGGCATGTGGCATCTCAGGCCTAGATTGCTGGCATGTATAACAACCATGTACCTGTGCCTCAATGTCCTTGTCAAGGCCAGACCACCAAAGGTAGCTTCTTGCTAAAGCTTTCATTCTGACAATGCCTGGATGGCCCTCATGTAATGATGGTAAAACCCTGTCTTTCAGTGAAGAGGGGATTATGACTCTGTTTCCCCATAGGATGCACCCCTTGTGAGCTGATAGCTCATGTCTTCTGGCAAAATACTTCTGAAACTCAAAGCCTGGGCTTTTATCTAACCACCCCGTGTGTACCCATGAAAGCACTCTACTAAGTGTTCTATCTGTAGCTGTTTCTGCAGCAATGTCCTCAGCATGGAGGGGAAATTCTGGTAGGTCCTGAATGGACAGAATTCTGGCCACAGGGGCCAGGTCTGGTTCCATTAGTGGCAGTGGAAGTCTGCTGAGGCCATCAGCATGGCCCATTTCTTTACCAGGTTTGTGAACCAATTTAAATGTGTATGCAGATAAGAAAATAGACCATCTCAACATTCTTGGGGAAAGTATGTGGGGTGGTTGTTTGTCTGTTGTTAAGAGTCCCAACAGGGGTTTGTGGTCTGTAAAGACCATGAAGTCCCTGCCATATAAATAATCATAGATTTTTTTTTATTCCAGCTACAATGGCTAGGGCCTCTGTCAATCTGAGTGTAGTTACGCTCAGCAGAGGACAATGTCTTTGAATAAAATTCAATAGGGACTTGTGTTCCATTCTTTTCTAAATGACTCAAGACTGCCCCCACCCCATACGGAGATGCATCACAAGATAAACAGACTGGTTTAGACTCCCTAAAATGAATTACAGTGGATTTAACTGACAATAGTGCCTTTAAGTCCTGGAAGCTTTTTTCATGGATGCTGGTCCATTTCCATGGAGCTTTCTTATCTAAGAGCCTGTGAAGAGGCTCTGCCAATGCGTCCTTGTTAGGCAGGAAGGCTTGTAGCTCTCCTTTGGATTTAGGACTAGGAGCCAATTGAATGGCCTTTACTTTGGATTCAGCAGGTGAATACCATTAGCATCAATTCAAAATCCTAGAAATTCTGTTGAAGGAACCCCAATACTAGATTTACTGTTCTTTAATTTGAGGCCTGCTTCTAGAAGCCTCTGTAAGACAGCCCTGAGCCTGCTGGCTAACACTTCTGTAGATTCTCCAGCAATAAGTAAAATATCAAAATAAGGGCAAACACCCTGAATGCCTTTAAGTGTGCATTCCATGATTCCCTGAAAAATGCCTGGAGCAACGCTAACTCCAAATTGTAAACACTTTACTTTGAAAGCCCCCCTGTGAGTCTCAATCATCTGAGCCGCGGCTGTGGCCTCATCAACTGGCAGTTGCTGATAGGCCTGTGCTAAATCTAATTTAGCAAAAATAGTGCCCCCTTGCAAAGAAGCTAAAATGTGGTTCACCACTGGAACAGGGTAAGCATGTTGTTTAAGGGCTTTATTAATTGTATATTTATAGTCTGCACATATTCTGATTTCTCCGTTGGCCAAAAGTGGAGTGACTATAGGAGTTTCCCACTCCCCACCATCAACTGGTTGTAAAACGCCCTGTTCTACAAGCTTGTCTATTTCTGAGTCAATTTTATGTTTGAGGGCAAAAGGGACCCTTCGAGGCTTAACCCTAATGGGAACTACGTTGGGATCTAGCTTGAATGAGATAGGCGGGCCTGTGTATGTTCCTAGGGCTGAATCAAAAACATCTGCAAAGTCCTCGCAAACTGACAAATGGTTTGCAGCTTGTGTCCAGTTGATACCAGTTATTTGAATGCCTAAAGAATCAAACCAATCGAGTCCTATGAGACTCGTTCTCTGGCCCCCTACTACTATGACATCCAGGTGCCCATAAAACCCCTTAAATTTTACAGCCAAGGTGGCTTCTCCCTTAACTTTGACTTGAGCATTTTGAAAGTCAGTTAAAATTATGTCAGAGGGCCTTAGCTTGGCCCATTTTCTACTGCGACTGCACACAAAATTGAAGGTGTCCTGGGAAATAATAGAGACAGCAGAGCCAGAGTCCAACTCCATTTTACAAGGAACTCCTTGTAGCTCTACCTGCAGTTTGAGTTTAGGTTTGAGGGGGCATCAGGCCCCAGTGCAGCATACACTTCTATGGCTTCTACAAAACCACACACTAAACGGACCCTGCGCCCGGGGACCTCTCCTGGTTGGATCTTCTGACTGGTGTTTGGGTGGCTGGTCCCTCTGGCGAGCTCTGCAAACCGCTGCAGTGTGCCCTGTTTTGCCGCAGGCCCTGCACGTGGCTGACCGGAATCTACAATCAGCACGTTGGTGGCTGCCACCACAACCTTTACATCTAGGTAAGAGAACTGCCTTGTAAGTGTTCTCTTGCTGTTTGCTGCTACAGTGCTGTGCGTCGGGTTGCTTGTGAAGCTTGTTGACTTCAGGATCTTCTTCCTCCGAAGATTCCTCTGAGCATTTGGTGTCCTCATGGTGGACTGTTTCATCTTGTTTCATTGGTTTGGTGGGCTGGACTGTTTGGACTGCACCCCCGGCGGCTTCATCTGCCATTACTTCACCTTGGGCTTCGATGAAGGTTAAATTTGGTCTGGCAAAAAGTCTTTGCTGGAGTGTTTGGTTCTGTAGTCACAGACGAGCTGGTCTCGCAGTCGCTCCTCTATGTCGGAAAATTTACAGAGGCGTGCAGCCTGCCTCAAGGCCACAATGTATTTGGATGCTGTTTTGCCGGGCTGCTGCATTTGCTGTTCAAACTTGAAATGTCAAGCAATCACCAACATCTTGGCTGGAAATGCTCTCACAGCTTTTTCTTGAGGTCCGCGTAGGAAACTGACTCCAGTGACGTCAGAGCGAAGAGGTTCTCGGCCAGGTTGAATGTATCTGGGCTGCACACACAGAGCAGCGTGGCAGCCTTCAGCCCATCTTCTGTGACTTGGTTTGCCCGGAGGTAGTTTTCTACCTGGGACAAGCAGGAAGTCCATCCCTCTGGATGCTTGACATCGAATTTGCGTAGTCTTCCAACTTTCGGCATTCTATCTTCGGCTGGTTCCTGCGGTTTTTGATCCTGCTTCTCCAAGGCCCAGGGACTGAATCCGCTGAGGACGTGGTCGCTAGCATGGCTTGCTAGCCGACCGTGGGGGGGGGAAATGCCTTTTCCTTCCAGATGTGAGCTGCCTCTCCCCTAGTGAACTTCATCTCTTTTGGAGAAGCAGGATCCCACCTTTGTCGCCAGTGTTGTGTAGTGAGTTCTTCGCGCAGGAAAGGAGATGAGGTGAGTGAGTTCAACAAAGCTCATGGTTTATTGCCTGCAGGATCTGAACTGACAATTGGGCTGCAGCTTGCAGCAATTTATAGCCTGGCCCCTAGGCAGCAGCCAATAGGTTTAAAGCAACCCATTGCCACCTAGGGGCAGCCAATAGCAGCAGTGGAGACCTGGAGTCTGGGTTGCTGGAGAGCCATTAACTGCTCCAGTTTACCACGTGGTGTTACAATTGAGCCCAATACATAACACTTTTAATATTTAATGAATGCTAAACTCTTTTTCTTCCTTTTAACGAAATTAATGTTAGTGGCTCTAAAGGGGAAAAAAATAAGCACATGCTTGCTTGTAAACCAAACCTGCCATGGAATTAAAAATCTCATTTGCCTGTGCTAATGTTATTGTAATAATTATAAGAAAATGCCTATGCTGATGTTATTGTAATAATTAAAATAAAATGTATGGATTGTGAATGATTTGCCCATAAATTAATGTAAAGTTTATGAACAAATTAAGGAAAGTATTTCTTTTCTGTTTAAACTATTCTTTATGTATTTGGTTATCTTTACACTTAACTACCTTAGTGTAAATCAGCCATGTTAAACTGCTGGCCCACGGGCCGGATGCGTCATGCCAAAACCACGCCCACCCCATTGCCAGCAATGGGAAAAAAGTCCCGATATGTCGTGAGATGTCACGTGATGTCACAAGTTTGACACGCTTGGTTTAAATTGAAGAGGCTGTACAATGACCTTTTTAAATTATAGTACTCCACAATGCAATACTTCACTAATGGACTAAAAATACAACAAAAGAGACAGTGTTTAATCCAACTGCTTTTTAGAAATATTTTGATGAGTCCAGGTATTAGCATCTAATTACACCATGCTAATGCATATCTATGACTTGAGGCTTTTTAAAATCATAATTAAGTTAAGGTAAAATGTGTAAAATGCTTACATTTAAAATGTAAGCTTAACACTGTGCATACTGATAGTACTATCACTAGAAGATGTTCATTATTTTGTTCCTCTTCCATCAGTAGTAAACCTCATGAAGCCAATTTCAATTGAAGTCTTTAACTGCTTGTCTTCTATATATGCTTCAGTCGGAAATGCTGTCTTAAAATATTCCTGCTGGATTTCAATCTCTACTTCCTCTTTGGCCAGGTGTTTTCTCTGGATTATGGCTATTTGAGCTCCAGAACTGATGAATTTCCCTATTCATTCCCTGCTCCCTATTTTTCTCTCCCATCCATGCCAGGAAAGCACCAGCCCTTTTCTGAGAAAACCCCAACTCCTGCTAGTTTCACCCATTTAAAAAGGGATGAGGGGAAGATTCCCCTCCTGAACTAGAAAAAAATCCTAGCAGCAAGCAAGGTAGGAATGGATTGGCAGCAGAAGTCAAGATGGGAGATGGGGGCATTTGTCCCTAAAGTTCACAGCATCCAGCTGGATCAGAGATACAGAGACTTCTGTATCAAACAGAAAGAACTGCAGATGGACTGGTCTGGGGAAAAGTGTGTGATCTATTAGACCTATGCCCATCACAATTGGTATCCATCTCATCTTTGAACCTTTGTATTCAGTCCCTAAATGCCTGCTGATTTTTCTTCTAATACCTGCAACATATTACAATGAACTAGCATGAATGGGAGAAGAAATACAGAAGGATTGGATTATTTATTTATTTATTTATTTATTTATTTATTTATTTATTTATTTATTTATTTATTTATTTATTTGGATTTGTATACCGCCCTTTCCCGAAGGACTCAGGGCGGTTTACAGGGTAATTAAAACAAGAAATACAAAAGTTAAAAAACAATTAAAAAGATTACAACAGTCCCTGAAAAAGTAAAAACCCCTAATTAAAATTAAAATTAAAATTCTCAGCCTGGGCCAGAGAGCTCGAAGAGCCAGGTCTTCAGGTCCCGGCAGAATGAACGGAGGTCGGGGGTAGTCCTCAGCTCCACGGGCAGCTGGTTCCAGAGGGCAGGCGCACCCACAGAGAAGGCCCTCCCCCTGGGTGTTACCCGCCGGCAATCTTTTACCGGCGGCACCCTGAGAAGACCCTCCCTGTGGGAGTGCACTGGACGAAGGGAACTTGATGCCGGCAGCAGGTGTTCCCTCAGATATCCCGGACCCAAGCCATTTAGGGCTTTATAGGTCATTACCAGAACCTTGAATCTCACCCGGAGGGCAACCGGAAGACAATGCAGCTCGCGGAGTAGAGGTGTTACATGGGAGTATCGGGAAACCCCCATCATGATTATGCATTTGCACTGATTTTATTAACATTACGTAGGATGTTTCAACCCCTTCATGGATTACTGCCTTGTCGTGGCGAAGGGGCTTGCGTAATTCAATGAAGCTATGAGCTATGCCGTGCAGGGCCACCCAAGACGGACAGGTCATAGCAGAGAGTTCTGACAAAACGTGATCCACTGGAGAAGGAAATGGCAACCCACTCCAGTATCTTTGCCATGAAAACCCTATGGACAGTACCAAAAGGCAAAACGATATGACGCTGGAAGATGAGCCCCTCAGGTCGGAAGGTGTCCAATATGCTACTGGGGAAGAGCAGAGGGCTAGTACTAGTAGCGCCAGAAAGAATGAAGCGACTGGGCCAAAGCCGAAAGGACGCTCAGCTGTGGATATGTCTGGTGGTGAAAGGAAAGTCCGATGCTGTAAAGATTTTTTCTCCATAGGAACCTGGAATGTAAGATCCATGAATCAAGGAAAGCTGGACGTGGTCAAACAAGAGATGACAAGACTGAACATTGACATCTTAGGTATCAGCGAACTAAAATGGACAGGAATGGGTGAATTTAATTCAGATGACCATCAGGTATACTACTGCGGGCAAGAATCCCTCAGAAGAAATGGAGTAGCCTTCATAGTCAATAAAAGAGTAGGAAAAGCAATACTGGGATACAATCCTCAAAATGACAGAATGATCTCAGTTCGAATCCAAGGCAAACCATTCAATATCACAGTAGTCCAAGTCTATGCCCCAACCACCGGTGCTGAAGAGGATGAAATTGACCGGTTCTATGAAGCCCTACAGCACCTTATAGAACTAACACCAAAAAATGATGTTCTTATCATCATGGGGGATTGGAATGCTAAAGTAGGAAGCCAAAAGATAACCGGAATAACAGGCAAGTTTGGCCTTGGAGTACAAAATGAAGCAGGGCACAGGCTGATAGAATTTTGTCAAGAGAATACGATGGTCATAGCAAACACCCTTTTCCAACAACCCAAGAGACGGCTCTACACATGGACATCACCAGACGGTCAACACAGAAATCAGATTGACTATGTACTCTGCAGCCAAAGATGGAGAAGCTCTATACAGTCAATAAAAACAAGACCAGGAGCTGACTGTGGCTCAGACCATGAGCTTCTTGTTGCAAAGTTTAAGCTTAAACTGAAGAAAGTAGGGAAAAGCACTCGGCCAGTCAGGTATGAATTAAATCATATCCCTGTTGAATATACAGTAGAGGTGACAAATAGATTTAAGGAATTAGATCTGATAGACAGGGTGCCTGAAGAACTATGGACAGAGGTTCGCAACATTGTACAAGAGGTAGCAACCAAAACCATCCCAAAGAAAAAGAAATGCAAGAAAGCAAAATGGCTGTCTGAGGAAGCTTTGCAAATAGCTGAGGAAAGGAGGGAAGCAAAAGGCAAGGGAGAAAAAGAAAGATACGCCCAATTGAATGCAGAATTCCAGAGAATAGCTAGAAGAGATAAGAATGACCTCTTAAATGAACAGTGCAAAGAAATAGAAGAAAACAATAGAATAGGGAGGACCAGAGATCTTTTCAAGAAAATTGGAAAGATGAAGGGAACGTTCAATGCAAAAATGGGCATGATAAAGGACCAAAATGGCAGGGACCTAACAGAGGCAGAAGAGATTAAGAAGAGATGGCAAAATTACACAGAAGAACTATACAAGAATGAGCTTAACGTCCCTGATAATCACAATGAGGTGGTCACTGACCTCGAGCCAGACATCCTAGAATGTGAAGTGAAGTGGGCCTTAGAAAAGCTGAGCAACAACAAAGCTAGTGGAGGTGACAGTATTCCAGCTGAGCTATTCAAAATCTTAAAAGACGATGCAGTAAAAGTGCTACACTCAATTTGCCAGCAAATTTGGAAAACTCAACAGTGGCCACAGGATTGGAAAAGATCAGTTTACATTCCAATTCCAAAGAAAGGCAGTGCCAAAGAATGTTCAAACTATCGCACCATTGCACTCATTTCTCATGCTAGTAAAGTTATGCTTAAAATCCTACAAGCTAGACTCCAGCAGTATGTGGATCGAGAACTACCAGAAGTACAGGCAGGATTTCGAAGAGGCAGAGGAACTAGAGATCAAATTGCCAACATACGCTGGATCATGGAAAAAGCTAGAGAGTTCCAGAAAAACATCTACTTCTGCTTCATTGACTATGCTAAAGCCTTTGATTGTGTGGATCATAACAAACTGTGGCAAGTTCTTAAAGAGATGGGAGTACCAGAACATCTTATTTGTCTCTTGAGAAACCTATATGCGGGCCAAGAAGCAACAGTGAGAACTGGACACGGAACCACTGATTGGTTCAAAATTGGGAAAGGAGTCCGGCAAGGCTGTATACTGTCGCCTTGCCTATTTAACTTATATGCAGAGCACATCATGAGAAAGGCAGGGCTAGATGAATCAAAAGTTGGAATTAAGATTGCTGGAAGAAATATCAACAACCTAAGATATGCAGATGATACCACTCTAATGGCAGAAAGTGAAGAGGAACTGAAGAGTCTCTTGTTGCGAGTGAAGAAGGAGAGTGCAAAAGTTGGGTTGAAACTAAACATTAAGAAAACTAAGATCATGGCATCCGGCCCTCTTAATTCCTGGCAAATAGATGGGGAAGAAATGGAGGTAGTGACAGATTTTATTTTCCTGGGCTCCAAGATCACTGCAGATGGGGACTGTAGTCAAGAAATTAAAAGATGCTTGCTCCTAGGGAGGAAAGCCATGGCAAATCTAGACAGCACACTAAAAAGCAGAGACATCACCCTGTCAACAAAAGTGCGTATAGTCAAGGCTATGGTCTTCCCAGTTGCAATGTATGGCAGTGAAAGTTGGACCATAAGAAAGGCTGAGCGCAAAAGAATTGAGGCCTTTGAACTCTGGTGCTGGAGAAGACTCCTGCGAGTCCCTTGGACTGCAAGGCGATCAAACCGGTCAGTCCTAGAGGAGATCAACCCTGACTGCTCTTTAGAAGGCCAGATCCTGAAGCTAAAACTCAAATACTTTGGCCACCTAATGAGGAGGAAGGACTCACTGGAGAAGAGCCTAATGCTGGGAAAGATTGAGGGCAATAGAAGAAGGGGACGACAGAGAATGAGGTGGCTGGATGGAGTCACTGAAGCAGTAGGCGTGAGCTTAACTGGACTCCAGAAGATGGTAGAGGACAGGAAGGCCTGGAGGAACATTGTCCATAGGGTCGCGATGGGTCGGACACGACTTCGCAACTAACAACAACAAGGATGTTTCAAAACTAAAATTTATTGTCCTAAAATATAGGTGTACTACACTATACAAAATTGTATGATTCTGCATCTTCCGTAGCACAAAATACAGTTCTGGAGAATAGAAATTAAAGATCATGGGCCAAGGAGAAGCTAAATCCTTTTAGCAGGAATAAGATTATGCTACTTTTGAAATCAGGTAGAAATACCACCAATTCCATATGATGGACAAGGCTGATTATTGGATATGGTGCCTTCCCAGTTGGAATAAATGCCAATTCAATTTTTTATCAAGCTTTTAATTTTTGCAGTAATTAACAATGATGATATAATCAAATACATGATTTCTCACATATTAATGTGCACAACTGACAACCCCCCCCCATTACACATTCAATCAAAATTCAAATCACGTTTAGTGGAACATGTTTTAGGCAGTAAAATAAAGAAGGTCTGTAGAAACCACAATAAAGATCTCTAATGAGTTTTCCCTGCCATGCAAAAATTACTCTGTCAGTAGAAAGAGCACACAAATTAAAGCAAATACTTAATAAAGAAGACAACTGATTCTCATCTTATTTAATAGGATGTCTTGAAGCATTACTAGGCTGAAACACCAGAATAACTAAATATTTCTCTACATTGAACAAAGAAAAGGGATTCCAAGTACACCAGGCAGAGAGTTTTTGTACATGTTGGTAGCTATATGAAGTAGTTTTAAAAAACATTTTTGGAAAAATTGAAAGCTTTTGCTCTAGTTATTTTAGCATCACATGTTAGATGCAAATATGTTGGAAGCTACTTCTTTTAATTAACTATCCTTATAAATGAAACAAATATTTCTCGAGCCTGATCTTGTAACTGTTCTTAAAATTACTGTCTTATACATAATGAAATAAATATTGGCTGGGTTTTATTTTTTAAGAATAAAATATGTAATCACTTTATTTTAGTTTCCTTTTGATTTCCTGCAAAAAAAAAATTTTCAGATCAGCTATTTTTTTCATGTCAAAACACTCTGTATGTAATCAGGTAAGTATCACAAAAAGAATTATATTATCCCTTTCCCCTAAAGTACTAGTTTACTACATATCAGGATTTAATATATGCTATAAATATATACACTACTAAATCAGGAGTCCACTGACCCAAGTTCGGTGACTTCAGTGTGTTTCCCTATTTCAAATATGCAGGCCAACATTCCTTATCTTGAATGTAGCTGGTGTGATAGTAGCCAAGTTTTCTGAACACTTTTTAATATATTTTATGAATACAATTGAATGAAAACATCCAGCCATCAATATGTTGATGAACTATATCCATGCATATCTATCCATTGGCCATATTGGTTGAGACACTGGGAGTTGTAGTTCAGTAATTTAAGGAAGATACCTCTAGGAAAAAAATGTTAATGGTAGAAGGACTAATTGGGAGCTTGACAACAAGATTTGGTTGCTTCTACCAGCTGTCCCATTTGCCCATGTCAAAGAGAATGTTGTGTTTAATCTTGTTCTTCCAGCTGTTCAGCTGTCTAGAGGAATTACAGTGTGAATGAGGGTGACCAGTTAGTTCAGTATGTGGAAGTTGGAGAAGATTTTCTTCTGATAGGTTGTGTAAAGTGCCTTGTGATTACTGTTTCATCTCTCTAGCAACTAATTTATTTTTTATTTAGTTTAGACAAAGAGTTTTATTGTTGGAATGTTGTATTATCAAATATTGAAAGAAATGCTTAGCAACGTAATGCTGATATTATTGGTACTGCTTATTGTTACTCAGTTGTTTTCTGCTCATTTGAATTACAAGATGTTTTAAAGGAACTGCAGGAGAGTTAATACAGTCTGATGGATTTATTTTGCTAGAATTTAAATTGCTTATTCTACTCAAAAGAGATTCACACAGTTTACAACTTGAAAATGTGGCATGTAAATAAATTGACTGGGACAAGCTGAGTCAATTGATCCCCATTTTTAACTAAAGTAACATATACAGATAGTTTATATTCTTCTTCTTTTTTATTGAACATATTAGATGAGAAGTTTTTAAAGGACGTATAAGAGCAAATTTCAAATAAGAAGAAAAGTTTAAAATAGTTTAAAATATGATAAATTCTGCTTTTATATAAAATATATTAATCACTTTTAATATTGTAAAATATATCTTTTTAATACTACTAAAACAGAAATCAAAAACCTTTATTGAATTTTAAACTAAAAATATCTGATTAACATAATGTCAACTCTACAACGAACCTGGCTGAAGCCATCTTGCTCATTTTAGGTTGCCACAAGAATCGGAGGGGGAAAATGGAGGTTTTCTGATAGTCTAAACAATTCTCTGTCCTGTGGGAACCAAGGTCATTCCCACTAGTTGGACTGGGGAGTTGGGCATACTGTAAGAAAGCCTGCCAAACTATTCTATTGGGAAACATAGTGGATTGCATAGTATTGGAGTGGGATGTTTAATAAAATGAAATGAAATGAAAATGAATGAACTTTGTAATAGTGTAACTCTTTGGAGGGAAAGTCAGACTTGGTTTCACTTTTGATTGTGCTGATACTTTGTAACCAATAAACATGTTCTTTGAGGAAATCCCTAGCCTTGGAGTTCTGTTTTATCTGGTCTCATCTACCAGAACCACAACACATAATAAACTACAATACATTAAGACTATACAAGAGATGTATTTTTCCATAAAATTAAAGTGTTAAATCTAAAAAGAACCCTCAGTTTTGAGGTGTGTTTTTGTACCTGTATAAAATTATAATACAAGTAGAATTAAATTCATCAGATTTGCTTTTAAATTACAAAGTTATTGTCATTTTAAAGGTTTATTTAGCCATTCCAGCCAATTCTTAGCAATGATTACCATTTTTTTTAAAAAAGTATGACTGCACAAATTCTCACCAAATTGTTGGCATAGGGAAAACAGAAAAACTAAGTAAATTGTTACTGGAATTATGTTTGTAGATATTGCTTCCATACAAATAAAGGATATATAAGAATGTGGCATAATTATATACTATAGTAAGCTTTCCTTGAACTTTGCAAATATCACATGTATGGAAATCATTCTAAAGCTTGGCATTTATCTAATACTTTGTCCTGCCATTCAAGTCATTTAATACATTAACAGAAATTCATATCTCTCTGCTTATCTTCCAAAATGATAAATGCCATTTTTTGCCAACAATACCCAAACATGTCCATTTCAAAAGAAATTGGGACATCAATTTGATAAAAATGAATTTTAAAATGAAAGGTTAATATTGTTCATCAAGAGATTTAGTCTCCTGAGACATGAACATGGACAGCAATTTCTTTTCTTGCAAATGTAAATCAGTGCACCATTAGAAAAATACCTGTGCCCAACAATTTCTTTATGAATAGTCACTTTTAATTTTCTAATTATCAGTGTTGCTTTTTTCTCAATTTCATTTCTCTGCTCATATTACATGCCTTTCCCAGCTGTACTTGCAACTTGTGATAACACTCTGTGCATCTCAAGAAAAAATGTGTGCTTTAATAAATGTGCCAGCTTTTAAGTTGCAATAAAGCTTAATATGAGAACTTTTCCAGATCTTGTTCAGGATGTATGAATTGGTTTCACTGTCTTAAATCCAAAGTTTGTTCCATAAATCTATAAGGAGAAAACTATAACATTTGGAGAAAATCTATAATCCAAAGACCATCTCTTCCAATCTACAAGTAGTCCAAAAAAGGAAAATGACATTGTATGATTTAAAATTTGAATTTGAATTTGAATTTTATTGAATTTATATACCGCCCTTTCCCGTAGGACTCAGGGCGGTTTACAGGGTACTTGAAACATCGATACAAAAATTAAAAACGATTAAAAAGAGTAAATTAAATCCCTGAAAAATATAAAAACCCCAATTAAAACTCTCAGCCTGGGCCGGAAAGATCAAAGATCCAGGTCTTCAGGTCCTGGCAAAATGAATGAAGGTCGGGGGCAGTCCTAAGCTCTGCGGGCAGCTGGTTCCAGAGGGGAGGTACACCGACAGAGAAGGCCCTCCCCCTGGGTGTTATCCACCGGCAATCTTTTACCGGTGGCACCCTGAGAAGGCCCTCCCTGTGGGAGCGAACAGGACAAAGGGAACTTGATGCAGGTGTTCCCTCAGATATCCCGGACCCAAGCCATTTAGGGCTTTATAGGTCATCACCAGCACCTTGAATCTCACCCGGAGGGCAACCAGAAGCCAATGCAGCTCACAGAGTAGAGGTGTTACATGGGAGTGTCGGGAAACCCCCATCACAACTCGTGCAGCCACATTCTGCAGCAGCTGAAGCCTCAAGGGCAGCCCCATGTAGAGAGCGTTGCAGTAGTCTAAACGGGAGGTCACGAGCGCATGAGTGACTGTGCGTAGGGCATCTTGGTCCAGGTAGGGTCGCAACTGGCACACCAGGCGAACCTGGGCAAAAGCCCCCCTGGTCACGGCTCCTACTGTATATGGTCTTCAAAATTGAGCTGTGAATCCAGGAGGATGCCCAAGTTGTGAGCCCTATCAATGGGGGGTAACACCTCACCCCCCAATCGTTAAAGATGGAATAGGCTGGTTGACCCGTGATGCCGGTATGCACAGCCACTCAGTCTTGGCAGGATTGAGACGAAGCCTGTTTCTACCCATCCAGACCCGGACCGCCTCCAGGCAATGGGACATCATGGCAAGGGCATCACTGGGTTGGTTTGGGGTGGAGAAAAAAGTTGGGTATCATCAGCATACTGATGATACCCCACCCTGAAACCACGAATGATCTCATCCAGCGGCTTCATATAGATGTTGAACAGGAAGGGAGAGAGAACCGACCCCTGAGGAACTCCACAAACGAGAGGCCTTGGGACAGATCTCTGCCCTCCCGTCAACACCGACTGCGAGCAGCCCAGGAGATAGGAGGAGAACCACCGTAGAACGGTGCCTCCCACTCCCAACCCCCTGAGACGCCGCAGTAGGATACCATGGTCGATGGTATCAAAATATGAACTGAACAAGAATTTTTTCTCCAATCCTTTCTCCTTGCCTATGCTTAACCAATCAGATTGAAAACACTGTCCCAATAACTTTATTGAACCTTACTTTTGTGATCTGATCCCTTTGTTTATTATTTTGGACAAGTAAAAAAGTAGCTTCAAGATTCATTCTCATATAAGATGAATAAGACCAAGTTGATACATTTTTCCATTATTCCATGAATATATTTGTACATATTTTCAAAGTAATTGCAAGCTGAAAGGTATGAATTTCTAAGCATTTACCAATTTAAATATTTGAATTAATTTTCATAGGTGATGTCTGTTTAATTAACATTAGCACAATTTGTAATGTACATGCATAAAATCTGGTCATTGCTAAGTGCATACACTGTTCCTTAATCCAAGAAAGATACGTGTAGAGAAAAACAAAGATTGAGCCATGGCCTGAAACCTAAAAATGTCTTGCTATAATTCTTAGATTAACTGCTTGATTTGATGCAAAGTTCATCTTGGTTTAATAGGTGATAAATGCTTTGAAACTAGTTTATGAAGATGCTGAACACCCAAAGACAAAAAAAAAGGATGGAAATACAACCCATCCCAAAGTCTTGATAAGCCCTGCCTAAAGTCTCTTTTTCTCTTGGTTTCTTTTGTAAGATAGATCAATCGAAAACTGTAGAGTTTATATGATATTGGCAGCCCTAGATCTACCATTCAGCCTAATCAGTTAAATCAACTCAAATAGATTATAGAATCTATTTGAATCATAAAAGCAAAATGTTGCTTACTCATTTCATATTTTATGTTTTCATTACTGGGAATAGAAAAATTGACTCTGAAATTTTTTGCTTCAAGTACTAAAATAATTTCCCTGGCTTTAGTTCCTCTGCATAGATGGAAGGGTAGGGGGTGATCAGAAGTTCTACTTTAGAGGCTAAAATGGCTTTGGAGACCCCTGAATATTTAGGTTTATTTCAGAAGATATAAAATGGGCAAAAACAAAAAGCAGCTGCTTCTACAAAATAACAGGATAAATGCTTCATAACCAGGAGCAGTCCAAAAATGACTTCCCATCTTTTAAACCATCCTTATTTATTTTGGTCCCAATATCTTCTTTGTTCTATTTTTCCAAAAGACCTGACTTTTATCATCCAAGATGTCTTCCGGGAAGCTCTCTCTCATAAATAGAAATCAACCCAAGCATTTGGCCAGTATAATAGGTCTACTCCATATTCCATAGTCTATTAGTATCCTATCTGATGCTAACAGAATTTTTCTATTAAATGTTCAGATTGGATCCTGCGCCATTAAACATTTAGTCTGACTCTCTTTGCTGTTACAATTGTGGAAATTTATCTTAATACAACAAAGAATGCATACACCAAAATTAATTATAGTTAGGAGAAAGCTAATTAGAAATAATATGTAATATTCCATTTTTTTGCCCACTGGCAGAAATAAGAGAAAAAATAATGCCCTTCTTTTTGATAGTTCATTAAATATGAGCTAAGTATGGTTAAGTATGGAAAAAGGGACGCGGTGGCTCAGTGGGTTAGGACGCTGAGCTTGTTGATCAGAAGGTCAGCAGTTTGGCGGGTCAAATCCCGAGTGCTGTGTAACAGAGTGAGCGCCTGTTACTCGTCCCAGCTTCTTCCAACCTAGCAGTTCAAAAGCACGTAAAAATGCAAGTAGAAAAATAGGGACCACTACGGTGGGAAGGTAACAGCGTTCCGTGAGCCTTTGGCGTCTAGTCACGCTGGCCACATGACCATGGAGATGTCCTCGGACAAACGCTGGCTCTTCGGCTTTGAAACGGAGATGAGCACTGGCCCCTAGAGTTGGAAACGACTAGCACGCATGTGCGGGGGAACCTTTACCTTTACCTTTATGGTTATGAAAGGAAAAAATGGGATGTTGTTCAGAGGAAGGAAGATGTAAATGCAACTCCAGCTGTGCTAACAGCAGCACAATGACCCACAACTATCTTATGTGAAATGAATGTCTGAATCAGATTATCATGTAAGAAACAGCTGCTGCATCTTTAGATAAAAGAACTGGGAGAGGGAAGTAAGTTAAAGCAAAACCAAACATCAAAATGAAGAAAGTATCTGTTATAGCACCTTCTATTTGTTTCTGTCAGAACTGTCAGCCACAGATCTTAAAAGGGGAATTGGAAGCTATACTGCATGGCAGACAATTATATGCTACTGGCAAAAGCCTATGGAATTTATTTTCACTACTTTCTGATGAGTTTTTATGGGCATTTTTGGGAAATGTACAACATGTGAAGGTCTTAAAGAAAACTGGTATTCAATTTCACAGTAGGCTCTTTCAAAAGCAATTTTATTTTCTGCTTTCCTAGTTTATTATGTTTGAGTGTGTGCTTTAATTTGTAATTTGGATGTTCTTTGAGGTTATATTGTCATGAAAGAATTCTAAACAAGTATTAGATATTGTACATATGCATAAACCTGAAGGACTAAAATGATGTTTGTGTTCATTATAAGACTTCCTAACCATAAAAAACCATACAAATAGCCAAAAGGTTGCCTTCATTGGATAGCTTAAAATAAGCATAATTCTAACATTCCTCTTGTAGTAATCATAAATTTTAAAAATGCTTTCTAGCTTCAATGTGGCAATGAAAAGCAATGCAGTATTGTTGAAGCTGTTTCTGAGTATGGCTGCTTATGTAAAACTAACCTTTCAGTAAATTAAAGCATATCTAAGTATTTTAAAATATTAACTACATAGGAATATTCATAAAAACTGCAGATTCATAAAAAAGTGCATCCCTTCAGCTCTCACCATAAGAGGGAATGTTTAATAGCATACAAAAATGTATATTCAGTTTTAAAACAAGGATGCTTGATCTTTAAAAGTTACATTTTATTGGTAAGCATATTTATGCAAATTTAATGAAATTTGCTACATGATCAGTCAACTGAGATTTCTTTGATTGAATGAAATATCATGCATTAGAAAAGAGTACAATAGAGAATATCATTAATCTTTTCCACTATACCATCAACTGATTATGCTTTATTAGAAATAAATCCTTTTCAGTATGGTTGCTGATTGTTCTAGCCATCTTGTTGTTTTATAGAAATAAGATATTTATATGTTGACTTTTGCTCTGAATGTCTTACTGTATATCATTAATAAAATGCCATAATTACAAATAAAATCTACACCATCAAATTATATTAAGCAATAAGTGTATATATAATAAACCTATCAAATCTATCAAAATTCAGTGAGGTAAAGATAGCTTTAAATATATTCAGTTTAATCTACTTCATTAATATTTAAATTTAGCCTTGTCAAATTTTATTTTCTTGTTTTCTACAATTTCTTGATTTTTATATGGTTTAATAATTTCTTCAGTAATTTTAGTTTAGTTTAATAGTTTCTCCAGTAATTTTTATGTTAAAATACTTTTGATTTTTACATTAACGGCAGATATCACAATCTTATTGGAAAGAATAAAACATTTTTGTTTTATAATAAACAAAAATGACAGAAGGGTCACTGCTAAGCTCCAGAGGTACAGCCTAATCTTACATAATAAACAAAGTAAAACGTTGAGATTCAGCAACATTAAAGTTTTGTTGTTTACAATGTTTGTGAAACATTGACATTAATTCACTCATGTCCACTTATATATCTTCTGCCCACAAATGAGTTGGCCAAGCTCAACCTGGATTTAGGGAAGACAGCCAAATGGCACAGGTGAGACTCTGGATGAAGGGATTTTACGATAGAAATCTCTACAGCATGTTCTCTTTATTCTTTGCCAATCAGCAGCATCTGCCATACATTCTTTGCCATATCACTTCAGCCTTTAAGGTTCCTGAGTCAAATGTGACTTACTGCCTGAATTGATTAACATTTTTATCTCTAGTTTGTTGTGCTCCAGTCCCTCTCTGATTTGATTTGATGAATTGATTCCTGGTACTATGCATCAGTGCATAAACGTAGCATGTACCCAGCTGCAGATTCTTTATTCCATTCCCAGCTAGTGATAAACTGTTTTATTTTCCCATTCCACTTCCCTATGAGTATAATTATTATTAGTGCCAAGTTGCTTATTGTCTTTCAAAGTCCAGGAAATACAATTTCTTCCAGCCAAACTTTTAGCACCAAATATTCAATCTTTTTTTTTCATTCTAGAATTCTTTATAGTTCCTTACTGTGAACCTGTAGCCAGAACCCTAATTCTACATAATTCCTTAAGAAGTGGAATCCCGATTGTGACATCAAACAATAAAATACAAATCATTGTATTGTGAGACACATCTAGTTGTTTCCAGAGCCAGAATAATTCTTAAATTAGGACTTTAAAATATGCTAACCAGCTCATGGACACATGATGAAACAAAAAAATAAGTTTACATACAGAATAATCACTACATGCCCAAAGAAAAATGATTGTATGAGCAAGTTGTAAAAAACATTAATTAGAAGTTTCTAAATGCACTAGTTTCATATTGAAAAACTATTGAACTCTTAAAACTATAAGAGAAATTTAAACTAACTCTCCTTTTAAACCTCTATTTCCCTGCTGATTCAAGATTTTGTATTTGGCTAATCTAACAGCATGCCAAGGGAATACAGGAAAACAGACTTTTTACAGGTGCTGTTGTGAGAATTTTAAAAAGTGAAGCGCAGTTGTGACTTTCAGTGCTTGGGGCAAATAGTAAGGATTAGAGCAGCAAATGATCACAATTATGTTGAGACAGGAGAAGGGTTTATCAGTTCAAAAAAGAAAGTTCTACAGCAGAAACCAATATGGGGAACTGTCCATAATGAAGATAATCAAACACAGAAGCAAGATTGCTGGATGAGAATCACAACCATAAGCATAACACAGAGAAAATATTTTCATTACTAGAACTCAAACTACTTTTTTAAGCTTCTTGTAAGTGAAACAGGCTCTGATGTTCAGGTAGAGAATAAAAGGCCATGAAGAATGAGACATAATGGATTCATAATATTCTTGACTGACCAGAATTTGGAATAAATGCAAGTTCTCTTGATGTTCCAAAAATAAAACAAATTTTGTAGCCTAGAACTCATCAGAAATTGTAGATACAGTTTGGCTATATAAGAATCTTTATGGAATAAACAGCCACTGATATTTATAGAAATATGTGCCTCTTTTATCTTGAGTAGTTCAAACCCACACGTATTTCATCCTACTCTTTTCATTGATCAAATATATATTTTCATATCACTTGTTGACCTGGAAGCTAAGTGTTTACATGATTTCCAACCACTGCTTGCATAAAAGGAAGAGAGAATGAAGTTAGGCCCTATAAGACAACAAAATCAGGGTAACAAATGACCATTACTATATATGTGTACAACCAAATCCATTGGCTTGTGACGTATGCTATCTGTCAGGAACATGGAGCAGGGAGATGATAGAAAACTTACAACTATTGTCTGCTACAGGGATACCCAACCCCTGGTCCGTAGACCGGTACTGGACCAAGGCATGCCAGCAATCAGTCCACACAAACAAGCAAAGCCCCATCTGTTGGATGCAGGCAGCACACAAAACTATGCACTCTCTGGTCCATGGAAAAACCTTACTCCACAGAACTGGTCCCTGGTGCCCAAAAAGTTGGAGACCTCCAGTCTAATATATATTTGTGTAGCAAGCCATAGAAAAGAGCTTGGAAAAACAAAGAAAACATTAGAAAGAAAACTACTGGCAATCCTTAATCTCCTGGAGTAAAAGAGGAGAAAAGGGAAAACGGGTTTTCAAAATTCAGTTACTATACCTATATCAATAAATCAATCAGAATAGAGTTGGAAGGGACCTTGCAGGTCTTCTAGTCCAGCTGCCTGCTCAAACAGGAGATCCTATATCATTTCAGATAAGTGGCTGTCCAACCTCTTCTTAAAAATCTCAAGTAATGAAGCACCTACAATGTCTGAAGGCAAGCTGTTCCACTGGTTAATTGCCCTCCCTGTTAGGAAGTTTCTCCTTAATTCCAGGTTGCTTCTTTCCTTGATTAACTTCCATCTGTTGTTTCTTGTCTTGCTTTCTGGTGTTTTGGGAAATAAATTGATCCCTCCTCCTTGTGGCAGCCTCTCAAATATTAAATTACTGCTATCATGTCCTTCTTTTCTCTAGACTGGCCATTCCCAAATCCTGCAACTATTCTTCATATGTTTTAGTCTCCAGGCCTTTAATCATCTTATTTGATCTTCTTTGCACTTTTTCCAAAGTCTCAACATCTCTTTTTGTGATGTAGTATCCAAAACTGGATGCAGTATTCCAGATGTGGTCTTACTAAGGCTTTATAAAGCGGTATTAATGCTTCACGTGATTTTGATTCTATGCCTCTGTTTATACAACCAAGGATTGTATTAGCTTTTTTGGCTACTGCCACACACTGCTAATTCATGTTTAAGTGATCGTCTACTAGGACTCCAAGGTCCCTCTCACAGTTACTGTCTTTGTGCCAGGTTTCACCTAATCTGTACTTGTACCTTTGATTTTTCCTGCTCAGGAAAACCTTGCTTTTCTCCACATTAAATATCATTTTGTTAGATAGGGCCTATTGTTCAAGTCTGTCAAAATCCTTTTGGATTCTGAACTTGTGTTCTGGATTGTTGGTTCCTGCCAGCTTAGTGTCATCTGCAAATTTGATGAGATCCCCTTCTATTCCCTCTTCTAAGTCATTTATGAAGATATTGAAGAGTACTGGGCCTAACACAGAACCTTGTGGTACCCCAGTGCTTACTTCCCTCCATGTAGATGTAGTACCATTAAAGACTACTCAGTGAGTACGGTTTGTCGGCCAGTTACAAATCCATCTGGTGCTGATGCTGTCTATCCTACATTTTTCTAGCTTAACAAGAAATATATATCAATATACAGTATACCAGTCTTTCTGGATGGGTCTGTTTCTTGATCCGGCTTACTTCAAAGGATTAACATTAGTGATAATGAAGGCAAATAATTCATTTGTATCATTCACATATTTTCAAAATTATAGAAAAAAAACTTAGTATTTCATCCAACTGATGAAAAGAACCAGGAAATGAAAGAAGTCAATACCAGTCTGCAGTGTTCACAGTGGAGATTTGTTATCTGGGACCATTATCTAGATGGTAGACTGATGTTTTGTTAAAGCAGGTTGAGCTTATTTAGTACAGCTTTAAGTCAAATCCTGGTTGTGGGGAATTGGAAATAAAAACCCTGATGTAAGGACCTTGCATAAAGACATGCACACTGTAGAAAGTGGATGTGTTACTGAAACTTAATAAATCATTGAAAAATCACAAAAATATTACCTCATAAACTTCATAGTGTTCATTATCTCTACACTAATGTTCAGAGGAAGAAATATGAATTGGATAATCTTGAGCTCTTGGAAAGCAAATGTGATTTAATAACTGGAATGAAACTTTGCAAGATGGCTCCCATGACTAGAATACTTCAGTTGAAAGATGCAATTTGTTCTAAATGAATAGAAGCTATAGAAAATGGAGGATTTTATTGTGTGTTAAAATATTTGTTCCTGTTCAGAAATCCATATGAAGAAAATTGGCAATGCAATAGAGAGCATCTGGGTTAAAACAAGCAGAGGAACAAATGCAAGCAATACTGTTGTCAGTGTCTACTTTCACTTGCCCAGCCAAGAAGAAAATGTGGATAATGCCTTCCAAAAGCAAATTGCAAATCTCTCCAAGAAGCATAAAGTAATAGTGGATGTGGATTTAATTACCCCAACATCTGTCAGGTGATAAATTCTGCAACCATCTTTCTTACAGAAAGTTCCTGAGTTATCTGCTGACAACTTTCTCCTTCTGAGAATGGAAGCACAAGGTGAAGCTAAAGAGGGAGGAAGGAGATTAAGATAGGTGCAAGCAAGTCCAATGTAGGCATGCAGAACAGCAGAAAAAGACAACTTGGCTACACAGTAAGCTTACTGAAGAACATTACAGGAAATAGAAAGAAGAACATGTCTTCTCATGGTTCTCAGTTTCCAGGCTGAAGTCTTAACTACTCCACTAAAGAGGCTCTCTGTGTTAAATAATAGCTGCATATATAAAAGCTACAGATTGTATAATGCAGGGGCCAGATGCATCACGTGGAAGCCGCACCCACCCCATTGCCGGCAATGGAAAAACTGTCCCAATACGTTGTGCAATGTCACATGTCATCATGAATTTGACATGTCTGGTATAATGTATGAGGAATCCTTGGTGCTCTCTGAGCTTGCTTGCTTTCTTCCAGACATTTCATTACTCTAAGTAGGTAACATCATCAGTGTAAGGAGTGCTATTTGTATAATGTATATTGTGCACAGACTTGGAGCAAAAAACACCTTACCCACGCACCCTCCAATTTATCATCTGATCAGGGTTTATTAATTTTGTATTATCTGAATTGCTTCCAAAAGATAGATAAACCAAGGCATGACATGTTCCTCCCTTTAGTTATTTTCACATTTATGCAGTTGCACCTTTATAATGACAGTAGAAATTTTGATATATGAACTGTTAGCATAAACCTGTGAAACCAATCCATGAAGAACCCATGAAGAATAAGACTTTTCAGAGTTTTCTGAACCACAAACCAAGCTAGTTATTTGTTACCAAGCTATGTACCAAGCTAGTTATTTGTTACAAAATTATATATAGCAATTGTAAAAAAAAGAAGTTAGTGAAAAAACTTAAGTTGCTTAGCGGCTGGATTTATTTTATTATTAAATTTCATCAGCAGCAGAGCCAGTAATTGCTGACTTTAATCATTGGTATCTATCAGTGAAAGTAAGGAAATAGACTTACTTCATCAGCTCTATTGTAAAAGGAAATTGTTATGCCCTTTTAAGACCATGATTACATACTTGCTATTTTCTGCGGCTATATTAACAACTATAAAGATAGAAGATTCACATTTATTTTAAGAATAGCTTCCTACATGCTAATCTGAGCCCAAATGCTTGCCTATGATTATATCCTATACTAAAATTTATAAATATGTGTCTGTCTTTATTAGGCAAAGAAAAAAATAGTGCTATAATAACATAATGGCCATTTCCAGAGTATAATTCCTGCAAAAATCTATTCTAATAATTGAAGATTGTGATTCAACAGTCTTGTTAAAACTATTTTCATTCTAGTTTTGTAATAATTGGAGCCCAGATGGCTTGTTTACTAGAGGAAAGGGGATTTAACCTGGGGCAGTATTCCTGAGGGCATTTTATTGAAACTAATCTTAATGTAGGTTAATGCATTCAGACCTACATCTCATGGTTCTTGTTCTAATAGCTGTTTTCAAAGATCTTCATTAGTTTTAATTCTTATTCCATATTATAGATTTTTTTATGATTTTAAGCTTGGTGCAGTATCAAGTTAAAGATGCCATTGTATTTATATGTTATTTTTTGCAGTTTTTTAAATCATCTATTCTATAGTTTTAATAAAATATGATAATTGTTAACCATCATGGACTTCTTGTGCCAGGCTCACATGATATCTGAGTGAATAAATGAGCAAATATAAATAAATGAAATTACATTCACTGCATTTGAGAATTTACCAGCAGAAATAGAGATTGCATTCAAGCACATGGCAATTTGTTCTTTGAGGCATTGCAACACTATTTTGTATTCTCTAACACACATTACTCTGTAAGCATTGTCTACGTTTTCCCTACATATATAAACAATATGGAGAATGGAAGGACAAAGCTGTGGGATTTTATTCAGAATGATAAACCTTTACTTCTAGCTGGATGCAAAATTGCATGAGGTATCTTACAAATGCCTGAAAACCCCCCAAGCCAAATATTTATTTTTTATATGAAAACTTTATAAGATCAATGAATAAATTTAAATTATATTGTATATTTATTAAGACACTACTTAGAACTTCATTTCAATTATTTATGGATAATTATTCTAAATAAAATAAAAACTCATACTTAAAATCTATCCATATTTGCATATTAATCTCTGTTCACAAAAGGATTGTATTTCTCAAAAACAATATTTCAAGTCAATTTCCTCTCAACTTACTGTCTCCTCTCTTAAAATAATATACACATTTTAGGTGTTGAAGAAGCTGTCCAGTTATATAAATGGGAAGTTATATAAATATTTTAGAAGGAAGGAAGGAAGGAAGGAAGGAAGGAAGGAAGGAAGGAAGGAAGGAAGGAAGGAAGGAAGGAAGGAAGGAAGGAAGGAAGGAAAACAAACACCAGGTATGAGAAAGGATTACTAAAAGACTGAAATTTGTCTGAGAACCAATGCATGGGGGGTCTGTTCCCAGACACTGGATTATCCATTCAGTATTTTTCATGCTTACAAGTTCATATGGCTTGATCCCATATTGCTGAATAGTGTTCAACATGAGTTGGTGTAATCGCTGTAGCAGCTTTTCCAACCTGGTTACCTTAAATTAGCCTGGTTAATTTCACTACCACCATTTTTATTTTTCTGCCTCTCCCTTGGAGTTTGGAACTAAATCACTGAATTCCAGTACTATTTGTTTTGAACAATGGGAAAATCTGATGATATCACACACTGAGCCTTCTCCAGCTGGGCAATAGGAGAGAACAAAAAAGAAAAAAGAGAACCCTACCAATCCTGCTACTACTGAATCATGGAGAAAGAAAATTTCCTACTATCAATATTGAGCATACATGTACTTAGACACACAAACCAACAAACCACTGCTGACCACAAACTAGGGAGAAGCAAAAGTTCTTTCCGCTGAGATAGAAGATTAAACAAATACTCTAAAAGAAAAGTTTATTCCCATTTAATCTGGCCAGGATAGACCCAGAAAAACTATTCCCTCCCAAAGGAGCCAATATCAAATGACTAGATAGTTCCTGAACTAATTTTGAACTGGCCCGATGTCTTCACATGAAAGGACAGGTGAGGAATTCAAAGCTACAAGAGTTTCAAATCCAGTCTAGACACATTTCAAAACTGAATGCGGGTCACAAACTTCCATAATCACTTGAGCTCCATCTGTTGCCAAAAGAGGGGAATAGAATTTTACAGATCATTACATTATTATTTTTTTAGAATTGCAATTTAGGCAATATTACTATTATAGGAAATGCCAAAAGGAATATCAGAAGCAACTTCTCCTTCTTGCAGCTTTGGCATCCCCTTCCGATTTTGTGCAAAATATGCCAAAGCTGCAAGAAGGAGAAGTTGCTTCTGATATTCCTTTTGGCATTTCATAGAGTAGTAATATGGTCTAAGATGCACTCCTAAAAAATATATCAATGTAAAAAGGGGTCTAATTTCTTTACTTTCTGAAATTAGCAACAATCACACCTGTGTACAAACTACACAAAGGGGGGGAGCAGTCTTCAGTGCACTAAGTAGCATCATGCTGAAAAAATAAAATTATTGAGGGCAGTGATATCAAACTATTTCTTCTGAGGCATTTCTTTATACTTCCCAGCCTTTTGTGGTGAAGAAAAACAATCACAGAATGCAGAGCATTTTCTCTGGAGGGTTTTTTTTTCTTATAAATCCTTATCATCTGTCACTGGCATAAGATGGCGAAGCGAGGTGAGATAATGCAAATGCTCAAATGCTGTCAGTTCAAATGTGAGCAGGCATTGGGTGAGATGATGAAAAAGGCTCTCTTGCACTGGAGCTTAAGTAGAAAGAGTCTAACTGGGGGTAAGAATAATATTCTAATCCTGACATAAGAAATCAAATTAAATCTGCTACAACCAGCTAGGCTACTGAAGTATATATCAGAGAGTATATTTTTAAAAAATTGTTTGCTTGCTTTTTTATGCGCAATCCAAGAACTTCAGAGTCTGTTTGCCTTATGAGATTTTTTATTGCTATTAAAATAATAACAATTATTATTAATAATAATAATAATCAAGGAGCTTAGGAAAATATTTTTTCTCTGCAAAGAATAAAAGTTATAACAAAAATATAAGCAAAGGAAGATGAGGAAGAAATTGGCAGGCAAAGCAAGAAAAAGAAAAAGGGGGATTGAATAAAACGTAATATTGATGACAGACTGTCAAGGGAGGCGAGGTGTAATTACTTCTCCACCCTCATCGCGTCGGCAGATAATCGCCCGGCCGCCTTGTTTAGGGTGACTCGCTCCCTTCTTAATCAGGAGGTGAGGGAGGATCCCTTGCAGGGTCGTGCCGAGGAGTTTAGTCAACATCTGTCGGATAAAATCGCTCGGATTCGGACCGGTTTGGACTCCAGCTGGGCAGAGTCTGGCGATCAGGACACGGGCGGTCCTGTCAATGTTATCTGGGAGGAGTTTGATTCTGTGACCCCTGATGAAGTGGACAGGATTATGGGGAAGCTGAGTTCCACCACATGTTTATTGGATCCGTGCCCTTCTTGGCTAGTTTATGCAGCTAGGGAGAGGACACGAGGCTGGCTCCAGGCGATTATATCTGCTTCTTTGAGCGAGGGTTATTTCCCCACCGTCTTGAAGGAGGCGGTGGTGAGACCTCTCCTCAAGAAGCCTGCCTTGGACCCAGCTGTATTGAACAACTTTCGTCCAGTCTCCAACCTTCGCTTTCTTGCGAAGGTTGTTGAGAGTGTGGTGGCGCATCAGCTCCCTCTGGTCCTGGATGAAGCGGATTATCTGGACCCTTACCAATCGGGTTTCAGGCCCGGGCACAGCACGGAGACGGCATTGGTCGCTCTGGTGAATGATCTCTGGAGGGCTCGGGATAGGGGATATTCCTCTGTCCTAGTCCTATTAGACCTCTCGGCGGCTTTCGATACCATCGACCATGGTATCCTGCTGCGGCGTCTCAGGGGACTGGGAGTGGGAGGCACGGTTTTTCAGTGGTTCTCCTCCTATCTCCTGGGACGCTCGCAGTCGGTGTTGGCAGGGGGGCAGAGGTCGACCCCTAGGACTCTCGCTTGTGGAGTTCCTCAGGGGTCGGTCCTCTCGCCTCTCCTGTTCAACATCTATATGAAACCCCTGGGTGAGATCATTCGTGGTTTTGGAGTTGGGTATCATCAATATGCTGATGATACCCAACTTTTTATTTCGACCCCAAACCACCCCAGTGATGCCCTCGCTGTGATGTCCCGTTGCCTGGAGGCGGTTCGGGTCTGGATGGGGAGGAACAGACTTCAACTCAACCCTGACAAGACTGAGTGGCTGTACATTCCGGCTTCCCGGGACACCTGGGATGTTCCATCTCTTTCTATGGGGGGTGAGCTTTTACCCCCTGTGGATAGGGCTCGCAACTTGGGAGTCCTCCTAGATTCACGACTCACTTTGGAGGATCATATAGTGGCCGTGACTAGGGGGGCTTTTGCCCAGGTTCGCCTGGTGCGCCAGTTGCGGCCCTATCTGGACCGGGAGGCCTTATGTACGGTCACTCACGCGCTCGTGACCTCTCGCCTAGACTACTGTAATGCTCTCTACATGGGGCTTCCCTTGAAGACTACTCGGAGGCTCCAACTGGTACAGAATGCGGCCGCGAGAGTTGTCTTGGGAGTTTCCCGGTACTCCCATGTTACACCTTTGCTCCGTGAGCTGCATTGGTTACCAGTTGTCTTCCAGGTAAGGTTCAAGGTTTTGGTTATGATCTTTAAGTCCCTACATGGCATGGGTCCGCGATACCTCGAGGACCACCTGCTGCCGGCGTCGACTCCCCTCCGCCCTGTGCGTGCCCACAGAGAGGGCCTCCTCAGGGTGCCTCCGGTCAAGGAATGTCGACTGGTGGCCCCCAGGGGGAGGGCCTTCTCTGTGGGTGCTCCGGCATTATGGAACCAACTGCCGATTGAGCTCCGGACGGCATCAGACCTCCGATCCTTCCGTCGCGGGTTGAAGACCCATTTATTTGAACTAGCGGGTCTGGCCTGATGGGGGTATATGGGTTTTTATAGGCTTGTTATTTTTTATCATTCTTGTTTTAACTTGGGCATTGATTTAATTGTTTTTTTAATTTTTGTATTGTTATTTATACATGCCCTGTGAACCGCCCTGAGTCCCTTTGGGAGAAGGGCGGTATAGAAATCTCAATAAATTAAATTAAATTAATTAAGTGTGAGAAGACTCCAGGAATGGTAACATTTTGTTCTTTGGCATAATTACTTTTTTATTTGTTTGTTTTTAACCTGGACCAGATCCATTCATCCACCAGTATAAAGTAGTCCTGGTTATAGCCCTTTCCATTATGCATTTGGCAGCTTTGCAGACTTACAATTATCAGATAGCAAAGTTTTTCTCACTTTTGGTTGCATTTAAATGAAATCAACCTATCAGTTAAAAATATATGCACAACGTAGAGAACACCACCATTACTTTTATTCCATAATACTTTCACAGGAATGTGGAGGCTTCTTTCCTTGATAAATAAATCTTTCATTCTTTTCCACCATTTTAGATATATTGAAGCAAATGTTTTTGAGGATTCTGGAGAATCTGATATATCTGATCCACAAGTATTATTAATCATTGAGTGTATATACATTTTCTGGGGGAGTTTATTCAACAGTTCTTGCCACAGAAGTAATATTCTGCTTTTTCAGTGCATGAAATATTAACAGTCTAGTACAGACAATGCTATTAGCTGCATGCAATGTTAACAAAGTTCTTTTTCTGGCCAAGAAAAGTATAACAGACACTGTCAAACAATTAAGTTAATAAAGAGCTGGATTATTATTTTTTTTACTTTGCTCCTAGGTGGCTAAAGGAGAACTTGAACTGAACATGTGAGGTTCCTATTTATTGACTGATACTTATTTCAGATATTGTTATGCTACTTCAACTAAATATAACCAGTTTACAAAATCACAAAGTATCTAAGCATATCATCAACATATGCCATGAAACATATGGGTGGATAGATGGAGGTAAGTGCAAAATATAATCAAAACTATACAGTACTACTATATGGTGTATTGTGAGTGTCCATCATGCATCCCAGCTCCATTCATCTATTCTGTTCTTCAGATAGATTAGTTCTCAAATACTCTCCAAATAAGCCAGGTCTTACTATGTTCCTGAACATACAAGGTGAAGGTGCTGTTCTTATTTAAGGGAGTAAGTTAGGGAAAGGAAGTCCTAGCAAAAGACTCCTTAAATTTATATTTTTATTTAGGGAAATAGAAATTTCTTTCAGGGGATTGAAGTTTCCAACCTTCTCACAATTCTGTCCTGGAACAAAATCTTCTGGAGCTCAAGAAATGGTAAATGAATACACTAAGTACATGTGAAAACAACAACACTGAAGGGTTTGATTAATCCACCTTAGGTTTTTCTAACAATAAAAGTGTGGAGTATAATATTGAAAATAAATCAATAAAAATAAGTGCAGTGATGAAGGACTTTACCTACCCTGGCATTCACTGGGAAACAAACTGCAGTGAGTGGAAGATCAAACAGGTTCCTGATAGGCCTAAGGTACCTTCCAGTCCTATGATTTTATGACATCGTGAGGAATTCTTCCATCTTCAGAGCTTCCACTGTTTATATTTAAATTCTATTGAGATCAAAGGGTTTCACCAGAGTTTAAAGCCCTTTGATCTCAACAGAACTTATATAGTTTGAAAAGGGCTTCACAATAATTTGAAATGACTATTCTGTTTTGTTTTTTCTTTGTAAAAACAATGTTTTTTAAGTCTTACCATGTTTATCAGAAAGACTAAGAATTTTATCCTTAATTTCAGTGTATATCAATTTGCAGAAGAAATTTGTTAAGACTTAATTTCAAAAAACTAATCTGGAATTTTAATACACACACACACACACACACACCCCACACATAAAATACATTTCAGATTTCAAATATAAGAATAATTTATAACTTGCAGTCTATGCTCAGTAGTTGTGCTATTTTATGTTTTAATTCTTTTGCAATTCTTATATGAACACCATCTGGTCCTACCAACTATTTTTTCTTTAGCTTATCAAATTCATTGGTTCCACTGAAATAACATCTGATTTCTCTTTAGCTGGACACATTTTGAATCTCAGTGCAATTAGCATCACCAGCTGGGTAAAATATATCCACTTTCCAGGAAAGTAGAGCACCTGCACATTTAACTTGGAGACTTGACTTTTATTCCCTTGCTCATTCCATTTAAAATGTGTATCCAAGCTCTTCACCTAAGGGCAGCATCAAACTTTAGGAAAGGAACTAGTACTACATGTAATGATATTATGCAATTAAACATGCAGTAAATCATTCATTCCTAATAGGGAAGAGCAACAAACTGAAATATCTCCCCCTTAAAACAAATTGCAAAATATTTCCCATAAACTGCTGCCTCTGGAAAATATTTTATATAGGAATCAAGGTGAATATTTATGTAACAGGACAATGTTGCAGGTTCAATCTGGCTCAGTCACTGGGAACAGAGATTTAGTCTTCCAAGCTTTCAGACTCGTGCTGAAGCCCCCATTCTCGGTGAACATTTCTCTCTAGCGGAGTGTGTGTCACATTCTAGCACACGCACTGCTAGAGAGAAATGTTCCCTGAGGATGGGCTCTAGCACGGGTCTGAAAGCTCAGAAGACTAAACCTCTGTTCCCAGTGACTGAGCCAGATTGGAACCTGCAACCATTTGTATATTTTTCAAAGAAAACTGTTGTCCTAATATTTGTAGAAAAGCTTAAGTGGAATTTATTTCCAAATCTTCATTGATATCCATATTTTCATTAGGATATATTTGGATCTGCAGATTGCTTTAATATTGGTTCAGATTTTATTTGGCCTTCTCCATAGCAGAACTACTGTATCTATGTCATCATAGACCTTGGCTGTGAGTGAGCATCTACTAGTGATAGCCCTCAAGGTTCTCTAGACAAGAAGCATAACTATGGATGCTATCTCTAACTTTATTGTAAAGTTACAATAACAGAAACTTGCAAGTTTCAAAGTATTTCTCCATTCCTTTACTTTTTCTCCACAGAAAATTAGGAAGGATCCCTTCTGAGATGTTTCCCTTGCTCCCTCTGTTTTTTTGTGGTCAGAGATAACTTTTGGGTAATGGTTGTCTAGTCTGCAGCTCGTCCTCCTGTCTCCCCACATATCATTACAGCTAGTCAGTATCTCTATTTTGCCATGTCTTCCAAATCTGAGGCACAATCAAGTACCTTCCATACACAATGAGATTTTGCAAAAGGTTTCTGATAGAACATTTAATTACCCAGACTCCCCACCTGATATTTTATTTTCAATGCAAAATATAGCATTCTCTCCTCAGGCCCTAATAGCTCTATTATTTCAGGACACCTATTAGAATCCAGGCCAGTGGTGCACAGTGGTGCAGAAATGTTGCTGGTTTGTTTTTGTTTTTTACTTTTGCAATATAGTATCATTTTTATAACAAATATGCTGATATTCCCAAGGAAATATATTCAGTACCAGCACTGCAAAAACAAGGTCAGTTTTATTCATGATGATGCCAGGATTTTAAGCAAGTTTGAAATATGAAACTGCATATGCCCTTAATCTTTCTTTTTCCCCGCCTCCTACAGGGTTGAGGGCAATTCTTTTTTTTTCTCAACAATCCTGCAGTAAAATACATTCCCATAATTCCTGCATTATTGTAGGTCCAAAGTTTATCTTGTACTTTAATAAATATACATAAGAAGAAAATCAAAGGCCTTCTGATAGTGGATTTAGGATGTTCACAAAATAACCTCTTTGCCACTTATTAGTGTTTCCTTTATTTGGTTCCGCTCTGTTATTGGTCTAAAAGAACAATATTATGAGTCAGGAGGCATTTTTACTCTCTCCTGGGATGAGAAGATAACACTACTTCTGAAAGATCAGATTCTTACAGGAAGATACAGAACCAGGGATAGATGTCAATCTAGACAAATAGACATTCTCTCTATACAGTCCATGTGAAATATTACAAGTCTGAAAGAAGCTCTATCTCAGCTTCATCCCAGCCATCGAACCACCCCCAATTTAGGATTAAATAAATTCTTCCTGTTATTTTTCAATCTCAGTCTGTTTTGTAGCCTTTCAAAGTTTTCTTTCTTTCCCTTCACTATTTATGAAGTCAACTCATCTGTTTCTACAGTCTCCTTGTAACAACACAGTGGTTCATTTTACACTTGGAGCCATGATGGAAAATTTTGCCATCAGGTTTTTTCAGCTTGTATTAGCAGTTCCATTATAAAATTTCCAATGTATTCTGTTCATTGATGTAATACCATAACATTCAAACATAACAAAATCCTTATTATTAATTGGGGTACAAAGCAGGGTGAAATTACATTGTAATTTAATATATATTTTAATTTGAGTTTGACTTACACTATGTGTGGCAGCAAAGTTACCCAACGTGATCAGTATTGATCTCCAAGGTTTTTATTTTTATTACTATTATTTGTTGTTGTTATATTATTATTAATGTTTTGGAGCAATGAACAATATGAACTTCACAGAGGTCAATGAGCTGAAGAGCTTGGAAACCCCTACTATAGAGTAAAAAGTAAAGAGATATTAACCTCTGTTTCCCAGGAATTTTCTGGACCTGCCTTCTTGTCTTGGTACAATTGCTCAATAGTTTACACTGTCATCACCTCTAATTAAGGAATGCCCTTAAACTTGGCATGTAAGATAGATAAGGATCCAAACTTGGACACATACTTGCCAGTAAAGTAAGAATGATAAGGAAGATGCAGATATTTATAAGAGAAAGTTAATTTTATTACCCTAGTTCTGCCTCTCTTGTTTTGAAATACATGATTTAAAAAGGAGCCTCTTCTAAGGATTTAGAATAAACCAAAATCTATTATTTAAAAATAAAAAACTTCATTTTAATTTTATGTTGTCACGTGCAAGCAAATTTTAAGAGAATAAATGTGGCAAATAACACTGATAAAATCACAAGTAGTGTATTAAGAGAATTCTCCCATGAAATGGTATAGAGCTACAGTACTCAAAAAACAGATGGAACAATTGTATAAGAACTGAGTTTGTACAGAAAGCAGTATATACTAGAAACAATAATGATGTTCTTTTCCTCTAGTCTTCTCTTCTTGTCCCTTTGCAGCTTGCATTTTAGAGTGTTGGGGGGGAGGGGTGCTTCTCTTTCTAGAGGGCAAGCTGAGGTGAGTGCCAGAGTATAAGTGCTCAGGTCCATGGTTCAGACACGAGGATCATACTGAGGCAAAAGAATGAGAGAGAAACACTGATTCGATGTCTGAAATGTAATTTTCAGGTGTGAGATGGATAAGTCGAATAATACTACTTTGTGAATATGACTGAATTCTAAGGTAAACTCTAATGCAGGGGTGTCAAATTGCCGGCCCGTGGGCCGGAGCGTCACGGAGAAACCGTGCCCATCCCATTTTTGGCAATAGGAAAAAGTTCCGATACGTCGCGCGACGTCACATGACGTCGCGAGTTTGACATACCTGCCCTAATGTGAGCAGAGTTTGACTTCATGGACACACCCACATAGCTTTCTTAGCTCCCATGTAGGAATAATTTTCTATTGCTTTCCTCCAAAAGACTATTCTTTCAGTTTTCCAACCTATCAAGCTATAACTGATAGTTTTTAGTGGCAAAAGCTATGAAAAGTTAAACTTTTTAAATATAAATTATATTAGTTTGTAAAGTAGAACATAGAGTAAACACCTTTGTCTCACTAAGTTCATCTGGGCAAATCTATAAATTATGATTAAAATCACATTCTTCATTTGTTTCCCATTGGAAATCTTTTCACATCTGATTCTGAAGAAAAGACTAACTATGTTGGATCAGAATGAGAATTACCTTGACAATCTTTCTGAATCACATACTTATTAAGCAGAGGCATTCCAGAAAACATGCTGGCTTATTTTATAGAATGCTTCCTTTTTAAAATGTTGTGAATCAAAGCTCTAAACTTTGGCAATTAATTTCACCTTCATTGAGAAAGTTTCTGATACCAAATACTTTCTTGTTGCTAGTATTTTTATTGTCATTGTTGTTTTATTTTACTTCTTAAACCATTACTCAATAGTTGACCTCATGTTCTTGTTTTGAAAATGAGAACATAAGAAATGTCTGCAGAAAGATAATTAGCAAACGCATCATTTAAGATGTTCAAATTATTTCCATTAGCTTTTAAAACAGTTCCTTGAGGTATTTGCTTTCCTTTCTCAAAGACTGAATTCAGAACTTGGGCACGCTAACTCATACATAAGAATAATCATTCAGTGAGAACGAATAAATTTTGTGTCTGCCCCTATTAGTCAGAAAAATAATTGAAAACATGAGTGTTTACGTGGTTCCTGAAGAACTTCAAAGGTGTTCCTAATCACAGAAAAAAGAATGCCATCTGTTCGCTTTTACAACATTGTCCTAGGTGTTACTATTTTATTCTCCCACCAATACGAATAAAGAGAAGCTGCCAACTCTTTATAACGAAAAAGACATTTTGTTCTATCTCCTTCCTTCCTTAAAAATGTGTTCAAGATCTCCCTCCAATTTTCATATTTATTTTCAGGTTTGAGAGGGCTGATTTCAAATTCACCCAGCTTAAAAAGCATCAATCTTTGTCACTTTTTCTCTCCAAACCTGTGTATCATTTATAAACATACTCATACACACATTCTCTGTGGATGACAAAAGTCAACAGAAAAGGTCAGTGTTCTATGATGGCAGAAATGGGATGCTGGTAAGGGAGGAATAATAGCCCACCTGCCTGAGATCTAAATGACCAGGCAGATCAGGTCAGGCAAAGCCACTGCAATTACACATATGGTGCCTATTATATAAGGAAGACAAGATGTAAGACTGTGCTATGTGACAGTCATTTCTTTGAAAAAGTTGTGACTCTGTGCTCACAATATCCCAAGGGAGATGTGTTGGCAATGCTGACACATTGACACATCTTGCTTCATTTGGGCTATTCATCTTAAGAGGCAGTTTTACTAGGTAATAATATATTCCAGCAGGATGAGCTCTTAAAAAGCATTATGCTTAATAGTTCTCTTTCCAATCCAATTCATATTGCCATATTCATTAAACACTCTACTATTAAAAAAAACAAAGTGCTTTCAGTGGAGGACTAACAGGTTTTACTCCTATAAAGGAAACCTAACATTTTTCCTTAGGCCTCGGTGATGATTTTAATTGAGTGTATAAGGCCTGAAGACTACAAAGACTACAAAGTGTCATCTTGTAGAGTTGGTCAAAAAAGACATCATATGGCAGCAAAATGCACAATAAGGAGATCTTCAGTCACACCACCACTGTAATGTATTGACCTTATCTGTTTTAATTCACTTGCTTAATGTCTCACTGCTTGCTTAATGTCTGACCTACTTTCTGTGTGTTATGTAACGCTTACTGTGCTGAGCTAGTTTTGCTGTCTCCAGGCTGATAATTAGGTTTGGGGCGGGCAACTGCTACTTTAAACCTATTGGTTGCCACCTAGAGGCCAACCGTATAAATAGCTGCGCAGGAGCTATTAGCTTGCTTCTGTTCTGTTCTGAGTTAGAATAAACTTGTTGCTGTTTCAACATTGATGCTGATGGCATTTATCCTGCAGATTCAAAGCTGAAAGTGATTCAGCAGGCACCAAGCTCTAGGTCCGAGAGGGAGCTTCAAGCCTTCTTGGGCTTTCTTAATTTTTACCATGCATTCCTCCCACATAAGGCCGCAGTGGCAGAACTGTTACACTGGCTCTTAGACAAAAGCACTCAGTGGCAGTGGACCAATGTCCATGAAACAACTTTCCATGCAGTCAAATCACTGTTGTCCTCGAACTCGGTGCTCACTCATTTTAACGAAAAGCTGCCAGTTTGCATCGCATGTGATGCATCCCCGTATGGGGTTGGGGCTGTGTTGAACCATTTGTCTGCTGATGAAAAACAGTCTCCCATCACTTATTATTCAAGGACCCTGTCTTCTGCAGAGCACAATTATGCACAGATTGACAAGGAGGCCTTGGCCATTGTGGCCAGGGTTAAAAGGTTCCATGTCCATTTGTATGGCTGCCATTTCACGGTCTTCACAGACCACAAGCCACTTCTAGGGTTGTTCACTACAAACAGGCAGACACCTCAGATTCTATCTCCTAGAATGCTGAGGTGGTCTATATTCCTTTTAGCCTACAGTTATAGGCTGGTTCACAAACCAGGCAAAGAAATGGGCCATGCAGATGGCCTTAGCAGACTGCTCTTGCCACACGTGGAGCCACATCTGGCTCCGGCTGCATGCATCTTAGCCATACAGGACTTGCCAAAGTCTCCTCTCCATGCTGGAGACATAGCTGCTGAGACAGCAGCTGACAAAACACTTAGCTGCCTACTAACTTAGGTTCATACAGGATGGGCGGACAAATGTCCAGGGTCAGAATTTCAAAGTTTTTTTCATGAGAAAGGATGAGCTTTCGGCTCATAAAGGGTGCACTCTTTGGGGAAGTAGAGTCATAGTCCCCAGCTCATTAAGGCCCAGGGTTCTTCAGTCTCTGCATGAAGGCCACCCGGGAATAGTCCGGATGAAGGCACTGGTGAGGAGCTACCTTTGGTGGCCAGGGCTAGATAAAGCTATTGAGGCCTAAGTACATGGTCGCTACACATGTCAGACTGGAGATGCCAGACTGGAGATGCCGCAGGCCCCTGTCCACCAATGGGAGGACACTCACACACTGTGGTCAAGAATCCACACTGACTTTGCAGGGCCCTTTCAAGGACAGCTGTTTTTAATAATGGTCAACAGCCACTCTAAATGGTTAGAAGTTGTACCAATTTCTACTATGACTACATCCAGGTGTTGCGCAGATTATTTGCAACACATGGGCTTCCAGACATCTTAGTCTCAGACAATGGGGCTCAGTTCAGTGCTATCTAGGGGGAAGGGGTGTAATGTATTGGCCTTATCTGTTTTAATTCACTTGCTTAATGTCTGACTGCTTGCTTAATGTCTGACCTACTTTCTGTGTGTTATGTAACAGTTGCTGCGCTGAGCTAGACTTGCTGTCTCCAGGCTGATAATTAGGTTTGGGGCGGAAAACTGCTACTTTAAACCTATTGGTTGCTGCCTAGAGGCCAACCGTATAAATAGCTGCACAGCAGCTATTAGCTTGCTTCTGTTCTGTTCTGAGTTAGAATAAACTTGTTGCTGTTTCAACACTTCATCTCACTCAATGCCTCAAGAACCAAATATCTAACAACTACTACCACCACCTTGCCTTTTTATCTGCATCCTATTGATAGCACTGAAGTTAGATTTTTTTAGCTGAACGTTTGATAATTATTCAGCTCCTACATCTAGATAAGGACATAGTAAGTAAAGGATAAAATTGGAGACTGTACTAAAAACATCTATAATAGCTTCAGAACAGATTCAGCAGATCAGAGGTCTTGTATAGCATAAGATTTAAATTAAAAAAACCCAGACACTATGTATGGTGTTAGCTACAATAGCTTTTAACATAATTACCAAGGGATAATTACATACAGCCACCTTATTGAGTTTTCAAATCTTCTAATTTTCAAATCTTACAAGTTTGCTAAATGTGTGAAAATATATTTGCATTTCCAAGAAGAATTATAAATATACATATATTCTGGTAGCATAAAAAATATTTTAAAGATGATTGCTAGATTATTTCTTTTTAAATAAAAGAATAAATTTTTCCCTTCTGCGTTATATAACTTTCTGCTCATCAAGAAAGCACTTTCACTTGCCATTGCTATCACATTAAAGTTGTGTAATGATGGCTCTTCTGGACAACATCCAGCAGAAAGCAATTCAAATATAAAAGCTTTAAGCCACAAGACAGAAGGCTAGAGTATCAATATATCCCTAGGTAAAAGATTTCTACAACTGCTGGACAGCCAATGTCTCTTGCTATGTTCTGTTCAGTCTCACCTTTGGACAGTGGTAGGATTCAAATATGTGAACAACCAGTTTTCTGTGTGGATGCCGCTTCCAGAAGTCCATCCTGGGCCTGGGCAACAAAAAATTAGCTACCGGTTCTGCCTAAGTGGTGCGAACCGGCTGAAACCCACCACTGCCTTTGGAGCATGGGTAAAATTTCTAAAGAGGACATTAAGAGGACAGATTAATTTTCTAGGAGATTATTCACATAAACTTTTATGGATGTTATGAGCATACTAATAAACTTGCACAAGTTTTTGGGGAGCCACGGAACTTTTCTGTATCATTTGTCTGTCTCATTTCAAACAGAATGAAGATAAAGATTATTCAACAAAATAATTGTGGCAATCACATCAGTGGCTATTTAAAATCATTTGTGATCATAACATTGAGCTATTTCTTCTGAGACAGACTTTGCCATCCTAAATGAATTAAGGTTTGGGTTCATTTCTGTGCAGTATTAGTAGATTACATATTTGGCTAAATATAGTGGATCTTAATTCACTTGAATGTTTTCTTTCAAGAGACAGTCCTAAATAGCAGTTTCATTACTGCCTCCAGTTGTATTAGGCTATTATTCCAGACATTTGTAATGCTTCAATACAGAATTTTGGGGAATTATAATCTGAAGTTACCAGCAAAAGCAACAGACTGGAGGGGGATAAATTAAAACATGAAATCAGAACCAGATTAAAATCTCCATTCATTTACTGACTCATTAGGTAATTTTCAGATTAGTTTATATTGTTGAGTTATTTGAGGATTAAATTGTGAAGGCACAATGTGCACTGCCTTGGCTTCCTTGGGAAAAAAATCCAAACATGAAATGTAAATGGATACATGTAAAAGCAATGTGGGATACCAAAGGAAAGAAAACTGTGGGTTACAAGTTACATGTTCAGGTATTAGCCAGAGAAGAGAAAATGCAGTATTCTTAATGTTGTGTATGTAGAAATGCCAGGCTAGTATAGCCACCACAACACCAGGTGGCATTGGTTGGGCATCCTGATTGGTCAACCTGTCCGGTGGGAAATATACAGCACCAGGTTGGGTGTTACCTGGCCGGTGGGAAAATAGAGCAACCGGGTTGGCTGGAGTCATGGCATCAGTAGGCTATAAGAGGACACTGGGGGGGGGGGGGTTGGGACTCAGTTCCATCTTGTAATCAATAAAGGTACCTTGCACTATGTTGACTCGTTCCTGTGTCCACGCGGCTGTTTTCAGGTGTTAAAAATGTTTAGTAGCTACCTCTGCTCCCAGTAATTCAATTGTTGCTGCATAAAGTTTTAAATAATAATACTGTGTCTGTATTGCTGCCCCTCTTATTTATTCTTGTTTCTTTCTATGGATTTGGCTCTATGTGATTTCTCTATGGTGGCTCTGAATTAAATCTTAAGTGTATCACAAGTCCATCGCTTAGCTTATCTCTTCCACATCTTGTTGTTCTTCATCATGGAGATTTTTCTATTGCTTTTTTCTCAGAACCAAAAATGTTTTTTTTTATCTTTACACCAATTACCAATATCAGAAGGGTCCTGAAATTTATGTTCACATTTCCCTTGTGTCATAGGAGTCTAGCTGAAGAAAATTGTATCAGGATTAAAATAAGTTTGTGTATCTATAGGATATCCATGTGATTTTACAAAAAACATGTTCTCTTTCTGTTGAACCAACTGGCTTGACTTCTAGTGGAATATCTGTGGCTGTAAATCCCACATACTTTTACTTTTGGGTTACTGGCATGCCAAAAAGCATCAGTTCAACCAATAATCTTCCATCTTTATTTTCAGTATTTCCACTTTCCTAAGCATCATAATTAAGCTGAATTTCACTCTTGCAGTACCTCCAACCTCAATCTGTGAATATACAAAGTATTTCTGAGACAGTGGCCCTAAAGGAATAATGGTTGTACATGAATCAAGAGTTGGGCAATCCCAAATTCCTACTAACCTATAAAATTGGTTGTATAACTTTAGGCTAAACAAAGTCATTATTTCTCTCTCTATAACCATTATGTGTTAAGCATATAAAACTATAAATTCCTGTGGCCACTGTATTTGAAGGGAATGCTTCTTCCTTTATGTTCCTATACACACTATAATATCATCTCAAAAGCCCAGCTCTGAAACTTCTCCCAAGCTGAACTGTAAATTGTAGCTGCCAAGAACCAATCTTTCCAGTGAAAATGTACAATGAACCAAATTCCAGCTCAATGCATCAGGAAAATATTCTATTTTCAAGAGAACCATATATGTGAAACTATCAAGCCTGTTATAGCAACTCATAGTCTAAAACACAAGTTACTCACAGATTCAAAAAGATAGGAATATAGCAATGAGCAAGACATTAGGGAAAAGGATCTTGAACATCAGCTACCTCTGTCTTGGTCCTCATTTGTCATGCTCATTTGTCATGCTTCTTAAAACTTTTGCTCTTCTTTCCAAATGAGTCTTATTTTAAAGGGGAGGATGCTAACTGCTTAACAAAGTTTGGCAACAAACTTGCACAGCAAAGTTTGGCAGTATTCTGGAAATATCCATTTTCATTCCCAGACTCAGAATTCCATATAGGTAGTCCTTACTTAGTGACTATTTGAAGTTATAATGGGCCTCCCCAGAGCTACTTACGAGCTAGTTCTTGAAATCGAATGACCACTTGTATCATCCCATAGTTACATTTTTTAAGAAAATAGCTTTGTTTTACAACCATGTTGTTTACTTAATAACCATGTTGTTTGCTTAATGACCACCATTAAAAAGGTATCAGAATTAGGTGCAGTCACCTGGTGACACAATGACTGCCATGACTTACATTTATAATATAGGCTCAATTATGGTCTTAAGTAAAGGACTACCAGTAACAGAGTCATAAGAACAACATTTGTGTAAGAAAGTTATACCGTTCTAGGATTTCTTTCAATAACCAAAATAAGTTCATTTTTTTCATAGAAAGAATAAACTAAATAGGGGATAGACTCACAGCACAGAAGAAATACAAATGAAGAGAGTTTTCTTCCTTTTCAAAACTGAGGCTGCTTGTAGGGGATGATAAATAATGATAAAATAGGAGGAAAAAAGACAAAGAGAGGGATTACGAGGTAAAAGACAAATCAAGCTGACGGTAAACAGCCCACCCAAAGAACCTCTAAGACCACCCCCACCAACACTGCCAGGGGAAGCCACTAGAATATAAACTGAAAGCAAAGCCCACTCCTTACTAGCACTGATGATGTTACCTAGTTTGGGTAATGAGACATCTGCAAGAAAACAACCAGCCTCAGAGTGTATCAAGGACCCCTCACATTTCAACACTAAACTACAAATATTCTCCTTTAAAAGTAAATAGAATTATGATTTTCAGCTGCTGATGTCTAGTGAACACATCTTCTAATGAGAAATTCCTGGATATCTGGTCTCTGTAGGAAACTTGGGGATCTCTTTATAATTTGACTGTTAATGATTTGAGCTATTACACAAATCAAACAATAATTACTGGGCATGGACAGTAGATTAAAAGGTTGGAGAGGCTTATGCAAGATAATATAACTTGGGCCAGAACAACAAAATCCCTAAAACATAATTGACTGCTGGGGGGGATGAATGTGTCATCCATTAGAGAAGATAGCTGGTTCTTATGTTCTTGATTATCTTACATTGACTACAAGGTTGGATTAGAGGACCCCCAACTTGCTTTCTCACTTTATAATCTGTGGATTTTACCTAAAACCATGGCTGATTTATTTCATGGCTGAATATGGAGAATATATTTGCTTAAACATTTCAAAAAGCTATAATTCCACTCATCATGTGCAGCATAATATATTGGGTAGGTCCTCATTCCCATTTAAAATATAATAAAGCCAACTTCAGTTTTAATGGTTTCAACACAAAGCTGCTTAATATCCTATTTGTTTCTGCTAAATTTCTGAAAGCAACTGTTATTGACTAAAATGTCAAAAAAGGTAAAGGTTAAACTCTTAGAGATGATGTATCACCATGTTCGTTTACAGAAGACCACCCAAAAATGAGTTAGATGGAGCAAAATTTAAATTCTTTTTGAACAACAATATAAGTGCCAGCCTATTTTTAAAAAAATTTAACCTTTTTAAAATCCAATGTAAACATCAGAGTTATGAATTATGATTTAGCATCTAATTCAATCCATGACAGAAAAACTTGCCTTGTGTATCCAGATAGTAGTTTAGATATAATGCAAGAGAAAGCTGTGTCAAGGTGTGTGATAAATTGAGCACTCAGAAAGCCCTGACTGCAAAATTACCTAACAAATGATAAATTTGCTATAATAAATGAAGCAGGCAATAAAAAGGGGGAGAAAAAAAGAAAAAAGGGGACAGGAAAAACTACCATCTCTGTAAATTTCAAGTTCCTATGCAATTAACTTCAAAAACTTACATTTCTCTGCAGTTGATGTGACTTGGCCTCCATTCCTCATATGAATCTGAGTTAGTTACAACAGCCAGCCCAAAACCTGTATAGAAGCACTTGTTTAAGATCTGAGGTTCAGTTCACACAAAAAAACCCTCACCCAATTATAACTTGTCTAATAAGCTAACATCCTGCTGACTTCAGGACTCCATATACTAAAAGTTATCAAGCAATCTCAGAAAATTCAGTCTAAGGATATTTACTGACCATTGCAAATAGAATAAAATATATAAAGACATAAATATTTGCCTCTCCCATATCTTTTTTCTTTAATTCTTTCTTTCTTTGGTTCTTTTTTTCTTTTTCACATACACACATACACACACACACACACACACACACACACACACATGTGTGTGCCCCTGTGCACAGGCACGCACACACAAACACACACAAAGAGAGAGAATCCATGCCAGTGCCATTTGCCTGCACACACACCCACTTCCCCCTTCAATCACAGAGGCTGCGCCAGCCCTGCCATTTGCCTATGTGTCCCCCTGTCCCCCGCAATGATAGAAACTATGCCAGCATTGTTTGCCTGCATAACCCTGCTCCTCCCTGCAATCACAGAAGCTATGCTGGCCTTGCCATTTGCCTGTGCACTCACCCGCTGGCCCCTGCAATCACAGAAGCTATGCCAGCCCACTTCTGTTCCCCTGGTGCCCCACATCACAGACACTATCGCCCATTGCATGTTGGCCTTGCAGCACCATGGCTTCTGCTTGCCACCTGATTGGCTGGCAACTATTTCTCCTGTGCAGCCAAAGGCCTGGGACAAAGGGTGCCTTGGCAAAAGGGCCGGGCCAAATGGCACAGGGCAAAGGGTCAGGGGCCCATTGGCCAGGGAGAATGGCTGTGGGAGGGCCAGCCAAGGTAGAACACTGGCTGTAAAGGGGCTGAGGCAGGAGGTGAAGGAAGCATGGCCAAGGATGGGAGCCTAAATGTCCTAGACCCCCCAACCCCTGCAATTGCAGAAGTTGCACCAGTAATTTGACAATTATTTTGAAACTGTTTGTTATTCAGATTTCTTTATTCTCACCCTTTTAGTATAGTATATCACATTTTGATCAGTTATAACTATACATATATTTTGTTGCTTTACTTTATGTAACAAAATTATAGCAGGTAACCAAAAGGTTAAAATAAATAAGGTAGCTGGAGATTCATAATGGTTATGTTGTAAACTACAGTATATTGTTTGAAACTTTTTGTTTTTAAAGAACATTATTAACAAGCAGGAACAAAGCAGTGACAACCAATTTCATACTTATGTCAAGAAAACAATATAGATGTCTCCATAAAGTCAGCAGGAGTCAAGCTGAACTTGGAGGAGACTTTATCTTTATTAACAAGGTGGTAGCTAGAAATCAAATGTTTAATTTATTTAGTCCATGACTTTCAACACTGATTAGCAATAGGCTTTTAAGAAAAGATTTGTTTTCTAAGTCTATACCTAGAGGACTAAATCTGAAGCATTTTGATGCAAGCCATGTACGTGGAGAGTGTCCAAATTAAAATGAAATAAGATAAGAGTAGGAGTCTGAATGCATTTAAATATACAAAGCAATGCTAGAAGAGTTCAGATTTAAGTAGATAGCACATAAAAGGTAAATAAAAGATAGTACATATAGTAAATAAATGAAGGGCAAAGTGTTATTTTGCACCTATCAGCCTGCTCCCAAAGGTCATACATTTATCTAGCTTGCAAAGATGAAAGTCACTGCAAGCTGCACCCATCAGAAAGGTAACCTTTTACATATTCAGTCCTGTTGCCAACACAGATTAGAACAGGATGTCAGTAATTATAGATGGAACTATCAATCTTGGAAATCAAGAATTCCAATACTGAAAAGTGTTCTTAGGATAGGGGAGGAATGAAGTCTACATGGATTCCATAATAAAGCCAGGAAAAGACAGCCAACTCTGGGGCAGAAATTTCTATAAGTTGAGTACAACAAAAACTTACTTTTTAAAAAAAATCTGAAATGAAAGACAACTGACCCCAATAACTTTGCTGAAATTGAGCACCAAATATGAGGATACTTGTTAAAAATTCAAATTTTGATTTGTGTCATCATAAATGATATTATAGTTTATTCGGAATACATGTACTTTCCATTTTCTTTGTAAATGTATAAAATCTGACTAGAGCCCAAATCATGTAGGGAGAAGGACTATTAAAAAAAATCATACAGTTTTGTCCCAATTTTCTAAAAGTGTTTCTATTTCAAAAGGAGCTTCCAGATGCTATTAACATAATCCTTCTTAGATAGGATGGGGAAAGAATTGTGTAGGCTTTCTGAAAATCATTCAAAATATTTAAAGAAATCCCAACTACTTAACAATTAGCTTCCATAAAATATCTCCTCTCAATATCCTGAGACATTTAGCATCTCTTTGTCAAGTTCAAATCTTGTCAAAGATGAAGTATTGCCTTAAGGCACTCCACAGTGTTAGCTCTATCCAGAGAAATCAGAAAGAAATCCCAAATAAAACAGGAGCTTTTAAAATATCTTACAGAAAATTAAGTACTGTAATTAGTAGCTAATTAGTGATGTTTTTTCTACCTCTTTATTTGCCTTATGTAGATATTTTTCAAAGATCATTTTACAGAAAAAATAACATTTATAAATATTTTAAATATTAATGTATTGACAATTGGAAATAAGTTTAAGCTAGTTTCAAAAGTAATCAATAATTTGAAAGTACTGGGATTATTTGGTTAAAAAGACTACATCACCAGGCTTCTAAAAGACTATTTATTTATTTATTTTATTTATTTATTTGATTTGATTTGTATACCACCCTTCTTTTTTCTTGTCCTCAGACTTATTTTATGATCTTTTCCATGATAGCCAAAAATCAGGGTTTTCCTTTCTCTGCAGACAGCTTTAGAGTCACAGTTAAATAAGTATTTATAATCCAGAAATGTCACTTTTTTTTCTTCTAAACTTTACAATTCTCGCTTTGTAAGTAGCCCAAGATGTTTTTTCTTTTTTTCTTTTTTGTCACAGCTGTTCTCTGTTTTTATGATATTGAAGGTCGCCAACAACAAATTATCATTTCCTGGGCTTTGCCAATTCCTGTATTGAAGCAACTGTAATATTTTCATCCACCACTAGATGTCAGAACTAGTTTGGTTTCCAGTTTTCAAAATAATCAGTTGTTTTCTTCTATTTTCATGCTTTATAAAGGGGAAATATTAACACAATCCACCAATTTCAAACTTATCCAGATTTAGGTCTTATATTCATTTCATTTCAATGTATTTCTATCCCCACTTAAGGGTTTAATTCACCACTTCCATCTGTAGGTGGGTGGGACAAAGATCCCACTCCTTCTCACTTTCGAAGGCTTCTTTTTTTTCTGGAAATCAACTATAAATTAGAAGAGAGAAAATCACTGTTCTTACCCAGTTCCAAGCATATTGTTTACAATCAGCTTTAAAATAGTGCTTTGGGGCTTCAGCTGCTTGTAGCTTGGGCCAGTTCTCCTGCTAGTTTCTGGAGGGCTTTTCCCAGACCAATCGAATTGACTGCCATCTCTCCGCATTCAGCAGGACTTTCCTTCTTCCTTATTGCCTCTACGGGGAGACTTCAGGCCAATTTAGGGTCCCCTAGTAGGCAGTTATCAGCGATAGGTTGTGGAGCTCCACGATCCCTCAGCTGCTGCGCTACTGTGCAAAACTGGAAGCCGCAAGCTTGATATCCTTACAACATCACTATAGGCCAGGCTCGCCAAACTGCTGGCCTGTGGGCCGGATGCATCACACTGAAACCACGTCCACCTCACTGCCGGCAATGGGAGAAAAGTCGCAATACGTCATGTGATGTCACATGATGTCACAAGTTTGACATGCTTGCTATAGGCTTTCTAAAAACATTTCAAGTGCATATCCTTGGCATTCTCTTCCATCTTGTGCCTTGTCTTTCCCTTCTAATGCCTTCAGCTCAAGCATCTTTTTTGCTTCTGTTGTATACACGCTTTTCAGAGTCAAAATATGGGAGTGTATGTCTGTCAATCACCATCATTCTTTCTTTCATCCAGAATCAATGTATTCCTAAAAACATCTCAAAATCAGTAATGTTAAGGTATCTATTTCTTGTTCTGTCTCGAGAGCCTGTTTTTACAGTCATATATTACCATTGGAGCAAAACATTGTTTCATTATCTTTGTTGAAATGAAAATATCCTGATCCTCCATGATTTTGTCTAAAAAGTCATTGCTTTCTTCCCTATAATTAATTACTCCTTTTCATAGGAAATAAAAAGGATATGAGAGGAAACAGAGTATGCAGTGCATGGATTAGTATGCGAAGTGCATAGCTGCATCACATCCATGTCTGCAATTGGAGTTTGCAGGTAGTGTTTTTTCTTTTTTTAAAAAAAATATCTAAACCTATTTTAGGGCTTCTATTACATTTTAAATGGCCTTCTAGCTTCAAAATGAGGAGAAACTGTACCACCAGCTTTGCTTATTTATAGTACTAAGTTGCACAGTTTTATACATTTATGTCAGAAACTGAGAAGATTGGGGGTGCAAAAATGGACTTTGGAGACTTTCATATAGCACAAGAGTTTGCTGGTGATCTGCTTTGCCTGTATAAAATATCTTTATTAATGAGCTTAGCTGTAATGAGTGATTAATCCATCTGTGATTTGCCAGGAGATCAAAGGCAAGTTAATAGAGGAAAAGAATGTCATTAAGACACACCTGCTTTGTAGGTGCATGATTTTATTTGAGATAAAGCACTGTCTTCCAAGAGTCTGCTGTAAAAAAAGTGTTGCATGTAACAATGCACATCAGGCCAAAATCAGCTGTGGTCCATGATTGTGAATTAACTTTAAAAAATGGAAAAACAAAGGATCTGCAATCTATTTTAAGTCTTCTTCAAGATTGTATAGAGAGAGTAATGTGTTTATTATTACTAGAACAAGACAGCCTCAAAGCTTAATAACCATCAATATTCCCAGGACAATGAAACTTAAGGGTTTAATGGAACAAAGCTTACCTTTTTTTACCTTTACTAATTTCTAAAATAGTTTTAATTAAAAAACAAATAAGTAGGGTGATTAGTCTTTCTTTGCCTCACCTTACTGTACATTTGGAAACAAAACATTCACAACTGAAGAAACATAAAAATAAAACCCAGTTTGGAATATGTCACATAGAATAACATCATATGGAATGAGTTAATGGGTAAAAAAAAGTTTCATAATAAATTAATATACCTAATTAGAATAAACCTCAATAAGACTACATTAAAATCTCATTTTCCCTTTAAAATTCAATAAGATGGTACTAATTAAATCATACAATCTTTAAGGCAAGGAGATTTATTTGATACTTCATCTATTTTATGTAGTTAATAAAAGCCATTTTTAACAGCTTGTTTACAATTCTTAAATTTAAGGCAGAGCTGTAGCAACTGTCAGTGTCAGCAAATAATACTTTTCAGCACACCAATGCAATGCACAACTACCAAGGATATCTGTCAGAACTTCCAATAGGTGTTTCAAAACAAACATAATGGTGGCCACAAACACATGAGTCCCATTGCATGTTTTGTCCATATAATCAGGCCATTGTCCTTATTTTTTCTATCCGCATGCCCTTTGAACTGGCCTGAGAATTGCACCTTGACAGGGAGATGCAACTTGTTTCAAAAACAATAGTGAAGGTAGCAAGTCAAAAGCATTCTTTAAATGTTCATAGTCTCACAATCTTTAATAAAAAATAATAATTCAGGGGCTGGTACATGTACTACCTGATTCATCTCAAAATGAGATGTAGCTGTTCTGAGAATTTTAATTCCCATTGAATCTCATGGGAAATCCACATAGGTTTGCTTATGTTTTAAGAAGAATGGATGAAATTTATAAATACATTATACTGGCTCTGGTGGTAAAGCCAAAGATATCCCAGAGAAAAGAAGCACATAAATATTGTTAGATTCTCTTTATTGTTATAAAGTATTACAATTATGATTACTATTATTTTCTTTCCCTCTTTCATTCTCAAGCATAGGGACTGAATCCTGCGAATTTTCAGATACATGGGTGTGCAAAGTTTGTTTCACTTTCCTTTTAAGAGCAATCTCTAATGAAACTAGCTTTGATATGGTGCTACAATATTTGATAATTTCAAACCTACAAAATTATAGAAGTGTGCACATAGAGGCTTTTGTACTATTTACTATATATAATGATTACTATAATCAAAGATCAGAAATATATACACATATACTGAGAGAGAGAGAGAGAGAGAGAGACAGACAGAGACAGAGACAGAGACAGATTTATAAAAAAAGAACAGGTACAATTTATTTGTATTGTCTGAAAGGTACAATGGAGTCTAATGAATTATGTCAGGGGTGTTAAACTCAATTTCATTGACAGCCCCATCAATGGTTGCCCTCAAAGGCCAGGTGGGCGTTGCTGGGTGGGTGTGGCTCAGTGGGCGTGGCCAGGTTGACATGGCCAGCTCAACGTCACTCACTTGGTGCAGCTGAGGTCTCCAGTGGAAGAAGGCAAGACCAGGGTGAGCGCCAAAGCCTCATCCACCAGAATAGCCTCACCATCCCTCTCAGGCCATGTGGAGGACCCCCAGATGGCGACCTGGGCTGTTTGGAGCCCTGGGTAGCAAAAGGAAAGCATCCAGCCCAGCCCTCGAGCTCCTGGGGCATTAGGACCTCGCAGTCCAGCCCAGACCCACTTCCCTGAGGGGGTGCCCAGCCACACTTACCTTTTCCTTGAGGCTGCTGCTGCTGTGTTCACTTTCTTTGGTCAGGTTGCTCATGGTGGGCGTGGGAGGGCAGCAGGAGGGGTGAGGCTCGCAGGCACTATTTTGAGGTGGCTGCTTCACCCAGCAGGCTGTGATGGTGGATTCCCCTCTGGGCTCATGGGCTTTCTGGGTGGAGTAGTACAGAGGGATAGTGGAGCTCCTGCTATATGGGGTTGCTGCTACCAGTACCACTACCACATGGTGAGGAGGTGAGGGTTTAGATCTGACCCACAGGGCTGCCCTTCAGACAGCAAGGTGCCAGGTCCTGCTTGCTTGCATCCTCCTGTGCATGCACCCAAGGGGAGCACCCGGCTGGGCTGGGGTAGTCTGGGGCTGAGACAGTGGGGGCCATCCTCTCACCATCTCCAGGGCAGCCCTGCAGGCCAGATTTAAACCCATCATGGGCCAGATATGACCCATGGGCCTTGAGTTTGACATGTCTGAATTATGTCATACCTCAGACATACGTATCTTCTCAGGAAAGCAAGCCACCATTTTTGCTAAGAGGGAGAAGTTTCATTATTATTTATTTAATATGGGATGAACACATAAAGCACATTTAGGGTGTTTTTTCAGATAGTAAAATATTATACAGGTAATCCTCAACTCATAATATTTAGTTCATTTAGTGACCATTCAAAGTTACAACAGCATGGAAAAAAGTAACTTATGACTGTTTTTCACACTTATGACCGTTGCAGGATCCCCATGGTCACATGATCAAAATTCAGATGCTTGGCAACTGGCTCATTGTTATGACGGTTGCAGTGTCCCAGAGTCATGTGATCCCCTTTTGCCACCTTCTGACAAGCCAACGGGGAAGCCAGACTCATTTAACAACTATGTCACTATCTTAATTGCAGTTATTTACTCAACAATTGTGGTAAGAAAGGTCATAAAATGGAACAAAACTCACTTAACAACTGTCTCATTTAGTATCAGAAATTCTGAGTTGAATTGTGGTCATAAGTTGAGAACTACCTGTATAATGAGCTATCATATTAAATAGTCTCCTTAAGTAACACCAGCTGCCTGCAATTAGTGCAGGTTCGCGTCCCACCAGGCTCAAGGTTGACTCAGCCTTCCATCCTTCCGAGGTAGGTAAAATGAGGACCCAGATTGTTGGGGGCAATTAAGCTGACTTTGTAATAATGCCGCTTGGGTGTGTGTGTGTGAAAGCCCTAATAAGCAGGCATATACATAGAATGAAGGCTACTGCTAAGCTTGTAAGCCGCCCTGAGTCTTCGGAGAAGGGCGGGATATAAATGGAATTAAAATAAAAATAAAAATAAAAATAGTCAATTATATGGGGACTTAATTTCACTTGTTCCAAATTTATTCCTTATGTTCTGATGATTTTATCTTATCATGCTGATTAAGAAGCACATGTTTTGCTGTCTTTGGTAGAGGAGGGGAAGAAACAATTCTTTAAAATGTAATAACTCCCTGGAGTTTCTCTTCAGTGTAGGTATCACAGTACACCACAGGTTTCCAAAATCCTTCTGTCCCTCATTTCCTTTTCCACACTTAAGATCAGGGACTGTCAGGGAACCTGACAAATAAGCCTGGTGATACAATGCAGATTTGTAGACTTTTTCTAATTCACTGTTTACCAAAGGCATTAAGACTTCCCACTTCTATCTGTCATTGATAAATATGTATTGTTAATTTGGAAGTTTTCTGATCTGACCCAGAAAGATAGGATGTTCCAAATGAAATGCATATACAGTACATTAGAGATATTACATGCTTTTCAGCAAACTAAAGACCTAGGTGTGCTTCAAGGGCTGATATTTAATCCTTAATACGTCTTTTATGTATTTTAAAATTTTAATAAAAGCACTTAGTTTATATCACTGCTAGAAAAAAATCTCTTAAAATCCATACACCAAGATTAAATTGGAGCCCACAAAGATTTAAAATGAGTTGTTTTTATTCCTTTTTAACACATGAAAAGCTCTTATTCTAGGAGAAAAGTAGCTACGCTTTTAATATATTAAAATCAATGTGTTCAAGTGTGTCTATCTTCTTTTATTGGACTTTTAGCAACTTATATAATTGTGTTCTTCACTGAAGAAACTTGGGACAGCTATTATCATTTATCATTATGAATATTGTCATTCAATATTTAATATTTAAAATTAATGGCTGTACCTAATACACATCTTGCTGTTATAAATTATATTTTAGAATAAATTTCCTAAATTCTTTTTGGAATTCTCAGTTGATAGACCTAGACTTCTAAAAGAATATGTACAGTACATTATATACAAACAAAATGGATCAGAATCAGGAACATATATTTCTTTCTTTTTCACACATGAGCAGGAACCTATAACTGATTAATGGAATAACAAACATTCAGGTATTATCCCTGGCCAGCCAGCATCCTATTTTCCCACAAAATAAGTCTTTACTAGGACTTCCTCCCAAGCTAAACTGATGTGTTTTTAGGCCCAGATTATTCTGGAACCCTATGTGCAACTTGCTTCAAAGTCCAAAATATACAAATTAATGAACCCAAGAAAATAATACACTAGAGCTATCAGAAGTAAAGAAATAAGAAAGGGAAAACCTGAGAATAATTGAAGATAGCTAATAATTTATTTCCATGAATGACTGTTAAGTCTTAGAACCTGATCCTTGCAATAGACATTTCTCCCAAATAAGCTTGCACCGGGATTATAGCTTTAAATGATGTAATAGGATACCTGGATTGAGTCTCTATGACTCTTCTTCTGGAAGATTTTGGACAAATCACAAGATGCAGGGTTCAAGGTATCTTCTCTCAGCCATAAAACTGGGTGATTTGGTGAGTGACTCAACACAACCTATTGTTTCTACTGCAACAAGGATGTTGCTGTAGGAAGAAAACATGCTCCCTTGAAGTTTTGGGGGGAAAATAGAATATAAATCAAATAAATGTGTGGATATATTTTTAAAATGTTCTATTTATTTATCAAATGTGTATGCTCTTGAGTCCCAATAACCTGGGGCAGCTGAACCAAACTAACTAAAACAAGAGAAATTCAAATATATTCAAAATAAAATATAGGAACAAGGACAGGAACAAAGCAAAGGGTGTTCATTTTCCCTAAGGACAGGATTTGGTGAAAAGACAGGTCTTCAAGACTTTCTAAACAAACACCAGCAGAGCAGTATGGGAAGAATTTATTAATTTATATAACTGTTAGAAATATTGTATAATTCAATTAACACAATGTAAACATAATTATAATGCTCATAGTTCAAACTAAGAGACCCAATCCACATCACTTTATTTATCAACCCCTTCTCCATGTCAACAAGTACACATACCCATGCCCTTCAATTGTCATGGAGAACCAGTCATGGAGAATGTTCTCTCAGAAAGTTTTGTAGCCTCTAGGTCTGTGCAAAGACTTTATTTGGAAATTTGATCCAAGAGTGATTTAATCACTGCAACAAATGAACTTTTCAAACTGGATGTTTCTTTATCAATCTAGCATTTAATAGCCTTTTGCACATATTCAGAAATATGTACTTGGCTTTTGGGTACCACACCATTAGTTCTCCAGCAACCCAGACAGGCTGTCTCCGGGCCTGCAATTGGTCAGCCTCAGGCGGCAAGCATGGGTTCAATCTTATTGGTTGCTACCATAGGGCTTGGCTATATATTGGGGCTGGGAGAGGCCCAAACCTAAGTACAGTTCCAGCTTGAATAAAAGAATGAGTTTCTCTGTACTCAGCCATGTGCCTTCATTCCTGCTCACCAGAGCCCACGACATAACAGTGGCGATGAGGGTGGGATCCTGCTTCACTGTTTAAAAGGGCTGAAGTTATCGAGGGGTCAGCAATACATGCTGCAGGGAAGAAGCATTTCCCCCCCCCCCTAGGCCAGCTAGTAAAGCTACACTAGCGGCGGCATGGTCAGTGGACGCATTCCCTGAGCTCAAGAAGCAGGATCCTACAATACAGGAATTGAGGAAAGATGCTGAAGGTTGGCAAGCTCAGAGAGTTCAACGTAAAACATCCAGAAGAATGGCTGTCTTACCTCTCGCAAGTAGAGAACTATCTATGGGCAAACCAAATTGAAGAGGAAGGCCTAAAAGCCACCATGTTGCTGTGCATGTGTGGACCAGCAGTCTTCAACCTAGGAGAAAACCTTTTCGTGCTGACACCCATTGAAGAAGTATCATTCACAGACATTAAGAAGAAGCTGCAAATTCTCAAACTTAGAGGAACGACTGAGAGACCGATTCATCTGTGGCCTTTGAGACAAAACCCTTCAGCAGAGACTGTTTGCTAGACCCAATCTCACATTCTCCGAGGCACAGGACGAGGTCATGGCCAACGAAGCCACTGGGGGTTCAGTGCAGACTGTGCAGCCCACCAAACCTTCAAAGATAGAAGATTCCGTCCATCTTGAGGTCAACAAATGCATTGGAGAATTGTCAGAAGATGAAGAACCCGAAATCAACAAGCTCCAAAGACAACCAAATGCGCAAAACCGCAGCATCCACCAACGAGAGAACGATTACAAGGCAGTTCTCTTACCTAAATGTAAGGGGTGCAGAGGCAACCATCTTCGTGCCAGTTGCAGATTCCGCTCAGCCACGTGTAGAGCTTGCAGAAGGACTGGCCACATCGCAGTGGTTTGCAGAGCCCGCCAGAGAGACAGGCCACCCAAACACCAGCCAGAGGAACTGACTAGGAGAGGTACTGGGGCCCAGGGTCCAGTTAGCGTGCGGTTCTTCAGAAGCTGGAGGAGCATTTGCCGCACTGGGGATCATTGTCCCCTCAAGCCTAAACTCCAGCTCTCGATAGAGCTACAAGCAGTTTTATGTAAGATGGAGTTGGACTCCGGCTCGGCAGTATCTATCATTTTGCAAGACACATTCAACTTTGTGTGTAGGCGCAGTAACCAGTGGGCTAAACTAAGCCCCTCAGATATTATTTTAACAGATTTTCAGAATGCTCATGTTAAAGTTAAGGGTGAAGCCACATTATTGGTAAAGTTTAAAGGGTTTTTGGGGCACCTGGATGTCATAGTAGTAGAGGGCCAAAGAACGAGTCTTATTGGACTTGATTGGTTTGATGCTTTAGGCATTCAAATTACAGGCATTAATCGTACACAAACGGCAGACCTCATGACTGTTTGCAAGGAATACGTGGATGTTTTTGAGTCAACCCTGGGGATGTACATTGGCCCACCAATTTCTTTCAAGTTAGATCCTAATGTTGTGCCAATTAGGATTAAGCCTCGTAGGGTTCCCTTTGCCCTAAAGCAAAAAATTGATTCTGAAATCGATAAGTTAATAGAACAGGGTGTATTACAGCCTGTTGATGGGGGGGAGTGGGAAACTCCTATTGTCACCCCCCTGAAGTCCAACGGGGAAGTTTGCATTTGAGCAGATTATAAATGCACATTAAATAAGGCCCTTAATCAACATGCTTATCCGGTTCCTGTGGTCAGCCATATTTTAGGCTCTTTGCAAGGGGGAACCATTTTTGCTAAACTTGATTTAGTGCAGGCGTATCAGCAATTGCTGCTTGACGAGGCCACAACCGCGGCTCAAACAATAGTAACTCACAGAGGGGCATTCAAAGTCAAACGCTTGCAGTTTGGTGTCAGTGTTGCATCGGTTATTTTCCAAGGGATTATGGAATGCACTCTTAAGGGTATTCAAGGTATCTGCCCCTATTTTAATGATGTTCTCATTGCCAGGGAATCCCCAGAAGTGTTGACCAATAGGCTCAGGGCTGTTTTGCAGAGGCTCCGCGATGTGAGCCTCAAATTGAAGAAAAACAAATGTAGTATTGGGGTCTCATCAATGGAATTCTTGGGGTTCTGTATCGATGCTAATGGAATTCACCCCACTGATTCAAAAGTGAAGGCCATCAAAATGGCTCCAAGGCCTAAATCAAAGGGAGAGCTGCAAGCATTTCTGGGCGTCCTAACTTTTTATCACACATTCCTACCTCATAAGGCTGTGATAGCAGAGCCCCTCCACAGGCTGCTTGATAAAAAAAGCCCCTTGGAAATGGACTAACTTACATGAAAAATGTTTCCAGGACTTGAAAGCACTATTGTCTGAAAAATCCACTGTAACTCATTACATACAGTCTAAACCTGTATGTCTTGCATGTGATGCATCTCCCTATGGGGTGGAGGCAGTCTTAAGCCACATAGAGAAACATGGGAAACAAGTTCCTATTGCGTTTTATTCTAGGACCTTATCTTCTCTGAGCACAATTATGCACAGATTGATAAAGAAGCTTTGACCATAGTGGCTGGAGTTAAGAAATTTCATGATTATTTATATGGCAGGGATTTTACTGTCTACACTGACCACAAACCTCTGTTGGGACTGTTCACGACAAACAAACAAACCCCCCACATACTATCTCCAAGAATGTTGAGATGGTCTATTTTTCTGTCTGCATACAATTTTAAACTAATTCACAAACCAGGGAAGGAAATGGGCCATGCTGATGGCCTCAGCAGACTACCACTGCCACTTTTGCCCAGGTTTGCCTGGTGCGCCAGCTGCGGCCCTATCTAGACCGAGATGCCCTACACACAGTCACCCATGCACTTGTGACCTCCCAGCTAGACTACTGCAACGCTCTCTACATGGGGCTGCCCTTGAGAACCACTCGGAGGCTTCAACTGGTGCAGAAATGCAGCCGCGCGAGTTGTGATGGGAGTTTCCCGATACTCCCGTGTAACACCTCTTCTCCATGAGCTGCATTGGCTTCTGGTTGCCCTCCGGGTGAGATTCAAGGTGCTGGTAATGACCTATAAAGCCCTAAATGGCTTGGGTCCGGATTATCTAAGGGAACACCTGCTGCCGGCATCAATTTCCCATCGTCCTGTGCGTTCCCACAGGGAGGGCCTTCTCAGGGTACCGCCAGTTAAGGAATGCCAGCGGGTTATTCCCAGGGGAAGAGCGTTCTCTGTGGGTGCGCCGGCCCTATGGAACCAACTTCCCACGGAACTTAGGACTGCCCCCGATCCTCGTTCATTTCGCCGGGACCTGAAAACATGGTTCTTCGAGCTGTCTGGCCCAGACTGAGGGGTTTTAATTTTTAATTGGGTTTTAGTTTTAAATTTCGGGGACTTGAATTAATTAATTGTTTTAACTGATTTTAATTTTTGTATGTTATGCTTTTAATTTTCCCTGTAAACCGCCCTGAGTCCTACGGGAATAGGGCGGTATATAAATTTAATAAAATAAATAAAAATAAATAAATAATGGATCCTGATCCAGCTCCTGCTGCTAAAATATTGTCCATTCAGGACTTACCTGAGTTTCCCCTCCACGCAGAGGATATTGCTGCTGAAACTGCCACAGATAAAATTCTGAGCAGAGTGTTGTCATGGGTATACATGGGCTGGTTGGAAAAAAGTCCAGGCTCTGAATTTCAAAGTTATTTTGTCAGGACATATGAGTTGTCTGCGCACAAGGACTGCATTTTATGGGGCAACAGAGTCATTATCCCCACTTCATTGAGGGACAGAGTCTTACACTCTTTACATGAAGGCCATCCAGGCATTGTAAGGATGAAAGCCTTAGCGAGAAGCTACCTTTGGTGGCCTGGCATGGATAAGGTTGTAAAGGATCAAGTACATGGTTGCTATACAGCAATCTAGGCCTGAAATGCCTCAAGCCCCAGTTCACAGGTGGGAAGAAATGCATACCCCCTGGTCCAGGGTTCACATAGACTACACTGGGCCTTTTCAAGGACAACTTTTCTTGATTGTAGTGGATAGCCACTCAAAATGGCTGGAAGTAGTTCCAGTCCCTAATATGACTACTGCTAGGACCATCCAGGTGCTGAGAAAACTCTGCAACACATGGGTTGCCTGATGTTTTAGTTTCTGATAATGGGGCTCAATTCACTGCTGCTGAGTTTCAGGCTTTTCTTCAAGCTAACCACATCAGACATGCTATGTCTGCACCGTTTCATCTTTCTTCGAATGGACAAGCCGAAAGCATGGTGAGGACAACAAAGGAGGTGCTCAAGCATATTATCACAGGTGACTGGAATCACAGATTGGCAGATTTTTTGCTCTGCCAGCATTCTACACCCTGCACTGCTAGAGGTAAAAGTCCCGCTGAGCTTCATTGGGGAAGACGTTTAATTACTAAACTGGACAGGTTGCATCCAGATAGAGTGGCATCAGAAGCCTCTCGACCAAAACCCCCAAGGGGGCTGCAAATGGGTGATTGGGTTTGGGCCAGAAACTATGGGCCAGGAAATTTATGGGTTCCTGGTCATGTGACCAAGGCATCCGGACCCCTATCTTACAAAGTGGGGTTGGAGGGAGGGCGACTGGTCAGAAGACACATTGACCAGCTTAGAAAAAGGTTTCCAGAATGGTCACTAAATGAGGACTGTGGCATAAGTCCCTCCCGAGGTCCTCAAACTGGCACCCAAGCCAGCCCACACCAGAACCACCAGGGTTTCCTCTTCTCAGCAGAAGTTGATTCTGAGGAAGAACCAGGAAGCTCAGAAGTGCAACATGGAACCCCTGACCAGGTGAGCCAGCCAAATCTCAGCAACCGCTGTGCCTACTTTGCAGAACAGACTGACTCTGGGGTGGGCCAACCTGGTGAGGCCAGCCAGAGCATTTCAATTCCCCTGGACGATAGAGCACAAGGGGACTTGGGTCTACCCAGCCCACCGGGTAAGCTGGTAGACCACAAAGTGAGAGGAACTCCAAGGCATTCCTCCAGGCCACACAAATCTCCGGCATATCTTACAGACTATATTGTAAAATAAAGTGATGTATATTGTGTGACAACTGTACCACTACCTACAGAAATTGGGGCAATTGGAAACTGCGTGTAAGCATGTTCATTGAGACGTTGTTTAATCTCTTTGTAGTACTTACTGCATTAGCTAGCCATTTAGCCGTTGTTTAATCTTATTGTAGTCCCTACTGCAATGGCACGTCTGTAAAGGTCACGTAATGTCATTTTAGCCACCTTGAATTCATAAGCATTATTTTTATTATTTGTTATTATGTATTTTGGTTATTGGGAATGATTCATAAGTTTTGACTGTTGTCAAGTTTATTAAGGGGATTATAGCCTGATCTTAGGAGGGAGGGGTATTATGTACTGGGCCTTTGGGTACCACACCACGTGCATTACTGGAAAACTAACAGTTCTCCAGCAACCCAGACAGGCCGTCTCCGGGCCTGCAATTGGTCAGCCTCAGGCGGCAAGCGCGGGTTCAATCTTATCGGTTGCTACCATAGGGCTTGGCTATATATTGGGGCTGGGAGCGGCCCAAGCCTAAGTACAGTTCCAGCTTGAATAAAAGAATGAGTTTCTCTGTACTCAGCCATGTGTCTTCATTCCTGCTAACCAGAGCCCAAGACATAACAATGCTTTTTCCCCCAAAGAATACTGATTTTCTAAGACAAACCAACTTGATTCAACAATCAAGTTCAGAGATTCTGATTCAGCCAAATATTCAAAACTTGACCTGCACATTTCTAGTAATCATTATTTTTATCATTTAGGACCATGTTATATCCTTTCATTATCTAGAGCTTTAAATAAAATATTGGCTGCTGAAGCTTTTATTGATTGGTTCTTTCAGATTTTATTTCATCTTCTCCTGCTATATAAATTGTGTTTGTACATGCCTGTTAATTATGTAGGAAGCTTTTAATTGGAAACTGATTCTAACATTGCAGTTTTGAAAGTCTGTATGTAAATACTTGAAGCAGATAAATTGCTTTGAACAGCTGGAGGAAAAAAATCTGTTCTGTGGATTATGTGCATATTTATGAGTCATCCTATATGAAAAAGATGGTTAAAGAAAATGAATGCAAGAGAAAGATAGCAGCTTAGCTGTTGCCTTTATTTGCTGTATTTGCCTATGTTACCTACAGGAAGTAGAACACCCTTTTAAAAAATGGAATATTGTATCTTTGAAATTAGGATCACAAAGAATTCAATAATTATTCACATGACCCAAATATGCTTTTAATCTATTGACCTCAAGATGAAATTCTAAGCTTTCAAATTCATTTATGAGGTTGGTGACATGGAGATGATATCTTAGCAGAAGGGCTCAAAAAACCCCTCCAAAACCTAATAATATTCCCAATACTTGTATAGAATTAAGTGGATGTGAACCATTGTTTTTACTCAATGTTTTCATGGACAAAAAATAGACGCTTTATTGCTGATAGGATTTTGTTTTTTAATTAGTTAGTATTAGAGAAATGTTATTTATCTTATCATAATCATTTGCGATTCCTGTTATATCATGAATGTTTCCCAGAAAGGGAAATATATTGTATTTCATTCCAGAGGTACTTTTTTGGGGGGAAATAATTCCTGGGAGTCCAAAGTAAGCTCAATTATATTTATTTTTAATTCATACATAAGGTCTATGACCAATACATCATGTATTAACTACAGCTTTATCCTACATCTGCTTTTTTAGCTACCAAGTTTTGCTAGTGACCTCACTGTATTCCATTGTTTGGTTAATCCGTTCCAGCAACCATATTTCTTAATGGCATGTTGATGTTTCAGGAGAACATTTGGGAATACTACACTAACAAGTGAGGGAAATGTTGGGAGAGAAATAAAAGAGTAGGACCAATAAAAATTTTCATCAAAGAAAAGTAATTCAAATACTACATTAACTGAATCACTTTTAGGCATAAAACAAAACAAAACAGCAAGCAATTTGGACACCAGAGTTCTTTAGACTTTCAAGGCCCAGGAAATGTACTTGGTAGAAAATCAGATTTATGGTATCTCCCAACTATAATAAATCTTTGTTCCTTCAAACAGAAGCAGCCACATAATGAAAGAAGAAAGTATCCACCAGTTCATATAAGCAAGCTACTTCAAAATAAAAACACTGGCAATCTAGCACTGGGGCAGGGAAAGATAAGTAAGAAACAGGTCTCTAGAAAGCTGTTTAACTGTTTTTACTCAGAACCTGTGGACGGAATTCTATTTGCTACCCTTTCTGTCCCAGAAAACCTAAAATAATCCTTCCAATTTTATAATTTTATATTGCCCAATGGACGTATGTTGATTGAATGGCAATAATTATGCATCCTTTTTATACTTTATCCAAAGTTAATGTCAGAGCTGTACACTATTTTCTTCCCAATACAGTCATCTATTAGGAACTAAACTGAAAATGATGCACAGCTGACGTGTAATGGATAAAAAAATAAATAAAGTATGAATCAGAAAGTCATGGTTCAATTTTTCCTATTTCCCAGGGTCTTGAGTTGCTCTGAAGCTGTGCTTTCTCTGTTTCAGTTGTCATCTTATCATATCTGAAGTGTAAAATAATAATGTTAATTTATCTTACATAACTCATCTAAGAATCACAATTAAATAGCATACTTAATCTATATACTGGAAAACATGACACAGATTTTTATTTCCCATTTTATATAAATGTCACTGTTACTACTATTAATCATCAGTATATGTGGAACTCTGCACAGCAGTATAAAAATGTGTGCAAGATTAAGAAACAGTCAAATATAAGAAGAGATTAGAAAAAAAATGCAAGTTGTTGGTTCAGAAATATAGAACCAAACTACAAAATAACATGAAACCATTTCAGTAAGGAGATTAAAAACACAGAGATATAGAGAGGTACAGACCAGGAAAAAAAATCCAGTACACTCTAGAAAAATCCTATTTAAAATGGTTATACAGTATTAATTACATGTTCATAATGTGGTCAATCAATTTTTAATCTTTTTATGCACAAGTAGGTCATAGGCCACCAATGAGGCATCTGCAAAATCTGATGATTGTGTCAAAATGACTAACCAAATAGCAGGACAGAAGGATATAAGCACCATCCCTTTCATAGGTGCAGGTAACAATATAATGCATAATTGCACTTGTATTGTCATTTTTGGTTTTTCTTTCTCCACCTCTATGGACACTTCTGTTTATCAACAGCTCATTGGAAGATTTTGACATTCCACGAAGCCTTGTTCTAGAAATGCTGTTTCCTGACATACTCATCTTCCTGCAATGCACAGAAGGATGTAATAATAGGTTAAGAAGACTATGAGAATCTAACTATATTGGTTGTAAGTAGCTGCAAGGAATTTGCAGAGCCACTTTTTAACATGGTGATTACTGAGGGGCAGAGATGTCAAGCAAGGAACTCTAACTTTATTCCTCTTTTTATTTCTGCTCTAATTTTCCTGATTACAAGATTATTGGTAGATTGATTTTGGTACTGGTTAGCCCCAGCTGTTAGTTTGATTTTTCTTAAACCCAGGTTTAACACACTTTGAAGAAGGTGCTAAACCCATTTTAAAAGTGGGATAACTGGCAACATTGGGCAGATATTGGTGCAATGGAACTTTTTTCCAAGCCTGTCCATCAATCCACATTAGCATTAAACTCATCTTTAAAATAGCCAAGTTAACAGCTGCATTGTGGCATTGTGAAGTGCTCTGGCAGAGATCACTTCTACTGCATAATGCAATCTTCCTCCCCATGGCAGTCAGCTTTGCGGTCAGCTTAATATCTTATCTTGCTACCTTCTCCAGGCTATGGAGAAGCTGCCAGGGCTGAAGGAGGTTATTGTCTTCCAGGTTACAATTCTTACTGAGGAATTGGTCCAAGAGAATAGAACATGATGGATAAAGTTTCTTCAATTTCATTCTAAACAGCTGATCTCTAGCCAGAGAAGAAGTGGCAGGTGAAGGGAGACGTTTGACCAGATCACTAAAGTTATTCCCATCTTACCTCCCATACCTCACCCCAACCCTCTAGGCAAGGAGAGATTAACTCTGTTAGTGTTACATCTACAGACTGAACCATCTGTCAAGACCATTATCTGCAGTTTTACATATTGGCAGCTGGCTTTTCTGGCAGCTAATAGTGTTGAAGACAGAAGAACAAATTTTCTTACAGGGGCAATGACAACACTGTCCTCCAGCTGCAAATACAACTGGCATTGGTAGTGGAGGCAGTAAAACTGTGCCAGTTTAGTTTCCTATTGTCCTATTGATAGAGAGAATTTTTAACTAAGCTGGGAGGAAGATTACATAAATTCTTCCCTTTATCTATTTTCTACAAAAAAGTAACTTTCTTCTTCTCCTTTCCTGTATAAAGAGGAATAAAAACTTAGACATACAAGCTTTCTACCAGATATGGAGTTTCCTTAGTAAACTTTATAATCTGGCCTTTGGAACCTACAATATTTGCTTTGGAATGTGTTAATGGCCTTGGTTCTGTTTACTAAATACAGACCACAGTAAGTGAACAAAAGAACATCAGTATTTTTTCTGTATGCAAGGTCCCATACTATTTACATACATAACAAGAATATCAAAAAGCCCAAAACTAGTTTACAAACACCTTAAAGTAAGTGCAATAGACTTCTTCCTAGCAGACTTTTCACTAGGAAAAATGAATACTAGATGGACTTCTCTGATGAGATCTTGCAGGTCATGAAAAGCAAAATTTCTGCCCACCAAACACTGCAGTAGATATTGCTTATATTCCTGGAGAAAAAGAAGCTTAATTCCTCTTGAACCTCACCATGGTCCAAAAGATAAAAATCACAAAGAAACAGACACAATGCAGTACAATAGATGTCAATACTTTAAAAATATTTTCTAAATGGAAATACAAATTCCAGTTTTATGCTTGCAGGTTGCCATACAGATGTTGAGGAACATATGTGGAAAGTATTTATTTATTTATTTAATTTGTATACCGCCCTTCTCCCGAAGGACTCAGGGCGGTGAACAGGGCCATAAATACCAAAATAACCAAAATACAAAATTAAAAACAAATTAAACCCTAGTGCCCAAATGTAAAAATAAATTACATTAAAACAATAATTAAAACCCAAACCCATCAGACCAGGCCGGCTTGTTCAAACAAATAGGTTTTTAGATCACGTCGGAAGGAGCGAAGGTCGGGAGCCATCCGGAGCTCAACCGGTAAACGGTTCCAAAGGTCAGGCACAACCACAGAGAACGCCCTCCCCCTGGGAGCCACCAGACGGCATTCTCCGACCAGTGGCACCCTAAGGAGGTCCTCTCTGTGGAAGCGCACTGGGCGGAGGGAAGTTGATGCCGGCCGCAGGTGCTCCCTAAGGTATTCCGGACCCATGCCATGTAGGGCTTTGTAGGTCATTACCAGTATCTTGAATCTCACCCAGAAGGTAACCGGAAGCCAATGCAGTTCACGGAGCAGAGGTGTAATATGGGAGAATCGGGAGACCCCCAACACAACTCACGCGGCTGCATTCTGCACCAGTTGGAGCCTCCAAGTGGTCCTCAAGGGCAGCCCCATGTAGAGAGCATTGCAGTAGTCTAACCGAGAGGTCATGAGTGCATGAGTGACCGTATGCAAGGCATACGGGCTGCAACTGGAGCACCAGGCAAACCTGGGCGAAGGCCCCCTAGTCACAGTTACTATATGATCTTCTAAAGAAAGCTGTGAATCTAAGAGAACTCCCAAGTTGCGAGCCTTATCTACGGGGGGTAATAACTCACCCCCCATAGTGAGAGATGGAATGATCTGAATTTCCTGAGATGCTGGCACGTACAGCCAGTCAGTCTTGTCAGGGTTGAGCTGAAGCCTGTTCCTCCCCATCCAGACCTGGACCGCCTCCAGGCAACGGGACATCATGTTGAGGGCATCACTGGGGTGGTTTGGGGTCGAAATGAAAAGCTGGGTATCATCAGCATACTGATGATACCCAACTCCAAAGCCATGAATGATCTCACCCAGAGGCTTCATATAGATGTTGAACAGGAGAGGCGAGAGGACCGACCCCTGAGGAACTCCACAAACGAGAGGCCTCGAGGTCGACCTCTGTCCCCCTGCCAACACCGACTGCGAACGTCCCAGGAGGTAGGAGGAAAACCACTAAAGAACCGTGCCTCCCACTCCCAATCCCCTGAGACGCTGCAGCAGGATACCATGGTCGATGGTATCAAAAGCCGCTGAGAGGTCTAATAGGACTAGGACAGAGGAACAACCCCTGTCCCGAGCCCTCCAGAGATCATTCACCAGAGCGACCAATGCCATCTCCGTGCTGTACCCGGGCCTGAAACCCGATTGGTACAGGTCCAGATAGTCAGTTTCCTCCAGGACCAAAGGGAGCTGATGCGCCACCACGCTCTTAACAACCTTCGTAAGAAAACGAAGGTTGGAGACCAGACGAAAGTTGTTTAATACAGCTGGGTCCAAGGTAGGCTTCTTGAGGAGAGGTCTCACCACCGCCTCCTTCAAGACGGAGGGGAAACAACCTTCACTCAAGGAAGCAGATATCACCGCCTGGAGCCAGCCTCGTGTTCCCTCCCGAGCCACATAAACCAGCCAGGAAGGGCATGGGTCCAATAAACAAGTGGTGGAGCTCAGCTTCCTCATAATCCTGTCCACTTCCTTTGGAGTCACAGGATCAAACTCCTCCCAGATAACATCTACAAGACTACCCATGTCCTGATCGTCAGACTCTGCCCAGTCGGAGTCCAATACATGTAATTAAATATCAAGATTTCCAAGTTTCAAGAGTATTTATACCAAATTTCTAAGGCCAGCATTGTTCATATCCTGAACAATTATGACTTACAATTTTAACTTCTTTGATGCTACATTTTGATATATATTTATTTAGGGGAAAATAAATAAATTAATCTGTTAAGTCATCAGCTCTTTGGTGCAGGAAGGAAGACACAAGGCTGAGTACAGGATAACTCATACTTTACTCTTGCTAGAACTGTACTGGAACTTGGGCTGCAACCAGCCACAATATATAGTCTAGCCCCTAAGCGGCAGCCAATAGGTTTGAACCCATTCTTGCCACCTGGGGCTAGCCAATTGCAGGACAGGAGACAGCTAGTCTGGGTTGCTGGAGAGCTGTTAGCTGCTCCAGCAACGCACGTGGTGTGTCACCACAAGCCCAGTACATAACATAATCTATGTCAGATCACTTGTTGAGGGTAACAACAGTTTAATGGTGTTCCTGAAGAACTTAGAAATTATTGTAAGTTGAACACATAGGCATTAAGCCTGAAAAATAAAGTCATTGGTTCTTTTAAATAATAGAACTACTACTGGGGATTTCCCTCACCTTCCAGCTCAACCTATATTTATTGCTATCATCATCATCATCATCACTTTTGTTAATTGAAAACATACCACACATAGGAAATAGTAATATACCTATAACATTTCAAATCTCAATTTTTATTCAAACTGATCTTTTACATTTGGCGCATTGCCTCTTATAAGTATCTGCAGACAGTTATGTTTATATGGTGACACAGGGGACCTGAAATATAGCTGGTGTTCATTAATTATTTATTTCATTCAATGGCCAATCCAGATTTCAGACTGTTAAATCTATTGAATAAATACCCATTTCTGTCACTCTAAAAAATTGGAACAGACCTGCTTATTTGTGAATGAAAAGCAAGACTCTTTAGGTTTGGCTTTGACTTCTGGATATATTCACATTGTTTTCTAGGAAACAGAATCATTTCTTAGAAAGAAAAATAAATGGAATGTAAGTAATGCCATATAAATGTTAAGGGAAATATAAAATATTGCATATGGTGGGTATCTTTTGCAGAAACCCACTAAAAATAAATGAATCTTTTGGCATCTTAAAACCAATACATTTTAATTTCACTGTCAATGCTGCTAACATTGGATGTTCTTGCTTTGACAACATAGGGAGATGCAGCCTTTTTCTTTCCTATGCTTTACTCTTAGGATTAGATGATACTGGAGGAGGAGGAATGTGATGGGAGTTAGTTAGACATAACAATTCAGGGGCTTTTGAAATAAGAGATGATAAAGAAATGGTGGGTTGGAGAACAGGAGGGGAAGCTTGCATTTCAAACTAATTGGAGAATGTGATTTAGTACTGTAAATTAGGGGAGTGAATTCAGATTTTGGCTTTGACCATGTATGTGCCGAAGCTATGCTACTTGAGTAAAGATTCTTTAAGGTAAACAATGCCTTGAAGTTCTTTGAAGAGTTTCATTTGTCGGAACCATGACATTCACATTTTATTTTACTTATGTAAAAACTGTTCCCTGGGCAAGTGAACAAACTTATCACACATACACATACAAAGTATTTAGGCTATGGAAAACCTTAAAATGGAAGCTTTGAAAAGCCTATTAATGTAAACAAAAATTTCTTTTTGAAATATTTGTTCTTTTAGTGGATTTTTAAAAAGCATAATTAAAAGGAAATGAACAACAAGAACAAGAAAAGCAAAGAGGACAGATAGTTTAGTACAAGCTGTACAAAATTGAACAAAATGTTTAAAATAAAATTGATTAGTACTTTATCTCATGTCAGACTGAGATTTGCGAATTATTAAAATCATCAATAATTAACAAAAATAGCCCGTATGACGCATAAATTACAATGAAAAATTAACAAGTTGCTACCTAGTCTTAAAATAATCTATTCTCATTTAACAATCAAGCAAAAGCTAATGCAGTATATTAAACCCTAATGTTAAGAGAAACCTAAACTTTAGATAATATACAAGTTCATAAATCAAATTATAATTCATAGCTTCCAAGTTCAATTAGATTTGGAAGTATGAAAGTCACTATATCCTTTGGAATGTGTTTGCATCAAGTTCAAAATTCCTAGTTGTCTGGGTATGTATTTGTGGAATCACTAGCAAAGTTACACACATGTCCAGGCAACAAAAAGAGCTGTTTTAACTCTTTTAGGAGAACTTAATTTGCACCAAGATGCTTTATGAAGTATCTTTTTTTAGTGCTTTGCAAAATCCCATTGGCATGTTCAGAATCTGAAAATGCTATTAGTTAAATAACCAGTGGGGTTATATCTGAAAGATAATTCATGCATTATATACCAAAGGTGCCAATTTCTCAACAATTTTAAAGAAAATGTCTTGTATTATAGGAATTCCTAGTTACCCTTAATGTCATATTATCGCAAATAAATTGCTTGTTAAAATAACATAGTCCAGATGACTATACAAATTCATAATTATACCATTGCCCAGAACTGCAGGCCTGAGAATACTGCTGATATAAAATCTGCTTTTGGAATCATCTAGACCTTTTAAGTATATATTTGTGATGAAGCATCAATTTTCTTTAACTTTTCTCACAATTGGATTTGACTTGTTTCCTATTTATTTATTGATCTTTTTCACTAACTATGCAATTCATTAGTTTGTTTTGATTTTTTAACAAACTGCCTCATTTATTCTTTATTATTTTAAAATATTCTTTCATATGGCAGGTTCACAACAATTATTTACTAATCAAATGGAATTTGATGAATCAGGTGCATCCCAAACAATGCAGTGATATGTAATATGTATGTGGGTTGTACAAGCCATTGTAGATTAATTCCTTCAAAGCTTTAACAGTGTTTTTTGTTCATGCTGTATAACATAATATTGAGAAACCCTAACAATTTGCCCTGACACTTCCATCTGTTACCAACTTTAAAGTTCCATTTCCTTCCAGATGATTAGTTTGAATGATAAATTAAGTATGCAAATCATAAAATACTTTATTTTCATAAATATTGTTTATGACATCAGGATTGTTCCTGATGTCCACTCACTGTTTACCTTACCTGGATCCTTTGTCATGTCACCCTCTGCCAGTTTGTGGAAAATTAATGTTTTTTTAGAGACTCCAAATTCAGATTTAGGATTGTAACAGATCACTTTTTCTAAGCTAACAATTAGGTAGTTCTGAGGACAGTATATATTACCAAAAGAAGTGTGTGCTGTGTTTTCCCTAATATTGTGACGCATGAAAATGTCATCTTCCATGTCTGCACACTCCAATAGAAACAACTTTCTTGTGCTGATCAACACACTACTTTTCACTAAGTTCATAAGAAAATAAGAGAAGTTCAACTAAGCAAACTAAGGACATATCTACTTGTATTTAACTCCCTTTTTGTTATTTCTATTAGACAGGTAAGCTGATTTACCAAGACTTGCAACAGGCTTTCCACTAAAAGGACTGACATCCTGAAATGTGGAAGCCCTGCAGGATTACTGGGTTATTTTCTCATGGTAACAATTCTTGCTTTTCCTCCTTTCCATCTCCTGATCTATCTTGCACCATGTACTGTAGAGGTAGCTTCACATTTATAGTTTTGCTGTTGGAAATTCAGGGATGCCCAAATAAAGGGAAAATGCCATAACAACTTGGCAGTGGTCCTCATAGTGACTTTCCAATTTAGTTTTTCTTTTAATGTATATTCTTTTTTTAAAAAAAAAGTTTTACAATACATTTTGACTTTAATCCCCCCCTCCCCCACCCCCACCCAACCCTCCCTATCCCTTCCCCTCATTCCCTCCTCCCCCCCCCCCGACTTCCCAGAGCTAAATACAGGGTATAAAATCAAAAAACAAACATAAGCACCCCTATGTTATCAGCAATAAACTATTAGTTCTATCTCCCTCTAGCTCATGTAAAATGAATACAAACAATATTAATATTACAAATAAAGTAAAAAAGAAAAAGAGAAAAACAGAAAGGAGCTTTACTCAGAATAGATTTTCTTAATCCCAGTCCTTATTCATATTAATTTCAAAGAAAAAAAAATAAACAAATTCTCAGTTACGCGCCAAAAGCGCCTATCTATTAGCCTTAATAATCTCCAACCACACTAAACCATAATCAAAAATAATTCTTGCATGTATCGCACCAAATGTCTCGCAGTTCCAAGTCATCCTTGAGTTCAAATAAAAAGAGTAAAAAAAAAAAAAGGTTTAAGCAGTCTGTAAGACAACTTGTTGTTAATTAGGAGCTTGCATACCCATTCTTAGTTCAACACATACTTTTAGTCCATAACCCTAATATACTTTTCTAACAAGCAAATAACATCCATCTTAAATTGTGTTAAATATTAAAAAAAAACTTTCTTTCTCCTCTATGATAAATTTAATCCATTAAGATACTAATTTAAAAATTTAATCAGCAATCTTAACGCCCCAAAACTTTTGGAGCACGTCTGTCATGACCCCCAAAACTTCTTTGGACCGCGCCCCTCCCACATCTTCACTGTAAATACACTTTGGAGATTCCATAACTATCTGCTGGTCTTGCTCTTGCTCTCGTCTCGCTCTTCTTAGGGCGGCACGCGTCTTCCTCTGGCCTCCTGCAACATCCAATGAAACTGTATCTTGATCCCCTCCAACACCATTGTCCTCTATCTGTCTGTCTGCAACATCTTGAAGCTTTCCCTCGCCGTATCCCTTAACAGCTTCCAAAAATGATAGGGGGGTTGCTTTTAACACATTGCTATAAAAATCACGTGCCTGGGCCACAGTAACCAGACGATGTCTTTTACCTTCATGCGTCACCACCAGTCCAACTGGAATCTCCCATCTAAACTTAATATCACATTTCTTAAGTTCCTGTACTAAAAATGCAAAATCTTTCCTTCTCCTTAAAATCTTCGGAGGAATCTCTTTTAAAACCAAGACTTCTTGCTCAGCCACTACCAGTTTAGTATCATAAGCAGCTTGAATAACTTCATCTCTAATTACTCTCTTTGTAAAATAGACCACCACATCTCTGGGTAACTTCCTTTGTCTTGCAATCCATGAATTTACACGAACAAATTTGTCCATATTTCCCTCAATTTCAGATGCTGGCTGGCCCAATACCCCTTCCAGAGCCTCAGAAATCAGCTGCTTTAAATCTTCTTTACAGTTCTCCTTTAAACCCCTGATTCTAATAGCATACTGCATCTGATGATACTGAGCAAGGCTCAATTTTCTGTCCATTTTATCCCTTATATTTTCATTTTCTAATACCTTTGCTTCTAATATAGTTCTTTTGACTGAGATCCTTCACTTTTTCATCCAGCTGTTGCACACATTCAGCTACAGATTCAATCATAGACAACATGTCCACCCTCATTGCTCTAAACCTCTCTTCCATCTTCTTCTCCAGTTTCTCCTCCAACTTTTTCAGCTTTTCATCCATCATGTCAGACATCAATTGTGAATGCTTTCCAAGAGCGTCTTGTAAATCCTTAAGCGTCAATGCCGGAGGAGGTGCAGGAGGAAGCAAAGCTTGCAATGAGGTCTGTTGCACCAGGGAAGACCCCGCACTCCGAAGAGCTTTAGAAGTTTTAGCCGCCATCTTCCCCCACTTTCACTTATTGCGCACTTTTACTTTAAAGCTATAAAATCCATTGAGCTAGAGAGTAAAGATAAGAGTCCACATCACCTTGACCTCCTGTACCGCTCTGCCTGCATCTTGATAATCAAAAGTATTTCCTTTTGGCAGGGGTGGTTGCTAACGCCTGGCTCTGCTCCATAAATCCCGGAGCAGGGGCGCTGCACAGCTCGGAGCAACCCAGGCTTCGGGGGGGCTCAATCCTTCAGCCGCCCAAACTCTCAGCTCAGGCGGCCCCAGAGAGCTCAACCCCTACCTGGGGCCTCACCCCCTCCTCTTCTCCTGAGGAGGGGGCTTCAAATCCATCTAAACAGCTGATCGGCGCTGTTTACGATGGAAAAACACAGCTGCAGAGCGGGCAGCCCGAAAACGGCTGTCTTCGGCGTCGCGTCGCCACCGGAAGCCTTTTAATGTATATTCTTAGCCTGGACTGAGCCAGGCTGGGCTGGGCTGATTTCAGTCTTTTAAGGTCAGAAACCAGACAAAGAAATACACTCTACAGGAAGAACAGAACTACACTTTATTGAGATAAGCTATAGTTACAGAATCTTGTAAATCTTCTTGTGTTTTACCTTCCTCCCTTTTATACCCTATTGAGTCAGGGAGGAGCTAGCCTGTGTACTATTTATATATCTATGTAATAAAAACAGAATAACAGAATAACAGAGTTGGAAGGGTCATTAATTAAATTAATGTGTTAATTAATTAATGCATTAATGTATTAAAGCATGTAACATTAACATTAATGTAACATACATTTCCCAACCATCAATAAGACTAGGGGGGAGGCATTAATTTCCCCAAGAGGCTACATTAGAAACTGGGACTGTTGTGAAGCACCAAACCAATGTAACCTGATTTGATGTTCTCAAACTCCATCACCTCAACCTCTCAAGCTGCTCCGGGTGAGGGGAAGCATTGTGCAGGTGCAAAAATTGTTTCCTCAGCCGCCAACTGACTAAAAGAGTGTAGAGCACCTGCACAAAGCTAGACCTGACTCAGCTTCTTCTCCTGTCCCATGCCACAATTGTATTTACATTTGATTTCTAATTTCCAACTGTCCTCATGCGGGCTGGACAGGTACAGCCAAAGATCCAGATGTAGCCTGGGGCCTGTAAAATGCCCAGATCTGAATAAGACCATCTGTTGTTTTGTTGATAATTGTATTCATTCTGTTCAGCAGAAATATGGATTAGCCATAGTTCTACTGGGACATATAAGATAAAAGGCAATTAGTAATGGAGGGATCTGTCTGTCTGTCAATCAGTCAGTCAGTCTATTATCTGTCTATCTATCTCTATGTCTTTCTATCATCATCTATTTACTTAATATAGTAACATCAGTGCTAAAAGAACACTATGGCTGTTAAAATGGCATTCAACTAAATATTATCCCCAAAGAGATTAGAAATAAGATAAGAAAGCTTTCAGTAGATGTGTCTTCCAGCATATGGAGAGGCATTGAGAAAGTCTGTTCCAATGTACCCCTCGTACATTGCCAAAAGTCTTGGTTCTCACCTTCTGAATTCAACAACAATAAGTCTTTGGAATGACTCAGTCTCGAGATGCACTGCACAAATCACTGGATGTTATCCATCTGTCAATTACAGAAATATTCTAATAGGACAATAGTTTGGTAGAAAGCAAAATCCAAAGAACAGCTAATGAAAAGGATTACTAAAAAACTTTATATATACAGTAGTTCCATTATAGGCTGGCAAAAATGTAGCCAGCTTTAATGAGAATAATCACTCTGTCAAATCTATCTAGTTCAAAATGAATATGTATGCTGCTGACATTCTTTAATATGTTATCCAGACAGCTCAGCATGCATTTGATGAAGGACTGGGAAATGATACAATACCTTCTACAATAGGAATGCACAAGGAAGCACTAATTGCTTAGCAGGATGTCTTCAGGACTATTCCTAATCGCAAGTCCCATGTGAAGAATGGTTGAGCTAAAATGGCTGTTATTTTAGTTATTCAACACTTCCTGTATTTAATGTATAAAACATCAAAAAGAGGCTCTGGGGGGGAGGAAGGAAAATGTATATTAAAAATCATCTTTTACACAGATTATGTGTGTGTTATATGAATCAGAGAACTATCATTCTGTCACAAAGTCTCTTTTCATAAAATTAATATTTATTGTGCAACCTTATACAAGTCTAGTTTAAAGTGATTCCAATGGGATTCATTCTAAGGTAGGAATGTATAGGATGACTACCTTAGCTATTTGAATATCTACCTTCAAATTATGTGTTAAAAATAACTGTGGAATTTCTCATGGTAGTCAATAAATATTATAATAAAGAATTCATATTTGTATAAACTGAAGTGACAAAATTGCAGGTTTACAATTTTCAACATAATTGCTTGAAACTGTAAGTTGTCTTTCATGGCTGTTCTGTCAGATTTGATTGCTAAATGCATGGGAGGCAAACACAAGGAAGGTTTGCATTTATATATCTTCATATCTAACAAGAACATTTGAAATTGACTATGTAATTTTTAAAAATTCTGCTTAGGACCTACAATCAGCTTTCAGAAAAGAGGACCAGATTTTGTAAATGTAAAAAATTGAATAGATCTACATATAAAATATAAGGTAAAGGTAAAAGTTCCCACACACATGCGTGCTAGTCGTTTCCAACTCTAGGGGCTGGTGTTCATCTCCGTTTCAAAGCCGAAGAGCCAGTGCTTGTCCGAGGACGTCTCCGTGGTCATGTGGCCGGCATGACTAGATGCCAAAGGCGCACGGAACGCTGTTACCTTCCCACCGGAGTGGTCCCTATTTTTCTACTTGCATTTTTACGTGCTTTCGAACTGCTAGGTTGGCAGAAGCTGGGATGAGTAACAGGCGCTCACTCTGTTACGAGGCACTCGGGATTTGACCCACCAAACTGCCGACCTTCTGATCGACAAGCTCAGCGTCCTAACCCACTGAGCCACCGCGATCCTTTTAAAATATAGTATACCATAAAACCACTAATATACAAAATATTAAAAGTTAACAATTTCACATTAATTTTCATGAACCATGAAGTTCAGCTGAAAGCTTTAGGCTAATATATGTGACCCTATAGCCACAGGCAATGCAGCCTTAACTTAGACTAATTAATGGGACATGTGGCAACTGTATAATGAAGTGAGAAAACATTTGAGCTCATATTGGCATAGTCTAGTTATAGGAACTTTTTTCTTGTTGGTTCTTCTACCACCAAATGCTAGTATACTCTAAATCTTACACATGATAGTCCTAAGTAGGCATTGGTTCACGACTATCACATCCACTAACAAGATGGGAAGCCTCTTCCTTCTTGTTCCAGCTTGTGGTTTTATTTATTTAGTCAGGTGTGAAAGCTTCTCTAATTGATATAAGATATAATGTAAATCCTTTGTGTCCATGTCTTTGGTGCACCAGACTGAGTCATATTATGCCAAGTTTCAGAAGCAGATTTTAGCATGTGTGCAGTAAGATGTTTATTAAATCTATGCATGATCAACATGAATCATCTTTACATTATTCCATGAACATGAGATAGTGGCATTCACACTGTAACCTTTCATGCAAATAGTAATCATATGAAGTGTGCATCAAAGAAACATTATCAAAATGGATTAACAGTTAAGGGTCTAATAACCAGCTATTCGGGATTAAGAGATTAGGTGCCTATGTAGTCTACATGGCACTTTTATAATAAGGAGAATATAAACTGGAAAATAAGGTCATGTAAGGTAGACACCAAAGGTAACCACATTAAGAAAAGAAATAAGTGTAAGCCACACACCTCAGAACAGGAAATGAAGGTGGACACTTGCCAAAAGACAAGCATTAGGAAGTAGTAATAGAGCCATAGTGACAAGAATCAATTGGATTCCTTACCTATTCTTCCCAGGTGTTTCCTAAGCATATTTTTAAAATGTTTTCATTTTTGTTATGGAAAGGAAAATTACATCCCTCTTTTTAAAATCCTAACAGAATAAAAAAATGAATACTCACCATTTGAAATTATAAGGCATCTATAATTGGGAAAATCACACAATGAACAATTTAAGGGGAAAAAACCCACTAAAGAGACACCTTCCAGTAAATTTAAAGAGCTTGTAAAGATATGCCGTGGGTCTGCTTTCCTCAACTACAAAAAATAAATTCTATCCCTGTACTTTTCGTATCTTATGCTATGTCTTCATCTTTCATGAATCTGTGGGGTTTTTTTACTTTGTTTTACCATTCTTAAGAAGAGAGAAAGAAAAAGAGGCAAGGTGGCTTTCCCACATGTCAGGATTATTCAGTTTAACAGCCAGACTAATCAAATAAGCATACACTTTCTGCTCTTGCTGCAGATTCAGACATTCAGTGAACTTGCCATCAGCAAACACTATTCCTCTCTCTTTTCCTAGAGCACAATCAGTGACACAATCAAACAGTTAGAGTGGATGGATCCATTTTTTCTGCCCATTATTGTTTTGATTTTGTTTTGGTTGAGACTGGAACCTTGAAAATTCAAGCACTAAATATGTCCTGCTTACAAGAAATGATTTTGCATGTAAACATGTCCCGCCAAAGGAGGAAAGTGATAATTTAATTCAGATTTGGGGACTGATTGGGTGATGTGGGTTCCTTACAGCCTCTTCAAGGCGCCCCTCCCCTACACCTAAAACACTAGGCAAATCTATTTAGGATTAAGGGGGAAAAATCGATATTAAGCCATTCCAAGATTTAAAGCACCCAATCTGCTTCTTAAAAGTCCTCCCAAAACCAAGCCAAAAATGGGGTTCCACTTACTTCAAATATTTCCAATTCTCTGGATTTAGAGATCTGCATAAATTACTCCAACTTTAAAATATTTCAAGATTGTAAAAAGGGATAGGGTGAGAAAGATTATGAACAGTTAGGAAATGTCATTGCTTCTGTTAAGTTATTTATCAGAAAAGAAGAAACACCCCACTAAACATTAGAACTAAAAACTCAGACTAAAAGAATCACAGCATTAAGCATTAGTATCTTGCTTTCATTAATAAATTTGCACTCTCCATTTCATCGCCTGATACTCGTCCCAGCTTCTGCCAACCTAGCAGTTCGAAAGCATGTAAAAAAGCTAGTAGAAAAATAGGGACCACTACGGTGGGAAGGTAACAGCGTTCCATGCACCTTTGGCATCTAGTCATACCGGCCACATGACCACGGAGACGTCCTTGGACAAGCGCTGGCTCTTTGGCTTTGAAACGGAGATGAGCACTGGCCCCTAGAGTTGGAAACAACTAGCACGCATGTGCGGGGGAACCTTTACCTTTACCTTATATAGAAATTGTTCTAATGGAGAAGCATATATCTCATATATATACTGAACCAGTGGTGGGATACAGCCAGTTTGCACCACTTCGGCAGAACCGGTAGCTAATTTTTTGTTGCCCAGGCCCAGAATGGACTTCTGGAAGCAGCATCCACACAGAGAACCAGTTGTTCACATATTTGAGTCCCACTGTACTGAACATATGTGAATGATTCCTGTTTTTGAAAATAGGTAACGGATTATGTATCCAGTGCTTAGTCTTTTAACTAATTCCTTTTTTTTTACTTTGTCTAATCTTCGGTAGCTAGGGTTGTTGGTTACTGAGTTGGGGGTGTTCCTTTTTTTATTTTCTTCTCCCTTAAAAGATTTTTTTCCCTTTCCTTCTGTTACTGATTAACATAATGTTGCTGTGGCTTCGTAGTTTTTGTAGAACTAGAATTGCTAAAGACTGGGAATGAGGTTTTTAGAGAAACGCAGTGAAACATATAAGATTAAGTGTGAGGCAAGTCCCATGTCTTCTGCTTTGTTTATTCAGATCTACATTTGTTTTCAGTTCCCTTGATGGAGATGGAAAGTGCTACTCACACTGAACTATTAACGCTGGAACATTGAAGTACAGAATTTGTTAAGTTGTAGGTCCATGTCTCAGCTTAGTCAAAGATATCTTATGGGCTGGATACTTGAAGAGCTTTTGATGGAGCTGTGAATTATTAAAAACAAGGTTATTTCCCCATTAGTATATGCTACAATCAACCAACTATTGTTTTGCCATATTAAGAATAATGTGGCTTTTTTAAAAAAAATCCCTTCAGTGTCAGCGAGCTATTGTTACAAAGATATTTACATAAGATAACTGACGAAAGACTGGGGAAGAGACAAGAAAGTTCAAAACCTAAAGAAAATGAGAAATAAATTTCAGGAGGTGGTGGCAAGGTGCAATGGTTATACAATTGGTCCATAGACTCCAATGCCGATGTCTCTCCCCCAAAAAGAAGAAAACTAATAATTTATTTCAGATCTGTGGATTAAGAGGGTGGTGTGGATTTTTTACCAAGGTTATGAGTCCTCTCTTTCCCCTATTAAAACAAGACATTCCCCAAAGCAAAATAAGCATGAGAAACCAAACCATCTGCCTTTTTTCATTAAGGACTAAGCTAAAATGTGTTACCTTCTAGAAGAAAATCCAGGCCAGTCCCAGAAGAGTTTATTGAAGGGTCCTATGGTAGCCCCATTGGAAGCTGGTTCAGAGGAGGAAGATAAGCTAGAACCAAGGCCACATGACAGGGGTTGCATGAATCTGCAGGAACATCCAGAGAGCTAAGAAAGATGTAGTCCTGAATCCATCTGGCAACAGGGAAACAGTCGACCAGATGGTCTGCAAACACTGTACTAGCACCTGCTCCCACCTGCATGCGGGTCAGAACAGGCTCCAGAGAGCCACTCACCTCTGCTAGAGTCTGGGTAGAATTTTAGAACCCAAGATTATGGAATGAAATAGGTTAGAACATGGGCAATAATGAATCCTAACATGAGGCAACATACCGAACCTGTTCTATTAAACACATTCCTGGTGTTTAAAAGATACCAACAGCAATATTCTGCCAAACAAAGTAACTTCCTCCCTTATTTGTCCTGACAGTTTTAAAACATGCACTCATAGGCCATTTTAGAGATAATAAAACAAGACCATATCATTTTTATGGGCATTTCAACTGATTAGACTGCCCGTTTGATAATTTAGTTACTAATCCATCTCCAATATGGGCCAATGTGAATTAAAAGAGGAGAAATAAGCATATTTGTTGGCTTGCATGATCTGTTGTGCAAGCACATTTTGCAAAAGGTGCTGAAAGGCACAATGGTGAAATAAAAGCTTTCATCCTTCTTTCTTTCTATTTTCGCAAAAAAAAGAAGTAAATGTCATTGCTGGTATTTCTTTTAAAAGACCAACAATTTCAGTATTCATTTATTCAGTAACACAGGTACTGTAGAGAAAGATGGTGCTAAAAGTGGTCTCTCTCTGAGCTCAGTAGCATGCTGAATACATTTCAGTTCCCCAAGAGGGTGAGGGCAAAATGGGTTGGTTTCAGGATGACTTGAAAACTGAATATGTGGTAGAATGGAATAGATCAATCTATTCTTTGCAATATTTGTAATTCACTAAAGTAATCTTACTAAATGAAGAGTAGAACATCCAGTGCTTCTACTCCTGGTCACTCCTAGCAATTCTAAAGTTACGATCTGTTCCTAGAAAATTACAAAGAGGATAAGTGGTTTTTTTTCATCTATTCTGTGTTATTCAAATTTATATGTTTACCATCTGGCAATTTTCTTTCACTGGCTATCAAAAAATATACCAACTTTTACAAAACATTTTTGAGATCAGTTTTCACTGAATTATGTCTATTCCAAAGGTCGATGATTCCCATTTGCAGTACTGACATATGGATCTGTCCACCTATATAACATCAGTCTTTTTCTGTACTTCTTCAATCATTTATCTTCAAAAATGCCCTTACAAGGTAAAGAAGTACCATAATAACCTATAATTTTGAGCTGAGGAAATGAGGCAGTTGGAAGTCACAAATGAGATCTAAGACACAGACAGATAATAGGCCAAAATCTCTTGAGACATAATTCAATACAGAACTAGCCATGTTTTCTTGCCCTTTAGGTACAACTTAAAATGATGGAAATTATAGTCTTTGTTTTGTTTTTTTTCCTCTTAGGAGGTGAGGGCAATGATTAAATACAACTCCCTCTCCAAATCCATTGTAGGTAGCATGTTGTCACTCAATTTAAGTGCATGAAAACCTGAAGAGTTCAATTCATGCATGTGTGCCTGTATGTCTATTACAACTATATAAATCAATCTTATTTTGAATTAGAGTTTCTACATGCGTGGAGAAGAGAATCTGTTCCATCTGTGATTCAGAATTCAGGGTAATCTGATCTGATTCAAGTTGCTTTAAGGTTTGATTTTTTTAAAAAAAAAGTCGGCTACAGACTATAATGGAGATATTTCAAAACCCTTGAAGCTCTGTTTGTGTGTGTGTGTGTGTGTGTGTGTGTGTGTGTGTGTGTGTATACAGCTTCCATCTGTGATTAACCCTTTACAGTTAATCACAGATGGAGATCATAGCACTGTAGCTAGTTTATAGTGGAGCAAGGAAAGAAAATGGAAGTAGACGGACTCTGTTGAATCTAGCATATGAATGCAAGCTTAGGTGAAGTATTGTATTTCCATTGCAAACAGGACGATGGGAAGAAGAGTAATGGAGATAAACTGCTACCTAAATTAATGCTTCAGTTGTATCAAAGTTGTGGCTTGTTAGCAATATTTAGGACAATAGGTAGTGATTTCAATGTAAGAGAGGCATCATGCTATTCAACCACCTCTCAACTTTCTCCATATACTGTATGGATGTGATGTTCCTGCATTGGATATTATGCAGAAGAAAAGCAGCAGAACATCAATCAGAAAACTTCTTGGAAAGGTATGAAGTATTATGAACTCACCTGGTTCAATCTGTAGCTTTGAAGTAAAGATATTCCTACTGATAATACATATTCTTGAGCCAGTTTGGTGTAATAGTTAAGTCACCAGGCTAGAAAACTGGAGACTGTACTGCCTTAGCTCCAAAGCCACTTGGGTGACCTTGAGCCAGTCACTCTCTATCAGCCCTAAGAAGAAGGAAATGGCAAACCACTTCCCAAAAAAAATTGCCAAGAAAAATTTCTGTGGAGATTTTCAGTCATCCAGGTCATTATTGTCCCAAAAGTGCTTTTTAAAAAGGCAATTAGACTTTCTTTTTTCTTGAAAACATTTTGCTTCTCATCCAAGAACTAAAGAAGCTTCTTGGATGAGAAGTGAAACATCGGAGGTCTGATGCCGTCCGGTTGAGCTCCGGACAGCATCAGACCTCCGATCCTTCCGTCGCGGGTTGAAGACCCATTTATTTGAACTAGCGGGTCTGGCCTGATGGGGGTATATGGGTTTTTATAGGCTTGTTTTATCATTCTTGTTTTAACTTGGGCATTGATTTAATTGTTTTTTAATTTTTGTATTGTTATTTATATATGCCCTGTGAACCGCCCTGAGTCCCCTAGGGAGAAGGGCGGTATAGAAATCTCAATAAATTAAATTAAATTAAATTAAATCTTCAAGGGGGAAAAAAAGTCCAGTTGCCTTTTGAAAAAGCACCTTTGGGACTTGCCAAGAAAACCACAAGGACTAGTCCAGGCAGTTGCCAGGAATCAACACTGACTGAAGAATCATTAAAATATGTATATATTTACACATATGTGTGTATACACACACACACACACACACACACACACACAAAGATTTGAAATTTCTAAAAAAATTGGTAGGGCTACGCAATATGTCAAATTTTAAAAAAAAGATCCTATACTGAAACTCCTGACCTATATGAACAGCAAGTTTATGAAATAGATGAGGTTTTTTTTAAAATCTAAGGCTCTTCAGACTGCTGGTGAAATGCTTTAACAAAATTGCAATACAAAACTGTTTTGCAACAGTTGCATTGTCCCTACAAGCATTTTCAGACAGAAGAGTTCTATTATTTCTAATGATGAAAAATGAGACTTATAAACCATTTTTTGACACTTATGGCGCCAAATAATCTCAAGATAACAAACTTTTATCCACAGTTTAACACCTGTCACCTTAACCAATCAAATATATTGGGCCCTACCTGTCTTTGCTTCAGATTCCTTCATTCTTTATAACCCTCAATAAAAGTGACTATAGCTATGCATGGCAAATATTATAGTTTCATAGAACCTTCTACCAATAAAGTCTTTCTTTTCTTTCTCTCTCTCTCTCTCTCTCTCACTCACTCACTCCCTCCCTCCCTCTCCAAGAAAACATCTCCACCAAGATTGCAGCTTCTTCAGACTTGAAAATTTTCCCCAAGGATCCAGATTTACAAATATCATTTGCTTGAGAGTCAATTTATTGTAAATGGATAAAGAAATAATAATTCAGAAATTCTTCTATACACACGTTAAAACAAGCATATTCAGATTTGATATGCTGTAAATGTGTTTTTTTCACAGATGTGTCATATATCTCAGTGTTGTTTTGAGTTTTAAAAAGCGGCTTTATGAATATGCAACAATAGTTTTATTAATATGCATGCCAAATAGTCTATGCGGGAAAGCTAAACTCTGTGTATCTGAGCATCACATTCCACCCTTAATCCAATATTTATTGGAAAAGATACGTCTTTAATGCAATAACAAATATCACCATTAACTCAATGAGTCGAGTGAAGTGTTAATTCAACAGTGTTTTAGAAGTAATTTAAAAGATACATATCATCCATTGAATTATCTATCAATTTTTAAGACTCAGAACCCTTTTCTACTCATCTTTTTGAACTTTCAAACCTATACTTCCATTGTTAAGCAGGGATTCTTGTCCTATGCTTAATAACATATTGTAGATATCAACACATACATTTTGCCCTTTCTAAAATATAGTTTTGTAGACAAGTTTGTCAGTCTCTCCCACAATTCCCTGAAGGTTTCAAAACAACAAATATGCATAAGGAAGGGCTTAATTGTAGCCATCTTAGAAGTGCTTTGAAAAGAATGTAGTCAAAAAACAAAAGCACTCCAAAATCAACCATGTCTCACTAAAGTATATGCTGCTAATTAACTAAACCCAGTGCTTTTTTTGTCATAGAACACACGGAACGGCGTTCTGGCACCTTTTTTTTTGAACGGAAGAACCGATTTCTTCTAAGCCGCCAGCAGGAGTGAGTTACAAGCATTCACTTAATGGTCTCATGCTTCCCCCTCCCTTCCTGCCATGTGGGATTCACCTGGAAAAGGTCTGTCTGCTCTCTGCTGCAGTTTTCCAGGCTCCGGAGGCCTGGAAAAGACCTCTTCCACCTGGATCTATGGCCAGAGAGCAATTTTGCAGCCCCTCCCCCCTTTTCTAAGCCTCCGGAGCCTGGATCTATGGCCGTGGAGCGATTTTATGGCCCCTCTATGGCCCTATCTGGGCTCCAGAGGCTTGGAAAAAAGCCTTGCAGTAACAACAGCAAAGGTCGCTTATGCAATGAAAAAGATAAAACAGTGTGCCATCTTATCAGGGCTGCAGCAAAATTTCACAGAATGATTATCTTTAGTGTCATGATTGAGTTCCCAAAACTATACATTGGAAGCTTTGCCATTATACATTGGAAGCTTTGCCAGCAAAAATTACTGGGTACACCAAGTTGATAAAGTTCTTGAAAATGAACCAGTCAATGTGTTGTGGAACTTTTGAATCCAAACAGACAGACATCTGGCCAACATCACACCTGACATCACTATTGTGGAAAAGAAAAAAGTCTGGTTCATTGATATAATGATGATGATAATAATAATAATAATAATAATAATAATAATAATAATAATAATAATAATAATAATAATAATAATAATAATAATAATAATGATGATGTTGGAAGGGATCTTGGATCTAGTCCAACTTCCTGCCTGTCTAGTCTGTTCTTAAAAACTTCCAGTGTTGGAGCATTCATAGCTTCTGGAGGCAGGTTGTTCCACTGATCAATTGTTCTAACTGTCAGAAAATTTCTCCTTATTTCTAGATCAGACATGTCAAACTTGCAATGTCATGTGACATTGCGCAACATATCAGGACAGTTTTGGCATTGCCGGCAATGGGTTGGCGTGGCTTCCGAATGACATCTCCGTCCCACAGGCTGGCAGTTTGACACCCCTGTTCTAGATTGCTTCTCTCTTTGGTTAGTTTCCATCTGTTGTTTCTTGTCCTGCCTTTAGGTGCCTTGACTCCCTCTTCTTTGTGGCAGCCCCTGATATATTGGAACACTGCTATCATGTCACCCCCCTCATCCTTCTCTTCATTAGATGTACCCAATTCCAGCTACTGTTCCTTATATGTTTTAGCCTCCAGTCCCCTGATCATCTTTGTTGCTCTTCACTGTACTCTTTCTAGTCTCAACATCTTTTTTACATCATGGTGACCAAAACTGGATGCTGTATTCCAAGTGTGGCCTTACCAAGGCATTGTAAAGTGGTATTAGTATTTCACTTGATCTTGATTCTATCCCTCTGTTAATGCAGCCTAGCACTGTGTTGGCTTTTTTGGCAGCTGCAGCACACTGCTGGCTCATATTTAAGTGATTGTCTACTAGGACTCCGAGATCCCTCTCACAGTTGCTATTAATGAGCAAGGTATCACCTATACTACACCTGTGCATTTGGTTTTTCTTTGCTAAATGTAGAACCTTACTTTTTTCACCATGGAATTTCATTTTGTTAGATAGTGCCCAATCTTCAAGTCTGTCAAGATCCTTCTGTATCTTAAGCCTACCTTCTGGAGTGTTGTCTATTCCTGCCAGCTTAGTGTTGTCTGCAAATTTGATGAGTTCCCCATCTATCCCCTCATCCAAATCATTGATGAAGAGTCTCATTAGGTGAATTTGTGCTGTCAGATTTGTCTTTAAGTCTGGCTTTCATTTCTTCAGTCATTGCCAAAATTGTTTTAAGTATGAGTTTATAGTCAAGTGGTGGAATATATTCTTCCATTTCTTTAGTATTTACAAATATTTTATTTATTTATTTATTTATTTATTTATTTTAATTCCATTTATATCCCGCCCTTCTCCGAAGACTCAGGGCGGCTTACAAGCTTAGCAGTAGCCTTTATTCTATGTATATGCCTGCTTATTAGAGCTTTCACACCCCCTCCCAAGCGGCATTATTACAAAGTCAGCTTATTGCCCCCAACAATCTGGGTCCTCATTTTACCTACCTCGGAAGGATGGAAGGCTGAGTCAACCTTGAGCCTGGTGGGACTTGAACCTTCACTAATTGCAGGCAGCTGGTGTTACTTAAGGAGGCATTAGCCCACTGCTCCACCAAGGCTTTTAGTGGCCTTTAGTGGAGGCTATTTTAATAAAAGTCAGTAAATGTCCACCTCCACTATTCCTAAAGGTTGTTTTCAGTGCCAGGTGTTCCCAATTCTTATCTTTAAAGATAGTGTCAAGGACAAATCTCCTACAGCCAGATCTCAGAGTAAAAAAAATGGTTTACTTGCTATACCAGGTTTCACCACAAGATGTACTCAATAGCATGTAAAATCCTTTTCCAGATTAATATGAGGCTTTTAATTAATCCATTTTTTAGCAGTAAATAGGGTAGTAGGTCCCTACAGAGATAAGCAATAAAATCTTTTTAGTGGCCCAAAAATTCCAGAAGTAGAAATAAAGTTGCTTAGTTATTTAGCTTAGTCATTTGATTTCTTCTTGAAGTTTTAGGGTTTTAATTCCCCAAGTAGGCAGTCACCGATCTTTTAAGAAGTGGGGGGAGAAGATTTTCAGAAAAATTCCACAGGGAAGTAATTAGGGAAGTAAGAAAGGTAAGATCTCACCCAAATCCTCCGGATTGCTTCGTTGTGCTTGATAGTGATTTTGGCTTTCGGCAGGGAGCGGCTCTTCTTCTTTGGGCCAGAAGAGCTGCTCTGGATCAAACAGAGGGCTGCCACCCTTCTATGATCACAGGGAGAGCCTCCTCACAGTGGTTGCCCCTCCATGGCAACTTTTGACCCTTTTCAGGGTTCTCCGAGGAAGAAAGACCGGACGGTGGGGAGAGGCTTCTTCCAGAACATCCGCCGGCGCTGTGCGTGCAAACCGGAAACATTGTATATGGTTAAAGAAATAGAAAGATTTTGGATATGAATTTGATTTTAAGAGGGAAGAGTCCCTCAAGTAACATAACCCTCTTTTTCTTCTCTCTTCTTATTTTATTTCTTGATATGAGTAATATAAAAGAGTTGGAATGGCTTATATAAAGGAAATATTTTAGATATTTAAATGTGATTGACTTTAAGAAAATTACAATGGATTAAAAATGTTTTGAATAAGAGTTAAAAGACTAGATGATTAGGTTTATTAAATGGAATATTTAAAGATTAAATATATTTTTAATTATGGGAAAAAAGAAAGGAAAAAATTTGGAAATAAATATGTTTTAGCTTAATAGGAAACATGGATTTTAAGTAGCATACTATCCTTTTATTTTTCTTTACTCTCAAACTTCTTTTTTTCTTTTTTTAGTCTTATTTATTCCTTAAGAAAGGTAAAAGTACTGGGATACTTACATGAGAAAAAATAGACTTAAATATTTAAATGTAATTGACTTTGAGAAAATCTTAACCAGTAAGAATGCCTTGAACATTGTGGGAAAAACTATGTGGATTATAGATCATAGAAACCAACTGTTAGTGAACATTTTTTAAATGTAAACCCAGATAACACACTCTTTACCAAATATTATTTTTTAATCCCATTTATATCCCGCCCTTCTCCGAAAACTCAGGGCAGCTTACAATTTTAAGCACAAACCAATGTGCTTAACAATAGCCTTCATTCTATGTATATGCCTGCTTATTAGGGCTTTCGCCCCCCCCCCAAGCGGCATTATTACAAAGTCAGCTTATTGCCCCCAACAATCTGGGTCCTCATTTTACCTACCTCGGAAGGATGGAAGGCTGAGTCAACCTTGAGCCTGGTGGGATGCGAACCTGCACTAATTGCAGGCAGCTGGTGTTACTTAAGGAGGCATTAGCCTACTGCTCCACCAAGGCTGGTGACTATATTAAGGTGACTATGTTAAAAAAAAACAAAAAAATATATTACAAAAAAAAGGGAATCTTGTTTCTGGTTGGTTTTTGGCTGTTTGGAATTTGACAGTAACATTTGCCTTGATGTGATATAAATATAAAAGCCATTATTAGAATTGAGAAGTATTTCACATTTGAAACCATACAAAAGTACTTCGGAGTATGTAAGAGTTCGTATAGAACACATAGCCTGAACATCCTTTAATTAAAAAAAAAAATTCCCAGGACTGGGTAGCAGCTGTGAAGAGCAGGAAAAGACACTTGGGTTTTAAAGAGTTGAGTCAGAAGTTAATTCCTTATTTCCATATGCTCTGAATCTAAAATGCTGAACAGTCCTAAAGAACACTATAAGGTAAACAGAAATAGTATGTATTTCATTAAGTGGAAAAGATAATAACCAAATAATACCTGGCATACTTCTAGTGACTTGTTTTACAGAACCCATCCAGTTCCATCCTTACCTTTAAAATCTTCTCCAAACTCCCCAAAATAGTCTGAAACCTTTCAGTCATGACTTTTTTACTGACATCATTGCAAAATCAAATATTTTCCCACTGACCCTGTCAAGAATCCTGCCCTATCTTATATTTGACTGTCTTCAAACTTAACTTGGACTAGATAACCCTTCAAAACAGAGAACACTTTCAGATAGAAAAGTATCATCAACAGCTCAAATTAATCAGTGGAATGGCTTGCCTCCAGAACCTGTGGTTGCTCCATCACAGCAGGTTTTCAGTAAGAGACTGGACACCATTTGTCCAGAATGGTATAAGATCTTCTGTCCTGGGCAGGGGGTTGGACTACAAGACCTCCGAGGTCCCTTCCAATTCTGTTATTCTATGTTTATCTTTGTGAAAATAGAATACATGGAGCCCTGAATAGCAATGACATACATTCAGTTAAGTCAGGAATTGAAATTCTGATTTATTAATTTATTTATTTAGCCAATTTTCATTCAATCTTATCCAAGGGAATCTTCTTTACAAAGCCTTGTAGAGGTAAGGTTTGAGGTAAATTCTCAAGGGTAGCATGCATTTTCATTGTTTGTATTCTTGTATTTTTTTTTTACTTACAAGAATGTCTTTTTCACTACACAACTGTTTCTTCAGTGACCTTCAGTCTGTGTGCCTTCTCATGATTCACCTAAACTCTCAAGACAACACTTCATGAGGAACTCCTCCATTGGACTTTTTCAATAACTGCTGTCCTCTGTAAAAAATAAATTCTTCTCTTGATAAATTATTTGAGAATTACTTGAGATTTTTTTCAACTGTGGATGGACAATTTCAAAAGGCCATCTGTGCCAGTTCATATTCTATTCATATACTAAAATAACTTCCATCTGTTAAACAATGAGCATTAAAACATGTTTAAAACATTAAACATGACACAAACACATTTTTTAAATTAATTTATTGTACAATTTGCAATGTTCCTCCTCTCTGCTTAGATCCACCACCTCCTCCTATTGTTTTATTGTTCACCTCTCATGGGGAAGTAGCTAGCGAATGAAAAGCTAATGCTTTCTTTTAAATGCTCACTGTCTTTCTACAGCATGTGTAATTAGAAAAGAAATAAAGCTATAATTTTTCTTTGCACAAAGCACTGCCAAGATTGCTACAATCCTACCAAGTGAAGGAAACTTTAAATTTGGCATGTTGTTGCCCCTCCTACAAGTATCTTCAGTGTTTGCTTAAGCTTCCTATTTCTGCAGCCTATTCTCCCGTGATGATGTACATCTGCTACCACAGCATGATAACAACCATTTCCAAGATTCATAAGGACACAGTCCCAAACTTATTCCCAACCTTCTGCTCATCAGATAGCACTGGCTGGAATAGTCCCAAAAGGAATCCATTGATATGGTTGGACACCAAGCAGCAGGAAGTAAGATGATGATGCAAAGTGTGACATGTCATGCCTGCTGGCACACAACATGAAGTCAAACAAACACTGGCACAGAACACTTAGCCAGCGGGAGATGTTCCCAGGGAGATGCCATTTCCTCTCAACAATTAGAAGCGACATTATACTGTTGGAGTCCTTCTGTTCTTTTTTTGCCCTTAAAAAGTAAAATGAAGGATGACTGTGTAAGGATCTGTTTTGCTATATAGACATGTCGCTGTTGACTTGCTATACTTCCTTTCTCTTTATAAGACAGCATTTAGGAAATTATTTCTAGCAGGTGCACGTAGAATCTCTACCTGAATTGTCTTTTTTATTCTGAATCAGAATCAGAATAGAGCTGGAAGGGACCTTTGAGATCTTCTAGTCCAACCCTCTGCTCAAGCAGGAAAACCTATATCATTTCAGACAAGTGACTATCCAGTATCTTCTTAAAAACCTCCAGTAATGAAGCACCCCCAACTTCTGACGGCAAGCTGTTTCACTGGTTAATTGTTCTCACTGTTAGGAAGTTTCTCCTTAATTCCAGGTTGCTTCTCTTCTTGATTAGTTTCCATCCATTGTTTCTTGTCCTACCCTCTGGTGCTTTGGACAATAAGTGGACCCCCTCTTTTTTGTGACAACCGCTCAAATACTGGAATACTGCTACCATGACACCCCTAGTCCTTCTTTTCTCTAGACTAGTCAAACCAAATCCTGCAACTGTTCTTCATAAGTGTTTGTCTCCAGGCCTTTAATCATCTTAGTTGCTTTCTTTGCACTTTTTCCAAAGTCTCAACATCTGTTTTGTAATGTGGTGACCAAAACTGGATACAGTATTCCAGTGTGGCCTTACTAAGGATTTATAAAGCAATACTAATACTTCATGTAATTTTGATTCTATGTGTCTGTTTATACAACCAAAGATTATATTAACTTTTTTGGCTGTTGCTGCACACTGCTGGCTCATATTTAAATGTTCATCCACTAGGACTCCAAGGTCTCTCTCACAGATACTATTTTTGACCAAGGTTTCACCTAATCTGTACTCATACCTTTGTTTTTTCCTGCCTACATGTAAAACTGCTTTTCTCCACATTAAATTTCATTTTGTTGGATAGGGCCCATTGTTCAAGTCTGTCAAGATCTTTTTGGATTCTGTGCTTGTCTTTTGATACAAATACATCTGGTGGTGTTGGCTATTTATGCCAGCTTAGTGTCATCTGCAAATTTGATGAGTTCCCCTTCTATTCACTCATCTAAGTCATTTATGAAGATATTGAGGAGTACTGGGCCTAAGATGGAAAGTTGTGTTACCCCACTGCTTACTTCCCTCCATGTTGATGTAGTTAATGTAGGACAACTCATTGAGTACAGTTGTCAGCCAGTTACAAATCCATCTGGTGGTGATGTTGTCTATCCCACATTTTTCTAGCTTACCAAGAAGTAGGTTGTCGTTTACTTTGTCAAATGCCTTGCTGAAGTCTAAGTACACTATTTCCACAGTATTTTGCTAGTCTACTAATTTAGTCACTTTGTCAAAGAATGAAATAAGATTGGTTTGGCACAATCTATTTTTAACAAATCCATGCTGGATTTTAGTTATAACTTTATTTGTTTTTAGATATTCACATATTTGTTTTTTTATTATCTTTTCCAGAATCTTCCCAGGTATTGATGTTAGGCTGACTGATGTGTAGTTTCCTGGGTCTGTTTTTTTCTCCTTTTTTGAAGATGGGAACCACATCAGCCCTTTTCTAATCCTCAGATAATTACTCAGTGTTCCAAGATTTTTTAAAGATATGGTACAATAATACTGAGATAACATCAGACAGTTCCTACAGAACTCTGGGATGTAATCCATCAGCTACTGGTGATTTATATTTGTCAAGATCAGACAGGTGTTCTCTAAACATTTTCTTGCTTATTGTAATTTTTATTTCTTGTCTTTCTTTTATAGCTATGTATTTGGTAAGTTGGGCTATAGTTTCTTTTTGTGTGAAGACTGATGCAAAGAATGAGTTAAGCAATTCTGCTTTCTCTCTGCTGCCTGTTATTTCCTTGCCATCTTTTCTCTTAAGCGGACCTACTATTTCCTTGACTTCTTTCTTCTTATTTAGATGTTGAAATAAGCTTTTTTTTATTAACTTTGACTTTTGTTGCAAGTCTTTGTTCATTTTGAGCTTTACTTTCCTGATTTAATCTTTGCAGATTCAGGCTATCTGCTGATACTCTGTCTTAGTTATGAGGTCCATTTTTTGTACTTGTCCTTTTTGTCTTTCAGTTTATCAGAGAGTTCTTTGTGCAATCATGCTGGTTTCTTCTTGGATTTCATATTTTCCTTTTTCAGTGGTATTGTCCTGGACTGGGCTTTTATGATCATATTTTTCAGAGTTTCCCATGCTTCTTGCATTGTTTCTCCCTTTAGGATTTTCATCCATGGAATTTTTCTTAGAGTCTCTCTGAGTTTGTTAAAATCAGCTCTTCAGAAGTTTAAGACACTGGCTGGATTATGTTCTCTTGCTTGTGTTTGCATTATATTGAATTCCAATATGATGTGATCACTCTCACCCAAAGTTCCAGCAACTTCAACTCCATCACTTCTTCTCTGTTAGTAAGAATTAGGTCCAGTATAGCTTTTCCTCTAGTTCAGTGGACACAAAAAAGTTATGGAACTAGTAGAGATGGCAAAACTAATTGTTTTAATTAAAGAGAAGAATTTGTCCAGTTTTGTTTTTATTTGGAAACCTCTACTAGACATCATATTCAGAATGGAGAAAAAATTGATTTTAGTTTTGATAACTATATTAACTGTCTTTACAGAAATATCTTGTATCTATCAGAAACATACAGCAAAATGTTCAGGTTGTATAATTATATTTTGTATTTTACCACACCAAAGAATAGGAAGTCACTGCTTTCTTTTCTTTTTCTTTTTATATTACATGTTTTCCTCCCTCCCCTCTAATGTTTATTTCCATTTGTATTTTTATTACAATAAACTCTCATTTAAGAACAATTAAAATCAGTAAACATAGATTTCCATAGAAATATACACAGGTTTGCCATCTTAGTACAGGAACATTCCACATATAGCCTACAAATGAACTTTCCTTTTTATTGCATCTGAAAAGGGCCTATCTTTAGAATAATATATACAATTGAATTTCCAATTCTTCAGCTCTCAGACCATAGAGATAGATATTATGCTATGCCTTCTTAAACAAGGTTTTACATGATTTTGTTTTCACAGTGTTTAGCCCATGTGGTATTTTTACCTACTGTATATTGATCACTAAGACATGATCTATTTATAATGACCTGAGTGTCAATACAAACTGGGATAAAGCAAGACTTTCATATTTAGTTATACATTTGCCAAATCAGTATAATATTCTGCAGGGACAAATCTAATCTGAGTGTATCTTTCCTTGAAGTAGATAGGTAGAAATTTCCTCTGAGAGCCAGTATATACTGATTAAGATTCTGGTCTAGGATCAGGGAGACCCAAGTTCATCTATCTATCCAACAAGATGGAGTTCAGTGATGGGGGGGGAGCTCCTGCACTTATGTAGGAAAAAACAAATGCACAGATACAGAAAAGGCAGTACCTGGGTCAACAGTAGCTCCTGGGAGATGGATCCATGTGTCCTGGTAGACCACTGCTAAAGCATGAGTCAGCAGTGTGCTGCAACTGCCAAAAAAGCCAATGAAGTCCTAGGCTGCATCAATAGAGGGATAGCATCAAGATCATGGGAAGTGAAAGTACCGCTCTATATTGTACTAGTGAGCCCACACTGGGAATACTGCATCCAGTTCTGATCACCACAATACAAACATATGCTGAAACCCTAGAAAGAGTGCAGAAAAGAGCAACAAAGATTATATGGGCTCTGGAGGATAAGTTACACAATGAATGGCCAAGAAAACTGGCCTTAAGAAAAGAAGGTTTCGAAGTGACATGATAGCCATACTCTAATATTGGACTATCACAGGAAATAGGGGGTTGATTTGTTCTCCATAGTACCTGAGGGCAGAACAACAAGCAATGGGTGGAAGCTTCTCAGAGGGAGATACAACCTGGAACTAAGGATGAATCTCCTGACAGTGGAGCATTTAATCAATGAAACAGCTTGCCTCCTGGAGTAAGTGCTCCATCGCTGGAGGTTTACAAGATTGGGCAACCTTTTGTCTGGGATAGTATGAGCACACCTGCCTTAGGCAGGTGGTTGAACTAGAAGATCTCCAAAATCCCTTCCAACCCTATGATTCTATTACCTCAGCCCTAGAACCTTTCTACATTCTACCAGTACTATTTTTTACTACCATCACTTTGAGCAAGTTGATCTCTCAAACCAACCTATGTCTCCAAGTGTAGTTGGGGGAGGGGGAAATACCAGAAGGGAATGCAACACACATCACTATGAATTCCTGAAGGCAGAACATAAATCAAACATATAACAAATAGTAATTATTCTGATTGTATAAAAAATGATAGGCATTTGTAGACTGATCCAGAAAATAAGAAAAGAACTTCATGTTAAAATGTATTTTTTCTTACATCTCCACTCTAGTTAATATTGTGAAATAGTATTCTTTAACACTAGACTGTAATTCCCAAGTTGCAGTGTATGATTGTGTCTCTCAGAGTGGCAACCACAGAAACTTAAAACTACTGAAATGATAAAGAGAAGCTTTTTGTTTCTAGTGTTCTCCAAAAATGATGATAATTGCAGAGCCAACAAACCTGGGCCTGCTGTGATGTGCCCTGTTGAAACAATCTGTTTCTGGTAACTCTAGAGGGAACAGGATAAATGAATTTGCTTACCAGTTTGACTTATATACATTTATTACAAAATGTTCTCAGGAAGTATAGTGGAATCAGCAAAAGAGCTGAGAAGAAAGCAAGAGAAATTGGATGGCAGGGGGGAAGGGGGGGGATAGTCACTCTGATATTAGTTAAAATTCCAGCAGATATACCAAGCTGTGAAGGGCATTCTACATTTGAACTGTACATAGAAAAAGCTCCCTTCTTTCAAAAGGAAAGAGAATTTTGGAGAACTGTTTGCTTGTTTGTTTTTTGTCCCACCTTTATTATTGTTTATAAAGAACTCATTTTTATTGTTTTTTATGATCAATGGAAAACAGTGTTAATGAGTGGAGAATATTTTATGATGAGGGAAGGGCAGTTTTCATTCACTTACTATGAATGTGTGAATGTCTATCCTTCATCATCACATCTCCTAGCTTCCATGCTTTTGTACACTTTGGAAGATATTTAATAGACTCTCCCATCACACTTTTTCAGTAATGACACTACTGCTGTTGTGTCAGTAGCTTAATTGGAAGGGTTTCCCCTGAAGCGGGAAAACCTGGGTGCAATTATTGGTTAGTGTATTCTTGGCGGGAGATTCTGAGCCGGGGATTGGCTACTGTTCAAAAAGTATCTGAGTATTTAAGACGGAGTTTAACGGTTACTAGTCAGTTGACTTATGTGTGTTAATAAACGTTCTTGTTCTAAACCTCACTGTGTCGCTCGTCTTTCCGAACACAACAATTGGCAACGAGGATGGGATTGACGGCGGACCAGTGAAGGAGCGGCAATAGTCAGCTGCGCGCAAGGTGGAAAAATTTAAAACACAGTCAACCGCTCGATAGATGCTGCGGAATAAAGAAACCTCCAATGGCGCAAGTCGGCTCCCTGAAAGAGTTCGACCCGCACTACCCAGAGGACTGGGAGGAATATGTTGGCCAGGTCGAGGGGTTTTTGCTAGTTAACGGCATAACCGACGACCAAAAGAAAGCCGCAGCCCTTTTGACCATCAGCGGCACACCCGTGTACCGGATCGCCGTCGGCCTTTGCCAACCGATGCCTGTATCCAGTGTCTCTTACGCAGACTTATTGGCCAAACTGAAGGTCCACTTCACGCCGAAGAGGTCTGAATTATTTTGGAGGCGAATATTTGAAAAGCGGAATCAAAGACCAGGCGAGTCGATTACGCAGTTCGTGGCAGCGGTTCGAGAGGCGGCTCTGCACTGCAAATATGACAATCTCGAAATTATAATTCGAGATAGAGTGGTGCTGGGCTTGCGAGATGAACATCTACAAAATCGCATAATCGCTAAGCCCACAGGAGATCTTCAAGAAGTCCTCGATGAGTTGCTAACGTACGAATCAACGGGTCGTCGGGACCCCCCCCCCGCAATAGCATGGCCGCTTCAGCTGAAATTAATCTAGAGAGCCATGTGGATAGTGGGGAGGTGGATCAACAGTGGGAGGCCGACATAGCCGAATTCGCCAGAAGATTCGGAAAAATGGCGGCAAGACCATCGCGCATCGAAGGACCCGACCTGGGTCGGAGACAACAGTCGCAAGCACCGCAAAGACCACCAAGAGACAACCAGTCTAGACCGCGAGACGCAGACACCAGATGTGGAAGCTGCGGGGGTAACCACCCCAGAGCAACATGCAGATTCCGCTCAGCAAAATGCAGAATGTGTGGAAAAATGGGCCACATCCAGGCCATTTGCCGCAGTCGGCCGCGCGACAACCGTATCCACGAAATTGACGTTTGGGCCGAAGGTAAGGTAACCCCCATCTGTCGTGGCATAGAGACCCCCAGGCCTAAGGCACTTCAGTCCAACCGCGGGGAGGCAGCACGAGTCAACCACATAGGAAAACCAAAAATTAATCACATACTGAGGCCTAAATTAAAAATTATAGTCCAATTGCAAGGAATCCCCTGCAAAATGGAAGTAGATTCAGGGGCCTCAGTATCAATAATTTCCTGTGAAACCCTGAAGCACATTGAACACAAAAGTGGTCACAAAATTCCACTTAAACCGACTAACATCCAGTTAGCAGATTTTCAAAAATCTCCCATAGAAATTAAGGGAAAAGTCACCATTAGAGTTAAATATAAGGGGTTCAATGGTTCGTTGGATCTGTTAGTTACCGAAGGCCAGAGAACCAGCTTGGTAGGAACTTTACCATATTTACTGACCACAAACCCTTATTGGGACTGTTTACCACTGATAAACAGACACCTCAGATCATGTCTCCTAGGATGCTGAGGTGGTCTATTTTCCTGTCAGCATACTCATTCAACCTGAAACATAGACCAGGCAAAGAGATGGGCCATGCAGATGCCCTGAGCAGACTACCCCTAACTGACACCAAGGGTGATCCTGCACCTGTGGGGCAAATTATGTCTTTACACGAAATACCTGAATGCCCATTAACAGCGAGGGATATTGCTGCAGCCACTAAGAAAGACCTAATCCTCAACAGAATTGCAGCCTGGGTACAGGGGGGGTGGCCTAATAAAAATCCAGACCCTAAATTCACACCCTATTTCAGGAGGAAGCATGAATTATCATCACATTTGGGATGCATTTTGTGGGGCAACCGGGTAGTAATTCCGGAAAACCATAGGAATACAGTGATTGCTGAGCTACATGAAGGTCACCCGGGGATTGTCCGCATGAAGGCATTAGCTAGAAGCCATTTGTGGTGGCCCGGGTTAGACACAGCAATTGAAGAGTGCGTATCTGGTTGTTATCAATGTCAACGCTCTAGGCCGGAACAAGCACACACACCAACACATAAGTGGGAGGTGGCCAGGAACCCATGGTCTCGCATTCATATTGATTTTGCAGGGCCATTTCAAGGCTTGACATTCCTGGTTGTGGTAGACAGCTTTTCCCAGTGGTTGGAGGTTGTGCCTGTTAAATCTATGACATCTGCTAAAACAATCCAGGTTTTGAGGGGCCTCTTTGCCACCCATGGGTTACCTGACGTAATTGTCTCTGACAATGGGCCCCAATTCACCTCTACTGAATTTCAGGACTTCCTCAAGGCCAATTGGATTAGGCACACGACTTCGGCACCCTTCCACCCTTCCACCAACGGCTGAACGGAACGTCAGAACAACAAAAGACGCTTTGAAATGGATCATCCACAGCAATTGGCAACAGAGACTGGCACAGTTCCTGCTGACTCAGCACACTACACCCTGCACGGCCACCGGAAAAAGCCCAGCTGAAATGAGGTGGGGCAGACGGTTAACCACAAAATTGGACTACACCCTGACAGAATACCCACAGAGGCTGAACCAGTTATTCCAACCCGGTCTCTCAATATTGGAGACTTAGTATGGGCTAGGAACTATGGCCAGGGGGGCAAATGGGTACCAGGGGTGGTCATTGGCATAACGGGGCCGTTGTCTTACACTATTGAGGGGGAAGGGAATAGAGTAATCAGGAGACACATAGACCAATTAAGGAAGAGGGCCCCTGAAATTGTGCAGGATAATGAGGGTAGGAACGCGCATACTCATGACATTACATTCAGGCCAGACCAGCTTGGCACAGCAGTCTGTGGGGATGGAGAGGGAACTCAAATCAGGTTAGCAGAAACAATTCCACAGCAGGGCATTGCAGATTGGGAGTTGTTTCCTGTGGAAAGCACAGCAGTTTCCCATAACCCCCCAGCGGGACAACAACAACAATCCACTAGCCTTGCAACATCAGAGTCTTTGCCCCAAACAACATCAGAGTCTGTGCCCCAAACAACTGGGCCCATAACAAATGGCCAGACAGCAGATTCTACTATTGCTAACAAGGCTAATAGATATCCAACTAGGGTTCATAAGCCTCCAAGATATCTCAAAGACTATGTTAATAAATAACATTGACTGGGGGGGAAGGGGTGTTGTGTCAGTAGCTTAATTGGAAGGGTTTCCCCTGAAGCGGGAAAACCTGGGTGCAATTATTGGTTAGTGTATTCTTGGCGGGAGATTCTGAGCCGGGGATTGGCTACTGTTCAAAAAGTATCTGAGTATTTAAGACGGAGTTTAACGGTTACTAGTCAGTTGACTTATGTGTGTTAATAAACGTTCTTGTTCTAAACCTCACTGTGTCGCTCGTCTTTCCGAACACAACAACTGCTATCTGTGAAAGCTGGGACAGTCCTGCCTTTGAGAAATTATTGGAAATTTCTCCTCTCTTTGAAAATCGTTAAAGGAACCTTCCTCCCAATTTCTTTGCTTCTACATTTGGTGGTTTTTTTCAAGAAGTTTGTCTGTGTCCATGTCCATTTGAACTCCTGATTTAAAAGCTGCAATGCCATGTCTTTGACCATATTAATTAGTGATACCAAAGTTCCATAGAAAACAGTCTTATAACTTCCAGTCAAAACAGTGTAAGGCACATGAATCTGCTCCTAATTATGCTTAAGGTAAAGATAAATGGTTCCCTCTCCATCATGTCTAATTCTATGGGCAGTGCTCATCTCCATTTTTTGGCTGAGGGAGACAGCAATGTCCAAAGACATTTCCATGTCATGTGGCCAGCATGACTATATGCTGAGGTGCACAGAATGCTGTTACCTTCCCACCAAAGTGGTACCTATTTATTTACTTGTATTTGCATGTTTTCAAACTGCTAGGTGGTCAGAGCTGGGTCAAGTAGTAGGAACTCACCCTGTTACAGAGCACTCAGGTTTCAAGCCCGGGCTGTCAGTTTTCCAGCTGACAAGCTCAGCTTCTTTAACCACTGAGCCCTACAGCCTCTTAATTATGGTTAGAACGTCACAAAGGCTGTTTCTATTTTTTTTCAAAGGGCACATTGGGCCCACTAAAGTTCATGTGTGGCAAAAATGTGCCTCTGTCACATATGATTTATAAGATTGTGCCAAAGTTTGTGGCATTCATCACGCTCATCAACAACTCCTCAAAAGTCAAATTATTTCCATAATTTAAAACAAACATTTTTTGTTCCCTCTGAATATTTCCACACCAGTTGTTAATTGTGAATAGGGACATGGGCAGAAGAGGATGGGAGTACGTATATGTGTTTCTTTAGTATAAGAAGATAATTCCTGTCAAGAATCACCTATCTTGTTATGTGATGTTGTTTAAATCTGGACAAGAGTTTCTAATAACTAACTTAGTTCCTGATTCTCTTTGCCATTAGGATAAAGTCAATCAGCAGTGAAAGTAAGTTTACAGAAATAATTTTTCAAGCTTCTTTGCTTCCTTTCATAACATAGAGAAGAAGTTTTTCAGTTCATTGACTTTCCTCCACTCCCACTATCATCAATTTCCTTAGTTTATAACTGACAAGTTGCAATGGAAGATACTATGTCAAGAAAAAAACAGAACTGCCTAATAAATTTTCTTTTTCAATAAAAATGAAAAATAAAAACAAGTCTTGCTTATATTATGGTCATCTAAGATAGTAACATGGAGTAGTGAAAGAAAAGACAGGACAAAGGTGATCTTAAACTGGTTGAAGAAATGATGATAGCAGTTAACAAAAGGAAATGTGTAGAATTGTTGTTGTTGTTGTTAGTTGCGAAGTCGTGTCCGACCCATCGCGACCCTATGGACAATGTTCCTCCAGGCCTTCCTGTCCTCTACCATCTTCTGGAGTCCATCTAAGCTCACGCCTACTGCTTCAGTGACTCCATCCAGCCACCTCATTCTCTGTCGTCCCCTTCTTCTATTGCCCTCAATCTTTCCCAGCATTAGGCTCTTCTCCAGTGAGTCCTTCCTTCTCATTAGGTGGCCAAAGTATTTGAGTTTTAGCTTCAGGATCTGGCCTTCTAAAGAGCAGTCAGTATTTTGGCAAACTCTGGATATAATTCTAAATATAGAGGATAGTTAATAAGCTGATTGTGCTTTCAACTCATTTTGGAACTTAATGCCCCATTAATAAGGCTCAATAGAAGAACAAGTTGCAGGGAAATATCAAAATGTAGGGCTGGCATACAGACTCACTTCCACCAGTCTGAATGCCTGTATACAGCTTATATGTGCCAAAAAATCAATGTTAATACCACTTCCATAAGCAGTTTTAATGGAATGGATGCCAGTGCCTTCTCAATTGTATTTATAGCAATTCAGTGGACATAGACACTTTTTATTTCTGTGCTTCATCTTATTAATGTGTTTTTGAGCAGTGTGAGATGTTCAGTTCTCCAAGGGACATGCATGAGTCATTTAACAGGATATCTTTGTAGGCAAATAAATAGCAGGGGAGAAATTAAGCAGGGACCAGCAAAGATGACAGGTAAAAAACCATGGAGAGTATAGTAGATTCTTACAGGTAAAGCTAAAAATGAGGATGAGATGCAACCTGATTGTCAGGAAGAAGAGACAGAATAAACAAAGCTTACAAAGGTGGAATATATCATAGTATTTCTCCAAAAATTCAAATATAAATATTCTATTTTGTGTGCATTTGATCATTCATCAGTACAGGTAATCCTTAACTTATGATAACAATAGGGACCAGAAAATTCATTAAGCGATGCAATCATTAAGAGAGGCATCACATGAGCACACCTGATTTTACAACTTTTTTGCCATGGTTGTTAAGCAATTTGTGTGGTTCCCCATGATTTTTTCTTTTCAGAGTCAGCTGGGAAGGTCTCAAATGGTGATCATGTGACCCCAGCATGCTGCAAACATCGAAAATACATGCACTCAAATCACAATCGTGTGATCACAGGGACACTGTGACATGACTACAGGAATGCTGCAACTATCATAAATGTGAGGACCAGTCAGAAGTCACTTTTTAAGCACTATCATAAATTTGAATAGTAGCCAAATGAATGGTTGCAAATCAAGGACTACCTGCAGCATCGTATTCTTCTGATGTCTGTATAGTAGGACTGGATACAGATAAGCTCTTAGTGATAGAAGAAGGCTACTATAGAGAGATAGGGAATCAATAGTAAAGGTGGTACCAGGGGAACGAATGGAGTATCATCCTGATTTCCTCCTTCAACAGAGAGTCTCATCTAATTGTTTTTCTGCTTCCAAAATGGTTCAGTCATTTACTAAATCTGTGACAAAGCCATCCCCTTCCCCACCAATTCACCCTAAAATATTCCTAAAGGATTACAGCTTTAAAGATAGTTGTGACAGTTTGTTTGTTTTTTTCCTATAAATGAATGGCAGACTTTTAATACTACCAATATATCAGAATCTTTTTGTTATATTTATTATTGTTGCTCCATGGTAGATTCTGCTGATGATTAGTAAATGACATTAAGATTGCAGTTAATATGGCTGGGAATAACATTATAGCAAGTTGGAGGCAGATGCCTGGGGAAGCAGGTGGGCCAGAATTTCTGAGGGAGCCCATCATCCAGATAAATCTTGAGGGGAACAGCTGGAACAGCAGATATTAGCTGCTTGAAATGTTGTGTACTGAGCTGTGTAGACACTAATCCAAAGTCATTTATTAGCTTGTCTGTAATCTCACTGGTTGAAATATTCTGTCATGCAACAATTATTGTTAACACAATCACACCTGACAACTCAGTCATTATCAATGCTTAACATCTGATTAGGTAGCTATCAGCTAGAGGCAAAATGATGGTCCATTAAAGTTCTGATGGAAAACACTAACATGACTTGTGATCTACACTTTGAAGTCTATTATTATTGAGTCCACACCTGTTAATATAAGAATGACAGTGATGAATATTAATATAAATATAATCAGTTTAAGATGAATGATACTCTTAATAGGCCAAAAACTGTTTACATAGGCACTGACCAAAACAGAGGATCTCAAAATTATATTTAGCCCCCTACCCTAAGATATCAAGCCATGAAGTTTTTTCCAAGACATTTGCGAATGTTGCTACCAATCTTCTTGTGTATCAAGCTGAGCCCTGTGTAGATCAGTCAATGCAATCACTGACCGTTATCACTGCACTTGAATGTACCTTCCTCCTGCTCTTATTCATAAGGCCTTGTGCAAATGGGGAACTTACATTTCCAAGCAATTTCCACTTATAAAGGGCAGACATGGTAGCAATCTACCATCCATTGGGCATGAACACAACAAAAAGGAAGAAAGCAGCATTTCAAGGGTATATCATCATAATAAAAAGATGAGATGTTTGCAGTTTTTTATCTGTTATTAGTTTTATGAGGAAAGGAAAGAGAATTATTTTTAGTGGAAAAATAAGAATAGGATAAAGCATTCCATTTCTGACATATAAGATAGTGGCCAGAAGGGTATGCTCTGATTAGCTGTTTATGTTCTACAAATGTTAAAGACATGTAGTAAAAAAAGTGACCATTTAAAGTAGAACTAGTCCTGTTCCACTACCTTCCAATTAAGGATTTGGGACATGGAAAAGCTGCTTATCTCAAAATGTTCCAGTTTTAACAAAAATACACAAAGACAAATAACCCAGCACACATTGCATGAGGTAGTCATGGGTAGTTTTTAAGAAATTGATATTTATCAATTGATTTTATTTAAATCTCGTATTTATGCCCCAATGGTGCTTAAAACTTATTATAATATAATAGACAATAAAGCTCTAATTACATCACAAGAAATATATAAAATTGTCCTATTATTCTTACTCATGCAAAAACATTCTTGCTCCTTGATGAAATCTGATCATGCATATGAATTCAAGAGGACAGCAATGCTTTGATCCTAAATATTTACAAGATTCAATATATACCTCCCTATGACCAACAAGCTTTGATTCCATCACACGTACAAGAGATGGTGGTATTTTCTTCAATTAAAACCTTCAATTGTATTGAATAATTTCTGGATTGTTGTCAGACCTCCCAGGTAACTCAGACAGGAAACACTAAATGAACTGATTTTGTTTATGAAGATTCACAATCATTCAGTCATGCAGGCAAAGATGCCTGATATTCAGAGACTTTATAGAAATCCAACCCAGAGTAAACAAGCTAACGAAAAAAATTGTCCATTTGCCATGATTCAACCTTCAAACATATGAACTGATTCTACTTTACTGTAAGGCTACCTTGACAGAATCTTCCAAGTCTGAAAGTACAAAGTTCCCATCTCCACTTTAACTGCTTTATCCATTAGGACAAGTCTTTCCTAAGTTACTTTCTCTGAACACTAAGTCTGCCTCTCTTGTCTGATTGTTTCCTAGGCAGCATCTCTTCTCTTGGTTTCCCAAGGTCATCTACACATTGTATAGCAATTGTCTTTAATACTGTTCTTTGGACAGTGCTGAAATATTTGACAGTGTTCCTGTTTATTTTTCAAAAAATTGCTTACATTCCTAAGCCACTCTTCTGCCAATGACTCAGAGTAACATATGTAGGGGGAAAAAGATTACCAACACTCAACAGTATTTATTTTAATGACACTGACTAACATATACAGTATGTGTCACATTTATTTTATTTAGTGACTATTGTATACTGTCCAAAGTCATTTCTTCTGAGATGGGTGGCTATATAAATTTGATTAACAAATAAAAATAAATAAATAAGCATGAGTTACTCCTAGTATTCCCCAAATGGCCTCATCTTCCAGAGTTACATTTTTAATTTTGATTTGACTATACCAGACATGTCAAACTTACAATATCACGTGACATCACGCAACGTATCGGGATGGTTTTGCCATTGCCAGCAATGGGATGGGCGTGGCTTCTGTATGATGCATCCAGCCTGCGGGCCGGCAGTTTGACACCCCTGGACTATGCTGAAAGCTTTATACATGGTCTTCACCAAAGATCTTCTCCCAAATCATACCAAACAGATTATTCTCTTCAGAGTAGGGGTTTCTGGACAAGAACAATTATCTTTGATCTATTTCAATCTAGGTTTGGGTCCTAGTTATAGAACAGAGCTTGCTTTAACTTTAATAACTTTAAAACAGATCTTCTCTCTCATATACCATGCTGAGATTTTTTCTCTTTATGCAAATGCAGCCTACTTGACAATTCAAAAATATAATTGGAAGCAATCTTAATAGTGATAGTTATTAGGTCCAATGCCTTGGAGAAAATAGTGCATTTAAGAAGCAGGGAAAGAGCAAACAAATCTTAGAAGAAAACAAAACAGATGGAATATTAACAAACTGTCCATCAGGTTAGTCTGCAGCTTTTCAGTGTATGGTAATAGATGAGAGATCTACTGTATTTCCATGCCTAACATGGTATAAGGCACTTTACACATCCATCATCTAACGATAGCTCACCTTTACTTTCATTTATCTATTAGTCAAGAATGGACAAATATGTCTGCTATAGTAATTCTGCTTCTGCCATATGTTTTGCCTCTACAGTTTGCAAAAAGAAAGAGTAAGTCTTTTCTCACATGTTTAGCTTACTTTAGTTCAAAGATCTATCCTAATCAGTGGTCCTTCTAATGTTTTGATAAGGCCTTATGATGTTACATGCATTGTAGTTTAAATATTAAAGCAAATATTCCAAGGAAAAGGTAGCATAATTCCCTGCATACCTGAGTTAAAGATTATTTATTCTGGATTCCAGCCTGATTGATCCTATCCCACTTGATAAAATGGGTGAACTTTATTTTTTTTAAAAAAACAAAGCAAATCTTGCAGTGATAGTTAATATGATCAAATAGACCTGGCTCTTTGAACTCTCCGGCCCAGGCTGAGAATTTTTAACTGGGTTTTTTATTTTTAGGGATAATTTAATCTTTTTAAATTGTTTTTTAACTTTTGTATTCTGTATTGGTTTGGTTTTTAAATACCCTAACCGCCCTGAGTCCTTCGGGAAAGGGCGGTATATAAATCTAAATAAATAAATAAATAAATAAATAAATAAATAAATAAATAAATAAATAAATAAATAAATAAATAAATATGAAATTCTTCCTTGAATGCTTGATAGAGTTTTTCCAACAGATCCTTTTCTGTCAAGTCTCTGAGATCTTAAATGTTTTTATAAAGTTCAGTTTTGTCTTTCATATATTAAAATCCCCAAGATTTGCTTAATTATGATGGCAAAGGAGGGTGCTGTCAATATTTACAGGACAGGCACTGGTGGATTCTGCCCATTTGTTTCTCTTCCCTCCCCTAAAATATTATCTGCCAGCAGGAAAACATCCATCACCACCCTCCTTAAAGTGGATGGGGATAGAAAAGATGTGAGCTTTGAAAAATGGCTTAGTTAATTGTCCATCCTCATTTTGCAAGTGTTTTGTGCAGGTACATTTAAAGGAAGCATAAATATGAGCTGTTGAACTCTGGAGGACATAAATTTCCTATTGTAGAATAATATTAAAAATAGATAAGCGTAGATTTAATTAAATTCCAGAATAGCATCAAAAATAGATGAATGTAAGTTATGTGCTCTTATAGAAAAGAACACCAAACAACTGCTGAGAGGCTGAGAATTGTGAAACTACACAGAGAAAGCTATCTTCCTGCCACCACTGGATATTTGCTGTTTATACTGATCTAGGTCTCCATGGAATGGTTTGAAAGAACCATCCCCACTGCCCAAAGCAGAATTGCCCTGAAATACAGAATCTAGGGACCAGAAAGAAGGGCATGCTTCAAACAGCCTAAAACAGCCAATAGGTGTCAAATTGCTTCCACAGCTTAGGGATCAAATGACAGCATTACTGAGAGAATGGTCAAACAAGCACCTCACATTATATCCACAGAAAACCTGTGTCAGTTTGAGAGGGAAAACTCTCAGTAGTAAGTAGTAACAATTTAAGGTTGTCTTAAGAACAAATTGGAATTAGACATATAGCACAGCAAATAAAAGAAGTTTGTCAGGACATTTTTGCTGTGGTTAAATTATTATCAAGCCTCAAAGCCAATTCAGTAATTTAGTGTCTTATTATCACAACAAAAAATCTCCATAAGGAAACAAGCTGAGAAAAATATATCCAAACATATGCCTATACCTGTCTAAAATTCAGAACAAGATATTTGTTCATAATTCATAATTCTCTTGCCATAATATTCCCCTCATTATGAGATTGATTTCATCCATAATTCAAAATAAAATTTCTGAGAACTTTCTTCATTTCCTTTTATTTAAAATCATAGAGCTAGAGAGTACTTGATGTTCTGTAATTAACTAAAAGAACATCATCTATCATAATTAATCTCTCAACCTAACAATTAATTACTGATTTCACAGATATTTTCACAGCAGGATGGGAATACAGTATAAAGGAAAAAGTGATGTATAAAGCCTTCAGCACTTCTCAACATGATAGTTTCTAGTTTACTGAGAGCATCAAGGCTGATAAGAGTCTTTTTGTTATAAAACCATCATATTCTTCCCTATTTGGTAAAACCAATAGCCCAGGGAAAGATGCTTAAAAAGTAATCAGGACATTAATAAAGCCAACCAGGATATTAATAATATTTTGCACCAATGTAATTGGCAAGTTTCATTTCTTCTGTGAGCATAATGTCACCAAGAATGCCTTCATAATAGGAAAAAGATGACACATTCTTTGGAAAAATATAACAAGCTACAACAGTTTGTTAATACTGTAGAAAAGCATGGAACATGGTATAATTTCAGAAATGTAGAAAGTATAATTTCCTTGTTATTTTATTGTTCTAAACAAAAAGATAACATTTAAAAATGTAAAACTGAAAAATAAAAGTAAAAAAGAGAAAATAAAACTATACACCCACACATACATCTATGCACTATGCACTATATTCTTGTGGAGAGCAATAAACATTTTAAAATACATAATATTTCTATGATATTATGTAGCAAAATAATGTAAACAGAAAAGTATCATTAATGTAGTTAATAAATTAACCAAATTTGAGTGAATGTCTCTTGCATTACAGAGTATTTCAGAGTTCTTTGTTTTCATAATATTTTCTCAGTCCAAGGCAATTTCTCACACTGATCCAAAGACAGGAATATTTCACTATTCCAATGTTTTGTAATAACAAACCTGGCAGTTGAAAATATAATTTCAGGATTAAAAAATGAAAATAGTTCTTTCGTGTCTTGATACCATATGTATGGGAGAGGATCAATTATAGGTATAGAGAGAAGAGTTCTTAGTTGTATGTTTGAACTATGTCTCCCTCAGATCATGGGCTGACCTCATAAACATGGCCTTACACTAACAAACTGTATTATATATTGTATTGATAATAATTTATTAAACCCAGTTGCTACCTGACTCTCAACCACTCTGGGCAGCTCTGAGAAATTACAATAAAATCAATCAAACATATAACATAAAAATGGAAAGCGCAATGAAGTGGGAGCTTTCCCTCACCCTTGCCTAAAGTCTGAGTAAAGAGCTAGTTCTTCACAGCTCTTCTAAACAAGTGGGGGTCATTTGGATCCCCAAGAAAGCTTCTTTCCAGAGGGCAGATGCTGCTACAGAATTAATTGTTTTATTGGGGAGATTTGTTTTTATTTTCCTTTGAGCTACTACTGGAGGAACACAAAGAACAAATCCAATTGAACCCAAATAAAAGTATTTATTAAGGATTACCTTTTGGTAATAAGGTGGCAGAACATAATTATTTGTCTTCCCTTATTGAGTCTGCAGATATATGGCTGGCAACCATATTTGTTTGGGGTGATTCAGTCCTTCCACTTAAGTAGAAGCCTGGAGGAATCTTTCAGAGTCATTCTGACGACTATTCTAGGCATCTGTTAGATAAAGTCACTTGAATTTTCTCAAATTCAACTCTGCCTATGCAAGTTCCATGGAATTGATGGAAACACAGTCCTATATTGGTATCTGGGACAAGTTTGAAGTGATTAAATTTGAGGGAGTGAACAAGATCTTTGTGACATTGAGTCCTGCCCCCTGTATTTAAGACCCAAATTTCTCCAGGTTAATCCATGAATCTTGGAAAACAATGTGATGATGGAGTCAAGTGATGGTGAATGCATCTTTGAGGAAAGGGGTGATTCCACTTGTCTTAAAGGAATTGGTGATCTTCTCCTTAAGAGGCCATCACTGTATCCTGCAAAAGGCAATCTTCTGTTGGTTTCAGGTTAGGTTATAGGCTGAGACAGATTGCAGTTGCAATTGACTTTGAACATATGTCAATTTGTAATTGCAATTGACATATGTAGAGATGCCACTGAGGTTCTTTCCCAGTGCCTGGAGGTTGTATGGTATTGGATCAGGAAGAATGGGCTTCAATTTAACCCTAGAAAGGGTGTAGATTTTAGATTCCCCCAGGTCTAGAGAATTTCCTCTATCAGGTCTGGCTGAGATAACATCCCTATACACAGAGTTCATACATAATTTGGGGGCCCATCTGGACTCTCAGCTCCCATTCAAAAAACAAGTGGCAAGCATGGCCAGGATGTCATTTACAGAAATCCATCCTGTGCTCTAGTTGCACCCTTCCCTACTCATGTTTTAATCATTTCTCAGTTGAACATTGCAATACATTCTATATGGGGCTGCCCTTGAAAAGATTCAGAAGCCTTAGACTCTTCCCTGAGATTTAAATGACCCAATGCTATTGACTTTTCAGAAGTATTTCCACCAGCATTGGGGTATATTTTAGAGGATTTTTAAAGGTTTTTCAACTTTGCTTTTATTATTTTATATATTATATTTATTCTGGGGTTTTTTTAGCCATCCAGAGTTATTAATTAAAATGAGTAGCCATATAAATTTGTGAAATAAATGACCAAAGGAGAATGACTATTTGATAACACTTTAATGGTGTTATGCTGAGTTTTTTGCATTTTTATAAGGTAGCCAAGTGATAGATATGATTTTTCACTGTATATAGACAATATCTATTTGGGCTACCCACAAGTCAGCCCCAATAAAATAGGGATATTCATTTCATCCTGTTTTTCCAGATCAGGAAGTCAGGACAGCCAAAAAGGCTGCCAAGGGATGGAGAAACATGAAAATCACCTACAAAAATACAGCATTTACATCCTTCAACATCTCACAGAATTAGCCCAAAACTCTTCGAAAATAAACTCTGAAAAGTTTCTAACATTTTCTGAAGCTGAGGGAGGAAAATCTTTTGCAGTAAAGTAGAAATTCAATGTACTGCAAAACAGACTGTAATCCAGTCCAAATATTGTTCATGTGGGAAATCAGACATATTTTAACAGGATTTCTAGACATTTTACAAAGGAGTTTTGGAACGAATTGTGGTTTTTATCACTCTTGATGAGAAAGAGGAATGTTGATTGTTTCATTTCTGCCTGCTATTAAAAAATCAGGCCTCTGTATTTTTCAGCTTGGATATTGTATTCTCACAGAAACCTCCAGTAACAGCATGCAGTGTGTTACAAAAGGAAATATATCTGATTCATAAAGAAATAACTTTTTCCTCTTGGCATATATTTCATTTTTATACCATGTGCTATTCCCTCTAAAACCTTACAAGCATTAGAGATTATTATGTCAGGACTTCTTTGGTAGTTGACTGCAAATTTTTTAATAGAATTAATATTTTTCTAAGAAGCCTGTAAACTGCTCCTTACATTGTTTACTTTTAAAAGTTTAAGCTATCTGACAGCTGGATGAAGCATCCTTTTTTTTAAGGAACATGGTGCAGGCTATCTTTCAAACATAGGAAAAAGGAATACAGAATTAACCCAGAAGAGAAGCTGCCCACCTGTCAATTAAGCATGAATTCAGAAAAGAACAGAATCAACAGAACCCATTATAACTGTGCACAGTGAAGATCAAGGTAAAGGTAGACTAAAGTATGACATTTCAAAAGTACATATCCAAAGGTTGTAGATGAGGGTGTAGCTAACAAAATAAAGAAGAGCAATAAGCAATTTGAAATGCTTGCAAAACAGGCATCATGCCAGACATGTCAAACACAAGGCCCGGGGGCCAGATCTGGCCCGCGAAGTGGTTTCATGCGGCCCGCGAAGCCATCCTGGAAACAGTGAGGGAACGGCCCCCACTGCCTTGGCCCTGGCCCAGAGACCCTCCTTCTGCCAGAGACCCTCAGATCTGTCCCACTCCTGCCCAGGCCCCTATAGGCACCCTTCATGCGAACGATGTATAGCTGGCCATTCCCACCCAGTAGGCCATACGCACTCTAGCCTCGCCCACCCAGTAGGCCACGCCCACCCAGGCCATATCCACCTGGCCCCCTGAGGGCAACCACAATGCTGATGCAGCCCTCAATGAAATTGAGTTTGACACTCCTGTCATATGCTATGCTGGTTTGCACTGATTATTTTTTTTGTAGAGGCAGAGTCATCCATAGGAAAGGTTTTTAAAAAGCAAGATGATGGCTACCACGGATGACTGAAGCTGTGTGAAAAAGGTTCAGGGTTTCAACCTGCATAGTCATGAATGCCTTCTTGACTTTTTAATGCCCTTGGATGGGTCTGTTGATAGTTCATTGGGCAAATGCCGAAGAGAGCAGCTAGGGATGGTAAATAACAAAGGTTGAATCAATGTTTACCTCCTATGTTCAAAAATATACTGTATAACCTTCTCATTTCACACATGATCAGTCAACTATAATATAGACATACTGGATTTGAGAGTAGAGCTTAAAGGTCCCATCTTATCATCCCCTTCTTATTAAGAGTGCTTACCCTGGTCCTTTAAAAAGTTATTTGACTGGATAGGTTTTCATTTAAAGTCATCCCTAAGAAAATTGTGCTTTCAGGGAAGCACTGGAGTGGTGGAGTGTCAAGATATTTGTAGTCACTTGGATAATCCCATGGCAACAATGAATGTACAAGCCACCTAGCTTTTCATGACAGCCACACAACATATACAGCAATGCCAATACTATTCCCTGTTTCATTATCTTGCTCACTTAGCAAAAAGCTAGGTCCAGCCCAATTAACAAAGTAATGCAGGCAAAGAGAAGCTGCCAGATTTGAGCTGCATAACATGGATATTAGCTAGCAGCAAAAACTACTCTATATCCTTGTGTGTTTTTGATTTTTGCAGCTCGGATCTGACAACTGTAAGATGAAGGCAAGACTTTAATTAATGAAATTAAATTTCAGTCTTCAATACCAATCACAAATGGGATTCAGTGGGTTACCCACATATTCATAGGGTAGATACACACTAAGCCAAATATCTTTGTCCATATTAACACAATGGACAGATATTTAGCTGATTTTTAAAACTGCATAGAAAAGACTTTAGTAAAGAAAAAAAATCTGTGGATCAGATGGACGGGAGTATGGAAAACAGGCAATGATCCATGGTATGAAAAGAGAGACACTGAAGAAATATCCCTGCTTTAAACCAAGTGTTGCTGCAGGTAAGCGTCAAGGAAATATCTGATGAAGCCATACTTGAATGCAGCCAAATGTAATTTTGCACTTCTGAACCAAAGCATCAATAGAAAGACAGTTAAAGTTACACTTTGCCCTGGGATTTTCCAATTTAAAAAAGTACACTAACATGGCCAAGAAACTGTTAATCCACAGAGCATATATATTCTTCAGACTGCAATTTTTTGTAATTCTAATTTGAATATAATATTTTTCTGGTGGCATGGCATGGATCAATGGGAAATGCCATTTTAAGGCAAAGAATAGTGATTCACAAATAGCAATATATCACTGCCTTCTGTTTGATAGAATAGCCTCTCCTAGTGAAGAGTGTGCATGTCAGGTACCAGGGAAATCAGAAGATCCAGGTAGTACAAATGGATATAAAGATTTATTGCAAACTTAATCTCTCTACCAGAATCTGAATATGAATGGTCCAAGCAAATTGGCAGTAGATAAGAGTCAATGGTGGCTGGACTTAGATTTCTTGTGAGCACAAAGGGACTCATGACTGATGACATGTTTGATCCTTTCCTCAGACTCAGCCTGGTCATGTCCTACATGTGGTTCACTCAAGCTCTCATTATCTAACAGTATATTGACATGCTTAGGTAAAGGGAACTCAAATGCAGAATTACCAGCATGCCAGAATTAAGTGTTTGGAAGAAAGGTCTGCTGCTATGATGAGTAAAAAAGACAGAGGTTCTAATAATTTATTCTATGCAGAATAAATATGAAGAGCCAAAGCAAGGAACTCAATTATCAGCTGGTATGTGTGCCATAATTGATGGTAAGTCTCCAAACTCATTTCTTGGCTGAAGGAAGCAAGCACTGATGGGCTGATGGTTTCTTCTGAGCTCTAGACTTATAAATATATAAATATGCCCATGTTTAAAGCATACTGATGTCCAAATAGATATAATATTCAGATCAAATGTGTTTTTCATTGAAAGCTGAAAAATGAAAAACAGAAAACCTTGGCTTTCTGGAAGAACTTGTTAACTCTGGGTATGTTCTAATGATAGTTGTGCACAGATCCAAATGACAACTGGCCAGAGTGAGATCTGTGGTTTTTGCATTGGGAATAATGGCAGGAGACTAATTAACAAATTAACTCCTAGGAATACACTGTTATATGAAGAAGAGGTGGAAAGCTGTTTTATTTCTCTATCTTTTCATTATTGAAATAATAGCAGTGGAAGAGAGTAATTTTCTATATCTCCAGATATGTAGACTATAGGTCCCATAATTCCATAAGTCAAACATGACCATTTATAAGAATTCTGAAAGCTGAAGTTGCATATCTAGAAGTTATTTATGTTAGAGAAAGCTAATAAAGAATGACAGAATGACAGCTAAAAAACAAAATCCTTAAAAGGATCACTACCTGAGATAAAAGTCATTTGCAGAAGCAGGTAATATTATCATACAAAAGCTCAGAGCAACAACATATCCACTTCCCAATCCTTCCAAAGCAGTTTGAAATGTCCTGCTAATCTTCACATCTAGCCACTTCAGAACTTTGAGAACACAATGTGACAATTGGTGCTCTCCTTTGAACTCCCAAGATGACCCTGCAGAAGATATCCAACCAGGGCTGCAGCAACAACAATAAAGATCCCATTCTATCTAAAAGAAAAATAATATAATTTAGTAGTGTCCTATTTTCATCCAGGTTTTCAATACATTTTTATTTTTTAAAATGTATTAAACATATTAAACAAATTAACAAATATCATTTTATATATACACACTGTTGAAGGAAGGAAGGGAGGGAGGGAGGGAGGGAGGAAGGAAGGGAGGGAGGGAGGGAGGGAGGGAGGGAGGAAGGAAGGAAGGAAGGAAGGAAGGAAGGAAGGAAGGAAGGAAGGAAGGAAGGAAGGAACCCAGTAATTATTAATGAGATGAAGTTGCTTAACTATCAAGTCACTATTCCTTATATATTAAAAAATTCCAAGTTTCATACAGAACAGTATTGCAGTTTTGCATCAAGTGTATTTCATAATGCCTATAGGCTGCAATAGTAACTACAGGGAGAGAAAAGGAACACATTGCAAGTGCCCTTCCACCACCCTACCTTTTCCCTTCCTCTGGAACAGCCAAAATCCAAGAATTGCATAAAATGAAAAATGAAATAGATTACTGCTTTGCCAAAGAGAATGAGAAAACAGGCCCAGGCTTCCGGTTTGTACGCGTGGCACTTGCGGACATGCAGGAAGAGTCCTTTCCCTGCCCTCCGATCTTTCTTCCTTGGAGGACCCTGAAAAGGGTTGAAAGTCACCCTGGAGGGGTGACCACTGTGAGGAAGCCCTCCTTGTGATTGCAGAAGGGCAGCATCCCTCCACTTGAATCCATAGCAGCTCCTTTGGCCCGAAGAAGCCGCTCCCTGCCAAAAGCACTACCTAGCACTAAGAAGCAATCTGGAGGACCTGGATGACACTTTACCTTTCTTATTCCCCTAACCATCTTCCTGTGGGACTTTTCTGAAAATTTCCTCCCCCTCCTTTGAAAGAACGGCGATTGTATACTTGGGGAACAAATTTTTAAAGGCTTAAAAGAAATCAAGTGACTAAACAAAGAAATCAAGTAATCCTATTTGTACTTATTAAAAAAGTTTCTATTTTTGTGGGGATCTACTACCCTGTTTTCTGTTTAAGCTGTGAATTAAGGAAAAAAAGAAATGGACTAATTGTACAAAAGCTTTATATTAATTTTTTTAAAAAAATTACATCTTATTCCATATGCTATTGATGACATCTTGTGGCAAAATCTGGTACAGCAAGTAAACCTTTTCCTATTGTGAGAGCTGACTGAATAACAGAGCTGTCCTTGACATTATTGTCAAAATAAGAGTGGGAACACCTGGCACTGAAAACAACTCTTAAGAATATTGGAGGTCAATAGTCACTGACTTTTATTAAAATAGCCTCCATGGAAGACTTAGCTGTAAACACCAACGAAATGGATGAATATATCCTCCACTTGATTATAAACTGATACTCAACACAACCCTGGCAATAACTGAGCAAATTAAAGCCAAACTGCAAGATAAATCTGACAACTCAAAGCCACCAAATCAAACTGACCTTAAATGATGAACTGACAATCCAAGAACAAACAGAAGAAGTGGAAACTAACATTAAAATAGGAGACTTCAAAGAACAACAAATGCAACTTACAGACAACCTTGAAGTCCAAACTTCAACTTCAACTACAAAACCTACAACTCAAAAAATAATACCACCCAAAGAAAGCAACATTAAGAGTGAAGATATTAAAGGCCTTCAAATACAGTACATTGAAGATTCAGCTAATCAAATGATAACCATAACACCAGCTACTACTTTCTACCTAAGCCAGATGGAATTGGAAGAAGAAAAAGACCAGACTGAATTAATGACAACTATATTACATCAAACATCAAAAACTGAGCTATTAAAGCAACACTTTAATGATTACAAAGGGGACACTTTTTTTGCAAAACTGATATTTGGATGGTCTCCCTAGATCCAAATAAGGGGTGTAGGAAGAAAGGGAGATGCAATTGAGAATTTAAAGGCACCAATATGGAAGCTTGATTGGCACAAAAAGAAGGTGAGAGTTATATTTAAAAAATTAAATTTGTCCTTTTTTTGGATTTGTAAGGATAGAGCTTAAAAAACATATTTTAATGGATTAAGGGGAATCTCTAAAAATATAACTTGATTTTATATTTAGGTTTTAAATCTTTAAGGGAAAACAAAATTAATCCTTTACAATATAACTCTGAACTATATTATAGAATCTGGAATGATATAACAAAAGATAGTATTTTAATAATGTACTGTTAAGATGACATATAGCATATATTAGTTGTAATGATATTGATAGAAATTCATCTTATATTTAACTTTTAAAGGAAAGTTGGCTATTAGAATTGATGTATATTATAGAATTTGGAAAGGTATAACAAAAGATATTTTTCTAGTAATTGGTGAATTGTTAAGATGATAAATAACTTTATTGGTAAAAAATAAGAATGTTTTGAAATGAACAATGTAAGTTTTGTAGACAGGATAATTACTATTTATTGAAAAAGGGAAATGTGGGTTACCCAAAAATTAAGTTTTCTTTGATATATCATAGGCTACTCTAGACTATTTTATTGCAATTAGGTAAAACTTAAAAACAGGACATTGATATGTATTAGTGAAAATATATTGAAAATTCTTTTAATTGACTAGGTTACAATTAGAAATGTATTAATTTAATTAATTTGACTATGTTATAACTAAGGGAATCAGAGAGGGAATTCTTGTTGATGCAACCTGAGCTATTTACAAATAACTTTTTATTTGCCATTGTTTACTTTTGATTACCCAACCACCGTATTGCTTCATAAATATTTGAATGTAAATATTAAAAAATTAATAAAACTTATGCAAAAAAACAAAAAAAGAAAACAAGTCCAACTTCTAATTTCCCTAATGCTAAGTCAAGCCAGTATTTCTCTTACAAGACCTCCTAGGGCAGCTGAATCTCTAGGGCTTAAAGTAGGATGAAACAAAAGTTGCCTCCAATGGAGAAATCCAACACCCACTCTTCAGAGCTTCATTATTACAACAAGATCTTCATTTTCTCCATTAAGGTTACACCACAAGAGAGCCAGAATTAAATTGGTTTCAGCTGGTGGATTCAGCAACATAGTGGGGGAATCACAGAAGTTTAAAACTTCTTCCTGAATTGGCATAAAGTCACTTTGTGTCTATGCCCTATTTTGAAACCAAAAAAGCATAGAAAGAAAATATTACAAATCCTCTGCTTTATTTAATTGAATGTACACACTACTCTGTCACATTCAATAGCGTTTATGGGACAGAGTGAGATGTACATAGCTGATAAAAGTGTCACATTCCTAACTGTGCAGAAAGTTGCTTACAATTATCCTTGGTGCCAAAATGATGAATGGATAGAGCACTAAATCTGGAAGCAACTGTGAAATGAGAGATATATTGTATTCCTTGGGTTTTTTGTTTTTAATGCAGCAGGGGGAAAACATTAAACATTAGATGTCTAAGAATGGTTCGTGCTATGATCTGGAGTATAGAAATACATGTGTGCTTTGGACTTCGGTTTAAAGTAGAATCCCTTTACATTGTGAGATATGTTAGAAGAACAGTCTAAATCTACATGGTTGTGTGTCAGATTACAGTGAGAATGTTATTGCTCTTACTTTGAGTTTTAAGAACAGCTTATATCCAAAAATGGTTCCTTAAAGTATTATTGACACCTTTTGGCTGCTTGCTAATGAATCTGCATGTTTCCAACTGCTTAGCGAAAAGGGATTATGGAGAAACATGTTGGTAGTTAGATTACAGTCCAAATGCTATGGTAGCCAAAATAAACCTACACTGTTTCACATAGCTGCCAAAGAGCAGCCATGAAGGGACAGCAGACAAAGAACCAACACTGAGCAGACAAAATGTTGCTTGAACATCTAGTACTATCTGTATGTTCCTGTTCCCCTGTTGTATTTTTGTACAATTGTATAAACAAAGAAATACCTACCCAAATAGTCACGATTTCTATAATTCTATAATTTTTCAATGGAGGAGTTGACACTATTAAAATGTGCTCCTGTGGGTTGTTTTTTTCTTCATCTTGAATGTGTGATAGAAATTAATTGCCACAACACAATCCCTACTATGACACTCCATCTCAGCAGCATATAGTCTTGGCAGCTGCATTATTAGAAAGGGGATTTCCTATTCAATGGTTATGATCAGCATGGTTGAAATGCTTCAATACAATCAAGCTGAGCTCCCTGAAGGCTCCAGCTTGCTTCAGAGCAACCAGCCCTCAGCTATTATGCATGGAGTATCACTCAGCCCCTGTTTGATGTGGTTGTTTCCATTCTATTTAACTTTGCTCTGTGACAAGAAAACAAATGCAAGGACCCAACAACACTTTAACTACAACAAATTTCTTGACATCTGTAATGATCACAACGAGGTGCCCTTCAAATGTCTTAACATAAAAAAGGCAATAGCACAGTAGGAATTAAGAACTCTGTGAAACTAAAGCTGTTTTGAGGGTAATTATACACATTAAGTGCTATCCATCGTTCAGGCTCCTTATGTTTTGAATTATTTTTTCAGCAGAGTTTCTAGAAGACAGAGACATACACACTGCGGAATTATTCTGAACTAAATTCACAGAGGGTTCTTAATAGAACCCATCATAAATAATTCTGTTATTAAATACAATTTGAATGAGTGGCTTTTTAATATTAATGTTGGAAGAAGGATGATTGTAATGCTTCAGGTGTGCAAAAACAATAATTTTGGCATCTTGTTGAATAGGCAGTTTACTTTAATAAATAGTCGATGCCAGTAGAATCATCTACATCTATTCCTATAAAGGAGAAGATGGGAAGGGAAAGTAAGAGGGAAAGACTAGGAATGTTTTATTAAAATCTAAATTTAGATGTTCAAGATCTTGCATCCCACCAGGCTCAAGGTTGACTCAGCCTTCCATCCTTCCGAGGTAGGTAAAATGAGGACCCAGATTGTTGGGGGCAATTAAGCTGACTTTGTAATAATGCCGCTTGGGGTGTGTGTGAAAGCCCTAATAAGCAGGCATATACATAGAATGAAGGCTACTGCTAAGCTTGTAAGCCGCCCTGAGTCTTCGGAGAAGGGCGGGATATAAATGGAATTAAAATTAAAAAAATAAAAATAAAATAAATATCAAGCACAATATTGTTTTGCTGTTATTCTCCTAATATACCTAATAAAAATAACAAGAATTCATCCATTGGGTATATTTAAGAGACACCAGACTTCTTTTTCTGTAGATTAATCCTATGGTTTAAGAAATATTTAAACTCCAAATTATCAGAAGAGATTTATTTTATGACTCAGTTCAGGGTTTGAATTGAATATTCCCAATCTTGGCACAATAGAGGAAGGGGGGGAGAAAGATAGAGAAATAAAGGGATGGAGAGATGAAGATGATAGAGAGAGAGATGATGAATATAGAGATGACTGAGACAGAGATAGAGACATGTACTATTTACAGATTGTCATGCACTTCCAACCCACTGGTCATCAACAGGGCCAATCCATAACTGTATATGGGAAGTAAGGGTACAGGCACTTTCCAAAAAAATGGAATAAGGGTGGAAAATTTCCCAAAGAAAGATGGAGAACAAAGTTGTATCTGGAGCTGCTCATGGTTCATTGAAAGGGGGCAGATATAGTATTAGCCATCAGCATAGAAAAATACTCTTCTCTTTCTATGCTACAAAATCATGATAATTATTCTTTACTGATAAAGAAACTGATTTAGAATTCATAGGATTTCTGGATGTTGAATGCCAAACTTTGAGGACTCACCTACAGTCCTGAGCCTTGAGAAAGTGGCCTTTTATGGAGATTGTTGTAAAAGCAGCCGTCTGGGTGGAAACTGTCTTGGTACTATAAACCTCCCACAACTGAAGCTATGAGATGGTTTTGCTCATGGCCAATATATTTTTCTGGCATCTGATGACACAGAGAGATGCTTATTAAGTATGATCAGCACCAACAAAAATGAACAAAAACCACCTCTTTTTAAAGTCTGCTTCAATTCATGGGAGGCTACCCTGTCCAATAGTTGTTCTGCCTAATAAATAGATGCCAAGAGAAATTAAGCTTCTCCAAACATTTGTAGGAAGTATTTTCCATGTAATGATTGCTTGTTTAGGTAGTTCAAAAGTCCAAAATTGGACCTACAAAATACTATAAGGACTTTTAAAATGTCTTCAAGGCATTCCAAAATCCACTTTATATCTTGCATGCCACATTTACTGCTTTTAAATCGCTGCATTGTTTACTCCTATTTTGCTCACTTGTGAAAGGTTGCCAGACTCAGAAATCAGCTCATTAGTATGCAGAAATAGAACACAGTGATTTTAGATGGCAATTATACTCTATTATCCTGCTAAACTAGAAGGTAAAGCCAATTAAATTAAAGGTGACTGTTAATTCCTTTTTATTGCTGTTATCTTATGCACATTTTGCATCATTGTAATTAATGATAACAAACTTTCAGAAAGATGAAAGAGAGCTAACTGAAATACATTTGAAAAACTCAAGAAGTAATTCAGAGTTTGATATGCTAATTGTTTATGGCTGTTTGCAAACCTGAAAAATTATAATTAATTATATTTACTTAAAATAGGGATAGATAGAAGACGACTTGCCCACCCAAAAAAGATTTTTACCCCCTTAATGGCAGACATCTCAAATTATCTACCCAAAACCCCTTTGTTATGGTGGCCTCCAAATTACTTGTGACAGTTTGCATGAGTTTGGGGATAGTGATGATCTAGGGCAGGGCTTTTCAACCTTTTCACAGATTGTACCACTTTTAGGACAAGACAATATTTGAATTTATTTATTTATTTTTATTTTTATTCCATTTATATCCCGCCCTTCTCCGAAGACTCAGGGTGGCTTACAAGCTTACCACCAGTGTTTCGCAAGGTGTCAAAAACTTGATGACTAAAAAAGTGGGGTGGGATTTTGGGTTTTAGTGATTAGATTCATTTGTTTTTATAGAAATGGCTAGTTTATAATATTATGGAAAAGTAAAAAGTTGAGATTCAGTGTTAATACTTCCTTCTACTGTTCTTTTTCCCTTCTCCCCCTCACTTTTTTCCCCTTTTTCCTCCCCACTGTATCCTACTATTTGTTTTTGTATTTTATTCTATAAACTAATAAAATGTTACAAACTGTAGAAAAAAGTAAAAAAGTACCAGTTTTAAAATCTTCGGTAGCTGTTCCTTTGCTGAATCACTTTCCCTTTGCACTGACAAATGTAAGGTGAATTTACCCATGTTTATTAATATGCACCACTACCAGCTAGCTCAGGGGTCAATTCTGGGAGTTGAAGTCCACAGGTCTTAAAGTTGCTAAGTTTGTAGACCCCTAAGGTCAGCCCTTCTTCTTCTCTCCCTCTCCTCTTCTTCCTCCCTGCCTTCTGAGCTCTCCTTCCACAGTGTAGCAAAAATGCATTCCCCCACACAGTCCCTTCCCTGTACCCTTAAAGACACAGGAATCAAGCAAAAAGCAAGAAAGTCTCACAAAAACCTTCCAGAATAAAAAATCACTAACCTCTGGGGGGGGGGGTGAGGGGGTTAAGCTGCCTCAGGCGTGTCTCAGTTTAAACAATATAGCAAAGGCTCGGCAGTTGCAAAAACCAATAACCTTAAATTAAGTGTGTTTACCTACAAAGAAAACTTGCTAAAAGCCATAGACAGACTCAAGAGTATAAAACTAATTACATTTGTTTAAATTTAAAGGAATTAAAAACCTATGGAAGCCAACCCTTTGGACTCATTGCTAGCCTTTGTGAAACAGACTAAAATATTCCAATAAATAAAGCACACAAACCAAGCCACTGAATTACAAAATGCTGTAAAAACTGTATAAAAATCCTTATGGTAATCCATTCAAGCTGACAGCTGATCAGGAACCCACTGGCTTCCAAAATAAACCCACCTCCTTTCCGACATGCTCGTATCCCTGCTTTTCATTTCATCAGCGCTGATTGCATTCTCCTGGCTGGAGAAAATGAATCAGGGGACCTTTTCTTCCAGCAACAGCTGCTGCTTCTTCCCTGTCCCTGTTTCCTCCCTGCCTACTGAGGTCCCCTTCCACAGTTTCTTCTCCATCCTCTTCTCTTTTCCTGTTGTCTTTTTTTCCCCTTTCCCACCATAACCACCTCTTTTTATATCCTCTCCTCTGCTCCCTCCTGTTTTTCTTCAGTTCACCTCCAGCTCCATGCTGCTTCCAGAAGCGCCAATCAGCTGGAGGAAATCAGCTGGAGCCAGTCAGCTGGAGCCCTGCCGGTGCTCCTGGGGCTTTTGCTGAGCCCCGATAGTCCTGCAGCTTCAGCTGCCTCTCCCTCAGGCTTGGATCACTTCAGTTCATTCCCCTTCCCTGCTACAATTCTCTAGGATGGTCACATACCACCTGCCATGAGCCAAAGTACCACAGGTGGTACGTGTACCACTCGTTGAAAAGCCCTGATCTAGGGGTTCAGGCAAGTGAATTGCCAGAAGCAAACTAAGAAAATAATGTCCCATTCATTTCTTGTATATATAAGATACATGTTCATACATATGCATATACACACCCAGCCACTCATACATATATTATCCATGCAAATTTAAAACACAAATTTATGTTTATGTGCATGTGTGTGTGTCTGTTTATCACAGAGAGAGAAAGAGAGAAAGGAGGTTAAACAGAATAAGAAAACAGCTTCCAGGGAAATATAATATCAGTACTGTAGGTTTTCCAGAATGCTGCATATGTCAGGGTTGGAAAACCCATTACTTCCAGATTTTATGACAGCTGTGACTACTCCATGCTAGATGAAATCTGTGACATCCCAAAAATAATTTTATTATTAAACTTCTATGCAGCCTATCTCACCAATTATAGCTAAATCCAAGCAATAAAAACCTATTGCTATAAATAATAATTCACTGAAACTTTGTCCTTATGGAATCAACCATGAAGAACTCAAGGTTTCACAAAAGAAAAGCCCTGGTCAAAGGTTTATTTAATCAGTTGTCCATGTCTCTTTGTGGCTAGAGGCATCCTAGAAGTTCATATGCAGGACATGAAGATGATGATCTTCTGCTACTCTTATTTCTTAGTAGTTAGTATCCTACGCACATTGTCTTTAAGAGATTATACATTAATCTCATATATAGTCCTATGCTCCATGAATTTGCTAAGTCCCTTTTTTAAAAAAATTCAAAAGTAGAATATTAATTTAAAAAAAACATTTTTTAAAGAAAATAGTAAAATGGATGGCCAAGTTAGCATGTTCAGGGGCCACACAATTTTAGATGACTTGGTGATCTGGAGTGGAAAATTGAATATCTTGATAGACCAGATGGCTTGGTCTCAAAGGTGCTTTTTCAAGAGGCTACTGCACTTTCTTTGTTTTCTTTGAAGACATTTCTCCTCATCCAGAAGTGAAACATCTTCAAAGAAAAACAAGAAAGTCCAGTTGCCTCTTGAAAAAAGCACCTTTGGGACAACCATGATCTGGATGACTGAGAATCTCCGTAACCAGATGGCTTGGTTAGAGCAAGAAACAGAAGCACTCTGCACTTCTGCTTACCCTTGAAATCATATTGTTCTGCTGAAACATCTGCTAGTGGTGTCTTTCCTTAAAAAGACACTTTGATCATAACCCCATCCAATCATCAGTGTTTTTACTAAACAGTTCCCATTCTTTACCAAAAAAAAAGTATATCAGTCACAAGGTAATACATTTCTCAGAATGAATTAGAACTACAGATAATAAACTATTACACTGTTGGTATCTTGACCTGCCAGATATTAATGTATCCTATAATATATGTTTACTATGATGATATCATCTAAATCAGGGGTGTCAAACTTGCAATGTCACATGACATGTCGCGACATATCACAACTTTATTTCCATTGCCAGCAATGGAGTGGGTGTTGTTTCAGCATGACGCATCCGGCCTGCGGGCCAGCAGTTTGACACCCCTGATCTAAATCATTAACAGTTTAATCTATTTTTGCAAAGTTTGTCAGATCATGGAAAAAAAACTTGCTTTGAAAAAGATTCTGCATTTCATAGAAAACAAAACAAAGAATTATCCAAATGTTGACTTTTTATGTATTAAAATTTGAAGATATTGATGAATATATTATTTAGCAATAGATGAAAGCATCCAATGAATGATATACCAATGTTTCTCATCAAGTATGCTTCATTAAAACAACTCCCAGACAAAAACAGCACCAGGATTAATTTAAAGAACGAGATGATGGAGTGGTCTCATTTTGGACCAAATGTTGCCATTATTATTCTGCTGTAGCAATAAGCTATTAGTGATAATAGCATTTTGTCTTTTAAGCAATTGTCACAGTCCACCATTTCTATGAGTTTGCTGCGTGTGCACACTGTAAACTAATCTCACCCCAGCTGAAAGGCAATGGATAGTTTGTCATTCATTGTGGTCAGCAAACACACCAGCATCTATTAAAGGGAAGGCTTTAGTTGTAGAAAGCTGCAGCGCTCTAGTAATCTCCTGAAAATTCTTGTTAGAAAGTTAAGAGCCATATTTAGATTTTTGTCTTTTTGTTTATTTATTAAATTTTTACGCTGCCCATTTTACTGAGACAATGTCTCTGGATGACTTACAGTACAGTATAACAAAAGTTTTTAAAAAGCAAATACATGGCAATTAACATTAGGAACATTAAGCAAAAAAGCTAAAAACCAACAATGGGAGGCCTGAAGGTGTGGATCTTCTCTACTTCATCAGATACCCCAATGTAGCAGGCACCTGTTAGGGTCTCAGGCCAAGCAGCAGAGCCAAATTTTTAGACTCTTCTAGAAGGCCAACAGGGACATGGTGGCTCAATGGGTTAGGACACTCAGTGGGTTAGGATGCTGAGCTTGCCGATCAGAAGGTCGGCAGTTTGGCGGGTCGAATCCTGAATGCCGCGTAACAGAGTGAGCACCTGTTACTCATTCCAGCTTCTGCCAACCTAGCAGTTCGAAAGCACATAAAAATGCAAGTAGTAAAATAGGGACCACTACAGTGGGAAGGTAACAGCGTTCTGTGTGTCTTTGGCGTCTAGTCATGCCAGCCACATGAACACAGACTAACAGACTAACACTATATAAGAAATGCATTATTATTATTATTGGTATGGGAAAAGATAAAACCAACAATCTATACAAAAATCCCAGGATGGCTATCAATGATGGAAGCATTTGTTCACCCACACTTAGTTAAATTTGAGACAATTCTAACATATAAGGATATTCTGAATACAGATGGGAAACTAAAATCTATACAAGTGTTACAAGATCAGGGTATTGACGTATCGTGGTGGCCTCAACTGCAAATACAATCGAGGTATGACAAAGATATTAAAATATATGGTTTTTATAAAGACCAGACAATGTTTGAACAGGTGTTTGTTGACTTCTGATGAAAAACTGATTTAAAAAATTGTATAACTTTTTATTGAATCTGAAAATGGAAGATAAACAAATGAAAGAAACAATGATAATATGGGCAAAAAAATGGATATAATATAGAATTAGAGAAATGGCAAAATCTTTGGGAAAGAAACTATAAATTGACAATGACAACTTTGTATAAAGAAAACTTGAATAAAATATTCTATAGATGGCATTTTCCACCTATTAGATTAGCACAAATGTTTAAAAATATGTCTAGTAAATGCTGGAAATGTAACCAAAATCCTGGTACATATTATCACCTGTGATGGACATGTGTTAAAGCAAAAAAAATTGGATAAAAATACATCCTTGGTTAAAAAAGCTGCTAGGGAAACACATAGATTTTAAACCTGTAATTTTTTTATTAGGTATAATTCCAGAAAATTTTGATAAACTGTATATTTAACATTACATGTATTTACAGCAGCAAGAATTGTATTTGCTCAGCACTGGAAAAATGGATGAAGCGATAATCAAGAAAATACTGGACTGTACTGAAATGGATAGACTTACATTGAGAATCAAAGAAAAAGAAGACAGAGAATACTTTGAAACATGGAACTTATTTTATCAATGGCTGGAAAAACGTGATAGAGAGTAAGAATTTAACTTTTATTACTAAGCAAAAAATCAACCCAGACAACGCATTGTTCATTAAGCACTAATGAATTGTAATAACAGAAAATTAATAAAATACTTTTAAAAAAAGATTGTAGAAGTCTAACTTAAGCTGTTGCAGAAGTATGCTAGAGAAAAAATGAATTGTAGAACACGATTAGGTAACAGCTAATTTGACAGTTGTCCATCAGTTAGCCAACTTGATGGTTATTTGTTGTTCTACCTAAGTAAACTAAAGTAATCCTGGCAGAAAAAGACATAAGCCCTGCTCATGCTGTTAGGTATTCAGAGGTACCAAATGCATGAATAAACTAGCAGGAACAATAAAGCTATTCTCACCCTTAATTTCTTTATAAAAGAGCAATTCCTCAGCCAAAGTGTAACTAGTCTAAATCTGGATGCAGGCACTTTTACATGCATAAGATCGCCTCCATAGGTACAGCAAACCTATTTGGCCAAGGAAATCATTCTGTCCAAGGCTGTCAGAAGTTAGATGTCTTCCAGTTTTGTTGACTTTAGCTTTCATAATCCCAAGACAACATAACCAATTATCTTAAACATTGTAGAATCATGACAGCTGAAATCCTAATTTCTGGGAGGGCATCAGCCTGGGGAAGTCTGCTTCAAACTGAAGGGAGAAAAGCAGACTATGTTTTTGTTTAGGTGGTGTTATTCTGCAAATTGCAGTTCTATATTGTTTGCTAATCAGACATTTGGGTGCTATGTGAAGCATTTGTAAAAACTGATCTTGATTTTCAAACATATTTCTCCCTCCTTTGCAACTGTTCATGCCTTAACTGCATTGGTGGGCTGATGCTTATCTGTCAAATATCAGAATCTCTAGAGCAGCATCTGGTGGCTCCAGCTAGAACTATTTCAAGCTCATTTTCAATCATAATTCATAACAGGTTCAGGATTCTGGCCATATGGGATTTATTCCAAGAGCTCTTTGTGACAGTAATAGCAGCAGCTACTTTGATGGAGATACTGTCAATTTTCTGGCTTGCCAATATAAGCTTGGAAAGGCATAATTCTGGGAGCTGACTGTCTGGCCTCCACAATGGCTGGACATAACCATCAGTGAGTGGCTTTATATTCTGACATTCTCTAGATGGTCTGATTTCTTCTATAGCACTCCAACCCTCAATAAATAAATTAAATAAATAAATTATCCAGGAAGAATACATTCTATTATTTTTTAGTCTGAAACCTACTAAACTTACTAAATATGTGCAATCCAATCAAGGATAAATAAATAGGAACAAATGATGGTGATATTTCAGAATAGTGCATCAAACACAATGTAAAGTGTATGCCATACAAAGAACTTCATCTAGTTTGCTCATTTTTCCCCTTATTTTGAATCAGATCTATCTCTCCTTTAGCATGGTTTTTTGTCTGCTTTTCCATAGTATCCTTCCCATCATGTGCCATAGGCAACACCTGCAATAAGGATCTCATTTTCTATTTCTAAGCCAAAAGACTAATTAGAGACTTCACCATCCACAAACTCCTCTTTTATGCAGACATGAGAGTAGGGCAGGTGTTTTCATAAAACTTCTAATTCATGGTTTACGTGGAGTTTAGTTTCCTGATCTGATAACTATAATTTCATGTTTAATTCTTAGTAAAGACATCACTAACTCAGTTCAAGTACACAAATTCCTACTCTTCACAAACATTTCACAACTGATGCTCAGTATGCCTGTGTGGAGTAGCGTTTGTCAACTCCAGCAACTTAAGCTGTATGGATTTCAGCTCCCAGAATCTCCCAGCCAAACAGGCAGAAGACCGACAGAACAATCCATAAACATCAACTAGCAGTCAAAAGACGTGATAAAAACTCTTTAATATCACAAAATGTGAACAAACAGAAATGAAACTATCAGGCAGAAGGAATGAGAACAATGCTGTGAGCATATCAAAGTAGTTTCTTTAACATTCTCCTATTTACAAGAATCTTGCCAGACTAACTGCATTCTCTTGGGAACAGGCCAATAAAGGTTTGAAGACTATAGCATCTGTCACTTCTTCCCATGGAATGACTTTAAGCTAGCCATCCTCCTCCTCATTCTAACCAGAGATTCTACTACAAACACATTTCTTGTCCATCTGCAAAGAGGAGAAAAGGGAGGATGGGATGTTTAATAGGAATGGGTTTTGTTGATTCGCTGACAGTCCTCTACATATTCTAAATCCACCATTCATAAATACAATCATGTTGATAGAGTCTTAATCTCTGCATAGTCTGCAAATATCAAAACAGCCTGGATTAGGTGCATATCAAGCTGACTGAGAAGAATGGGACATGGAAAGATGTTTTCACTTCAAAATGTATTGAAGAAACACATGTAAGGGAAAGAAAATAAACTCTTACATTTTTGTATCTTGAAATAAAGGCCTCTAAACGATGATGATGATGATGATTATGGAAGGGACCTTGGAGATCATCTAGTCCATGGATGTCAAACGTACGACGTCATCTAATGTGTCATGATGTATCACAACTTTTTTCCCATTGCTGACAATGGGGTGGGCATGGTTTTGACGTGACGCATCTGGCCCGAGGGCCAGCAGTTTGACACCCCTGATCTAGTCCAACCCCCTGCTCAGGCAGGAAACCGTATACCATTTCAGACAAATGGCTGTCCAGTCTCTTCTTAAAAACTTCCAGGGTTGGAGCATTCTTTTTCTTTTGTCATGTTTATTTTCATTATGATCTACCTAGTGTTTAGTTTTTCACTGTATAATCACTGTCTTTTTTCTATTGTTGATGTAGGGTCATTGTCATTGATGTTGTAGCTTTTGTATTTCATTTGAAAATAAAAGAATAGCATTTCCCAAATCCACATTCTAATCCCAGATAACCCTTCTTTAAACTTAATTCTATAGCTGACCACTGATTAATTCTAACCTTTACAAATAAGATGTAATTATTATGCATCAATAGACATTCCATATAACATTGGCTATAATACTGACCAAAGATCTTCTAGAGATGGGATGTATATTTCTCAGGTCAACAGCAGGTATTGCCATTGCTTCAAAAGTCTTGTTGAGATGTTTATGTTTCTTCCTCTATCTGGCTTCATAGAGGTGGCTCAAGTAGCTGGCTAAAACATCTACTTCAGGGATGCTTCAGCAACTGAAAAGCTGGTCACAAGGTGCCAAAAGAATGTGTTGCATTCTATTGACTCTACAGGTAATAATAATAATAATAATAATAATAATAATAATAATAATAATAATAATAATAATAATAATAATAATAATAATAATAATAATAAAGTTGGAAGGGACCATGAAGGTCATCTAGTCCAACCCCCTGCTCAGGCAGGAAACCCTATCCTATTTCAGACAAATGGCTGTCCAGTGTCTTCTTAAAAATTTCCAGGGTTGGAGCATTCACACCTTCTGGAGGCAAGTTGTTCCACTGGTTAATTATTCTAACTGTCAGGAAGTTTCTCCTTAGTTCTAGGTTGCTTCTCTCCTTGACTAGTTTCCATCCATTGCTTCTTCCCCTGCTATCAGGCGCTTTGGAGAATAGCTTGACTCCCTCTTCCTTGTGGCAGCCTCTGAGATATTGGAACACTTCTATCATGTCCCCCCTCGTCCTTCTCTTCATTAAACTAAAAAGGTAAAGGTAAAGGTTCCCCCGCACATGTGTGCTAGTCGTTTCCAACTCTAGGGGCCGGTGCTCATCTCCGTTTCAAAGCCGAAGAGCCAGCGCTTGTCCGAGGATGTTTCTGTGGTCATGTGGCCGGCATGACTAGATGCCAAAAGGGCACGGAACGCTGTTACCTTCCCACCATAGTGCTTTCGAACTGCTAGGTTGGCAGAAGCTGGGACAAGTAACAGGAGCTCACTCTGTTACACGGCACTCGGGATTCGACCCGCCAAACTGCCAACCTTCTGATCAACAAGCTCAGCGTCCTAACCCACTGAGCCACCACGTCCCTTGCTTCATTAAACTAGACATACCCAATTCCAGCAGCCGTTGCTTATATGTTTTAGCCTCCAGTCCCCTAATCATCTTTGTTGCTCTTCTCTGTACTCTTTCTAGAGTCTCAACATCTTTTTTACATTGGGGTGACCAAAACTGGATGCAGTATTCCAATTGTGGCCTTACCAAGGCATTATAAAATGGTATTAACACTTCACATGATCTTGATTCTATCCCTCTGTTAATGCAGCCTCGCACTGTGTTGGCTTTTTTGGCAGCTGCAGCACACTGCTGGCTCATATTTATGTGATTGTCCACTGGGACTGTGAGATCCCTCTCACAGTTACCCTCTGATTTTTTTTATTTGAAAATCATACAGAAAACCATACATTTCACAAAATGAAAAATAAAAGCAAATTATTGTGGCATGGAGTTTTTTCCATTAGAATTCCAGATGCCCTATTTTGTTCCATCTCTGCTTTCTCATTGGGCATAGTTCAACTGTTCAAACAATCAGTTGAACTACTGCTTAAATCATTAGTTAGTCAATTTTTCAGGCCACATCAAAAATACCCAAATCTGATTGATATATTGATTGATTGATTGATTGCCTTTGTTCCAAATCTATGTCTACTGTATGTCTCCAGTACAGATGCCATCAGGCAATTTTATTTAGATCATCTTTGCAACAACTTAAAGATCTTCTCCTGATATAATGTTCATTCCTGCATTTACTATACTAAAGTTTGTTCTTAATGTTTTCATCTGAAAAAAGAAACACATAAACAGCAGTTAAATTGAGCAGCAGATAAATTTTATGAGCTGCACGATTCTGCTGCTTGTGTTGAAGCTGGTCTGTGTTGACAAATCACCAGATTTCTGAAATACTTCCAAACAGGCATCCCATAAATGCAACAGGATGAAATTAAATCATTTTAAAAAGTAATAGTACTTGAAATAGCTTGTATTTATGGAATATAGCATGTTTCCCTTCTAAATGTTAATATGTCTGTATTTCAGAATAAAATATATAAAACTTCATAATTTACATTAAATAATTGAAGATTTATGGATTCCAACCTTATCTTACCTATTTAAACTTAGCCTGTTTGAAAACCACATGGTTTATATTATATTTGCAGGTGTTAATAAATTTGCAGCAATAAATTATGACTTAGACATGTTCAATTGTACAGACTGGACAGTCACTTGTCTGAGATGGTATAGGTTCTCCTGCTTGAGTGGGGGGCTGGACTAGAAGACTTCCAAGGTTCTATTCTATTCTATTCTATTCTATTCTATTCTATTCTATTCTATTCTATTCTATTCTATTCTATTCTATTCTATTCTATTCTATTCGTGTTTATTGCAAACGGGTAAGGAGATATCTGTGAATTGGATTCTGCATGTGCCCAAATAATGTGTTGCCTAATCTTTGTAGTATTAGCAATATCTTAGTGCTTTTGCTATTGGATTGCATATTTGTTTGTTGTAATACAAGATGCAAAGGAAGCAAATATATCTTCTTTAAAAATTAAAGTCTGTTGCTCCCATGAACCAAGAATACAGCTTTAAAAAAACATTAATATTGGAAACAGAGAGAAGCACACACATCTAGCAATGCTATTGATTTCCAGTGATGTTCCAGATGGGAATCTTAAACACAGACAGTTTGAACGATCAATGTGAAGCTCTGAAACTTAAAGTACATCAATAAAATTGAAGGCTGGAATGTAGAAAGACCTAGAATTCCTCTGGGCCTGGAGATAAGCTTTTGGATTAAACTAGACTTGTATTTGGTGTGATCTTAATAGAAATTACTGGGCTGTGCAGTTGAGCCCACAGAGAGATTTCAGAAAAGATATTATCCTTCCTTCTTCCTCTTTATTTTAATGGTAGAAACTTAATTTTACTAGATTCGTGTAACATATTAATTAACACTTTTTCTTTGACAAACTATCTGGCCAACTTTTACATCCATTGTCAGGAAAATTTTCAAAATCACTACTCTTAATGGTTTATGATTATTTTGTATAATTAAGTGTAGGGGAAACCACAGTTTTATATATGTATGCATGCCATTTAACAACTTTGTCACTGGGCTTGTCCTCATGGAAAGATTTGTACTTTGAACTAACATTTGCTAATTAAAAAGTGGGAACACTCTGGACTGTCCAGGCAAATGCATTCACAGATCAGAGCCATTGCTGAAGCCCATCAAAGATCATCCAACTGGGCTTCTGTTTTTGATGTTGTGGCTAGACGGATGCTAGAAGACATGGCTCTGTCTTTCACCCCATTAATAGAATTAAGAGAATTTTCACCCCATTCCCTCAGGAAAAGAAAACTGGTGAACTAATTACTAGGGGGAAACAGAAAATTACAAGACTAATTTGGAATTAATATACATATATGGCTTGGAAATTTGGGGTCTAAAAGTGCTTTTGAGACTTTGTTTTTAAAAAAAGAGATTTGAAAAGCTTGTAATATAAGTTTGGATTTAAAAAGCTGGAAAACGGTGCTAATGACATCTAATTGAGAATTATGGCACTAAATTTGTTATGCCTAAAGGACACTTGGCTTGAAGCCCAGATATAGACCTTGGGAACTTTCACTTTTTAAGACTGCAGCTGGGAAAAGGGGGAAAAACTTCTGGGCTGCTTATCGGTGTGGCAGAGACAATGAACTACCTTGAAACCAGCCTGCCTGAACTACGAATATAAATACTGATTTTCAAATCTGTGTTTTGGAACTATTTCTCTGCAGGAGAAACACACATCACTGCTTGAGATGATGGAATATTTTGGATTAGAAATCTTTGATTGATGGGAAATTGTTTGTCAATGCTGCTAACATTAGATGTTCTTGCTCTGACAACAGATGAAAATGCAGCCATTTTCTCTATGCTTTTAGAATTAGTTGATGCTGGGAGGGAAGGATAGGGATGACAGTCCAGATAGTCATAACAATAATAACTCAGCCTTGGAACCCAAGGACATTGGGCCCAGAGCTGATAGCATTTTGGTGGGCTGGGAAGCTGGGGAGGAAGCCCGCTCTTCAAGCTAATTGGGGAATGTGATTTATGACTGTTTATTGGAGGTGGGAATTATACTTTGTTACTTTGTATCCAGGAGAGGGGAATTTAGTTTTTGGGTTCAGCTATGTAGTGCCAATACTTCGTTTCCCCAATAAAAGATTCTTTAAGGTAAACAATGCCTCAAAGTTCTTTTCAAGGGTTTCATCTGTCGGAACCATGACATTGTTATTATAAAGATCACCTACAAAAAATGAAATGGATGTCCCATATTCAGCTTTAAATGACAAAAAACCATCTCTAATACCTGTACCCAAAGTCTTCAGTTTTATTTACCACCAAGAAAATATGGATGAAGATCAGAAAGAAATTCTCTACATGTTGAAATCAATACAAGAGACTATTGCTTTAGCTCATGATGAGACTAGAAATAACACAAAGGAGATAAAAGAACAATTTTCTAATCTAAATTTACAAACCCAGAGAAGGAAAACTGGAGGAAGCAAATCTAAAGATGAAAGACTCAGAAAGCTCAGACTGCCCAAGGAGCTGCTGATATAGTCCTACAAAGGATTTATTGAATCTGTCATTTTCACCTCTATAACTGTCTGGTTTGGAATTGCAACCAAACAGAACAGACATAGACTTCAACAAATAGTTAGAACTGCAGAAAAAACAATTGCTACCAGCCATTGGGGACCTATATACTGCATGAGCAAGAAAGAGACCTGTGAAAATATCTAACAGACCCCTCGCATCCTGGACATAAACTATTTCAACTTCTTCCCTCAGGATGATGCTATAAGGCATTGCACACCAGAACAACGAGACATAAGGACAGTTTTTTTTCCCCATGCTGTCACACTGCTTAACAACAAACTCCTATAACACCATCAAACTATTTAGTAAAGATGGTATTACTATTATTCTCCTCATCTTTCCTATTACCTATCCTTATCTTCTTATGACTATAACTTTGTTGCTTGTATCTTACAATTTATATTGTTTTGTCTAGTATCCTAGTATGATTTATGTTGTTGCTTAGCTAGTATCCTATGACTATCACTAAGTGTTGCTCTTATGATTTATGATGAATGTATTTTTATGTTCTTTATGATCATGTTCTATCACTATTACTTGTATGTACACTAAGAGCTTACGCACTGGAGACAAATTCCTTGTGTGTCCAATCACACTTGGTCAATAAAGAATTCTAGTCTAGTCTAGTCTACCAAAAAAAAAGTTCACTGGTTGAGTTTGAGCCAGTTACTTTCTCTTAATCCAACCTGCCCCTAGGTTTGTGGTAGGAAAAATAGATGAATATAGGATATATAGCCTGATCTTCTAAAGGAAATGTGGAATATAAATCAATGATTAAATAAAATGTTCAACCAATAGAAGATGAGAACTAAGTCAAGTAAATAAACCAGAATTTCCATCAAGTAGCATGTCCACACCAAAATTTTGCTCAACGTTTATGAGCATACACTTTTTGTAATACCACAATTTTTCAAATTGTTACTTTGAGGCACAGTTAATAACTGAGAAAAGTTTAAATTTTATAGCCAGTGGGTGTATGAATCCAGAATGAATCATCTTATTTATTGCTCCTTAGCAATGGAATTGCACAATAGAGTTATAAAATGCAAAGAGATAAAAGTAATATTAATCACCATGAGAAAATATGATGTCTTTTAAAATAATAGATAGCTGGGGTGAACAATATGAAGCATCCATTTTTGCTATGTTGATAAGCAAGTAAAGTTGCTGAATTTAGCATAGCTTAATGTTGCCAATCCTCCAGAAGTGCTATTATTACTGGAAACTACTTTAAATACTTTTAAAATAAAAGAAAATCCACTTGTATTAATTTTTCTGCTTTTTCACAAATTCAGTTCCAGATTGTACTATTCTGACAGACATATTGAGCTTTATTTATGCATACTATACTTTGTTACTGGTGCCAGATATATAAATGATAAATTTATCCACAGCATGTGGCAAGATATGTAACTAGAAATATATGATCCATTTCTCAGAAATAATAATGGTGGCTTGTGTTGTTCATTTCTAAAAAGCATAAACATGAATGTACTATTTTATTAATATATTCATAAGCCATGTTTTTTATCTAATTCTATATGGCAAATTAATAGTGGCTTTTACAGTTTATCATAAAAACAGTTGCAAAAGAGAAAGCATCAGTAGATTGGGGACAAGCCAATGTTTTTCAGAAATGCAAGAAATATCTTTAAAAACAATGAAAGGAGAGGAGACTGAAACATCCCAGTAATGTAAGTTTGTTCAATAGAAACAAACTGTTTGTTGTGTTAGAAAGGACAAAGGTGAATGCTATTTAGTCTCCTGCAAGACAGAAAGACTGGCTGGTTGACGATGAGAATTTCACACTAAAGTTTCCATTAAACTGTGGATTTTATGCTACAGTGAACTTTTGCAAATACATTATTACAGTGGCGTAGCGTGGGTTGTCAGCACCCGGGGCAAGGCAAGTAATTTGCGCCCCCTAACCTGTGGATTTTAGCACTCGAGTCTCTTCCACTAGCTCAGGAATTCTGGGAGTTGAAGTCCATGAGTCATAAAAGAGCCAAGGTTGCCTACCCCTGAGTTAGGTTCAAGGCAAAAAAGGGTCTCTGGAGAAGAGGGAAAATGCTAGTTTAACACTGAAACAAGGCAACTTTAAGGTGCCTCAGCTGTGATTTAGGATGAGACAAAGAGAGAACATGGCGTTGAAAATGGTTAATGGGGCATGTTTGTTCCACTCTTAGTGGACGTCAGGATAAACCCCACGAGAGAATGACCTTACAACAGATGTGAATAGGCTTGGACTACGTTTGTAGATTGAGTGCATACATCACATGGAGCGATGATGGGCTTCATCAAGATTTATGATCCCACAATTGGCTAGTTTTCTCCATCTTGTCCTAAACCCTGGATACCAACCACGGTTTATGGCTTAGCATGTGGCGTGGGGTTGACCCAACATGTTAGGCGACAAACAATGACTTCCAACTTACAATGCCTCAGCTTCCCAAGGTTATTCCAAAGCCGGAAAAGCCAACCAACCCACCCTGCAGCTTTGCCTGCTTAGGCTGAACCCCAGGAATTCATACTCGCTGCGGCGCCCGACCTATTTTCTGCCCAGACGCTGCTTATCCAAGCCAAGCCACCTCCTTCTCTTTGGCACCTCACCCCAAAGATTCGCCGGCCTGGCTGGAAACTCTCGCTGCTGGCGACGTGTGTCGGGGGGCGGTCCCGATCGCCGATGCACGGTTGGATCGGCAACCTGCCGACGCAGCTTTCGTTCCAGAGCAGGGACCCCCGGAGAGACGCTGCAGCGATCCTCCCCCCGCGGGAAATCCACCCTCTTTCAAGCCCCGCCGCGCCCCCCCACCTTTGGCAACCCCGGGAGCGCCTTGGGAGAGCCTCCGCAGCGGAGCCCCGGGCTTGCAGGAGGGCCGCGCTCTGTGCACGGCAGGAGCCGCCTTCTCCTTTGCGGGGGGGGGAGGAGGGAGAGAAGGCTTCCGTCCAGCGCCGGAGCGAAGGTGGAGCGGCCCGAAGGAGAAGTCACGCTGTGTGGTTGTGTGTTTGTGTGTGTGTGTGTGTGGCGCGCCGTGGGGCGTCAGGCCCTTCCCGGCTGGGGCTCCGGTGCCTCCGCCCTGCCGGATCCCGGCGCCGTCGAGCGCGCCCCCCCCAGATGTTGCGCCCAGTGCGGCCGGCCCCCCCTGCACCCCCCACGCTACGCCACTGCATTATTATTTTTTATCTTTAGACCAGATTTTTGGGGATATGTTTCCTTGGGTTTTATTACTTACTTAACATGTTTCAAGAAATTAGATGTCAACTAATGTCAACTAATGACATCTAATCTTTTCTCTAATAAAGCTTTTTTTAAAGGACATTCCAGTGTCCTGAAATACAACCTCCCTTGTAATTAAAAGAATATTCCCTATGACCTTGCTTTATCACAGTTATTTCAATATCCACAAAAGGAGATTTGCAAAGGACAAATATGCACACACCTAATCAATTTTTTTGTTTGCTTATATCTCACCTTTGCTTCAAGAGTTCAAGATGATGTAAGCTGCACTTTTCCTTCCCATTTTGCCCCATAACATAGAGAGATGATTTGTTAGTCTTCTCAAAAAAAATGGCAACGAGATGGTTTTTTCTACATCAAACAATATATATAACAATACAGGGAGATTTGTTTGATGACTCAAAAGGACAGACATGGAAGATGATTTGGTAAAGAAAGAAAGCTAGAATAAGACTGAAGAAAATTGGGGTTTTGACTCACTCATGAGAATTAAAATAGAATATACTCAGATAAGAAGTGTACTTTGAATATAAGATATTGTTATGACTTGAGATAAAGAAAACTTTGGTCATTTAAAACTTGGAAGTATAAATATTAACAGTTAAACTTGAACATTGATTTGATTATAACGGTCAAATGTAAAGGTAATTAAAATATATATAAGCTAAAAACCTATCGATTAATGTAATAAATATGTTTTTACTTAGCGGTAATAATAAAAATTATTAGCTTAAATATGAGATAGTAGATATAAAGAGAAAAAGAGAGGAAGTATTAAATGTGGCAATAAGAGAAATATTAGTTACTAAATTTAAGGTATTTGGAAATTACCAGAAAATAAGAATATTATATTGTATTATTAATTAGTTGATGTAGATGGTGAGAATTCAAATAGATAAGACGTGTATCCTGAACATTAGATCTTGTGATGAATTGTGATAAAGGAAATTGGGGTTATTTAAAATTTGGAAATTATAAATATTAAACATTAAATTTAAATATTAATGAGAAATTAAAAATTGGGGGAAACTAACCAGGACATTGATTGTCTAAAAAGATTGAATGTTAAAACAACTAGGATATGTATAAACTAAAAATTATTGATAAATGTAAGAAAGTTATTTTTTATTTAATTGATATAATAAGAATTGTATTAATTTAAATATGAGACAGTAAATACCAAGGGGAAAAGAGAGGAAACATTTAATGTAATAGTTTGAGATCTGTACTAAAGATATTTGTATGTTATTGAATTATTGACTAACTCAGCCGCCACGTTGATTTTCAAATATTTAAATGTAAAACTAGAAAATCAATAAAATTTTATTAAAAAAAAGAGAGCAGACTGGAATCTGAGCTTGATCTAATACCAAAATTAATTATTTCACTGTATTATATATTTCATTTGCTTCTTTTAAATTTTTCTTCACTGAACTTAACTAAAATGTATCAGTGTATATCCCAAAGATGCTTTTTCACAAGGCAACTGAACTTTCTTGTTTTTCTTTGAAGAAGTTTCGCTTCTCATCCAAAAAGCTTCTTCAGCTCTGTATTGACATTAGTTGACGTCTAATCTTTGGGATAACTATGACCTGAATGCCTGAGAATCTCTATACACATGTATCAGGGGATATTTCTCGTTTGTTGCTCCTTTCTGACCTTTTCTCTTACACTTTCTTTTTTCAATAAAACCTTGCTGGGGAAAAGTTTTTACTCATTGTTCACAAGGCAGGAAGATTAGTGATAATTCTTGCTTCTGTGATTATATGTCATGAAATCTCAATTATGCAGCTAAGCAGCCTCTGTCTAGTACTACCTTGGGATTCACCCTTGAGACTGACAGCTTTATAATTCCTGTGGAATACAGTTGTCAAGGATGGTTGCAGAAAAAAAGAGGGAGAGGGAGATGGACAGACTCTGATGATATTTGTACCAATGCCATGAAGGCCTTTGAAGATTAACATGAGACCTTGGAGTCAACCTGCTAACCCCTATGCAGATTGTGCAAAGAATCCAAGTGACTGAACAATACATTTTCATGCAGCCATAAATGTTAAGATAATGGCACTGGCTGCAATCCTATACATATTTACCTAAGAAAAAGTCCAATTAAATTCAGTGCAGTTTGCTTCTGAGAACAGATGTATACCTAACATTGCATTGTAGGACATTTTCCCTTACTGGACTGCTATTCCTGGGTGAATTCTTTATCTTATGTGTGCCAGCTTTGCTGGGTGGATTGCTTATGTAATCCAAAAGTATAAATGCAAGGATTGCTTGTCATGTGATGCTTCCTCTTTTTAGAGGGGCCCATCTTTGTTCAGCTGAATAAAAATGCAAAAGCTTAAAAGGCATCTTTTGGCTTCTTGCATTTTTTACCAAGCCACACTTCAGATTCTGCACAACACTACCAGATACTGCATTTAAAGTGCTCTTTAGTTGTCATCTTACTTTGTTTGTCCTTACACCAATCATCATGGTTGAGTAGAAAAAGGAAGGTTGTGACAGCAAATTCTAGCTGAAGGCAATCACTGTTTCATTACTTCGGAGTGTCTTGGTTGAATGCATCACACCAAGAAGTAGGAAGTGAGTTATGTATCTTGTTATTGTAATTTAATGTAAAGAGGTTTATCCTAAAATGTCAAATCTCATGTTTTCAACACTCAGTACCCAAAAGAGAGTATACCTCTTGGTTTTACGTGTAACTCATTGATGGAATTCAGCCGATTTGCACTGGTTCAGTAGAACCGGTAGCTAATTTCTTTTGAGTTTGGTGAACCAGTTGATGTGTGGCAGAAATGCCCCCCTCCCTCCCCCAATCGGACCCATGCGACAACTTCTTTCCAGATCCGCTGTGGTTCTCCATCACTTCCTTTGCCCCCATGTGCAGTCCCACAAACAGAAGAAGTTTGTGGGACTAAAAAAAAAAGTTCAATCAATCAATTCCAACTTCTTATGAAAAAAAAAAGATCTTGCAAAGTTGGGATTGATTGATTGAACTTTTTTTTTTAGTCCCACAAACTTCTTTTGTTTGTCAGACTGCACATGGTGGTGGAGGAAGTGATGGAGGAGCTGGAAACAGGTTAGAAAAGAAATGGTTTGGGAAGCAAGGGCATCTGGGTGATGGTGGGTGGGGCAACCTCTCTGCCAGCTCTGCCCTCAACTTCCCCCAGCTGGGACTTGCTGTCCCCCCTTATGCTCCTGCACCCACCCCAGTCTGACACTTCTTCAGCTCCCCCAACCATACCCTCCTGCAGCCCCCAGCTGGGACCTCCAGAAATTCTGCAACCAGAAGCTCCTGCCTCCCCCTGCTGGGACCTCCTACCCCCAACCCAGCCGACCCCTCAGCAGCCCACCCTGCCCAAGGTGGAGGGAAGACGAGGCAGAGAACCAGTTGTTAAATTATTTGAATCCTACCACTGGTGTAACTCAAAGTGAAAAAAGATTCTCATTTCAGAATTTTCTAATAAAATGTTTGCAAACTATTAAACCATATGACCAAAGGATCTTATTGTAAATTACATCCTGTCATCGTTCTAATATTCTAGTAATTGGCTTCAAAAATTGTGAGGTAGTTTCAACGGATATGATAAATACTCATCCCTGCTTATCACAATAAGTTAGCCATTTGTGTTTGTTTATTATTTCTTGTCTATAAAATGCTTCTTGCACTTAGAGCCATAAAGGTATTTTGAGGTACAACCTGGGTTTGTATCTATTGTAACAATGATTTTTAAAATCTTTGATCTTAACAAAGTTAGTCCTACTATAAGTATCCATGCCACCCAAATCTCAAGTCATGTCCTTCTAACTTCAAAAGCCTTCTGTTCTCAGCAGCATCCACTCTTTCATCCAAACCAAACAGCACACTGCAAAATATTATCTCAGTTCAGGTAAACCTAATCCTCCCCTTTCTGTCTGTCTTGTGCCTGATTGCCCAACTGCAGAATTTCCTGCTTTGCAGCAGGAAGAGATCGCTTGAACAAGCTCTCTCTTCCTAAACTGCTTTTCTTTCTCTGATTAGTTAATTAGTGCCCTTGGCTTTTGCTGCTATCTGAAATTGGCATGATTCTAATCAGTTTCACTCAAAAACTTTCCTTGGCCAGCAGCATGTTAAGCAGGTAGCCCCTACCAAGGCATTCCTTTCAAAGTGTATTCCTCACTTTGTGCTTACTTACTCTCTTGTAATCTCTTCCTTGCCAATAAACTGTAAATTTTACTGTCAGTAAACATTACTGTCTCCTTGCTAATTATCCAAGAACCCAGATGAGGATTCCAAAGGGCAGGGAAATGAGGAAAAGGGCCCAAACCCTTTTTCTATTCTTCTTTCCAGGTTTCTTTGTGAGAAGGTTCTAGAACATAAACCTTCCCTGCTGGGCTCACTTGACTGATCAAGGTCATATCCTCCTCATGTTGTAAGTATTTAGAAGCAATTATTAATAAATCTTTTTAGTACAGTGCAGTGAAATGCTTTAAGATTTTATGTTTTGAAGAGTATTTGTGTCAGTCTCAAACCCAGAGATGAGTCAATAAGATCCAATCAAGTCTAATCCTTTATTGCTTACATCTAAATTTCTAAGTTAGTAGGTATTTCTTGAGAGATTCTAGGGTATGGTTACTTCGAACTCTTTCCTCCTCTCCCCTACAGTTCAGGGCTACCCAGTCTCTTGATCTGGGTGTCCTTCTGGGAAAGGTCTGAGTTAGCAAAAACTTCTCATGCTGCTGTCGCTACAAATAGACATGCCATCATAATTTGTGAACAATGGACTCAGAAGTTAATTTTAAGAATGATTGTTATCATAGATAGATGGTGTGCAAATGATATTATAGAAAAGGAACAAGCTCTTTTGAACAAAACTGAAATGATTTTTAATGTGGATTTTAAAATTAGAAGCTACAAGAACAACATGGAAAATGATGATATATTGCATTTACAAATGAAACTGGTTGATGTTTTAATAATTAAATGGGAGATACAAAAAAACAAAGCAGAAGAGTGATTTGGGAAACTTTTCTACACTTGATTTACAAAAGAGACGTATTAAATTTTTGAATAATTTCCTAAGAAGGGACAAGGAAGAAATGAAAAAATAATCAGGATTCAGAATCATTATTAAAAACCAAGACTGTTAAAAGTACAGGGAAGGAATTTAAAGTTGATTTCTTTGATCAAGGTTAAAATATTTCTGATATCCCTCAGTTGCTGACTTGGAATGAATGATGACATTTTAAAATTTTGTTTATAGTTAAGAGATAAGATATGAGAAAAAGAAAGTACTTGCTGTTTCTAAGAGAATATGATAAATTACTAAAATTGTTTATGTAATGTATTGGGCTTAGTCTTACTTAAGTAAATCACATGGGGTTAATTGCTGGAAGGTTGCTTAAGCAGGGAAGCTGGCTAATGGCTCCCAGTTCCTCAGACAACCCATCTCCAGCGCCACCATTGGCTGCTTCTAGGGTGGCAATAGGTTGCTTTAAACCTATTGGCCACCACCTAGAGGCCAGGGTATAAATTGCTGCATTTGCAGCCCTGTTTCTCAGTTCAGTTCCTGCACCCGAATAAAAAATGATTCTTGCTGAACTCACTCGCTGTGTCTCGTCAATCAAGCAACGAACCCAGTATCTAACACTGGCGACAAAGGTGGGATCCTGCTCCTCCAACTGAGCTGAAGAGTCACTAGGGGACAGGCTGAACACGCCTGGCAGGAAAAGCAATTCCTCCCCTACGGTCGGCCTAGCACAGCCACGCTTGCGACCACGTGCCCAGAAGATCAGTCCCTGGGCAACAGAGGAGCAGGACAAGAAGACAATGAGCCCCAGCCATGAAGACCAGCAGAAATGGCAAAGGTCGGAAAGCTGGAAGAATTTGATATAGCTCACCCAGAAAGTTGGTCTTCGTATCTATCCAGGGTCGAGAACTTTCTACGCACGAATCAAGTTGCCGAGGACAGCCTGAAGGCTGCTACACTCCTATGTGTGTGCAGTCCAGCCACGTTTGACTTCGCAGAGAACTTGTTCGCACCAACGCCATTGGAGTCCGTAACATTCGCAGACTTGAAGAAATGGCTCGGAGACCACTTCCTGCCCAAGCTGTCAGTAATCTCTTGGCGCCATGCATTCAAACAGAGGGTTCAGCAACCAGGTGAAACAGCATCTGAATTCATCGCGGCATTGAGGCAGGCCGCATACCTGTGCCAGTTCTCCTATGTCGAGGAGACGCTACGAGACTGGCTTGTCTGCGGTCTCTGGAATCAAGAGTTGCAGCAAAAACTCTTCACCAAAGAGACTCTGTCATTCCCAGATGCGCTGAAAGAGATCATGGCGGATGAAGCCACCGCGGGGCTGAACGAGCCATGCAGCCTGCCAAAACAGCATAGCACAAGGAAGCCATCCACCACGAGGACGCTGAACACGTGGAAAACCCAGAAGACAACACAGAAGTTTACAACCTACAAAGACACAACGACCAACAGCATCACAGCAACAAGCAACAAGGGGCAACTTACAAGGCAGATCCCTTCCTTAGGTGTTATCTTGGGTCCACAAGGGGTGGCTAGAGAAAAGACCTGGCCCAGAGTTCCAGAGCTAATTCACAAGGAGACACGAGCTCTCAGCTCATAAGGGTTGTATTCTATGGGGGAACAGGGTCATTGTTCCCACCTCATTAAGGGACAGGGTATTGCAATCGCTTCATGAAAGACATCTGGGTATTGTTTGCATGAAAGCTTTGGCACAAAACTATTTATGGTGGCCGGGATTAGATAAAGCCATTGCTGGAAGGTTGCTCAAGCAGGGAAGCTGGCTAATGGCTCCCAGCTCCTCAGACAACCCATCTCCAGTGCCGCCATTGGCTGCTTCTAGGGTGGCAATAGGTTGCTTTAAACCTATTGGCCGCCACCTAGAGGCCAGGGTATAAATTGCTGCATTTGCAGCCCTGTTTCTCAACCAAATAAACAATGATCTTTGCTGAACTCACTCGCCTCGTCTCGTCATTGAAGCAACGAACCCAGTATCTAACAATAACAATGAAAAAAATGATGCGACTCTTTCTATAAAGTTAATAAGAGTTAAGCTTGACTCAAAGGAGACTTTACTATTACAATACGCAATAAACTAAAACCCCAACGTTTTCCGAGCAGGGAATTAAAATTCACAAATGTTTCAGAGGTCTAAATAAAATACCCAAACCAATTTCAGTGGCATCACAACGATTGAGCTCTTTACATTATGTCATGAAATATTAACACCATGATATTTGATTCTATTCAACTATTAAGCATCATAGCACTTTCTTCAAGGTATATTTTTTCAGACATGACAGTGAAAAATCAAAACTTTGTGCCTTTGCCAGCCAGTTAGATTTCTCCAAAATGGTTTTTTTAAAGAATTAAAAAAGTATGATTTCCCCCTAAACCTTTCTATTAATGTGTATTTATAGTCTCCTTGGGCTGTGTGCAATAAAACTTGTTAAAATCTTTAGTCCTTTTAGTGGTCAGATTTTATGGCAGAAGTTATTTTGTAGATTTTCTGCTCAGAGCAAGGTCAATGCATTACAGTGTATAAATTATTTTAAGTAATTGCCAGGCTATTTCACAGCTTAGTGTCGAGCCTCTCTGGCTCGTCACTCTCCAGGGAAGTTTCACCCCTCCTGGGGGGCACCAGCCAGTCCAGGGATACCTACCTCCCGACGTGCCTGCCAGCCTCTGGTTCCTGCCAGTGGGTCAGCAGCAGCACAGAGGGCTCGTCCAACTGCCCACGTGGCGCGGGACACCTCTGCAGCAGCCGAACAACTAGGGCCAGCACAGGTGGCCGCCGAACAGCTGATGGCCGCGTCTGCGCAGTCTCTTCACTCTGTCGGGCCTCCGACAAGGGTCCTCGGGCCTCTCCAGCAACCGGCCAGCCATGACCGATTTGGAATGGCACAAACAGCTGTTGCGGACAAGGCAGAACATGGCTGTCGGGTTGGACAAACGGTGGGGATGAGTCGGACGCGGCAAGAGGCGGTGGAAACAACAGTGGACTGCAGTACTGGGCTGGGGATCGTGGGGGTGGGGTCTCGGCCAACCCCATCCAGAGACGCGGGGTGAGGGGTGACAGGGACTGAGGCTTTGCGCATGAGGAGGGGTCTGCGCAGCACGGGTGGTGGGGATGTGAATAGGATGGATGGGGGAGCGCGAGGAGGGAATTTGGGGACTAGGCCAGGTGTTGCCTGGCAGACTCACCAAACGGTTGCTGCCGTCATGCAAAGCGCGGAGCAAGCGCACAGGGAGGAGATGGGTGGGGTCTTTATCAGATTGTGGGCGGATGTTGGTTTGTGTTGGCGGGGTGGGGCCGGGGTGTGTTCGGTCGTTAAAGGAGCGTTGGAGCAGGGTGCTGCCAACGCTGACTTTATTCCAGTTTAGTCTTTCTGTTTGGTTGCAAGAAGAATAAACAACGTCACTCGTACCTTGAATGTGTCTGTGGTTTGTCATCAAGGATGCAGCGTGACACTTAGTTGCACAATGTTTTGTTTTGTTTTGTTTTTTTTAAATGATCATTCTTAAATTTAGCTTTTTTTTTGGTGAAGGCTGGCAAGAGAAAGTCATCATAAATCAGATAGCAGCATGCCATTTGGGCATTGGGATTTACCTAACAACCAAGTCCAGACATTCACTCTCCCTCACCTTTTCACAGGCATTCACACTGTTCACACTGTTTATTAAAACCTCCCCTTGTACTTTAGCTGTTTTAATGGAATTTTTTTGATTAATAGCCCCCTTGGAGTTTAACTCCATTGCACTTCATTAAAGCTAGATTGTACCAAAGGTTACTTCAATTAAACTGAAACCACAACTTTAAATCTATATAGATTTTTGAAAATAAAATGAAGAAATATTATGCTGATCCATCGGGATTAATAAGACAACTTCCTTTCTACTAAATATAAAAAGAAATATTTATGCCTGGCCTGAGTCAGCTGCTTATTTTGTATTAATGTTTTATGAGAAATTAGAAATCAAAAGAGCTTTTTTTTAAAGAAAATAATGACAGATGGGAGAACTCAAAGACACTTGAGCATTTCAGGGTTTACATGAATGCCCAACATTTTTTAGCATTTGTCTGTTTGCATAGTTATGAGGGAATTGCCATGCTCTTTATGGCTCCAGTAAACTATAATGTAGTTCCCTGTTGCTTTGAAATTATTTTATTATTGATAGAAAAATATAAGTGAAAGTGCTTTAGATATTTAATCGACTCATAAGCAACCACCCTGGTTGTTTTCTTGAGAGGACAGCTAGCTCCACATGCACTTCCGAACAATTTCCATAAATTATATTTAATGGAAAAAAATATAACTTTGCCACTGAGGAAAATAAAATAGCATACCATGTGCTTCACTGTCACTGAAAAGGAAATGTTGAAACTGGCATCTAGTTTTTCTTCATGGGAACAAGAAATCTAATTATCACAATTCCTGTCCCTATAGAAGAACTCTAGTTACATTATGTGAGTAGGTGTAGAGCCCCTTTCAGATTGATAGCAACTGTGCAACATCCAAGAAGAAAGGTGTTATGTACTGGGCTCATTAGTAATACCACGTGGGTTGCTGGAGCAGCTAACGGCTCTCCAGCAACTCAGACTACAAGTCTCCAATGCTGCTATTGGCTATCCCTAGGCGGCAATGGTTGCTTCAAACCTATTGGCTGCTGCCTAGGGGCTAGACTATATATTGTGGCTAGTTGCAGCCATTTTCCCAGTTCTGACTCTGCACGAAATAAACCATGAGTTTTCCTGTACTCAGTTATCTCGTCTTCATTCCGGTGCCAAAGAACCAGCTACACAACACTGGCGACGAGGATGGGATCCTGATTTCCTAAAAAGAGCTGAAGTCTACGAGGGGAAGGCAGCACACGCTGGAGGGAAAAGGCATTTTCCCCCCTCTCTCAAGGTTGGCTAGCAAGCTACGCTAGTGACCTCCTGCTCAGTGGACTCATTCCCTGAGCCTGGGAAGCAGGATTTGGAAGAAACACAGGAACCAGCAAAGACAGAATGCCGAAGGTCGGGAGACTTCTAGAATTCGACGGGAAGCACCCAGAAGAATGGCCATCCTATTTGTCACAGGTAGAAAACTACCTCTGAGCAAACCAGATCACAGAAGAAGGACTGAAGACCGTAATGCTACTCTCTGTGTGCAGCCCAGCAACTTTTGATTTGGCCAAGAACCTATTAGCCCCGACACAGATAGAAGCAGTCTCCTACATGGACCTCAAAAAGAAGCTAACTGAACATTTCCAGCCCAAGATGTCTGAAATGGCTTGGCAGTTCAAGTTTGACCAGAGAGTGCTGCAACCTAGCGAATCAACTTCAAAATTCATAGCAGGCCTGATGCAGGCCGCACGCCTTTGCAAATTTTCTAACTTAGAAGAGCAACTACGAGACTGGCTTATCTGCAGCCTACAGGACCAAACACTTCAGCAGAGACTCTTTGCCAGACAAAACTTAATGTTTTCAGAAGCACAAGACGAAGTAATGGTCGACAAAGCCACCGGGGGTGCAGTTCAAATGGTACAGCCTGCCAAAACGACAAAGCAGGAAGAAACGATCCACCATGAGTACACCAAATGCACCGAAGAATCTTCCGAGGAAGAAAAGCCTGAAATCAACAGACTCCAAAAGCAAACCAACGTGCAACACCGCAACAGCCAGCAGCAAGAGAACACTTACAAGGCAGTTCTCTTTCCTAGATGTAAAGGGTGCGGCATCAACCATTTTTGCGCTGATTGCAGATTCCGATCAGCCACATGCAGAGCTTGCAGAAAGACAGGCCACATCGCAGCGGTTTGCAGAGCCCACCAGAGAGACCGACCACCCAAGCACCAGTCGGAAGAACCAGCTAGGAGAGGTACTGGGGCCCAGGGTCCAGTTAGTGTGGGGTTTTTCAGAAGCCGCAGAAGCGTGTGCCGCACCGGGACCCGACGCCCCCTCAAACCTAAACTCAGACTATTGGTAGAGCTACAAGGAGTTCCATGTAAGATGGAATTGGACTCTGGCTCTGCAGTCTCCATTATTTCTCAAGACACTTTTAACTTTGTGTGTAGGCACAGTAACAACTGGGCCAAACTAAGGCCCTCACACATAATCCTAACTGACTTTCAAAATGCTCAAGTTAAAGTTAAGGGAAAAGCCACTTTGACAGTAAAATTTAAGGGGTTTTTAGGGCACCTGGATGTCATAGTAGTATGGGGCCAGAGAACGAGTCTCATTGGACTCGATTGGTTTGATGCCTTAGGTATTCAGATTACTAGTATCAACCGGACACAAATTGCAGACCTCGCGTCAGTATGCGAAGACTATGCAGATGTTTTTGATTCAACCCTAGGAACATACACAGGCCCGCCTATCTCATTCAAGCTAGATCCCAATGTAGTCCCAATCAGGGTTAAGTCTCAAAGGGTCCCCTTTGCCTTAAAACATAAAATTGATTCCAAAATTGATAAGCTTGTAGATCAGGGTGTTTTATAGCCTGTTGATGTGGGGAGTGGGAAACTCCTATTGTCACTCCACTTAAAGCCAATGGGGAAATTCACATTTGCGCTGACTATAAATGCACTCTAAATAAAGCCCTCAAGCAACACACTTACCCAGTCCCAGTGGTCAACCACATTTTAGCCTCCTTGCAAGGGGGTACTATTTTTGCTAAACTTGATTTAGCACAGGCCTATCAGCAATTGCCGGTTGATGAGGCCACAGCCGCAGCTCAGATGATCGTGACTCACAGGGGGGCTTTCAAAGTTAAACGCTTACAGTTTGGAGTCAGTGTTGCACCTGGCATTTTCCAGGGGATCATGGAGCGTACACTTAAGGGTATTCAGGGATCTGCCCTTATTTTGATGATGTTCTTATTACAGGGGAATTCCCAAAAGTGCTAGCCAGTAGGCTCAGGGCTGTTTTGCAGAGGCTTTGCGAAGCAGACCTCAAATTAAAAAAGAGCAAGTGTAGTATTGGAATTCCTTCAACAAAATTCCTGGTTTTCCAAATTGATGCTAATGGCATTCACCCTGCTGATTCTAAAGTGAAGGCCATTAAAATGGCTCCTAGGCCCAAATCCAAAGGAGAGCTACAAGCATTCTTGGGCCACCTTAACTTCTATCACACATTTCTACTTCATAAGGCCGCAATGGCACAGCCCCTCCACAGGCTTCTACATAAGAAAGCTCCATGGAAATGGCATAACTTACATGAAAAAAGTTTCCAAGACTTAAAAGCACTATTGTCAGAAAAGTCCACTGTAACTCCCTACAAAGAGTCTAAACCAGTATGTCTTGCATGTGATGCATCTCCCTATGGGGTGGGGGCAGTTTTAAGTCACATAGAAAAAAATGAAACACAGGTTTCTATAGCATTTTACTCAAGGACATTGTCCACTGCTGAGCGCAACTATGCTCAGATTGACAAAGAGGCCCTAGCCATCGTTGCTGGAATAAAAAAAATCCATGACTATTTATATGGCAGGAAGTTCATGGTCTTTATAGACCATAAACCTCTGTTGGGACTTTTCATAACAGACAAACAAACCCCCCACATACTATCTCCAAGAATGCTAAGATGGTCTATTTTTCTATCTGCATACACTTTTAAATTGATTCACAAATCAGGAAAGGAAATGGGCCATGCTGATGGCCTCAGCAGACTACCACTGCCACTAATGGAACCAGATCCGGCTCCAGCTGCTAGAATACTCTCCATACAGGACCTACCTGAATTCCCCCTCCATGGGGGGGACATTGCTGCTGAAACTGCCACAGATAGAACACTTAGTAGAGTATTGTCATGGGTATACACAGGCTGGTTGGACAAAAGCCCAGGTTCTGAATTTCAGAACTATTTTGTCAGAAGGCATGAGTTATCTGCCCACAAGGGGTGCGTATTATGGAGAAACAGAGTCATAATTCCCACTTCCCTAAGAGACAGGGTTTTACAGTCATTACATGAAGGCCATCCAGGCATTGTCAGAATGAAAGCTTTAGCTAGAAGTTACCTTTGGTGGCCTGGCCTTGATAAGGACATTGAGGCACAAGTCCATGGTTGTTATACATGCCAGCAATCGAGGCCTGAAATGACATAGGCTCCAGTTCACAGGTGGGAGGAAATGCACACTCCCTGGTCTAGGATTCACATAGACTATGCTGGGCCCTTTCAGGGACAGCTCTTCCTGATAGTAGTGGATAGCCACTCTAAATGGCCGGAAGTAATTCCAGTTCCTAACATGGCTACTGCTAGGACCATCCAGATGCTGTCAAAACTCTTTGCCCCACATGGGCTGCCAGATGTCTTAGTTTCAGACAATGGGGCCCAATTCACTGCTGCTGAATTTCAGGCCTTCCTTAGAGCTAATCTCATCAGACATGCAACGTCTGCGCCTTTTCATCTGTCTTCTAATGTTCAAGCTGAATGCATGGTGAGGACAACGAAGGAATCACTCAAGTGCATTGTAACAGGTGACTGGCATCACAGATTGGCAGATTTTCTACTCTGCCAGCATTCTATGCCCTGCACTGCTACAGGCAAAAGTCCTGCTGAACTACATTGGGGGAGGCGTTTGATCACTAAACTGGACAGGTTGCATCCAGATAGAGTGGCAGCAGAAGCCTCTCGACCAAAACCCCCTAGGGGGCTGAAAATGGGCAATTAGGTTTGGGCCAGCAACTATGGTCTTGGGAATCTGTGGTTTCCTGGTCAAATTACCAAAGCATCCGGGGCCCTGTCTTATGAAGTGGGGTTGGAGGGAGGGCGAGTTGTCAGACGCCACATTGATCAACTCAGAAAATGGTTTCCAGAATGGCTACTAAGTGAGGACTGTGTCATAAGTCCCTCCCAAGGTCCTCAAACCTGCGGCCAAGCCAGTCCTCACATGGACTATCAGGACTTTTCCTTGAGGAGGAACCAGAGGGAGAAGTGGGGAGACCAGGAATGCAACATGGGTCCCCTGAAGGAGCAAGCCAACCGGACTTCAGCAACTGCTGTGCCTATTCTGCTGATCAGTCTGACTCTGGGGTCAGCCAACCTGGAGAGGCCAGCCAGAGAGCATCTAATCCCCTTGACTCAGGAGCACCAAGGGACACAGGTCTACCCAGCCCACTGGGTAAGCTGGTAGACCACAAAGTGACTGGAACTCCAAGACGTTCCATGAGGGCACACAAGCCTCCTTCTTATCTTGCTGATTACGTTGTAAAATAAAGAGCTACTGTATAATATTATTGCATTGCAGCTTGCCACTGTACTACAGTAACTAGTGTTATGATGTTAACTGTCTGCCATAATGTCAATGAAGGCATATTCATTCAAGTGTTATGATGTAACTTTCTAGTGTGCTGTCAACGAAGCCTATTCATTCAGATGTTGTTTAATAACATTGTAACCTATATGGGTTGTTTTTTTTCTATTACTATTATTTAGTTGTTTTGATAATGAGTCTTGATAATTGCATTAAGACTAGGTAAAGGTAAAGGTTCCCCCGCACATGCGTGCTAGTCGTTTCCGACTCTAGGCTCATCTCCGTTTCAAAGCCGAAGAGCCAGCGTTTGTCCGAGGACGTCTCCGTGGTCATGTGGCCGGCATGACTAGATGCCAAAGACGCATGGAACGCTGTTACCTTCCCACCGTAGTGGTCCCTATTTTTCTACTTGCATTTTTACATGCTTTCAAACTGCTAGGTTGGCAGAAGCTGGGACGAGTAACAGGCGCTCACTCTGTTACGCAGCACTTGGGATTCGACCCGCCAAACTGCCGACCATCTGATCGACAAGCTCAGCATCCTAACCCACTGAGCCACCACGTCCCTCGCATTAAGACTAACTTGTGTTAATATTGTCTGATCTAAGAGGGGAGAGGTGTTATGTACTGGGCTCATTAGGAATACCACGTGGGTTGCTGGAGCAGCTAACGGCTCTCCAGCAACCCAAACTACAAGTCTCCAGTGCTGCTATTGGCTATCCCTAGGCGGCAATGGTTGCTTCAAACCTATTGGCTGCTGCCTAGGGGCTAGACTATATATTGTGGCTAGTTGCAGCCATTTTCCCAGTTCTGACTCTGCACGAAATAAAGCATGAGTTTTCCTGTACTCAGTTATCTTGTCTTCATTCCGGTGCCAAAGAACCGGCTACACAACAAAAGGCATGCATTTTAGCATATTAAATGTCTAATGAGATTCCCTTAACACTAACTGGCAGGATAATGGAGTGGTGTTAAGTTTTAGATTAAGAGTGGACAAAAAACAGGCACTAGTTTCCCTCATTAAAGCTCACTAGGTGTTTTTGATCAGTCCATACTACCTTACAAGGTTCTTATTGTTGTAGGAAAAATAGGAGGTGGGAGACTATACTAGTTGTTTGAAGCTTCAGAAGGAAACACTGAATGTAAATCAAATAAATAAATATCAGTTTCATCCTTAAGTTTGAAAAGAGCAAATGTGTTATGCCATTTATGAAGAAATAACATCCCAATCTGTGCATTTTTCTGTTTTGTTTTTGTTAGCGTGGATTTTGGGAAGTTTGGGAAGATTTTGGGATGAACACAACAGGCACAGACTGTTGTATTTTGAAAGAAGGGATAAATACGCATTATTATCTAAAGTACTCTAGACTTTAATATCCAAGAATAATTCTCTAGGTGCATTGCTCCATGCTGTGAATAGAACCTCATTTTGAATCTTTCCACAGAATCTAGAAAGCTTTAGGTGCAAAATAACTAACATGAAAGAAAATGGATTTTTAAACATCTTTGTGCAATGGGACTCTATGCCTGTATTGGAACAATGACTTGTTTTGTTATTTTCCAGCTCTGTGACCTAGCCTTCTCACACCAAATTGTGTCCTCACTCATCGCAGTCCTAGAAGCACCTGATAACTGTGTGTTGTTACAGTTGAAATGAGAAGTGCAGTGTTTGCATGCAATTGCTCTTCCATCTTGCTGTTTGAAGAACTAAACAAAGAAGATTTGTTTATAACTTCTTTAGTCTTAAAGCTTGCTAAGTATGAGGATTTCACAGGAGGGGCAGCCTGCAAAACAATGGAAAAGAAACATTTCATAAGGTTGCTCTTGCGTCTAAGGAAATGTCAGGTCTTAAGCTTTCTTTGGTTGAAACCTTCTGAACTTTCTTCCAACTTTTCTGTTGGGTTGTAGCCCAAGAACCATGCCCAATATGAATTTTCTTTAAGCTGTTTCCTTGACAATCTTTGGAAAAAAAACATAGGGAAAACAGCATGCAAAGTGTAGTTTTCTGATTTGTTGCAAAGTTACAATTTTACAATTGCATCACAACTTTCAAATTTGTACTGCTGTAGGTTTGGGAAAACTGCAAATTTTGGACAAATTTTCCTACTATCTTCTTTTTCTTTGAAAGGAAAAAGGCAGTTAGTTTTTAAGTAAGTCCTCTCCCTTTTCAGCGGCATCTGTCTGAAGTAGCTCACAGAATACTGAGCCATGTTCTGAGTAAAATAAATGGCTGGGCTGAGGCTGGTTCAGGATAAATACAGTTTATCACCACATTGTGCTATTTATCACACAAAAAAGAATCACACTCTTTATTTTTCTGTGGCAGCAGCCAATACTTAGGAGGAACACTTCACAAAGAGACACAGAGAGAATGAAAATGAGAAGGGTGGGATTTTATCGATCTTTACATTTTACTAGAAATAAGGCACTTCTCTACCAGCACTTTTCCACCTTCTCAAATACATTATAGAAGTTCAAAATTTATTTTGTAATGATTTTATTAAAAATTACAATTGAATAAATAAAAACAAATACAAACTAAAAAATATAAAAAGAAAAAGAAACAGTAGAAACTGCAGAAAAGAAAGAAAGCATAGAGAGAAAAGAAAAGAGAGAAAAAGAAAAAGAAAAAAAGAAATGTATAATGAAATAACTTTCCCTTTCATTACAACAAATATAAATTGTTAGATACTGGGTTCATTGCTTGATTGACGAGACGAGGCAAATGAGTTCAGCAAGAATCATTCTTTATTCGGGTGCAGGAACTGAACTGAGAAACAGGGCTGCAAATGCAGCAATTTATACCCTGGGGTCTAGGTGGCAGCCAATAGGTTTAAAGCAACCTATTGCCGCCCTAGAAGCAGCCAATGGCAGCGCTGGGGACGGGTTGTCTGAGGAGCTGGGAGCTGTTAGCCAGCTTCCCTGCTTGAGCAACCTTCCAGCAATTAACCTCATGTGATATACTTAAGTATGACTAAGCCCAATACATTACACCCCTCCCCCCTAGAATATACACACATTAGAACAACAAAGGAATTTTTACAGCAATTACAAGTTTTACAGAGATACAAAAATAGTATGCAAGTGTACACATTTTCCCGTACTTGCTAATACAGAGGCTCTCCTGGCTAGCATCAATCAATGACACATACAACATTATAGGTCAGTTATTTCAGAACATAATCTTGTAGATATTCAGGAGGCTTGTGAACCCTCATGGAACACCTGGGAGAGCCAGGTTTCCCCTGGCCTACCAGCTTGCCCACCGGGCTGGGTAGACCAGGGTCCATAAGTTCAAGCGAGTCTGCCTGATTCAGAATTCTCTGGCTGACCATTTCAGGTTGGCCCACCCCAGAGTCCAATCGTTCCGCAGAGTTAGCGCAGTGGCTATAGTGTTCTGGTTGGCTTCCTCTGTCAGGAGCCCCATGTTGCACTCCTGGATTTTGCTCCCCTATGGCCACCTCCCTGTTGCTCTGACTGCTTGGGACCTCAGAGCATATGGATTGATCAGCCTGGCTGCCAGTTTGTGGTCCATGACTGGGACCTGGGATGAAGTCTTCACTTTGTGGCCATTCTAGAAAACGCTTCCTAAGCTGATCAATATGGCAATGAACAACTCACCTGCCCTCTAGGCCCACTTTGTATGACAGAGGACCTGAGGTTTTGGTGATTTTCCCTGGCACCCACAAGTTCCCATGCCCATAGTTCCTGGCCCACACCCTGTCGCCCACTTGCAGCCCCCTCAGGGTTTTTGGGGGAGAGGCCTCAGCTGCCACCTGATCAGAGTGCAACCTGTCCAGTTTTGTGATTAGTCACCTCCCCCAGAGCAGCTCTGCTGGGCTTTTGCCCATTGCCGTGCATGGTATGGAATGTTGGCAGAGCAAAAAGTTGGACAGTTTGTGGTGCCAGTCCCCAGTCACTATACACTTTAATGATTCTTTCATGGTGCGCACCATTCATTCGGCTAGACCATTAGTAGATGGGTGAAATGGAGCCGATGTCGCATGCCTAATGAGGTTTGCCCTCAGGAAGGCCTGAAATTCTGCCACAGTAAATTGGGCCCTGTTATCAGACACTACAACATCCGGCAGCCTGTGCGTTACTCATATTTGCGATTGGTATAACTTCTAGCCATTTAGAGTGGCTGTCGACCACTATAAGAAAGACCCCAAATTAAAGGCATTTTACTTTAAACACCCCCTGTGGGTTACGATTGTCTGCGCCGCGGCTGTAGCCTCATCAACAGGAAGCTGTTGGTAGGCCTCAGCCAAATCTAATTTTGCAAAAATTGTGCCACCTTGCAAAGATGCCAGGATGTGGCTTACTATTGGTACCAGTTATGCATGCTGTTTGAGTGCACGGTTAATTGTGCATTTATAATTGACACAGATTCTGACCTCCCCATTAGCTTTTAGTGGTGTTACGATTGGGGTCTCCCATTCACCCCATCTACTGGCTGAAGTACGCCCTGCTAAACAAGTTTATCTAACTCAGTGTCTATTTTGTGTTTAAGAGCAAATGGCACCTACGAGGTTTAATCCTGACTGGCACTTGAGACGGGTTGTCTGAGGAGCTGGGAGCTGTTAGCCAGCTTCCCTGCTTGAGCAACCTTCCAGCAATTAACCCACGTGATATTCCCTTAGCAAGACAAAGCCCAATACATTACAGTTATTATTGACAATACAGAAGATCCTGGCTCTTCTAGAAGCTCAACATAAATAAGCTTCATTTCTTAAAGGAAATGAAGTCAGATTTATTCATGTATTCATTCAAATCCTGTAGCTGCCCATCTCAAATAAGTGATGCAGATATGTGCCACGGTCACTTTATTGTATCACTGTCCGGATACTTCAATCTTCACTCTTCTGAAAAGAGAAAGTCAAGTTAGCTGTGTCCCCAGCCACTAAAAGATTGCCCACCCTACTTCCAATAAAACAAATGTTAAAAACTCTATTCCATGCTACAGTTGCTGGACTTCAGCTTCCATTTTTTCTAGCCAACTAGATTGGATACGCTGGAAATTGGAATCTAAACTATTTACATCATAGCAAGTTATAGGGAAATCACCTTAAACTATCAGTGAAAATAGCAAAGAAACAAAAAGCCAACATTACAAACTAGTCAACGTAACATGGGGACAGGAAAAAATAGTTGCAATTATTCAGCCCTTCAGCATTAGAAAACCAAACGCCCTATTCTATTACCTGTTGGGCAGCATTCACTCTAAAGTGTGCCTTTATCTAAAATACTTCTACTATTTATCCTGACATTGACAGTGGCGTAGCGTGGGGGGTGCAGGGGGGGCCGGCCGCACTGGGCGCAACATCTGGGGGGGGCGCTCGCACTGAGCTGCTCAGGGAGCCCCAAGGGCTGCATAGAGTCGGCTTGGCTCCGCTCTCGAGGTGCTCTTTCTTGGAAAGCGAAACGAGTCCGGCAGGTGAGATGGGCGGCCACATAAACTGAATAAAATAAATAGAAGCGCCCAACTCTCCGCCCAGGCTCAGGCCAACCGCAAGCGCCCCGCAGGCGCCCCGGCAGGCTTGGCCGAGCGAAGACGGACCCGCCGGCCGGCTGGCCTAGCTTCGTGCGCATGCGTGGCTTTATTTAGCGGGGCTCACGTGCGAGCTTGAATGCAGCGGCTCTTGCAGGTCGGAGCCCCGCCCAGCCGCCCTCGAGAGGGACCCGGAAGCATCCCGCATGCGCGCGACTCTTCTTGGAAAGTCTACGCCGCTGCGGGGCGCGTCTTTTCGGCGGTGCCATGACGTCACCGGGTTAGGGGGCGCAAATTGCCCCGGGTGCTGACAACCCACGCTACGCCACTGGACATTGAGTAACATACATTTCTTCAAAATTCATTAATGCCCATTTTTAATATGCCATGAAGAGATACACTATAAAATTCCATGAGCTTTTTATACAAATCAAACTTCACAATAGCATTGCATCTTCTTAATAGTGCATTGATTTGTTAAAGGCCTTGCATCAAATATTTATTACCTTTCTACAGTGCACTTAAGAGAGGAAAGAGACCACACAGGCTATGAGAACCAAACCCGATACTTCTGGTGCTTTTTTTTTTTAACATCTGCGATATGCAACAATAATGACAGTGAACAGCTATGTGCATCTCAATGTGTTAAATTTACCATAACATAAGCAAATGTACCTGTTTATAACACTGCAAATTGGAAGTAGGAATTTGATGCAAGGATATGCAAGACTGAAATCAGTAACCTTTTCAGATGGACCTGAGTTCCATGAGTACAGCTTTCTTGCATGCCTTATAAGGGCAGAAGTATCACATTAACAGTGGACTTCTAATTCTAAATAATTCTAGGAGTGAATTGAAAGACAGTATCAGACTCAGATGCAATACTAAACCCATAATTGGAAAATATATTTCTCTCTCTTTCTCTCTCTCCCTTCCCCTTCCCCTTGCATCCTATAGTCCTAGTGAAAATTTGATCTAGCTTCTATTCATTAATAGACAGTTCACATTAGAGCCTGTAGGAATTTCCATCCCAATATGAATAGATTTAAAGCCATAACAGAAGAAAGCCAATATATAGCGTTCTTGCTGTGTCTGATGATTTCAATCCTAATAGAATACGATTCCTGCAAACCATTTTTAAAAGAGATACAGCTCTCATTCATCTCATGCATTTAGAATTGCATCTACTTTGACCTTAGCAAGCAATGAAATTCAATCTGATTTGGATGCTAGAAATCCCTAATTCGGATCTTAGTTATAAATGTTCTAAGTAGCTTTAAATAAGCAATTTGTTCTTTGCTTCAAACCATCACTGAACTGCATTATTTAAAGCCCTCTGTCCACAGTTTACATTGCAAAAAAGTTTACAGGGGGAAAAAGTATATCAGTTTTGGACCCAGACAGGGAGATCTGAACTGAAATTATAAGAGCAAGAGAGGAAAAAAAATAAATTTTCGCAGTCTCTTCACATTAGGCAGAGTCCAGTTTGAAAAGTATAGTAGCAATGTTAGTACATAAGAAAGGTCCAACTTGAGAAGAACAGTAGCATAGTTCACACCAGATTAAGTCCTAATACGGTTTAGTTTTAATATGGCATGGAGGAAAGACTGAGGTTTTGTGATTATAAATCATGGTTTATTAATTTAACATGTTGTGAAAAGTTTGGTTTATTCAGTAAAGCATAGTAAGTGAACTGTGCTTAGTTTGAATACAGGAGATTCACAGGAATAGCTTGGCTAGATAAGAAGCTTAATTCCAGGCAAGAATGAAACTCTATCATTGAATGCCCATTGCAATGCAAGATTCATTGAAGCTTTGAAGCTTTTTCCCCCCACTATCTTAATTAATGTTCATCCCACATCTGGTGACCCTGATATCACGTAATTGTGATTATGTTTATATAATGGATCTCTAGTCTGAGAATTTTTGGATCTTTCTTTGTCAATCTCATTATTTACAATAGCGACAGGTAGTCATCGTTAATATCTAATGTAGGCCCGATATGTCAGTCCACCTCAATTATTTCAGAATCTCTTGTTGACTTTCGTGGCATTATTAATAGCTTAAGGCAATGTATCAATTGTATATGCAGAATGTCCTAAGTATAATTCTCAGAATTTCTTCCATTAGGAAAAAAAAATTCAATGATCTGCAGCCAATAAATGTACATGGTATTTTACTAGATAGGCTATTCAAAAGATATTACCATATTTCTGTATCTGTACTGTTATACAGCATACTGTACAGAAAAAAACCACTGAATAAAAATGAGGATGATGTTGATTAATATTTTTCATTAAGCAACCTTTGTTTATCTACCAGGTGTCCTTCTTTCCTTAAGTTATTTTATGTTATTTTCTCCAACCTGACATTCATAAGTATTTCCTGTTTATTACAATTCAGCAAAAGATCAATATCTACTTCATGCTGTTTCAAAAACTTTATAATAATCTCTTTATGCAAAAGTACCTGTTCAGCCATAAATATTTAATTTTCATAAAAATATTTAGGAAGATGCACCCATGTTTTGGTTCTGAAAAGCTCCTTTCAAAAAGTCAGCATACCAATATGTCATATCTCATTCACTGCTATAAAGGAACAGAAAGATTAAACAGTGAATTATAAACTGGAAAACCATGGAAATCACAGTTTTGAAAGCATATCAGTGATTGTGTTCATGAATTATCCAGCACAATAATGTAATCAGATTTTTAAAAAATTAATCTGATGCACTTTATTTTTATATTTCAAGGAAAAATGTTTTTCACTATTTTGAGTACACTTCTATATAACTGCATATGATAAGCATAGTCCCTATGTAGTTCTTCTAGGGCCTCCCTCTCCATTTTTGATAGAATATGGTGTGGTCTATGTGCCATAAGTAGTCCTGTAATTCATTGACTGTCTAAAACACAACAACCCACCGAGCCCGAAAAACAAGAACAGATGACAAACAATCATGCAATAACTCCCGAAGATCGGAGGTGGATAGAGCAAGGGAAGAGAAGACAACATCACGCACACGCACAAACAGATGGAGAGAACCCAGAAGACAGGAGCATCTCCAGGGTCTTGTGATTTACATTCAGATGCTTGGCAACTGATTCATATTTATGACAGTTGTTATGTATTGGGCTCAATTGTAACACCACGTGGTAAGCTGGAGCAGCTAACGGCTGTCCAGCAACCCAGACTACAAGTCTCCAGTGCTGCTACTGGCTATCCCTAGGCAGCAATGGGTTGCTTTAAACCTATTGGCTGCCACCTAGGGGCCAGGCTATAAATTGATGCAAGCTGCAGCCCAATTCTCAGTTCAGATCCTGCAAGCAATAAACCATGAACTTTGCTGAACTCACTTGCCTCGTCTCCTTTCCTGCGCGAAGAACTCACTACACAACAACGGTCACAGTGTCCCAGGGTCATCTGAAGTGACCAAAACCTACTGCAACCACCCAGCAGATGAGGGAATAAAAATCAAACACCTCCCCACCCCATCCCCACTGCCAATCCTCAACAGAAATGCTCACAACAATGAAAACCTCTTACAGGAGGAAGAGCACCGCCGGGCAGGCAGGAAGGTGTCTTGCTCAGCTGTGGCTTGGGGGGCACTTTTTTCTGTGCCATTGTAACTTTGAACAGTCACTAAGCGAACTGTTGTAAGTCGAGGACTACCTGTACTTCTTCAGTTTTTTTCTTTTTTTTGGAGGGGGGGTCATCAAGTTTTTGACACCTTGCTAGGCGACTGGTGGTACTTGGATGTTGCCATATCCTAAAAGTGGTACAATGAGTGAAAAGGTTGAAAAGCCCTGGGCTAGAGCTCTATACAAGCTCTAAAAAAAACAGGTAAAAGTTTCCCCTATTTAGTCAGGTCTGGGGGGGGTGATGCTTATCTCCATTTTCAAGCCGAGGGGGCCAGTGTTGTCTGAAGATGCTTCCGTGGTTCTATGGCTGACATGACGATATGCCGAAGCACATGGAACACTGTTATCTTGTTCTGTACCAGCCTGCTACCGGCCCTGCAGCAAAAGCAGGGACAACCCCTTTACAAACGGCAAGAGGCTGGAATAAAGCCTGCCAAATTTATTCACATAAAACAGAGCAAGACAAGACACCAACCATAAAACACGAGCTAAGAAGCAGGAACAATCCAAGCGGTTGCCTTCAGCAAACCAGCCCTCCCACACATTCCCCTTAAATACAGTTCAGGGCGTGGCCTCTCTCTGCCTCCTTCCGAGGTGCCCCATTGCCTTCCTCTGTTTACTCCTGACTGACTGCCTCCTGCGTCGGGCGTCCTTGAACAGCTGGGTCTGCATCGTGACCAGATGAGAGGGGCCTGGCTGGGGGCTCTCATCAAGCTGTCCAATCCCCTCAGCAAGCTCTTCAACACCCCCCTCCTCCTCTGAGTTGTCCGACCCAACTGCCGAACCCACAGGCTGACCCTGAATCACAACATATCTTCCCAGTGAAGTGGTACCTATTTATCTACATTCATGCCTTCCAAGTGCAAGCCCCGCATCTTAACCACTAGGCCATGACTCCCTCGATAATCTATCACTGTAGATTCCTGGTAATCACAATTGATGGGTGGGAAATAATAGAATACTAACATAATCCCATATACCTTTCATACATGGGTTATTTTATAAATGTATGCTAACTAGAATTATTTATAGAAATCAAATAAATGAAACATGTCGTATGCTTTGTATGTCCTTTTGCATGACATCCAAATGAATCAATATTTCCTTCATATGAAATGATAAAAATGTGGGAATCTAAAATTGAGTTGTTAGCTTTTTAGTTCATCTTCCTGGTTGTTGAGATGACATTTTAAAATGTTGTGTTTAAAACATTGTATGTGATAATGTGTAACCTACAGTGCATTGGACCTCAATATTCCATCACTTTTCTGCATCCATGGAAATTTGATTACTGTCATTCATTTCATCTCTTAAACTTTCCAATTCACTTGAAAAATATTATCCTTGGCAATAACATCTTTACAATATGATTTTTATCATATTGTGAAAAGATTATTGCAATTCTTCTTTTAAATGGAAATAGTACACTTTTAGATGTTCAGCTACTTCTACCACAAGAGGTTGATAGTTGGAAGGCACATGTCATACCTATGTCACCAACAACTGGCATCACTTCCTCTGCTTCTGTGAATTCAATCAATAATGGTTATTTTGAACATCTTAAAATTCCACATCTCTATATTCTAAAGTAGTTTGTGGGATCCTTCACACTCTCTGAGATTGGTTGTTTTCTTGCACAAGTTTCATTATCATACCATACTACTACCAGGTAACATCATCAGTGTAAGTAAAGAAATTAGTTTCTTTGTGATATATTTCTATTGAAATAAGAGTGTTTGTAAGTATTTTTAAAAGTTTTGTTTATAATCTCATTTCACAGTCAATTTTTTTTATTTTATTTTTATTTTATTTTATTATTTAGATGCTAATCCATATTAATTTTCAAAGGAAAATAAAATAATTCCTTTTCTAAGATGAAATTAGAATCATGCGGCAAGTTCAGCCCATTAAAATGGAACATTTTTACTTTATTCTGTTAACCCATTTATCTCTCCTTTCATATAAGATTCATATATGATTAGCCTTGTTTTCCATTTAAGATGAACTACCCAGAAAGATAAATGGACAAAATTAAACCTCCATCCACCTCATGAAATCCCATTGGTCTTTTTCTGGGAGACTTGGCTTCTCTGAAATTGTTAAAGAGAATTATGAAAATAACATTTTATTCATGCCAACCTATAAAATCATTACTTTTATCCATTGGCACAACTAAATTAGAATCTTATCTCAATCAAGATTCCTGAACCTTATCTGGCTTAGGAGATTCATTATGCATCAGTTACTTGCAGAATATGAGTGATGAACAAGACTTCCAATTCTGCATTATCATGTGAAGGAAAGAGACATAGGTGGATAAATCTTGACAAAAGATTTCATTGACCCAACAATATATTTTCAACAGTAGAGCTCAAAAAATGTTGCATACCTCTGAATGCACGGTGACACAACACCTTCTACACTCTACAACAAAAAGTACAAGGCGGTAAAAAACATTTACGATACATATATATGCCTTTACTGCCCTCTTCAGGCCCTACATTTAATTTCCACAGAATGCAATAGCAATATTACCTGGCGGGCGGGGAGGAGAATCAGAAGACTAGATTAAATATTCATCATAATCAGTTGGTGAGTTTTCCAGTGTATCCATCTGTCTCACACACACACATACACACACACAGAGACACACACACACAAACATTGAGGAGTCTTTATTGAAGATTTCATCTCTGAACTAATATTCCCCAGAAATTCATTTCACCAACAAACACCCTCAAAGAGTTCAAAGCAAGTCCACTGTGTCAAGGCAAATCCACGAAGCAAAGATAAATCCATGAAACAAACATAAGTCTACAAATCCAAGGCAAGTCCACAAGACAAAGGGTAAGTCCAAGAAGCACAGTCAAGTGCACAAAGTCAAAGTAAATCCATGGGGCAAAGACAAGTCCAGAGTCCATGAAACACGATCCAAAGTCCAAGATACAGTAAGAGTCATGAGCACAGAAGCACACACAGTCAGGAAATTGATACATTGTCCCCAGCATCTTTCCCACCTTCCTTTGTGCTAAATAGCCAGCTCCCAGTGCAGCCCATTAAGGAGGATGAAGATGCCACCTCGCGAGTAGTCAGACTGATCTCCACTGCTTGCCCTACATGCTCTCGAATCAGGTGGAGAAGGCAGTTCCTCTTCCTTATTGCTGACTTGCTGAAAGCTGTGTGCTCCCCTCATCCGAAGCCTCAACCAACCCACTCTCAGCCAGCTGTTCATCTCGTCACTCTCCCTGCAGCCGCTCCACTTCACTTGGACTCACCCCCACCTCAGAGCCATCAGCCGCCTCCCCTCCTGACATCCCCAGGATCGGCTCCTCCTCCTCCAAAATACCATCCAGAGAGGAGTCTGGGGAAGTGCCTGGGGAAGTCATCACATCTTTAGGATGCAGCATCACTGTCTCCTTAATTCTTTCTTTTTTTAAAAAAAATGTATAACAGAAAATTAGTGATCAGGAGAAAGGAAGTAGTGGTATATCTGTAGGAACCTTAGCGCTCTCTGAGCTTGCTTGCTCTCTTGTAGATGTTTCATTACCAAATTAGGTAACAACATCAGTGCTAATAGAGAATGGAATTTGCTTTCATTTTATGTACTAGTAACTTGCCGTTTCGGTGCTGGTAAGAGTAGCCTTGGTGGTTCCTTGATTGGGTTGTTGCTTACTGTTAGCTTGTTTTGCAATTTCTTGATTAAGGGTATGGTTTGCTTCTTGATTGTTGATCTAATGTTATTCTTGATATTAGTTATATGGTATATCTAATTAGTTATACAAGTGATTTGAACTCCAAATCCTATGTCTATGAAAATTGTATCTCATTTTTATGCCAGGATAGCAAATGTCAATTCACGAATCTCTGCAGCTGATAAAGGAACAAAAGGCCAAATGAATGAAGATAGCAGCCATAGATATCAATCTGTAGCAGAAATGACTTAAGGAACATTTCAGTAAAAGACTTAGGATAAGTAAGTTAGAAGATCATCGCAAATCAGATTAGAGAGGAGAGTGAAGCTATCCCAATACAGGAAGAAAATCAAACAAGAGTGGGTTACTTGAGAATAGAAAAAAGGATGGTGAAGTGGGGAAAAAAGATAAATACATTTGGCAGTTTGTAATAAATGCTGTTGTGCCCCCCAATCATTCTTTAACTGGGATTGCAATGAAATGTGATTAGCTTTATTGTAACACCGGATATAATCAACAAACTAGAATGCTAGAATGTTAGAAGAAGATATATATTATCTTGGCAACAGCAACTACAGTATTTGCCTGGAACCAATTCACATTTCCTCTGCCCACCAGGCAGAATTAACAAGATATAACTCCATCCCTTTACTGAAAGACCATTTACTACTTTATGCCTTGTTCCTGGTACTGCCTAGAGATGTCCATCATTTTTTTTCAATTGTCAGCAACAAACTGAGCCAACAAGAGTCTTGAAAAAAGAGAAGCATTATTATTCTCCAATTAAATAGGGAAGCAGAAAAAGTAATTTTAAAACCCCTTGGGCAATTGTACAGATATCCACAGTCAGAATTTTCTTCCTCAAAATACAATTGATCCATATTAAATTAGTGATCATTTCCTAATTCATATTTGTAATTTTTTTATCAGGGATAAAGCTGGGCTATAGATAGCAGGGGAAGATATCAGCAAACTGATAGACTCGGGGAAAAGAAAACATAAAAGACTCAAAATACAAACTCTCATTTTAAAAAAATATCATTATTTCAAAGAAATCCACTAGGCAATTCATTTAATTTTATTTCAAAATTATGTTTCACTAGTTGTATATTTTAAACATTCCTCACTTTTATGTCTTCATGGCAGTTTCTACTGGGTGCAATAAATGAATATTTTTGATTAGTATCTGATAGTTCAAATGCAAAAAATCTAGTAACCTGTTGTGTTTATTTCCAATAACATTCTATCTTTAACAACCTGGTGTATTTTCAAAGATTTGGGTGTATTTTCAAAGATTTATACTTTTATATGAAAGTTATAACTCCTGCCTCTTAGAATTAAACTATGCTCCTTAACATCCAACTGAAATGTTAATATATTTTATTAGAAAATACTGCCGTGAGATTTTAATGTCTTAAGAGCTTATCCATCTTTATTATTTTCTTATTGCTCCTGTCTTCAGCTTATATTATAAAAATAGATATTGGAAAAATAATAACAATTAGGCCTGTTTTCAATTAGCCTTGCAGTACAATCTTGCATGGAGATCAATAGCCTTAAAAGATGCAGCCAGCTACAGTTTGGTGGGTCGAATTCCGAGTGCCGTGTAGCAGAGTGAGCGCCTATTACTTGTCCCAGCTTCTGCCAACCTAGCAGTTTGAAAGCACGTAAAAATGCAAGTAGAAAAATAGGGACCACTACAGTGGGAAGGTAACAGAATTCCGTGCGCCTTTGGCGTCTAGTCATGCTGGCCACATGACCACGGAGACATCCTCGGACAAGCGCTGGCTCTTCGGCTTTGAAACGGAGATGAGCACCGGCCCCTAGAGTTGGAAACGACTAGCACGCATGTGTGGAGGAACCTTTACCTTTACCTTTATACAGACATAGTTTACAAACATTTTGCTCTGGAAATCTTGTAAATGACAATCTGCTTTTTTGAATACCTAAAGGGCCTAAAATGTAACAAAATTAATTCCTTTCTTTTGTAATGTTGTTGCAGATAGAACACATATTTTCTACTTTTGATTAACTTTATTTAAAAGGACAACATCAAACATAAATAGATAAAAGCAGTGCTTTGTTTGTTGTAGGCAAAAACAGGAATGATTTCTTTCCAAATTTTCCCTAATGATTTATCAGAGACATAAAGACAGGCTCTTTTGTTCCTATTGTTGCCAAACCCTCCTCCTTTTCAGATTACAATAACTTCACTAATTACTATGGCTTTGAATCTATTATTTTACCTTCTTCTTTATCAGTCTTTAATTTGAATGCTTAGTTTAAAAGGTTCCCAAACAAATGTCTGGCTTTTTGACCCAAGGAAGCATGTAGAACTTTGGGTTAATTTTATAGAAATTCCCTGGATGGAAATAAGCAAGCATTATTTCATAGGCAAAAGTGGATAAAACATTTTTTTTAATTCCTGATAGACAAGACAATATTCAGCCACAGCTCAGGCAAAATATCTGTGTAATTCACTGTATGAAGGAAGAGGATGTACTTAGAAGATTCTGTTATTTTAGCAATCTCAATAAAAATAGTTTTAATCTTCCTATGGAGTTGATTTTCTGTTCCGATTCATCCAGTGGAACTGACAGATTTAAATGCAAGTCACAGAGGAAGAAAAGAGATATGATCAGCCATACTGAAAGTGTTGGAGGTTGAATAACAAAAAGTGACTGTCATATTATGCCTAATATTGAAGATGATGCCATCATATCATGGTCATCAATATTAATTTGTAGCAAGTTTATCAGGTGTCGTGCAAATGTGTTGGGACTCTGTGAATTATCCAACAATAAGCAGCCATGATGCTACTAGCTGGGAAAGAATCTTTTTTTTAACATTTTTTCTAGTATACTGGAAAAAAAGTTTTTACATAGGCATTTTTTCTCCTTTGAACCTTTTCAGAATTTCTCATTTTTTTCAATCTGTATCAAAGAAAAACCTGAGAAGGCCTTTCTGAATCAATCTGAAAGCTTCCCTTAATCCAGAATGTGTTTACAACAGTTCCAGCCAGGATCCTCAAGGAAATTTTATATATTGATCTGAAGATAGCAGCTGTTCTATAAATAATACTATAAATGATACTATAAATAATATACAATAATCATTTATAGTATGAAATTTGTGCTTGCTCACTCCCAGTGAGCCAGTCTGCAATGACTTACAACACTGATTAAACAATTTACAATCATCAATGCAAAATAGACCACAAATGGCAATAAAATTATAAAATGATATGCAATTTTATTCAAAGTGCCATTGTGCATAATTAATACAAAGGGACCATTAACAAGAGATTAATTTCTAGTTATTAGCTTTCATGTTTCTTTTGAAATCAACCCAAAAAAGTGAAGATTGTAATCCAGAGAGGTGGGAATTCCACATCATTGTACAATGAAAAAGGAAGGCAGCTACTGAAAAGCAGAGGGAAGAATCCCAAATGCCTGGAAAAGTTTTATTTGGTCCAAAATGTTTCGTAAAATAGGTTCCTTTTCAAGCACATTGTACAAACAAATAAAATACGTATACCGGTGCATTTGGTTTTTCTTGCCTAAATGTAGAACCTTACTTTTTTCACCATTGAATTTCATTTTGTCAGCCAGCACCCAGTGTTCAAGTCTGTCCAGATCTTCCTGTATTTTAAGCCTATCTTCTAGAGTGTTGGCTATTCCTGCCAGCTTGGTGTCATCTGCAAATTTGATGAGTTCCCCATCTATCCCCTCATCCAAATCATTGATGAAGATGTTGAAGAGCACTGGGCCCAGAACAGAAGCCTGGGGAACCCCGCTAGACACCTCCCTCCGTGTAGATGCAGTTCCATTGAGGACTACACACTGAGTACGGCCGGTCAGTCAGCTGTGAATCCATCTGGTGGTGATGGAAAAACACACATTTTTCTATCTTATCAAGTAGTAGGTTGTGATCTACTTTATCAAACACCTTACTGAAGTCCAAGTACATTGTATCCACAGCATTCCTCTGGTCCACTAAGTTTGTCACTTGGTCAAAGAATGCAATAAGATTTGTCTGGCATGATCTGTTTTTGACAACCCCATGTTGGCTTTTTGTAATGATTTTGTTTGCCTCTAGGTGTTCGCTGATTCATTGTTTGATTATCTTTTCCAGAATCTTCCCAGGTATTGAGGTCAGGCTGATAGGTCTGTAGTTTCCTCGATCTATTTTTTTCCCTTTTTTGAAGATGGGAACTACATCACCTCTTTTCCAGTCCTCTGGTAGTTCCCCAGTGCTCCTGGTGATTTGAACTTGTTAGGCTGGAGAGGTGCTCACTTACCATTTTCTTACCTAACTTAACTTGTGTTTCTAATATATTTTTATGGTACTGTTTTGGATAGGTTGGACTGCTTTTTCCCTTTGTGTAAAGACAGATGCAAAAAACGAGTTAAATAGTTCTGCTTTCTCTCTGTTAATAGAATAGAATAGAATAGAATAGAATAGAATAGAATAGAATAGAATAGAATAGAATAGAATAGAATAGAATAGAATAGAATAGAATAGAATAGAATAGAATAGAATAGAATAGAGCTGGAAGGGACCTTGAAGGTCTTCTAGTCCAGCCCCCTGCTCAAGCAGGAGAACCCATACCATCTCAGACAAGTGATTGTCTAGCCTCTTCTTGAAAATCTCCAGTGATGGAACACCCACGATTTCTGGAGGCAAGCTGTTCCACTAGTTAATTGTCCTCACTGTCAGGAAGTTTCTCCTTAATTCCAGGTTGCTTCTCACTTTGATCAGTTTCCAACCATCATTTCTTTTACTGCCCTTTGGTCCTTTGGTGAATAACGTGACCCCCTCTTCTTGGTGGCAGCCCCTCAAATACTGGAATACTGCTATCATCTCTCTCCTATTTCTTTTTTTCTTTAGACTAGCCAAACCCAAGTCCTGGAGCTGTTCTTCGTATGTTTTAGTCTCCAGGCCTTTGATTATCTTAATTGCTCTTTGAATTTTTTTCAGACTCTCAACATCTTTTTTGTGATATTATGACCAAAATTTGCTGCAGTATTCCAGGTGTGGTCTTACTAGGGTTTTATAAAGCAATACTAATAATTCACGTGTTCTTGATTCTATGCCTCTGTTTGTACAAACCAGGATTGTATTAGCTATTTTGGTTGCTGCTGCATACTGCTGGCTCATAGTCAAGTGATCGTCCACTAGGACTCCAAGGTCCCTCTCACAGTTACTGTTTTTAAGCCAGGTCTTGCCTAATCTGTACTTGTACCTTTGATTTTTCCTGCCTAAATATAAGACTTTGTTTTTCTCCACACTGAAACTCATTTGGTTGGATAGGGCCCATTGTTCAAGTTTGTCAAGATATTTTTGGATCCTGAGTATGTCTTCTGGGGTGTTGGCTACTCCTGCCAGTTTGGTGTCATCTGCAAATTTGATGAATTCCCCTTCAATTCTCTCATCTAAGTCATTGATGAAGATATTGAAGAGTACTGGGCCTAAGACAGAACCTTGTAGTACCCCACTGCTTACTTCTCTCCATGTGGATGTAGTGCCATTGAGGACTACTCATTGAGTACAGTTTGCCAGCCAGCTACAGATCCATCTGGTGGTGATGTTGTCTATTCCAACTTTTTCTAGCTTACCAAGGAGTAGGAGTGGTCTACTTTATCAAATGCCTTACTGAAGTCTAAGTATACTACGTCCACAGCATTTTGATGAACTACTAGTTCTGTCACTTTATCAAAGAAAGAATAAGATTGGTTTGGCATGATCTGTTTTTAACAATCTGTGCTGGGTACTAGTTGTAACTTTGTTTGCTTCTGGTTGTTCACAGATCTATTTCTTTATTATCTTTTCTAGGATCTTCCCAGGTATTGATGTTAAACCGATTAGTCTACTGAAGATGGGAACCACATCAGCCCTTTTCCAATCCTCAAAAGCAATATGTTAGTGGATGATGTGTAGAAGCTCAGGTTGGTTTGAATCTTGCAACTTTTTGCTGCAAATTCCATACCTGTTTACTTTTTCTAATTCTAATTCTAAACTAAGAGCTAATTAGACCAGCTAATGGCATTTTTTTCTACTTTATCATTTCTGAATCAATGTTTTCATAGTAATTTTATTAAAATTATTAAAAATTACAATCAAGATAACAACCAATATATACTGTAAAAAGTAAATGAATAAGAATAAAAAACATAAAATGTAGAAAAGGAAAAACAGAAAAATAGGAAAGAAAGAATAAATATAGTAAAGGAAAAAAAGAATTATATAAAAAATGACTTTTTTCTGGCTATAATCTTGTTAGCATAGATTTTAAACAACCAGTTGTAAATATAAACTGATTACTAAATGCCTGAATTACAATCACATGATCATGGCTGTAGTGCAAGATTCATATGTTCAAGTATAAATCATAAATACAGATCACTTGATATGACTCCATTCCCTTAGAAAGGTGCCACTTGAGATGATGCATTCAATTGTACAGCTACTTTAATCCTCATTTTATCCAGATTAAAGTTTAGTAGTGCATAATGCTTTTCAATCTCTTAATACAGACATGCCAAACTTGTGACATCACGTCATGTCACACGATGTATCAGACCTTTTTCCCCATTGCTGGCAAGGGGGTGGGTGCGGTTTCTTCATGACGCGTCCGGCCCGCGAGCTGGCAGTTTGACACCCCTGTCTTAATAGGTGCATTAAATCTGCCTACAAAACTTCACACCCGATTCACATCTAAAAAACTTCACACCACATTCTGCTGCTTTGTTCTTAGATAAGTAAGACCTGGGAAGGAAATTTGATCTGATTCCAAAAATAATTTCAAGATCATTTAGCTAGATCTTCATACCAGTGAATGCAGAAATGCAAAATTATACAGCGGCAGAGCCTGTTTTTCACTTGGCTCAAATAACTGCTTGGCATTTCAAGGCAAGATACCATGTAGCCAGAATAAACTTGTGACATGCTACCATTCTAAATAGGCGTGGAAGGAAGAATAGCAAAGAATGCCAGGTTCAAAGTTAGCAAATGGAGCCTTCTTTATGTGTTCACCAAATCATCTTCCCCTTTAAGCTCATACTGTATATAGGGCCTTTAACATTATTAGAGATATCTATTTTATTTCCTCAAGCCTATAGGTAATGTACAATATGGGCATAAATCTGTAAAACAGAAAAGTCTTTTACATAAAAAATGCACCTGGTGGAAAGAATTGTAACGTGCAAGGAAGAATGCATGTTACCCTGAGTAGGTTACCAAAATGAGGGGTCATGGTTGCTCTCTGAGCTTAGTTGTTTTCTTGCGTACGTTTCTTTAACCAAACTAGCCAACATCATCAGTGCACAGCTTCATTAGGTAATGAAACATCTGCAAGAAAACAACCAAGCTTAGAGAGCACAAAGGACCCCTCATTTCAAACCTGAACTACAAATATTCTCCTTTCTAGGTTATTTATTTTATTTTATTTTTATTTTAATTCCATTTATATCCCGCCCTTCTCCGAAGACTCAGGGCGGCTTACAAGCTTAGCAGTAGCCTTCATTCTATGTATATGCCTGCTTATTAGGGCTTTCACACACACCCCAAGCGGCATTATTACAAAGTCAGCTTATTGCCCCCAACAATCTGGGTCCTCATTTTACCTACCTCGGAAGGATGGAAGGCTGAGTCAACCTTGAGCCTGGTGGGATGCGAACCTGCACTAATTGCAGGCAGCTGGTGTTACTTAAGGAGGCATTAGCCCACTGCTCCACCAAGGCTACCCAAAGTCACACAAGTTTCAGTCATTCTTTCAATTGTTTGCAAAACAGAAACTGGTAAAGAGATATTAAAATTAATCTGCTAAATGTTGGAAAGAAAAAGGGATGGCAACTGTTGCCTTTATTTGTGGATGATTTGTTGAAGAATGGACTTTAAATTTGACTGAACTGGCAGAAATGGTGAAATTAACTGCATTGATTAGAAACAATGGATTAGATAAGTTTATAAGAAACTAGAAGCCATTTGTGGATTTTCTGCACATTAAATACAATAACTAATGGATAACAGGGGGCTTCCAATATTAGTTTTATTCTTGGGATTACCTGTTGACTACTTTTTTATATATATAGTGAGGAGATGGTGGGTCAAGAGATTGATAGATTTCCACATCAGTGACATTTTTTGCAACATAAAATATTTATTAAATATAATGAGAAAGTGTCTAATTACTTGTAGACCTGTTATGGAAGGAGGGAAGAGAATGTACTAGATATTTCAGATATATTTTCAGCATTCAGAGTGGACAATTTATTTTTAATGTTAATGATACATTTATCATCTTATTTTTGTACACTTTTTCATGTTTGTCACTGTTTGGTGTTTGTTTGTTTTTTCTTTTTTCAAATTTTTTATTTTAACTTCAGAAATAAATAAAAATAAAAATTATAGTTAACCTAATTCTGGAAAGATGACAAACCACCCCAACACTGAAAAATATTTTGGTGTAGTGGCTAAGGGGTTAACCCAGAAGCCAGGAGACTGGTAGTTCTAGTCCCATTTTAGGCATGAAAAACCATCTGGGTGACTTTGGGCTGGTCATTCTCTCTCAGCCCAGCCTGCCAGACTGGGTTGTTGTTGTGGGAAAATAATAGGAGGAAGATGGTATGTTCATCATTTTGAGTTGTATATGAAAAAGGCAGGATAAGAAAAATTTAAAAAATGAAACTGAAATATTTATTCATTTCATTAATCCACCCACTCAAGGGATATAGCTGGTCAGCACTGAGGGAAGTCAGCTCGCCAGAGAAGGAAATATTAAAAGGGCAGAAAAATATATTTCCTAAAAAGAAATTGAAGAACCAGGAAAGCATGCTCAGTTTTCTTAATAGTCTCAGGTTTCCTTCCCCCCAAGCAGAAAACCAGTTCTATAGACATGCAAATGTGACCCATCAAGAAGGTTGGAGCTAGACGCTTAGGAAAGGCAAAGACATACCCCAGCCTCAGGGAAGCAGGGGCTGGGACATACCATACCCACAACCAGCAAGTTTCCCAGCAAGATTCCTAGAGGGGCCCATCTGGACTAAGGACACACAGGAAATAGCCTCAAACAGGAACAGGAAATAACCAAACAATAGAGTCCAGGGGGTATAAAAACCCACTACCCACATGTGGTCAGTCCTTTTTTTCTTCTGTCTGGCTTTCCTCTGCAATAAACTACAACCTTCTTCGCAAAGCAGTTGCCATGTTTATTCCCCGCTTGGATGAACCATGAAGACTTTTCTTCCTACAGCATCTAAGTATTCAAACAAATCACTATGTACTGTATAATCCAACTGCTTTCTTTGCTTATATGGTAAATGCATAAAATTGTGATATGTACATTGTCATTATTTGATACTCCTCCAAAGACGAAGATGTTATCAGACAATTGGAACTGTTCTGCCTTTCTATGAAGGTGGTCATCATTATCACTGCCCCAATTGGAGAGATTCTTCATGGGTAACCTTCTGCAGGCATAAAGGACAAAGAACTTCCAAGATAATATCTCTGTTTATCCAGATCTGATCTGATTTCAAAAGTAATTTCCAGGCAGCTTATCTATATCTTAAATGGAAAAGATCTAAGAATCATAGGCCCAGAAAAGAACAACATAGCTTCAAGTTTTTTTTCTGAAGATCTTCTATAGAGTTGCTGCAAACTTGCCTGTGACTGTCTGATCATAAGCCAGTTGATGTATTTCATCATGGCCTTACAGAATATGGTGGTATGTGGGAATGGCTTTGGGAGATGGAGGAAGGAAATGCTGCCAAGGGAATGATCAAATAAGGGTTACAGGGAGCTCATACAGTAGCTATATAACAGGAAGAAAAGAAACTTTCCTGATTTATCAGGCATTTGGACACAAGGTGAGAAAATTGTAATTTCAGATTGCAAGATGATGTTAATGTAGCCTTACAATAAAGTTGAATTAGCTCATTTGATCATATTTCCTATCTAAACTATCTGGGAAAACTGACTCACCAATACTGCCTGCAGTCAGGGAGATAAGATTAACTTTTAAAATTGTCTGTAGTCACCATGTCAGATTGTTGGGATTTGGGGATAGGTTTGCTTAACAACAGCAGGGCTTGTTAATGACCATGGTGTTTGCTTAATGACCACTGCAAAAAAAGTTATAAAAATGGATCGGTCACATGGTAAACCACTTTACAACCATCATGACTGTAATTACCAGGTTCAATAATTGTTGTTAGACAAGGATTATTGTATTATTATTATTGCTATAACAATAAAGTATATTTCTGATTTTTCTGTGGAGCATGATTCCTGATCTGGCTTACTTCAAAGGCTGATATTTGTGCTAACAGTATTTCTTAATTATTCTGACACCCTCCTACGAAATCTTGATCAAAATCTGTAAAGGTTTATCACATTGGAAGAAGTCAGATGACTGAGAAGAAAGGCAGTGAAGTCTGAATATGAATTAGCAATGGCTAATAACGCCAGCAGCCAGCCTTATTTTATGCCTGCTCAAGGATGAGGGGAAAAACATCTTTTAAGAAGCTTAAAAAGCTAAAGCCCCTGAAATGTATCAGGAGGATTGAAAAATCCTCTTTTCCAGATCCATTTGCAAGATGCAAAGCACCCATAACCAGCAATGCATTCATTGCACAGCTTCTTATCCTAGGTGTACTTAATTTTTATATTGCCATTAAATTCAGAAATAATCACAAAAAGAAAATGTGTTAGTTGAGGAAGTGATGCTTATAGGTGGCTAAATTGAGCGACTATTTCAAGATTCTGATTGCCTGTCTGCTTTTTCAAATGGCTGTAAGTAGCAGTGAAGCACTGAGAGTCAAAGCCATTGTAAGAGAAGTGGCAGGAGTTGGGTCTCAGCGGGGAATGGTTATGAAATTATTATGATACTTTTTTCCTCTCCTCTGTAAAAATATCCCTTTGGGAGTCTTGCTTTTTTCACTTCTTATCTAGCAGAAAATCAACCTCCTCAGAGTAATAAATTGCTGTTTGTTAGCCAGTTCAACCATGTGTATGAAAATAGCTTTTCTAGCTCTAAAGACTCAAGGAGGTTTTCAAAAACAGCTTTATAGCTCAAGCCATTCTGGTAGAGTAGAGACACCAGATAGCAAAGGGTCCATATGTCATATTTCACTGATGAAAAAAAGAATCATAGAGGGGAAATGTAGCTTTAAGTGTCAACTTCTTCGTTACTAGTTAAGAATTAGTCTTTATTACAGCCATAAGATGAAAAGTGAAATACACTATATAAAATTTTACAAATTACAAATCTTCAGTAACAAGTAAAAGTGGATGGTACATAAAGAAACACAAAATTAAGCAGTCCAGGAAGCTACAGGTGAAACTCGAAAAATTAGAATATCGTGCAAAAGTTCATTTATTTCAGTAATGCAACTTAAAAGGGGAAACTAATATATGAGATAGACTCATTACATGCAAAGCAAGATAGCTCAAGCCGTGATTTGTCATAATTGTGATGATTATGGCTTACAGCTCATGAAAACCCCAAATACACAATCTCAAAAAATTAGAATATTGTGAAAAGGTGCAATATTCTAGGCTCAAAATGTCCCACTCTAATCAGCTAATTAAGCCATAACACCTGCAAAATTGGACCATATTGATTGGAAACATGCAGAAGAGGCCTTCATCCTGAAGTGGATAGACAATGGCTAAAATGATGATGATCGATACAATACAATACAATACAATACAATACAATACAATACAATACAATACAATACATATATTTTTCATTGACAAAGAACTATGACAACCATTTGAGACACTGGTTGAATAGACTGGTTTTCAAAGGCTGAAAAACAAAAGTCAGCATTTCAGAACCTAACAAAGGACAAAAAAATGTTTCAATCTTATCTGGTAAAAGGGCCGTTATTCTTCAATTAAATTATCTGGGAAAAGAAGTTCAAGCAATTTTTAAAGATCTCATCTTGATGAATTCATTAGTAAGACGTTCCTCTTAATCACTTTTGTACATGTATTTGTGTGACCTTGTTTCAGTGTTGTCTTCAGTGTAGTTGCATGGACTAGTTTCTGGCAAGGTTTTTCTGACGTTTTCCATTGCCTTCTTCTCAGGGCTAAGAGCAGGGCTTTTTTCCCCCATAGAACTCTCAGAACGGAATTCCGGCACCTTTTTTGGATGGAACCTTGTAGGGTAGGCAAGGCGGGTTGTATGACATGTGTGAGTTCCGGCACCTTTTTCTTTTACAAAAAAAGCAGTGGCTAAGAGAGACTGACTGGCCCAGGGTTAGCCAGCTGGCTTCATGAGCAAAGAAGGACTAGAACTTACAGTCTCACAGTTTCTAGCCAGATGCCTTAACCACTACACCCAATTGGCTCTCCTTTTAAGTGAAATTTTATGTGACAGTTCCAATGAACCTTGATTTTCTCATTGTGTGTTGCTGCTAGGGATTTGACAGGCACTGACTTGAAAGAATTAATTATCATGAGCTCAGCTTTTTCACAGTATGTGAATGCAAATGATATGAATTTTGATTACACTTTTTTAAAATAAGGAAAACTGGATCTTTCCAGCATCAGATGAGGACTTCTGCCCCGAAAGACCTGCATTACATTTCTATTACCGAGTAATAAAAACATGTGGTTGTATAAGTCATAGAACGTGAAATCTCATAGAATACATTAATTTGTTCTATATGCATATTTTATTGATGCAGCAACTACCTAATTCTTAGAACTTCTGATACAGATCAGTCTGTTCACCTGATGAATTTTTTCTCTCAAAAACAAAAAATCAGGTTTTTCTATGACTGTATTTTAGCTATCGCTGCTTTCATGGACTACCAATTATAGTGCATTTCAAATTTACAGTGCTATCATTCCCATTAGTGGTTTAAGAGACTTATAAACAGGGAAGGCCAAACTTTGCAATATGCTATAGGAATTGCAAAAATAAGTAGGAAGATGTAAGGGATAATAAGATCAGAAAATATTTAATGATCTTATGAAGAGAATTAATCCTAATGACCTAATAGTTGTAAAATGGAGTTACTTGAGCTTTTAGAAGTGCAAGATTGTTGCTTAGATCTCAGACATGTAGCTTGTTCTTAGGAAGTCAGCCATAACTGCAAGCAGAGGAAATTAAAAAATAAAGATAGAGTTTATGCTAGCAAAAGTAGGTCAGGTACAGATGCAAGGGGCTTTTTCCTGAGAGGGTAACAAGAAATGTATTTTTTTTAAAGTGCTTCGGATTAGCTGATCGGGATGAGCAGGTGGGCTGTTGAGTGCAATAGGGGTGGGAGGAACCAGCTTCATTAGAGGGTATAAATGTATGCTTTTTAAAATTGTGGGTGTGGCTTTTTCTCCTGCATGAGTTAAGTCCAGCAGCTTTTGCAAAAGCTTTATCCAAATAAAACTTTTTCTTGGAATTCCAAGTGAGTTTACTTGTCTTTCAAACCTTGAGCCACATACCAAAAGGATTAAGGATTAGAAGATATTCTGATAAATAAAAGAATTAAGGATGAGAAGATATTCTGATAAAAATGGGTTGTGAAATTGGCTTGTGAATTAGACTGTTTGCACTATTTCAGACAGCAGGAAAGAGTCTTAGGATAGTCAGGTGAACTGAATAGCATCTGTGATACCAGTTGGCCTCCTGGATCAGAGTGTGAAATGCAAGATAAATATTTTGTCCAAATTTTTACTCCTAACCTGGTAGATTTTGTGAGTGACATGCAAGTGGGGAAAGTCTATTTTTTCAGATTACAAACTGAAATACAGAGAGTGGCAAACAAGCTATTAGGACATCAATATGGATCCCACTTTTAAAATTTACTTCCCTAAGTTAAAAGGACCAATATGTCAGCCTATTAGCTCTGTTCTCCCATAGTATTATGCCATGATTTGCTATAACTGATTTGTGCATAAGGCAGCATGGTTGGATTTATATCTTACAGAAAGCCAGAAATATAGTTTATAATCCACAGTGGCTTGGTTTGCATGCTAAACTGGAACTAAAGAAATTAAGTTATGCCATAAATGTGATCCTATATAAAGTATAGTTTCATACTGTATATCCATAAGTGATACTTTAACTATTAATGCTAAAAGTCAGTTGTTATGGGACATTAGCAGATGGCCTGCATTTTATATTCTTACTTCTTCTCATTAGTAATGAGACTGTGAGAACAAAGACACCGTATTTATTTTGTGGTCAGTCTTAAACCCACACATTTCAACAAGGCAAGTTATGGGGATATAGCTAAAGGCAAAATGAAAACTTTCTGTTCATAATAGCTTTGATACAGTTGAAAACAGTATGAATTATGAGGTTTTTGTTATTTGGTCCAACACAATGAGAATCATAAATAGTGATAAGCTTGTAAATGCAGATAATATCACAACTTGATTTATAAACCAAGATTCTTACACAAATAAAGGGAGCAATGAGCACTGATGGTGCACCCTTCAAACTTAGGCATTTAAGGTTTTATTAAGGCTTTAAAATACATTGGGAGGATTAGATACTATTTGTTCAGCAAATGGTTGAATAATTACCAGCAGTAAATCAAATAATGTGAACAGAAAAAAAAAGTTTTAAAACATCTGTCAAATATTTTAAATGAAGTGCAATTATGTAGAAAACAAAATAGCAGTAATTGCAGTTCAGTTTGGTCTATCGTGGGTTTTTTTTCATAGTTAATTTTAGCTGGAAAACTGTACAGTAAAGGATGGTGCCTTATAAACAAACACATTATAAGACTTCAGTCGCTGTTAACATTACAAATATCAACTGTAAAAACAGAACCAAATTTTCTTCCAATACTCAAATCTTTGTTTCCTCCTTTACATGGACAAATTTATTGTATATATATTCTAAGAGCCATGCTGGATAGGACTGTTGGGTCCAGTGGCGTAGCGTGGGTTGTCAGCACCCGGGGCAAGGCAAGTAATTTGCGCCCCCTAACCCGTGGATTTTAGCACTCGAGTCTGCCGCAGGGAGCCCCGCATCCTGGGCGTCCGCCGCACCCCCCACCCACGCCTCCCCCGGGAAAAGGGGGAAGGTCCGGCATCCCCTCCCTCACGTGCGGCAGAAGCGCCGGGACCCGAGGCCGTGCCAGGAGGCGGGCGGCGCAGCGGAGGATATACAGAACATTCAAATAGAAGGAAAATATGTGCATCAATAAGACAAAACCAGATTTACATATATTATTCCCCTCCACTTGAATATTCATAAATATATTGGAGCAATATTACTTTCCTTCCCTTACGAAGTAGGCCCAAAATTTATGAAGTTCTACTTCTATTTACAACCAATTTGACCTTAATCTACTTGGTAGATAGAGAGGCAAAGTAGTTAACAGGTGAACCAACAGCAAAGTTAAAATGTCAAAGCACTTTGTTAATAATCTATATTCTATTTTACTTCTATAAAGCCTCAAACAGCTTCTTATTTACAGTAAGTTACACAGTGCCTGCTCATTTCTGTATCTGTCAACTGCCCCACTCTGATAGTCAACAAGAGAAACTCCTGGGTTTATTTTTTCCTCCAAGAGAATACGGTACTGAAAAGCCATGTGGGTACAGAAGTGGGAAATCCAGTTCTAACATTTTGCTTGTAAAAGTCATAAAACAAATTCCTCCTTTCTTCCCTGGATCTCCCACTGTCCTTTCAACATCAATCAGTTGCATTTGAGTTGTTTTGAGAACGATCTCAGAGAAGTGGAGGCAATTAGAGCTCCCAGACCTCTCACTTGACCTAAAATTATTTTATTTCCTCCGAACATGGGAACGGGGGTGCCCAACCTTCCGGGAAACACCAGGATCTCCCAGGCGGGGAGCCGGGCTGCGCCAAGAGGTGGGGCTGCGGGGCAGGAGGGGGTCTTGGGGGAAGGATCTGAAGGGGATCGGAGAGCTGTTCGTGGAAGCCGCAACCCAGGAGGAGGAGAAGCGAAGGCGCAGCGCTTCCCACGGAGCAGAAAAACTCACGAGGAAAGGCGGAGACTCGGAAGGGGAGGGGGCGCAACTGGGGGAAACCCACCTGGCTCTCCCAGGAATCCCTCCTCCCCTTCCCGCCCCTCCTATTCCCTCCCCCTCTCGCGGCGTCCTTGCCCACCTGGCGCCCCTCCCCCGCCACAGGAATCCCTCCTCCCCTTCCCCCCCCAGGGATTCCCCCCTCCTGATTGCCCTCCCCCTCTCGGAGCCTCCTTGCCCACCTGGCGCCCCTCCCCCGCCAGGGGAACCTCCGCAGCCCTGGCGTAAGAGGCGTCAAGAGACCAGGAAGGGGAGATGGAGGGGCAGGAAGCTGGATTCCCAGCCCCCCTTTCTCCTCTCTAGGCGCAAAAACTCTGCGCTTAACTCCTCCGCTGAAGCGCTGCGGGGAGGGGGCGACTGGGGCGCCGCCGAGCGAGCGCGCCCCCCCCAGATGTTGCGCCCGGTGCGGCCGGCCCCCCCTGCACCCCCCACGCTACGCCACTGGTTGGGTCCTGCAGCTCAACACAAATAGCAGGAACCAATTTCTGGAAAAATAAGAAAAGGTCAGATACACTCTAGAAAGCATCTCTTAGACTCACAGTATTTTAATGACTGGACTTCATTCAAATAAAATAAAAGTAAAGGAATTGGAAATATCATGTTGGGGCACCTTAGTGGCCTTGGTGGAGCAGTGGGCTAATGCCTCCTTAAGTAACACCAGCTGCCTGAAATTAGTGAAGGTTCAAGTCCCACCAGGCTCAAGGTTGACTCAGCCTTCCATCCTTCCGAGGTAGGTAAAATGAGGACCCAGATTGTTGGGGGCAATTAAGCTGACTTTGTAATAATGCCGCTTGGGGTGTGTGTGAAAGCCCTAATAAGCAGGCATATACATAGAATGAAGGCTACTGCTAAGCTTGTAAGCCGCCCTGAGTCTTCAGAGAAGGGCGGGATACAAATGGAATTAAAATAAAAAAAATAAATAAAACCTTGAAGGAGACAGCTTCTCAGTCTCAGGACAGTTGTCTGTCTTAAAGCAGCATCTATACCAGAAAGGCCCCTGAAATTCTTTTATCAAGCTGGTTTGTAGCAAATTTGTAGCCTGGAAGATTTCTGGGCAGCCTTCTCTAAGCAATGTTCTCAAGATGCATGGACTACCCTGCATACATTGCAAATCACATAACACTTTTGAATTCTTGAAGATAAAGTCCAACACAGCAAGGAGACTCTAGATTGGATGAGCTTGCTTTAGATGCATGGAATATTCTTCATTCATTATACATTTGGAGGAGACAGTTCTTAGAATATGGGGGAAAGATCAGGCAAGTTCAACTGAGAAATGTTCTATCTTTATGCTCCTAGTCCAGCTTTGTTTGTATCTAAAGTAAGCCCTCGATATCACACCTTAACCAGACCCACAAGTGAATTAATTTCTTTTATAAAATGAAACCCTTTTTGAGCCTTAGCATTTCCTCTGTTAACAGGCAGAATGTTGATGTCACATTGTGAATAAAAACTGTTCTCTTCATAATGATGAACATCTTCCAAATGACCTATTTCTCCAGAGAACGTAGAACATAGAACCATGGAACTGGAAGGTACCTTGGAAGCCTTCCAGTCCAATCCCCTGCTCAAGCTGGAGACCCTGTACCATTTCAGTTGAAGGGTAGATTTGATGGATAGATTTGAGTCTTCTTTACACAGTCAAGATATTTTGGATAAGTTGTGCAAGCTCATAAATTAAGAAATAAGAACCAATTTGTTGGATTAGGCCACACGTTAATCTGATCCAAAGGTCCACTCTGGACAATGACTAACTAGGTAAAGGTAAAGGTAAAGGTTCCCCCGCACATGCGTGCTAGTTGTTTCCAAATCTAGGGGCCGGTGCTCATCTCCGTTTCAAAGCTGAAGAGCCAGCGCTTGTCCGAGGACGTCTCCGTGGTCATGTGGCCGGCATGACTAGATGCCAACGGCACACGGAACGCCGTTACCTTCCCACCGTAGTGGTCCCTATTTTTCTACTTTCATTTTTACGTGCTTTCGAACTGCTAGGTTGGCAGAAGCTGGGACGAGTAATAGGCGCTCACTCTGCTACGCGGCACTCGGGATTCGACCCGCCAAACTGCCAACCTTCTGATCGACAAGCTCAGCGTCCTAACCCACTGAACCACCGCGTCCCTTAATGATTAACTAGAGATCCCTAAAAGCCCTTTATTTATTTTTCTATATTTATTGAATAAATTGATATGGCCAATCATCTCATTACATCTGCACAGCTAATAGTTAAAAACACAATAAAACATAGTAAAAATATCCAAAATTAAAAATAATAACATAAAATAGCATAACAGCCAAGAACATCCATTTACCATAATCAGGACCATGAAATGGGTTCCCCCATACTATCAGTGTGCCTGATTTCTTCTCACAGGAGAGGCATTGCCTCTTCATACTTCATTTATTGCCAGAGCTAATGAGCAATAAAAACAGTTAACTCCCACTCATCGTTATACACACTGTAATTTGAACCGAAAGGAAAGATGTAAGCACCCTATGACCTCAGTTTAGTAGTATCAAAAGTCTTTGGATATAATGGGTTTTTTCTTCTATTAAAGAAAATAATCATCCAAAATATTAATAGTAAATAATAACAAAAGTCTCGGGGGAGAGCTTATCACATATATTTTAGTAAAAATAGCTAACTAGCTTACCTCAAAACAGTGAATTTTCCTTAGTTTTTTTTTTTCTCCACACCCCCCTTTTAATGCAATTTTTATAACTTTAGAATTAATAAATATCCATTTTATATTTTAAAAATCAGAAGAGGAATATAAATGCTCTAATGAAATCAAAATTAAAATCAGACTTTGTTTCCTTGGGAAACCCTCCTAAGGCCAAAATAATTACAATAATTATGCAATATTTTAAAAGAGAGATCGCAGTATCGAAACATTTTAAAAGAGATATCGCAGAGCTTATCACTGTAAAATTCCAGAAGGTACGTAAGTAACTTGGAAAAGTTAGGAAATAATAAAAATGGATTCAAGTCAAGCTTCCAGAGATTTGTATGGACATAGGCAGATGGTTTTCTCAGTTACTGAATAAAAGTGGTTTGGAACCGTCTTCTTCTTTGAATTTTTATTTATTTTATTTTCCTTATCTAGTGTTCAGCCTGGGAAACCGACTGTACTAATTAGATCCAACACAGCTTAAATTCTGAGCAGAGACAAAGTCAGCCAGGTTTATCTGTTTGGTGAGACCCAGAAACCATTAAGTATTACATTTTTTCCAGCAAAGCACTTCAGCCTGTGAGAAGGATCTAAAGCAGAACATTATTGAGTTCTCGAAGATTACAGAAGAGCCACCAATGTTTCTAAATTTTCTCTCACTTACAGAATACCCCCTAAATGATAAATGCATACACATCTCAATGGAATGGCTGGAATGCATTCCATTATTTTACAGGTAGTCCTCAACTTACAACCACAATTGGGACCAGAGTTTTCATTGTGAAAATTAAGTCATTAAGCAAATCCAGCTTGCCCCATTGATTTTGCTTGTTGGAAGCCACCTGGGAAGGTCAAAATTGGTGATCACACATGCCCCCATGTAAATACATGCAAGTTGCCAAGAGTCTGAATTTTGATTTCGTGACCATGGCAATGATGAGACAATCATAAATCTGAGAACCAATTGTAACTCATTTTTTTCAGTTCATTGCAGTTTCAAACAGTCACTAAGTGAATGATTAGTACAACATGTATTAGGTACGTTTTTACTAAGATCTCCAGATTAATAATTATGAACTTATGATTGATCACATTTGTCCTATAAAGCACTAAGAACTGTATTAGCTTTTTTGGCTGCTGCTGCACACTGCTGTCTCATAGTCAAGTGATCATCCACTAGGACTCCAAGGTCCCTCTCACAGTTTATGTAGGATCAAACCTACAACTTTCTGGACAATGTACTGTTGGATAACATCAAGCATGAAATGTGTAAAACTGTTAAAGATGAAATTTTATGGTGGATACACCATTAAAGCCATTAATACCTAAGCCATACACTGCTGGGATTATTAACTGTACACAAGCTGAACAGGATAGTTCTCAAAAACAGGAACATTGATGAATATTTACTATACATTACATCCTGTGGTGATATTTATACATTATACCTGTTCCGCAGAAATGGAGGAAGAGGTTTACTTCAAGTCAAGAAAACTTTTAAACAGAAAAGCATGTGTTGGATGATTATGTAAAGAACAAAGAAGAATAAGCATTGATGCAAGTTAAAAATTGGAACTTACTGAATGTACAAGAAACCAAACATAAATGTCAAAATATTGTAATAAAAACAAACAGAATGCTGGTAAGGAAAAGAATTATATAGTCAATTTCTACAAAAGACTGAAGGGAAAGTGGATAAAGATAAAACCTGGCAATGTATTATAACTTGAACTTTAAAAAAAATGGTGCTTGATTTGGCTGTTCAAGAGCAAGCTATTCAGATTAATATAATCAAGACCAGAATTGAAAAATCATTGAAAGTGCAGCCTGTACAAGGAAACAGAAGTAACAGTAGATTATATAGTCAGTTTGTGCAAGAAGATTGCCTAAACTAATTATAAATAATAACATAATACAGTCACTAAAATGATTCACTGTAACATCTGCTAAAACTATCCTATGCCAGTAATAGGAACATGGAAACATATAGATCAAAAGAAGTTGAAAATGAGCAAGTTACAATATTTTGGGATTTCCTAATACATACTGACTAAGTCTTGGTGCCAAACATACCATATTTAATTGTGGTTGAAAAGAAGAAAGTAAGGATAATTGATGTAGCAATACCAGGAGACAATAGAAGACAAATAATCTTACTTTTTTTTTTAAGCATACAAACTTAGCAGATCAGGAGGTTTTGTGGACTTTTTTGCAAGTCTGGAAAAGATGGAATCACTTTTAAATTGAGAACCAGATTTTATAATGAATATATAACATTTATTCTTATACTGGAATGCATTAATTTCTATGGGTAATCATTACCTGAACTCATTTCCATTTTAATGACAAATTGATTATGCATACTTGATTTTGAAAAAGAGGGAAAAGCAAAGACTCCTTTCTCATCAATCAAGTGAACAAGCACAAGTTTCAGCTAAGGATGATTTTTTAATAAAGCAATAAACATATCCTTGTCTTTTGCTATAACAAGCATCAGAGTAATTTAAGCTGGAAAATGAATGGCACTGACACCATTAGATTTGCACAGGATGAGAAAATTATAGGTTCTTTATTCATGCCAAAGTCTTAGTAAGGAAAATTATTGGTTTAGGATGTTCTTTCTTATAGACTTTTTGCCCATCAAAGAAACACATAATGGGAAAGTAAAGGCCATATAGGCCATAGCGATGTTTCAGATTTAATCCACTGTCATTGTTGGTTATCTGAACACTAAGGCTTTATATACTTCAATAATGATCAGAATACATGCTTTTCTGCTAGCAATTAATGCAGCCAAGCCCTTTCCAAGCTTCTACTCAAATCACTGTCTTTGCTTTAAAGCAGGAGTCTTCAAACTTGGCCCTTTTATGACTTGTGGACTTCAACTCCCAGAATTCCTCAGCCAGGCATGCTTTAAAGAGTCAGCTACTTAAAGTCAATGCATTGAAGAGCACTGAAGATGTTACCTAGTCTGGTAATGAAACATCTGCAAACAAACAACTAAGCTCAGAGAGCACCCAAAGATGCCACAGTGCAACCTTGAGCTACATATATTCTCTTCTAAAATCTAAAGTCATTAGGATCTCTTTCCCCCCCCCCCACCTTCCAGGTATAGAAGCTGATGAGAAGCAGAGAAGTATATGCTTGTGCAAGATTTGTTGCATTTCTTATGAATTATTTTCAAAATGCACATAGCATTTTGTTAGATATACTGCAGACTCTAAATTCTGGAAACTCCTGATAAATGAATGTATAATCAAAGTGAGCAATGTGAAATATATTTCCTGAGATCTTAAATGATGATAATAATAACAATGTGTTCTATGTATATTGGATGTTTCAGAGATACAAGTTGAATAAAAGTTGGTTCCAATCATCTTGCTCTGGAAATGAATTTGGGAATTGGAACATTACTCCATAACGATGTGATCTTGTCCAATTAGAGTTATGTTTGAAACTGACATTAACAAGACTGTTAACATCATTCTGGACCAACTGCTGTTTATTAAAGATACACATGTTCTTGTTAACCATAACCACAGTATTTGAAAATCTGTCAAAACAACAAGAAGTGTGAGTTGCTTTTTTTAGCAATGGGAGATTGACTAAAATAATTATTACAAAATATTTGAATAGGAAATCTACTGTTCCTCTTCTAGTATTGGTCTAATGATAAACTTAAAGTCTGAAAACTTCACAGTTAATGTGTAGGTAATTATATGGATGTGGGGGTTTTTCTTTTTCTTTTGTCATGTTTATTTTCATTATGATCTACCTAGGGTTTAGTTTTTCACTGTATAATCACTGTCTTTTTTCTATTGTTGATGTAGGGTCATTGTCGTTGATGTTGTAGTTTTTGTATTTCATTATTTGAAAATAAAAGAATAGCATTTCCCAAATCCACATTCTAATCCCGGATAACCCTTCTTTAAACTTAATTCTATAGCTGACCACTGATTAATTCTAATCTTTACAAATAAGATGTAATTATTATGCATCAATAGACATTCCATACAACATTGGCTATAATACTGACCAAAGATCTTCTAGAGATGGGATGTATATTTCTCAAATCAACAGCAGGTATTGCCACTGCTTCAAAAGTCTTGTTGAGATGTTTATGTTTCTTCCTCTGTCTGGCTTCATAGAGGTGGCTCAAGTAGCTGGCTAAAACATCTACTTCAGGGATGCTGGTCACAAGGTGCCAAAAGGATGTGTTGAATTCTATTGACTCTACAGATAATAATAATAATAATAATAATAATAATAATAATAATAATAATAATAATAATAATAATAATAATAATAATAATAATAATAATAATAATGATGATGATGATGATGATGATGATGATGATGATGATGATGATGATGATGATGTTGGAAGGGACCATGGAGGTCATCTAGTCCAACCCCCTGCTGAGGCAGGAAATCCTGTACCATTTCAGACAAATTGCTGTCCAGTGTCTTCTTAAAAACTTCCAGGGTTGGAGCATTCACACCTTCTGGAGGCAAGTTGTTCCACTGGTTAATTGTTCTAACTGTCAGGAAGTTTCTCTTAGTTCTAGGTTGCTTCTCTCCTTGACTAGTTTCCATCCATTGCTTCTTCCCCTGCTTTCAGGCACTTTGGAGAATAGCTTGACTCCCTCTTCTTTATGGTAGCCCCTGAGATATTGGAACACTTCTATCGTCCTTCTCTTCATTAAACTAGACATACCCAATTCCAGCAACTGTTCCTTATATGTTTTAGCCTTCATTCCCATAATCATCTTTGTTGCTCTTCTCTGTACTCTTTCTAGAGTCTAAACATCTTTTTTTTTACATTGTGGTGACCAAAACAGGATACACTATTCCAAGTGTGGCTTATCAAGGCATTGTAAATTGGTATTAACACTTCATGTGATCTTGATTCTATCCCTCTGTTAATGCAGCCTAGCACTGTGTTGGCTTTTTTGGCAGCTGCAGCACATTGCTGGCTGATATTTAAATGATTGTCCACTAGGACTCCAAAATCCCTCTCACAGTAACTACTACTGAGCAAGGTACCACCTATACTATACCGGTGCATTTGATTTTCCTGCCTAAATGTAGAACCTTACTTTTTTCACCATTGAATTTCTTTTTGTTAGATAGTGCCCAATGTTCAAGTCTGTCCAGATCCTCCTGTATCTTAAGCCTGTCTTCTGGAATGTTGGCTATTCCTGCCAGCTTGGTGTCATCTGCAAATTTGATGAGTTTTCTATCTATCCCCTCATCCAAATCATTGATGAAGATGTTGAAGAGCACTGGGCCTAGAACAGAGCCCTGGGGCACCTCACTACACACTTCCCTCCATGTAGATGCAGTTCCATTGAGGACCACACACTGAGTACTGCCAGTCAGCCAGCTACAAATCCATCTGGTGGTAATGCTATCTAACCCACATTTTTCTATCTTATCAAGTAGTAGGTTGTGATCTACTTTATCAAATGCCTTACTGAAGTCCAAATAAATTGTATCCACAGCATTCCTCTGGTCCACTAATTTTGTCACTTGGTCAAAGAATGCAATAAGATTTGTCTGGCATGATCTGTTTTTGACAAACCCATCTTGGCTTTTAGTAATGGCTTTGTTTGCTCTAGGTGTTTTCTTATTCGTTGTTTGATTATCTTTTCCAGAATCTTCCCAGGTATTGAGTTCAGGCTGATAAATCTGAAATTTCCTGGATCCATTTTTTCCCTTTTTTGAAGATGGGAACTACATCAGCTCTTTTCCAGTCCTTTGGTAGTTCCCCAGTGCTCCAGGATCTTTCAAAAATATAGGTCAGTGTTTCTGAGATCACATCTGCCAGTTCCTTGAGAGCCTTGGAGTGTAATCCATCTGTTCCTGGTGATTTGAACTTCTCTAGGCTGGACAGGTGCTAACTTACCATTTTCTTGCCTATCTTAACTTGTCTTTCTATTCTATTTTTTATGGTACTGTTTTTGAAAGGTTGGACTGTTTTTTCCTTTTGTGTAAAGAGAGATGCAAAAAACGAATTAAATAATTCTGCTTTCTCCCTGTTGCTTGTCACCTTCTTGCCACTTTCCCCCACTAATGGACCAATCATTTCCTTAACTTTTTTCTTGTTTTTTTACATGTTGAAAGAAGCTTTTTTTGTTATTTTGGACTTTGGTCACAAGCCTTAGTTCATTCTGAGCCTTAGCTTTCCTCACTTGATCTTTGCAGGCTCAGGCTATTTGCTGATATTCTGCCTTAGTTATGTGCCCCTCTTTCCACTTTTTATACTTGTCCTTTTTATCTTTCAATTTATCAGAGAGTTCTTTATGCAGCCATGCTGGTTTCTTTTGAGAGCTGTTATTTTTCTTCTTTGTTTGTATTGTGCTAGACTGGGCTTTTATTATCTCACTTTTCAAAATCTCCCAAGCTTCTTGAGTTGTTTTCTCCTTGAGGATTCTCATCCATGGAATCCTTCCCAAGCTCTCTCTAAGGTTTTTGAAATTAGCTCTTTTAAAGTCCAAGAGTCTAGTTTGACTGTGTTCTTTTGCTTGTGCTTCCAGAATGTTGAATTCCAATATTACATGATCACTTCCCCCCAAGGTTCCTGTGGCTTCAATACCTTCTATCATTTCATCTCTGTTAGTGAGAATTAGATCCAATATGGCTAATCCCCTAGTTCCCTTCTCTACTTTTTGGGAGACAAAGTTGTCTGCTAGGTTTGTCAGGAATCTGTTTGATCTTCCACTTAGTGCAGAGTTTGTCTCCCAGTTGATGTCAAGGTAATTAAAGTCCCCCATTACTATTGTGAGGTGCTTCCTACATACCTTAGTTAGCTGACTAGCAAAAGGTTCATCTATTTCCTCTGTTTGGTTGGGTGGCCTATAGTATACACCTATGGCAATGTCATTTTTTCCCCTTTTATATTGACCCAAATGCATTAAAGACAGTTTTCATCATTGTTATGCTCTATTTCTGTAGAGATGTAGTTATTTCTCATATAGAGAGCAACTCCACCTCCTCTTTTATTTGGTCTATTTCTTTTCAATAATTTAAATCCCTCTAGCTATGTGTTCCATTTGTGGGTTTCATCCCACCATGTTTATGTAATGGCAACAATATCATATCTGCCCTCATTAACCTGAATTTCTAGTTCACCCTGTTTGTTGCTCATACTCTGTGCATTGGTGTACAGACATTTGAGTCCTTTATGACTGACCCTATGTTTACTTTCTACATAACCTGTGTGGTGACTGAGTTCCCCTATTTTCTACTGACAGCAAGGTTGATATTCTTGTCCACACACACATCTATTTTACATGCACTGATAACCCTATAATTTTTAGATTGCTGGGGACAGGGATGTTCTGTATCAATTAATGCACTGTCCCCATTGTCTAGTTTAAATATTCCTCCAGAAAATCTGTGAATTTATTGCCAAGTAACTCAGTCCCTTTTTTGATGGATGCAAACCATCTCTTTTGTACATTTTTTCATTGGACCTGCTACAGACATTGTGACTAATATAACCAAAGCCTTCCCCTTTACACCACTCCTTTGGCCACATATTAAATTCTGCTATATGCTGGCCTTTTCCATTTTGCTCCTTAAGGTAAAGGTAAAGGTTCCCCCGCACTTGCGTGCTAGTCGTTTCCGACTCTAGGGGCCGGTGCTCATCTCCGTTTCAAAGCCGAAGAGCCAGCGCTTGTCCGAGGACGTCTCCGTGGTCATGTGGCCGGCATGACTAGACGCCAAAGGCGCACGGAACGCTGTTACCTTCCCACCGTAGTGGTCCCTATTTTTCTACTTGCATTTTTTACGTGCTTTCGAACTGCTAGGTTGGCAGAAGCTGGGACGAGTAACAGGCGCTCACTCTGTTACGCGGCACTCGGGATTCGACCCGCCAAACTGCCGACCTTCCGATCGACAAGCTCAGCGTCCTAACCCACTGAGCCACCGCTCCTTATACTCTGGTAAAACCTCTGAAAAAGTAAGCCTACAGCCTATCCTGCTAAGTTCCTGCCCCAAGCTCTGGAAATCATTCTGCACTGAGAGATCATCCTTTTGGGACAGATCATTTGTGCCAAGATGTACAATAGCCTCCACATCACAATCCTTGCTGGCATTCTTGACTATTTTAAAAATATGTTCCTTGTCCCTACTGGCAGTAGCACCTGGAAGACACCTGACCTCTTTCAAAACCTCTGTGTCCTTTCCTAATTTTACGTCCCTTATAATTGAATCACCAACCAGAAGGTGGCTTCTCTTTTTGGATGCCTTTCTCTTCATGCATGACTGATGTGTAATACCTGATTCGCACTTCTCCCTATCAAAAACAAGTTCTTCATCTTGGACCACAATCCCCTGCTTATTTGAGTTATCATCACAACTACCTTGACCTGTCTACTTAATGTCCCTATTAAGGTCAGCAAGGGCACTGTATCTGTTATGCAGGGACACAGCGAAAACTTTAGGTTTATGGTTCACAGCTCTCACCCTGCCAGATCCCATGGTTGTCCACACTGCCCTTCTCCTGCAGAAACTTTGTGGTAGAGAGGTCTGATAGCATGGAGGCTCAATAGAGTAGAAGGGCTGAACCGGACACCTAATTTCTGCCTGAAGAGCACAGATTACAGACCCTAGATAAGTAATCTGTTCTTGTATACTAGTGATTTGTTTACAGATAGGACAGTTTCCAAGTTTGAAAAGAGTACTGTGAAAGACAGCTGCAAAACAAGTGTTGCACTGAACTAAGCCAGACTTTCTGAGATAAAAGGAATCACAGGGGCACTTTCCCTGAATGTACTGCTGCTGTTTTTGATTTTTAGTTATATGATTCAGCAGGGGCTCAGCTACTTTTCTCCTCCGCCCTCCCCCTTCTTAACTCACAGTTTGTCGCTCTTCCCAGCAACCTCTGGGCAGTTTAAATGCAATAGTCCTTGACTTATGACTACAATTCATCCCAAAATTACTGTTAAGTGAGACAGTTGTTAAGTGATTTTTCCCATCTTATGATCTTTCTTGCCACAATTGTTAAGTGAATCTGGTTTCCCCATTGATTTTGCTTGCAAGAAGGTCACAAAAGGTGATTGCATAATCCCAGGTCCCTGCAACAGTCATAAACATGAGTCAGTTGCCAAGCATATGAATTTTGATCACGTAACTATGAGAATGCCGCAGTAGCTATAAGTGTGAAAAATGGTCATAAGTCACTTTTTTCAGTACCATTGTAACTTCAAACAGTCACTAAAAGAGCTGTTGTTACCTGCACTAGTGTGCAGATTTGGAGATGATAGATAGATAGATAGATAGATAGATAGATAGATAGATAGATAGATAGATAGATAGATAGATAGATAGATAGATAGATAGATAGATAGATAGATAGATAGACAGACAGACAGACAGACAGACAGACAGACAGACAGACAGACAGACAGACAGACAGAGTGTCTCTGTGTGTGTATTCTCTGATATTATGTCTAATTGGATTTTGCAATGGGCCCTTTTGCTGAATAAGGGAAAACCTATGACTTGTCAAAAGAATCAGGGCTCTGGTATTTTGCTGAGGCCTTTTTCACAACTTTCTTCAAATGGCCTTCCTCTCTACATCTATTTGTACCCTTTGGTCACTGTATAACTAAAGGTTGATAACAATAGCCTTATCTTTTTTAATCCCATTTATATCCCGCCCTTCTCCGAAGACTCAGGGCGGCTTACAATCTAAAGCACAAATCAATGTGCTTAGCAATAGCCTTCATTCTATGTATATGCCTGCTTATTAGCCCCCCCCCCAAGCGGCATTATTACAAAGTCAGCTTATTGCCCCCAGCAATCTGGGTCCTCATTTTACCTACCTCGGAAGGATGGAAGGCTGAGTCAACCTTGAGCCTGATGGGACTCGAACCTGCACTAATTGCAGGCAGCTGGTGTTACTTAAGGAGGCATTAGCCCACTGCACTATTACCTAGCTTCACTTTAAGCTTCACAGTGCAATTTGTAACAACTATAATAAATGCTTTGTAAACATCTGGACAAGAGTAAGTCTTTCCTTTTATTGTGATCTTCAGTAAGGGAGAGCTTTGAAGTTCGGGGAGAAAGTATCAGATTAGTAGAAGAAAGAGTGCATAGCAACCACTGCCAAGAGCTTATTCTTTTGAGTAGCACAATAAATTTGCAAAGAAACTCTTTTTGTTAAGCAGGTATTTTCATCCAAGCTCTCGTTCAGCATTACGTTTTGTAAACAAAAATTAAATTCCAATTCTGTAGAATTCTGATGGAAAGATTACCCTGGATATCATTTTAAAGCAACTGTTAGAATCATATCTGCAACAGTGATCTGTTTTGCCCTAGGAAAAATATAGGGATTTTAAGAGAAAGATATGTAAAGCTGTAACATCTATATATTTTAGATTAGGTGTCCCATTAGACTCAGCCAATGACAGGAATTGTGCTTTAGGACAATGAGAGGGAAAGCCCTATGTAAGTTGGGAACATAAAAGTAAAGGTCAGCATCTATAGCCGCTGAGCCTTTATGCCCCATTATGTCAAATAGAGTGGCCCATAACTGAACTTCTAAAAAGCAAATTGGTATTTTTGGATAATCCATGCTGCTTGTCTGCTGAGGGGTAATATACATGTTTATGCTTGAATCTTAATCTCCTGAATTATTTACTATTCCTTCCCCAAAGTAAGAATATTTAAATATCATTCCTATGTTCATTGTGGCTGAAAACATTTTTTTTAAGAAACCCCCTTGTTACACTCAGCTACTTTCAGTCGTACAAAGTAGTCCAAACAAGAAGCATGCCCAGATGAACTAATTCTACTTTGTGTTAAGGCTACATTAGCAAAATCTTGCAAGTCTGAAAGTATTTTTCTCCCCGCATTTGCCTTTACAATCCAAGAAATTAGGAAAGGTCTGAGATATTTGCCACATCCACATTCCTTCTGTGAACTAAACTAACTCTTATCTGACCTTGCTGAGGCTCTGCACACTGGTATTCCCACATTCTATTACAGCTGCACAAAATATTGTTTTCCCTGAATTAGTAGTGAAGTTTATGATCTCCAAAGTCCTTGCTATCAGCCTTACCAGGCAGACCAGATAGGAAATACCACTAGATAAGCTAATTCTACTTTACTGTAGAGCAGCATTAGCAGAATCTTGTAAGTCTGAAAGCACAATTCTCCTGCTAGTTCCTTTACCCTAAGAACAGTGAGGGCTTTTCTGAGCCTCTTGCCCATTATCTAACTGCAGACTACGTTTTCCATAATTCCCTATGTTATGTACTGGGCTCTTGTGATACACCACGTGGGTTGCTGGAGCAGCTAACGGCTCTCCAGCAACCCAGACTAACTGTCTCCTGTCCCGCAACTGGCTAGCCCCAGGCGGCAATAGTTGGTTCAAACCTATTGGCTGCTGCCTAGGGGCTAGACTATATATTGTGGCTGGTTGCAGCTCTTGCTTCAGTACAGTTCCAGCAAGAAATAAAAGTATGAGTTATCCTGTACTCAGCCTCGCATCGTCATTCCTGCACCAAAGAACCCACTATTTAACAGTGGCGACAAGGATGGGATCCTGCTTCGATGATTAAGAGCTGAAGTCCATGAGGGGAAAGCAGCACACGCCGGAGGGAAGTGGCATTTCCCCCCCCCCTCTCTCAAGGCCGGCTAGCAAGCTACACTAGCAGAGTGGATGCATTCCCTGAACCTTGAAGCAGGATCCAAAGATCGCAGGAACCAGAGAGAAGAATGCCAAAGGTCAGCAATTTAAGAGAATTTGACGTGAAACACCCAAAAGAATGGCCATCTTATCTTTCGCAAGTAGAAAACTATCTCAGAGCCAATCAGATCGTGGAAGAAGGACTGAAGGACGCAACGCTGCTTTGTGTGTGTGGCCCAGCAACCTTTGATTTGGCCGAGAATCTTTTCGCACCGACACCAATCGAAGCGGTCTCATATGCAGATCTAAAAAAGAAGCTAACCAGGCACTTCCAGCCCAAGATGTCTGAGATGTCTTGGAGATTCAAATTCGAACAAAGAGTGCAGCTACCCGGGGAGACAGCTTCGGAGTTCATTGCGGGCCTAAGACAGGCTGCACGCCTATGCAAGTTCTCAAATTTAGAAGAACGACTAAGAGACTGGCTCATCTGTGGCCTACGAGACAGAATGCTTTAGCAGAGACTATTTGCTAGAACCAATTTAATGTTTTATGAAGCACAAGACAAAGTGATGGCTGACGAAGCCGCAGTGCAGACAGTTCAGCCCACCAAACCTTCAAAAGTCGAAGAATCGGTCCATCTTGAGGTCGCCAAATGCACCGGAGAATCATCAGAGGAAGAAGAACCTGAAATCAACCAACTCCAAAAGCAACACAATGCGCAATACCGCAACAGCCACCAGCGGTTACAAGGCAGCGGTTAAAAGGCAGTTTTCTTACTGAGATGTAAGGGGTGCGGCAGCAACCATCTTCACGCCAATTGCAGATTTCGCTTTGCCACATGTAGAGCTTGAGGAAGAACAGGCCACATTGCGGTGGTTTGCAGAGCCTGACAGAGAGACAGGCCACCCAAACACCAGTTGGAAGAACCGACTAGGAGAGGTACTGGGGCCCAGGGTCCAGTTAGTGTGGGATTCTTCAGAAGCTGGAGAAGTGTACGCCGCACCGGGGCTCGATGCCCTCTCAAACCCAAACTTAAGCTCTTGGTAGAGCTACAAGGAGTTCCATGTAAGATGGAGTTGGACACTGGCTCTGCAGTCTCAATCATTTTGCAAGACACATTTAACTTCATGTGTAGGTGCAGTAACAATTGGGCCAAACTAAGACCCTCAGATATCATTTTAATGGATTTTCAAAATGCTCACGTTAAAGTTAAGGGAGAAGCCACTTTATTGGTAAAATTTAAAGGGTTTTGGGGGCACCTGGATGTAATAGTAGTAGGGGGCCAGAGAACGAGCCTCATTGGACTTGATTGGTTTGATGCCTTAGGTATTCAGATTACTGGCATAAACAGGACACAAACTGCAGACCTCATGTCAGTGTGCGAAGAATACGCGGATGTTTTTGATTCAACCCTAGGGACATACACAGGCCCGCCTATCTCTTTTAAGTTAGATCCCAACGTTGCCCCAATCAGGGTTAAACCTTACAGGGTCCCCTTTGCTTTAAAACATAAAATTGATTCCAAAATTGATAAGCTTGTAGAACAGGGCATGTTACAGCCTGTTGATGGGGGGGAGTGGGAAACTCCTATTGTCACTCCACTTAAAGCCAATGGGGAAATTCACATTTGTGCTGACTATAAATGCACATTAAATAAGGCCCTCAAGCAACATGCTTACCCGGTCCCAGTGGTCAATTATATTTTAGCTTCCTTGCAAGGGGGGACTATTTTTGCTAAACTTGATTTAGCACAGGCCTATCAGCAATTGCCAGTTGATGAGACCACAGCCGTGGCTCAAACGATTGTGACTTACAGAGGGGCATTCAAGGTTAAACACTTACGGTTTGGAGTCAGCGTTGCACCGGGTACTTTCCAAGGGATTATGGAACGTACACTTAAGGGTATTCAGGGCATCTGCCCTTATTTTGATGATGTTCTTATTGTGGGGGAATCCCCTGAAGTGTTGGCCAGTAGGCTCAGGGCTGTTTTGCACAGGCTTCGCAAAGCAGGCCTCAAATTAAAAAAGAACAAGTGTAGTATTGGGGTTTCATCAACAGAATTCTTGGGTTTCTGCATCGATGCTAACGGCATTCACCTCGCTGATTCTAAAGTGAAGGCCATTAAAATGGCTCCTAGGCCAAAATCGAAAGGAGAGATTCAAGCATTTTTGGGTCTCCTAAATTTTTATCACACATTCCTACCTCATAAGGCAGCAATTGCAGAGCGCCTCCACAGGCTACTAGAAAAAAAAGCTCCTTGGAAATGGACTAACTTACACGAAAAAAGTTTCCAGGACTTGAAAGCAATACTGTCAGAAAAGTCCACTGTAACTCATTACATAGAATCTAAACCTGTATTTCTTGCATGTGATGCATCTCCCTATGGGGTGGGGGCAGTCTTAAGCCACATAGGAAAAAATGGGAAACAGGTTCCTATAGCATTTTACTCAAGGACCTTGTCCTCTGCTGAGCGCAACTATGCCCAGATTGACAAAGAGGCTCTGACCATAGTTGCTGGAATTAAAAAAATTCATGATTATTTATATGGCAGGGATTTCACTGTCTACACTGACCACAGACCTCTTTTGGGACTGTTTACAACAGACAAACAAACCCCCCACATACTATCTCCAAGAATGTTGAGATGGTCTATTTTCCTGTCTGCATACAATTTTAAATTAATTCACAAACTGGGAAAGGAAATGGGCCATGCTGATGGCCTCAGCAGACTACCACTGCCACTAATGGATCCAGATCCAGCTCCTGCTGCTAGAATACTGTCCATACAGGACATACCTAAGTTTCCCCTCCATGCAGGGGACATTGTTGTTGAAACTGCCACAGATAAAATACTTAGTAGAGTGTTGTCATGGGTATACACAGGCTGGTTGGAAAAAAGTCCAGGCTCTGAATTTCAAAGCTATTTTGTCAGGAGGCATGAGTTGTCTGCACATAAAGGGTGCATATTATGGGGGAACAGAGTCATAATTCCCACTTCCCTAAGAGACACGGTTTTACACTCATTACATGAAGGCCATCCAGGCATTGTCAGAATGAAAGCTTTAGCTAGAAGCTACCTTTGGTGGCCTGGCCTTGATAAGGCCATTGAGGGTCAAGTCCATGGTTGTTATACATGCCAGCAATCTAGGCCTGAAATGCCACAGGCCCCAGTTCACAGGTGGGAGGAAACGCACACACCCTGGTCTACAATTCACATAGACTACGCTGGGCCTTTTCAGGGGCAACTCTTCCTGATAGTAGTGGATAGCCACTCAAAATGGCTGGAAGTAATTCCAGTTCCTAACATGGCTACTGCTAGGACCATCCAGGTGCTGAGAAAACTCTTTGCAACACATGGGTTGCCTGATGTCTTAGTTTCTGACAATGGGGCCCAATTCACTGCTGCTGAATTTCAGGCTTTCCTTAGAGCTAATCTCATCAGACATGCAACGTCTGCACCTTTTCATCCATCTTCTAATGGTCAAGCCAAACACATGGTGAGGACAACGAAGGAGGCACTCAAGCACATTGTCACAGGTGACTGGCATCACAGATTGGCAGATTTCTTACTCTGCCAGCATTCTACGCCCTACACGGCCACAGGTAAAAGTCCTGCAGAAGTACATTGGGGGAGGCGTTTGATTACTAAACTGGACAGGTTGCATCCAGAGTGGCAGCAGAAGACTCTCGACCAAAACCCCTGAGGGGGCTGAACATGGGCAATTGGGTTTAGGCCAGGAACTATGGTCAGGGGAATTTGTGGGTTCCTGGTCAAATCACCAAGGCATCCGGACCTCTATCTTATGAAGTGGGGTTGGAGGGAGGGCAAGTTGTCAGAAGACACATTGATCAGCTCAGGAAAAGGTTTCCAGAATGGCCACTAAGCAAGGACTGCGTCATAAGTCCCTCCCAAGGTCCTCAAACTTGTGGCCAAGCCAGCCCTCACATGGACTACCAGGACTTTTCCTTCTCAGCGGAGATGGAACCAGAGGGAGAACCAGGGAGCTTGGGAATGCAACATGGACCCCCTAATGAAGCGAGCCAACTGAACGTCAGCAACCGCTGTGCCTACTCTGCCAAACAGACTGACTCTGGGGTGGACCAACCTGGTGAGGCCAGCCAGAGTGTTTTGAATCCCCTTGACTCAGGAGCACAAAGGGACACAAATCTACCCAGCCCACTGGGTAAACTGGTAGACCACAAAGTGATGGGAACTCCAAGACGTTCCTCTAGGGCACACAAGCCTCCTGTTGATTACAGATTACATTGTAAAATAAAGAGATATATATTGTTGTAAAACCTGTTGCCACTAAACTACAGAAACAAGTGTTTTGTGTAACTGCCTATTACTATTTTTATTATTATCACTTTATTGTGTGTGTGTTGATTAATAAGTCTTGACAACTGTCAAGACTAATTGTTGTTGTCATAGTTTAATCTAAGAGGGGAGGGGTGTTATGTACTGGGCTCTTGTGATACACCACATGGGTTGCTGGAGCAGCTAATGGCTCTCCAGCAACCCAGAATAACTGTGTCCTGTCCTGCAACTGGCTAGCCCCAGGCGGCAATGGTTGGTTCCAACCTATTGGCTGCCACCTAGGGGCTAGACTATATATTGCGGCTTGTTGCAGCCCTTGCTTCAGTACAGTTCCAGCAAGAAATAAAAGTATGAGTTTTCCTGTACTCACCCTCGCGTCATCATTCCGGAACCAAAGAACCCACTATTTAACACCCTAGGCAGCATCTCTGGGCCCAGTCTTGTAAGGTCATTCCCCCATACTTTAACATTTGTCTTGGAGAATCACTATCCAGCATTGTAGACCCGTCACCATGATGCTACCTTGATCTCATACCCAGCTTTTAAATAAGGCAATCCTATGTCCCTGTCCTAGGCTATGTCCTTCATTCTTAAAGCAATAGTTTTCTCTTCGTTGTGATACTATCCAAAGGTAGCCTCATAATGTTCAAAATCTGTAAATCTATTATCTTGGAGGCATATGAAGTACTCCACAATAAGCAATAAAGACAGGAGAGGGACCAGCAATCAGGAAAGCTAATTTAATGTTTATATTAAATTAGGATACAAAGGACGAGCGGTGAATGACCCTGAATCACAACAAGCGGAGTGCACACTAACTCAGTACAGCAAAGTCCTTTTGCCAGCCATATTCCATTCTTTATGGGTTTTCCCAGATAAAATGTGAACTGTCCTTTTAGCAAAAGAATACTCTGTTCATCAAATGTTGCCCTGCCAAGAAATAAACGTTGCTGAGATTGCTAATGACCACCTTTCAACTAGAGTTTTGTATACCAAATTTTAGCAGGCAGCTGATCACAAAACTGATTAGACATGTATAAACTGATTTTAAACTTAGAGAGACACACAGACTTTCGATTAGCTTTTTAAAGAAGGTTATTCTCTAAACTAAACTTGACTCAATCCAAAATATAATTAGCCACAACATGTTATCCTGAACTTCAAAGCTAGAAGAGGATAGAAAATGGAAATGGATCCTGTCTGCTGCTGTGATGTTCTATATTACATATTGTGGTTTCCCTTCCAGGATGAATTGTTTAAAAAAAGTGGTAGGCAAGTGAAATGGATTTAAAGTGATGTGCAGAAAAAGTAGGGTATGAAAATTTCATAGATGAACTGTGTATATTTATGATTCTTTTTCCCCAGAGAAAGCAAAAGCTTATCTACCCTTACGAGAAACAATTTAGTGTTGTCAGTGCTTTTTTTGTAAAAGAAAAAGTTGCTGGAACTCACACGTCATACAACCCGCCTTGCCTACGCTACAAGGTTCCATCCAAAAAAGGTGCCGGAACTCCGTTCTGAACGTTCTATGAGGAAAAAAGCCCTGAGTGTTGTGATAGTTTAGGACCCAAAGATGTTCTGAGGTTTAATTTCTGTCTAGCATGGATTCTTTCCTGGTGAATCTAGTTTAACTGATTTGATATGGATATCAGGGAAAGCTTTCTTCCTAGGAGGGCAGGGAATACTCATTAGCTTATGTTTAACTCTTACTCTGTAAAAAGATTCCTATAATTATTTTTCAGAGTGATTTTATCAGTAACGATTCTTTCTCTCTTTTTTTATATAAGCTTTTTATTAATTCGTTTTTCTTTACATATATATGTTAATTTTTCAACCAGTGTGCGGTCTGGGTTCGAAGGCGCTAATACATAATCAAATCCTACTCTTTGGTTCTCTCATCTAGCCATTTGTAGAATAATTTACAACTTTGGTAGTATTGTGTTTCTTCTTTATCTTTCAATCTCATAGTTAGTCTGTCCATATCAGCGCATTCCAGTGTTTTTTTAATTACTTCTTCCTCTGGTGGTATTCCTTCATTTTTCCAGTATTGTGCAAAGATTATTCTTGCTACTGTTGTAATAGGTAGAACCAAATATAAACTTTGCTTATTAATCTTTTCTGGTGTTATACCTAATAGAAAAAAAATCAGGATTAAATACTACATGTTCTCCCAATATTTTTTCTAACCAAGCATGTATTTTTTTTCCAGTAAGCCTTTGCTTTATCACATGTCCACCAAATATGATAGTACATGCCTGAATTATGTTTACATTTCCAACATCTATCTGACATATTTTAAAACAATTTTGCTAATCTTGCTGGTGGCAGGTGCCATCTATAAAACATTTTATATAAATTTTCTTTATACACAGTTGACATTGTCAGTTTATAATTTCTCTCCCATAATTTTTGCCATTTTTCTAATTCTATATTATAACCAAAGTTTTTCGCCCACCTTGTCATTGTCTCTTTAGTTTGTTTACTTTCCATCTCCAAAATTAACAAAAAGTTATACGTTTTCTTAATTAGTTTCTCATCAGAGGTTAACAATATCTTATCAAATACAGTTTGTTCTTTATAAAACCCATAGTTTCACATCATTTTCATATCTATTTTGTATTTGTAACTGCACCCACCATGACATGTTGATGCCCTGCTTTTCTAGCTCTTGTTTCGATTTTAATGTCCCATCAGTATTTAAAATATCTCTATATGCCCAATTTTTTTCAAAATCTACCAAATTTGGATGTGAAAAAGCTTCCGTCATTGATAACCACCCTGGAATTTTTACATACATTTTAGTTTTGATTTTTTCCCATACTATTATCAAAGCATTTCTAATATAGTGATTTTGGAAATACTTATGAATTTTGTTTTCCCGTACCACAAAAAAGCGTGCCACCCCAATTGTAAGTCATGTCCCTCTAAATATAACAACCTTTTATTCCTAAGAGTTATCCATTCTTTCACCCAAGTTAATACAGATGCTTGATAATACAAAACCCACTCGGGTAGTCTAAAACCTCCATTTTCCTTAGCATCTTGCAATGTTTTCATCTTTATTCTAGCTTTCTTTCCTTGCCAAACAAACTTCAAAATTAATGAATTTAACTCTTGGAAGAATTTTTTCTCAAGTTTTATCGGAATTGTTTGAAATAAAAATAAGATCTTAGGCAATATATTCATTTTAACTGTAGCAATTCTTCCTAATATTGACAATTGTAAGTTCTTCCACTTTTCCAAATCTAGCTTTATTTGTTTCAACAGCCTTATATAATTGTCTTCTTTTATTGTTGAGCATTTGACTGATAAATATATACCCAAATATTTAACCTTTTTCACTATCAGTACCTATATTGATTCTGACAATCGGCTTTTTTGCTTATCCGTGAGTTTCTTAACTATTATCTTAGTTTTTTCTTTATTTATTTTTAATCCCACTATTTCTCCATACTGTTCTATCTTTTCCCACAATTTGGGAATCATCTCCAGGGGTTCTTCCAAAATAAATACTAAATCATCAGCAAATGCTTGTAATTTATATGTTTCACCCTTTATCTCCAACCCTTTAATTTCTGTATCTTGTCTGATATTTCAATTTAAAACTTCCAAAGTGAAGTTTCTCTCTCACTCAGCTTCTTCGTCCCATCGTCTCCACACACAAAACATAATCTGTTATATACTGGGTTCTTTGCTTGATTGATGAGACGAGGCGAGTGAGTTCAGCAAGAATCATTCTTTATTTGCTTACCGGAACTGAACTGAGAAACAGGGCTGCGAATGCAGCTATTTATACCCTGGACTCTAGGTGGTGGCCAATAGGTTTAAAGCAACCTATTGCCACCCTAGAAGCAGCCAATGGCGGCACTGGAGACGGGTTGTCTGAGGAGCTGGGAGCCGTTAGCCATCTTCCCTGCTTAAACAACCTTCCAGCAATTGACCCCACATGATACTCCTAGTAAGACAAAACCCAATACACACATTATAATAAAAGGGATGATTACAGCAATTACAAGTTTTACAGAGATACAAAAGTAGTATGCAAAAGTACACATTTTTCCGTATTTTGCTAATACAGAGGCTAACAGCAATCCTAACTTTATGGTAGCAATGTAGGAGCATAGAGCTTAGTCCAGAAGGCCTAAAACCTGGCTAGTAACTATTTCAGGATCAATTTGCAGGCCTAATGAGGAGGAATTGGTGCCTTTCTACCCATCTGACTTGATTTTAGACTTTAGGCACAGTGTGGAGCTCATCAACTTAAAAGTGATCCTCGGACCACAAGAAGATAGCATAGTCTCATATAATTCAAAGAATCCAAGTCTTGCTTAGTTATACATCACTTGGTAAAAGGGAAATATATTTGTCAGATTGACTGTAATTTATGCACCCTGTTAAAAATGGTATGGATGATTTTTTACTTCTTCAATAAATATGGAACAGATTTGTTTTAGCAGATCTTCTTTTACTAAACAAAATGTTGAAAGACACCATCATTATGGGTCACTCAGAAACTTTAAGCCTTACTGATTTTTCTGGCTGACCATACCATTTCTTGGAGCAAATGCATTAATGAAATACTATAATTGGGTGTGGATAGAACAACACTTTCAAAACTCTTGCTTTGATATAAATAACTCATCCATCCAAGTTGCTGGAGCTGATGTAATTCTGCTTCTCATATGGATATGGTCATTACAGAAAAAAGCAATCCACCAGATTCAAACGGGATCTTTAACATCAGCATTGCAACTTGGTGAGCTATCAACACTGAAAGGGGAATTTTCACATTAATGAAGCAGTGAAAGCTTCACTAGCATTTATCTTAAAACAAAAAAATCACCTAAAACCACAGGTGTATTCTCTGATGCCTCCTTCCATTTATTTAAAGTTATATACTTTAAAAATTAATATTCTATAGTATGAGTCTTCCTCAAGCAGTGCACTAAATATCTCTCCTCTGCTTCACCTCCTTGAGCTCTTCAGATAACAAGAGGGACCAGTGGGTCTGCAAAAGGGGAGAGGATTCAGATTTTGGTAGCAAAGAAATGATGTTTGTTAATTATTTCAATAGTTTTAAGAATTCCACCCACTGATGTAAATTTCATTTTCTTTTGACAGGTATACTAAGCCAAGGAGCTTTTTTTATTTTGTCCAAGAAAGGAGACATATCTAAATGTATCAAGCTTTTGTGTTATCAGAATTAGATGAGACAGCCATCGATTCTCTATCCCAGATTTTAGGTGTGAAAGTATGACATCCATTTGTGACTGTAATAGTGGGGGGGGGGGGTTTGAAATTCTTTGCTTTTGAAATCCTGCTGTAAAATTTGCTCTTTACTTTATGAAGAATCCTGGAGAACTTAAAAGATTGTACATTCTTTGTGGCATTTTGCAAATAATAATATAATATTTGGCAAGTATGTATTGTGGTTTATCTCCAACATACAAAATAATTCATTTATATGCAAAGATTTGATCATAATACTTCCTCACACTATTTGCTTTTGAAGTTGTCCATTAATTTAAAAAGCCACTTCCTTCAAGTTTACACAAACCCAAGGCTAAATGAAGGCCATGCTGCTTGCTGCACCTTTATAGTATTTCCTGCTCCTTGCTGCTAACTGAATGGAGCCCATCCTCCAAAAGATTGACATATATTTATCCTAAAAGACAGTAACAAAACATAGAATTAGGTGTCACTCTGGAGACCTCACTATGGGGTTTTTATTTTTTCAAAATTAATTACAGGTGGCATGGTGCTTAATTTTTGGCAAATTCAGGAAATTCCATACTTTGTAACAACTGCCTAATGTTTTACTGGCTAACAGGATCATGTGCCAGGCTTCTAGTACTGTGCAATATTTCCACAGGTGTATTCAGCCTGACATTCCTCTGACTGAGAAACATTCGTCAAACCCAGTGCTGATATTTTCTATTTATAAAGTCACATAAACATGTGCGGCTTTGAAAAATGAAGGTTTTCATTGTGATATAAAACTGAAATAGCGCACAGGAATTCTGTCATGATTTACTGCCACCAAATGTGACCCCATGCTAAGTCAGTTGGATCAGCATGTATCTAATGCCTGCCAATGGTTGCTGTGCACTGTACCAGAAGAACTGTCTTCTAGAAAATGTACACCACATGTTGGAAAATTAACAGCCTGGCTTTGGATCAGCAGGTGGAAAAAGTAAAATATCAGCCTTAGTGCCCTGCATGGGTTTGTGCCCAGTGAATTAAGTGCTTCTAAGGAATCACATTATTTGATTATTTATTTACCATATTTATACAGTGCCCACCTCTCTATCCAACTGACTCTAGGCAGCTTACAGATATAAACAATAAAATATATAAAAGGCATATATTTAAAAACAAGTGTGAAGAATAGAATAAGGACAAGGTTAGAAAGGCAGAGGGAGTACCCTTCAGCCAATTCCAGGGTTGTGTGCCATTCTTCAAGCCTTTTGTAAGGGCTATCACATCCAGTGAGATATACAACAGTTGCTTTTCAAAAAAACCTCTCCTGATGGTGCTTTTTGAATATTTTCCCATTCAAACACTGCCAATTCTGAGTGTTTATAAGCAACTGGGTCTCTGCAGGAGGAACAAAATCAAATGCCTCAGTAAAATGATTAGTGCAGCTTCTACGGCATTTGAGGAATTTAAGTTGCAATATACAAGCACAGTAGCACTCCCCAATTCATGAGAGGTCTTGCAAATATTTGAGATCCTGGTTTGTGCTCAATTAGGAATCATTCCTTTGAAAATATTGGGCTTTTGCAACTTGCAATCTATCAAGCCAATTACAACCACTAGCCATTCAATACTCTGGTCTTGCTGTCTGTCTACATGTGAGGCTCAAGATGAATATTACTGGTATCACTGGATCACAAATTATGCTGAGTAATTCCAGAGCATGGCTTAATAATTCTAATCCATTGAGATACAAAATGTGTTTCACTCAGGAAGTAGAAGGAAAAGCATACTTTCCTTATTGTAACCTGCAAGGCTCAGTGGATAGCTCAGGATGGCTTAGTCAAATATCCCTTTCATGAATCTCCTTCATGTTCCCCTTCATGGCCAGCTTCATGAACCACCTTCTGGTGCTGAAGATGTTTGCACATGCCAATCACCCTGTGAGCTACATTGCTGAGAACAAGCATTCCCACAAGATTACTCATGTTGGATGTGCATACAGAATGAGTTAGAGTAGATTAAGCATGATCCACTAAAAAAGGCAACCCAGTCTAGTACTTTGCTAAGAAAACAAATGAATATTCAGAGTTAGGACAATGTCTACATGACACAGGAAGATGAAGCCACTCTCCAATTTGGAAATTTCAATGAGTCACTCAGAAAGAGCAGAGGGCCAGTACAAGTAGCACTGGGATTATGAAGTGCCTGGGTTAAAGCTGAAAGATGTCTAACTGCTGATGTTGCTGTATGTAAACAGGTTTGATGCTGCAAAAATGTATATGCCACTGGTACATGGAGTGTCAGAAACATAAAACAGGACAAACTAGATGTCATAGCACGAATGTCAAGACTTGAAAATTAAGATCCTAGGAATCAGAAACTGAAATAGACTAGAATGTCACATGTCATATGAAAGGCACACCAACTCTTCTACAGTGGACAAGAAAATCACGGAAGAAATTAAGCAGCCATAATTATTTACACAAGCTTACTAAAGCCTGGAGGAATAGCCAACACTTTAGAACAGGGGTCCCCAATCTATGGGCCTATTGGCCACTGGGCCATGGGAATGGCTGGCCATGGGAATGTGCATGCACAGGGGCACTATCACTACTGCCAGCATCATGCAGGTGCTAGCAGCCTGTTTGCGCATGCACGCTGGTGCCAGCGGCCCATTTGCACATGCGTACGGGCACCAGCATGCCACCAGCACCACCACGGATGCACACGGGCTGCTTGTGCATGGTCATGTACTGTTTGTGTATGTGTGCATGTGCTAGCACCGCTGCTGTGCATGCACCCATTTGCGCATGCACGCACTGGGCTGCACGCACACATTTCCCTGTTCCTCTCTTTCCTTCTGGGCCACCAAGCCAGAAAGGTTGGGGAGCTCTGCTTTAGAAGACAGACTCAAGATACTGAATAATCTTTAGAAAAGTAAGGTCTTAGACATGGACAAGAAAAACCAAATGCGCAGGTATAGAACAGGTGTCAAATGGCTCAACAGATCAAGGTGTCATAGTGAACAATCACTTAAATATGAGCCAGCAGTGTGCCAATGCCAATGCAGTCCCAGGCTACATCATCAAAGGAATAAGGATATAAAGATCACATGAAATGGTAGTACAAGCTTTATACTGCACTGGTAAGACCACATTTGGAATACTGCATTAAGTTCTGGTCACCATAGTACAAGAAAGTGTTGAGGCTTTAGAAAGAATGCAGAGAAAAGCAACAAAAATGATTGAAGAACTAGGGGTGACATGATAGCAGTCTTCCAATATTTGAGAGGCTGTCATAGGGAAGAGAAGTCAACCGATTTTCCAAAGCATCTGAGGACAGGACAAGAAGTAATGAATAGAAGATTATCAGAGAGAGATCCAACCTAGAATTAAGAAGAAATTTCCTGACAGAACAATTAATCAATAGAATAGCTTACCTCCAAAAATTGTTAGAGCCTCATCACTGCAGATTTTTAAGAAGAAATCAGTCTAGAATGATATAGGATCTCCTGCTCATCTGAGTGTGACACATTTGGATTAGAAGACCTCCAAGATCCCTTCCAACTCTGTTATTCTGAATTCTGTATTCTATTCTGTGTAATTATTTACACAAGAGTGCTAAAGTCAATACACAGATGCAGTGAAGCTGTTACTAAATAATTATTTGCCCAGTTGTGACAACTTGTCAATACAAGTTCCACTTACATCCCAAATAAAGATATCATACTCAATATATTTGACTGGAATGCTAAATATAAAAATAAATTAATAAATAAATGAGCATTTGGAATAATTGGAAATTTTGTTATTGGTATATGAACAAAACAGCTGACAGATTAATAGAGTCTACTGAATTTGTCTACTGATAAGTTAATAATAGCTACAGAAAGATGAAAAGCAGGAGCAATTCCAAATTTCAAATTCCAAATTCCAGAAAAAAAGAAACAGATACATCTCAATATGCAATGCAAAAAAAATTGAGAGCAACTATCAAAAGAGAAATATAAGAGATCTATTTAAAAATTATAGAAATCAAAGGAAAGGTTATACAAATATGGTCATAAAAAAAAGACCCAGCAAGCAAATATCTGATTAAGAAAGAAGATCCAAAGAATAGACATATCTCAGAGACACCAAAATCAGATTTCCGGGCAAGGAAAATAGCAATTTAGATGTCTCTGAATTGGAAGAGACAATGATATGGCTATAACAAATGGATCATCAGCAACTTTGTTCAACAGACTCTCTGGACAATAAGAGATCACCCAGTTGTATTCCAGATGGCTGCTTATGAGGAGACTGCAAAACAGTAATTCTCCCACAGGTCAGATACAAGAGAGAAGGGAAGCCATCAAGTTCTCAACTACAATGGAGCCATTAAGAACACTAAGTTCATATAACCTCACTTTCTAGTCACTTCTGATTTATTATTTCCAAACAAGAAGTCTAAAAATGTACCTGCTAAGTAAAACATCATTCTAAAATAGAACTAAAAAATAATTTACAGTTTAATGAATTTAAGAACATGAAATAAATGACAGAAAGCTAAATAAGAATTTTAACTAATTTAAATTTAAACATTTTAAATGGATTAAGGAATCAGATGAATTTGTAATCTTAGGACTTTTGCTAAGAGATTTTAAAAATCGATAAATAGAACTAAGAATTGATAAATAGATACAATAAAACTAGACAGCTCATTAGAAACACTAGGAATTAAAGCTTAGATATTTTGAATTTATATTGTGAAAGCAAGATTGTATATATTGTGATGGTTGAAAAATTACACAGTTGTAAAAGGATGAGCAGAGAGACAAGTTAAATATTGTGCTGTCATTGAAAATTCAAGATGAGCTTAATAAGGACTTAAAGAAACTATTACTGACAGACAATCCTGGCAAGCTGTTGTCTACAGTACTCCTCAACTCACAATCATTTGTTTAGCAACCAAAGTTGCAGCAGCATTGAAAAAAGTAACTTACAACTGGTCTTCACATTTATGACTGTCACATCCCCATGGTCACAAGATGACAATTTGGCTGCTCAACAACCAACATGCATTTGTGACAATTGCAGAATCCCAAAATCATGTGATCATCATTTGCAACCCAACTGGCTTCTGACAGACAAAGTCAATGGGGGAAGTCTATTCATTTAATGACTGTGTGATTCACAACAACTGCAGTGTTGTTATGCCAAGTATTTCTAGCCAACATATCCAAACAAAAAAGGTCGCAAGTCACTTAACTACTGCCTTGCTTAGGACTGGAAGTTGTGCTATGATCAAGAACTCCCTGTGTTAGGTCACAAAGACTCAGAAGCAACAGAAAAGACAAAGATTGGTATTTCAGATCCATGATACATCATGAATAATTCCTAGTAGATAACCTATACCAATATGTTTCAAATCCAAATGTGTCCTACAGACTGTCAGATTCTCGTACTGTTATTAAGTTCTGCTCATTACATTGATTGTTTCCAAAACTATTATCTAGGGTGGTGAACAGGTACCAGAAAGTGTTCAAAAATGATGGCTGCAAAACAGTTGAAGCTGATTATGTAAGATCATTTTTCCAGCCTCGTATCTTCTGTGGTGGTACAGATTTACAACCACAATTAAGTCCAAAATGTCTGTTGCATGACAATTGTTAATTGAGTTTTGTCCCATTTTATGACCTTTCTTGCCACAGTTGTTAAATTAGTAACATAGTTGTTGAGTGAATCTGGCTTCCCCATTGACTTTGCTTGTCAGAAGGTCATAAAAGGTGATCACATAATCCCAGGACACTGCAACCATCATAAATATGAGCCAGTTGCCAAGCATCCAAATTTTGATAATGTGACCATGGGGATGTTGCAACGATTGTAAGTGTAAAAAATGGTCATAAGTCACTTTTTTCAGTGATGTTGTAACAATGAACGGTCACTAAACAAAAGGTTGTAAGTTAAGAATTACCTGTACGACAATGCCAAGTATTCCTAACCAACATATCCAAACACAGATAAGGGGCAGATGGTGGGGAGCACTAGTGTAGGTTGTGATAATACAAATGTCCATGTGTTGAAAAATCCTAAGTGCATATTATCTTTTTCAGTGTAGTAAAGCTATTATTATCATATTTTAATAAAGCAGGCATGGAGTGTATGAATCCTTCTTAACTACAGAGCTAAAGGATCCCTGCTCAATTCTAATATGCTAAGATTATTTTTAACACTTAAACAATAATCATTCCTTATAATTTTGCATTTCAAGAGATTAAATTAAAGAGATCAACTATTCCTCTGAGGAACTGTTTGAATTGTTTTTTGTTTGGTTTTTTATTTTTTTATTTTCGTAGGATCTGTATTATGTGACATGCATTGCCATGGTGGTAGTTTCCCCAAACATTACTCAGCAGACCAGTTCAGTGAGATGTCATTGTGTTTATAATGTGACTATAAAAGACAATCTTTGTAATTGCTGGAGAAGTAGGAATATTAGAAAGACTTTGTGTTTTTGGTGACCAACTAGTTTTCCATCTGCTAATAGAACATAATAAAATAATTGGTATTTAGTCTTTCTGGTTTGACATGTGTATTTTTTTTTAAGAAATACTTGTTCTCCTTAAAAAATAAATCTATCATCTAACGTTCAGGGTGGGGTATTTTTCCAGCTCTTAATTTCAAATCTGTTTAGAGTAAACAAACAAAAAATAAAATGAATTTGAGAGTGCCAAAATCTTGCCAATTGATAGATATGGCATAATTAACATCACTTTCAATTTTTCAAATAAGCAAGGGTCAGTCACTCATTCTTTAAAAAGGTAAAGGTTCCCCCGCACATGCGTGCTAGTCGTTTCCGACTCTAGGGACCGGTGCTCATCTCCGTTTCAAAGCCGAAGAGCCAGCGCTTGTCCGAGGACGTCTCCGTGGTCATGTGGCCGGCATGACTAGACGCCAAAGGCGCACGGAACGCTGTTACCTTCCCACCGTAGTGGTGCCTATTTTTCTACTTGCATTTTTTACGTGCTTTCAAACTGCCAGGACTGCCCATGAAAAATATCTGGAAGCTTCGATTGGTGCAGAATGCACTGGTGTGACCAAGTACAGTATGTGTGCTTGCAGAACAGCACATGTACACCTTTGTGACACAAGCTGCTTTGGTTGCAGTCTGCTTCTAGGTCCAATTTAAGGTTTTAATTTTAAAATCCTTCATGACATGGGACCGGGTTATCTAAGGGACCACCTCTCTTCAATTACCTCAATCAATCTGGCATAGAAAGCATGCTAGAGGTCCCATATACCAGCAACCCCCTCATTAAGGCGTCCTAGGAGGAAGTTTCTCTGTTGTGACACCAACCTAACACTCTCCCCCATGCTAAGTGAAAGTAGCTCCTTCTTTATTATTGTTGTAGAAGTCCCTCAAGACCTAGGTATGTCAGCAAGTCTGGGGATCCCAGAGGACTAGTGACATTTTGAGATGGCTCCATCATTGTTCATATAATTTATCTCTCCTGTTTTTGGTAGTTTCCATTTTAACATGGATTGGTGTTTTTTTCCCATTTTAATAATGCCTGTTTTTAAAGGTGCATTGCTGTGTTTAATTTTTACACCACCAAGAGTTACTTTTAGTGAGAAGGGTGGCTATATAAATATGCGAAATAAATAAAAAACAGATTTATTTTATCTAATCTGTTAACAAGGATATTGCTTGTTTTGCTTTGCTACATGAATGTACTGCCGGCTTCCATGGATATTTTGTTGTATAAATCATAGAAACAAGCAAATCTGAGCACTACCTAGGTAACTGAAATTGAAGTTAGCAGCATTACCAAAATGATTTTTTTTACTTTCTTTTTAATACTGAAAATCAGGTTAAAATGTTATAAGTGAAATGTATTTCAGGAATAAATGCACTTATCACTTAATGCTTTTAGAATAATAGAACCATTAACAAAAATAGTCATTTCGTATATTACAAGCATATCACTGAGTTTTATCAATAATTTTCCATTTCATGGAGTTGTAAAGAATATCAGTACAGCAAAGTGCTATAATTGATTATGCTCACATACAAATGAAAACTGAATATGCAGCTTAGATTCTTCACTGTCATAACATGACTTCATGCCAAGCTTTTTTTCCCCAACCCTGGGTGGATTTTTAGAAAATGTCATATGCTATAAAGCTCTGAGAATCTAGATTATGAGTATGACCAATTTGTCCTTGAATTATAATTCAAATTATGATTTCACACATTATCTCTTGCATGGAATGCAATGTATTTTGTTTGTCTATGGCTTAGTACTGTAAGATGTAAAAACACATCCATTGTATTTATTCAACAAACTATGATTCACAATTCTGTGGTTTGATGTGACATATGAACCTAGCCTAAGGTTAAAAATGCATATCAAGCTGGTGCTTCTAAAGTCTAAGTCTCTAGAAATAATGTAGGTCAAGCTAGAATAATTCATAAACTTCAACCTGATCATGAGAAATAAAAGAAAAAGTTCAAGCACTTATAAAGCAAGATAAAGTTCACCTTGTAATCAATAATAAAGGCAGTGAACTGACAACAGATGGGCCAAGGCAGTCATAAAATGGATTCCACTTGATAAAAAGCATCCACAAAAGAGACCAAAAACAAGATGGAGCAACGACATCAGCAAGTATTGTGGGCCCAATTGGCAAAAGAAAGCTCAGGACCATACTGGTTGGAAACATGCAGAAGAGGTCTTCATCCTGCAGTGGATAGACAATGGCTAGAATGATGAAAGACAATCTGCATCTGAAAAATGTTTTATCATTTAATGCATATTTTAAAAATGCATATATTTTTAACATAATGTTTACATAATAACAATTCCAGATATATCGTCACAATATATTTTCACATAATAACAATTCCAAATATATTGCCACAATTCCAGACTTAAAGTCAAGGATCTTACGAAGCTGTGAAAACTATGGCAATAATATTCATTTTTTTTATGTCTGTGCCATTTCCAAAAGATTATTTTTACTCTTTTTTTAAGCTTTCCTACTAAAAGTAAAAAAAAAGATTGATAGCCTTTCATATTGTCTCTGCTACAAACCATCCAGTAAGTTTTAGATCTATGCAGCTTCCATATTGTTGTGTAGCGGGTTCTTTGGCGCAGGAATGAAGATGAGGCAAGTGAGTTCAAGAAAGCTCATGGTTTATTGCTTGCAAGATCTGAACTGAGAATTGGGCTGTAACTAGCCGCAATATATAATCTAGCCCCTAGGTGGCAGCCAATAGGTTCAAAGCAACCATTGCCGCCTAGGGACAGCCAATAGCAGCACTGGAGACTTGTAGTCTGGGTTGCTGGAGAGCCGTTAGCTCTCAATGGTATTACCATTGAGCCCAATACATAACACCCCTCCCCTCTTAAATCAGACAATATTGTAACACAATTTAGTCTTAATACAATTATCAAGATTCATTATCAAAACAATCCTAAATAATAGTAATAGAAAATAAACCCATATAGGTTACAAGGTTAACTTACAGCATCTGAATGAATAGGCTTTTTTGACAGCACACTAGACAGTTAACATCATAACTCCCAGTTTCTGCAGTACAGTGGCAAGTTGCAATACAACAACATTATAGATCTTTATTTTACAACGTAATCAGCAAGATATGAAGGAGGTTTGTGTGTCCTAGTGGAACATCTCGGAGTTCCAGTCACTTTGTGGTCTACCAGCTTACCCAGTGGACTGGGTAGACCCATGTCCCTTGTTGCTCTTGAGTCAAGGGGATTAGATGCTCTCTGGCTGGCCTCTCCAGGTTGGCCCACCCCAGAGTCAGACTGATCAGCAGAATAGGCACAGCAGTTGCTGAAGTCCGGTTGGCTTGCTCCTTCAGGCGATCCATGTTGCATTCCTGGACTCCCCACTTCTCCAGCTGGTTCTTCATCGGTTATGAAGGAAAAGTCCTGAAAGTCCAAGTGAGGACTAGCTTGGCCGCAAGTTTGAGGACCTTGGGAGGGACTTATGACGCAGTCCTCACTTAGTGGCCGTTCTGGAAATTGTTTTCAGAGTTGATCAATGTGGCATCTGACAACTCGCCCTCCCTCCACATTGAATTCTTCATAAGATAGGGGCCCAGATGCTTTGGTAATTTTACCAGGAACCCACAGATTCCCATGACCATAGTTCCTGGCCCAAACCCAATCACCCATTTGTAGCCCTCTAGCGGGGTTTGGTTGAGAGGCTTCTGCTGCCACTCTATCTGGATGCAACCCTTCCAGGTTAGTGATCAATCGGCTCCCCCAATGCAGTTCTGCAGGACTTTTGCCTGTAGCAGTGCAGGGCGTAGAATGCTGGCAGAGTAGAAAATTTGCCAATTTGTGATGACAGTCACCTGTTACAATATGCTTGAGTGATTCCTTCATTGTCCTCACCATGCATTCAGCTTGACCATTAGAAGACAGATGAAAGGGTGCAGACATTGCATGTCTGATGAGATTTGTTCTAAGGAAGCCCTGAAATTCAGCAGCACTGAATTGGGCCCCATTGTCTGAAACTAAGACATCTGGCAACCCATGTGTGGCAAAGCGTTTCTCAGCACCTGGATGGTCCTAGCAGTAGTCATGTTAGGGACTGGAATTACTTCCAGCCATTTGGAGTGGCTGTCCACCACTATGAGAAAGAGCTGGCCCTGAAAGGGCCCAGCGTAGTCTATATGAATTCTAGACCAGGGAGTGTGCGTTTCCTCCCACCTGTGAACTGGAGCCTGTGGCATTTCAGGCCTAGATTGCTGGCATGTATAACAACCATGGACTTCTGCCTCAATGTCCTTATCAAGGCCAGGCCACCAAAGGTAGCTTCTAGCTAAAGCTTTCATTCTGACAATGCCTGGATGGCCTTCATGTAATGATTGTAAGACCCTGTCTCTTAGGGAAGAGGGAATTATGACTCTGTTTCCCCATAAAATGCACCCTTTGTGGGCAGAAAGCTCATGTCTTTTGACAAAATAATTCTGAAATTCAGAACCTGGGCTTTTATCCAACCACCCCATGTATACCCATGAAAGTACTCTACTAAATGTTCTATCTGTAGCTGTTTCAGCAGCAATGTTCCCAGCATGGAGGGGAAACTCAGGTAAGTCCTGTATGGACAGACTTCTGGCAGCAGGAGCTGGGTCTGGTTCCATTAGTGGCAGTGGTAGTCTGCTGAGGTCATCAGCATGGCCCATTTCTTTGCCTGGTTTGTGAATTAATTTAAAACTGTATGCAGAAAGAAAAATAGACCATCTCAACATTCTTGGGGACAGTATGTGGGGGGTTTGTTTTTCTGTTTTAAAAATTCCCAACAGTGGCTTATGGTCTGTAAAGACCATGAAGTCCCTGCCAGTCATGGAATTTTTTAATTCCAGCAACAATGGCTAGGGCCTCTTTGTCAATCTTAGCGTAGTTGCGCTCAGCAGAGGACAATGTCCTTGAGTAGAATGCCATGGGAACCTGTGTTCCATTCTTTTCTAAGTGACTTAAAACTGCCCCCACCCCATAGGGAGATGCATCACATGCAAGACATACTGGCTTAGACTCTTTGTATTGAGTTACAGTGGACTTTTCTGACAATAGTGCTTTTAAGTCCTGGAAATTTTTTTCATGTAAATTAGTCCATTTCCATGGAGCTTTCTTATCTAAAAGCCTGTGCAAAGGCTCTGCTAATGCTGCCTTATGAGATAGAAAGGTGTGATAGAAGTTAAGGAGACCCAGGAATGCTTGTAGCTCACCTTTGGATTTGAGCCTAGGAGCCATTTTAATGGCCTTCACTTTAGATTCAGCAGGGTGAATGCCATTAGCATCAATTCTGAATCCCAAGAATTCTGTTGAAGGAACCCCAATACTACACTTGCTCTTTTTTAATTTGAGGCCTGCTTCACAAAGCCTCTGTAAAACAGCTCTGAGCCTGCTGGCTAACACTTCTGGGGATTCCCCAGCAAAAAGAACATCATCAAAATAAGGGCAGACACCCTGAATACCCTTAAGTGTGCGTTCCATTATTCCCTGGAAAATTCCTGGGGCAAAACTGACTCCAAACTTTAAGCATTTGACTTTGGAAAGCCCCCCTGTGAGTCATGATGATCTGAGCCGCAGCTGTGGCCTCATCAACCGGCAATTGCTGATAGGCCTGTGCTAAATCAAGTTTAGCAAAAAAAATAGTACCCCCTTGCAAGGAGGCTAAAATGTGGTTGACCACTGGAAGTGGGTAAGCGTGTTGCTTAAGGACTTTATTTAGAGTGCATTTATAATCAGCAGAAAAGCGAATTTCCCCATTGGCTTTAAGTGGGGTGATTATAGGAGTTTCCCACTTCCCACCATCAACTGGCTGTAAAACGCCCTGTTCTACAAGCTTGTCAAGTTCAGAATCAATTTTATGTTTTAAGGCAAAGGGGACCCTTCGAGGCTTAACCCTAATTGGAACTACGTTGGGGTCTAGCTTAAATGAAATAGGCAGGCCTGTGTATGTTCCTAGGGCAGAATCAAAAATGTCAGCATAGTCCTCACATACTGATGAGAGGTTTGCAGTTTGTGTCTGGTTGATACTGCCTCAGGCCCACGATGAATTCTGAAGCTGATTCACCGGGTTGCTGCACTCTCTGGTCAAACTTGAAACACCAGGCCATTTCAGACATCTTGGGCTGGAAATGTTCAGTTAACTTCTTCCTGAGGTCCGTGTAGGAGACCAATTCTATTGGCGTCGGAGCGAAGAGGTTCTCGGCCAAATCAAAGGTTGCTGGGCTGCAGAGGCAGAGTAGCGTTGTGGCCTTGAGGCCTTCTTCCGCGATTTGGTTTGCCCAGAGGTAGTTTTCTACCTGGGACAAATAAGATGGCCATTCTTCTGGATGCTTCACATCGAATTCTCGAAGTCTTCTGACCTTCAGCATTCTGTTTCTTGCTGGTTCCTGCAATTTCTTCCGATCCTGCTTCCCAGGCTCAGGGAATGAGTCTGCTGAGCACAAGGTCACTAGCGTAGCTTGCTAGCCGACCTTGAGGGAGGGGGGAAATGCCTTTTCCCTCCGGCGTGCGCTGCCTTCCCCTCTAAGACTTCAGCTCTTTTTCAGGGAAGCAGAATCCCACCTTCGTCGCCAGTGTTGTGTAGCGGGTTCTTTGGCGCAGGAATGAAGTTGAGGCAAGTGAGTTCAGGAAAGCTCATGGTTTATTGCTTGCAATATCTGAACTGAGAATTGGACTGTAACTAGCCACAATATATAGTCTAGCCCCTAGGCGGCAGCCAATAGGTTTGATGCAACCATTGCCACCTAGGGACAGCCAATAGCAGCACTGGAGACTTGTAGTCTGGGTTGCTGGAGCTCTCCAGCAACCCACGTGGTATTACCATTGAGCCCAATATATAACACATATGTCCAAGTTATTTATCCTCATTTCTCAATAATCTTTCTTACCTATGTGCTGACCAGCTAAAACTAAGGAATGCTGTATTCCACAGATCTGGAAAGCAACAGATCAGGAAAGGCATTTTGGGTGTACAATTTACAGCACTGCTGAGCAACTTCAACAGATGCAAAATAATACTGCCAGACTGACCCCTCATATTTGCTTTCTGGAGTGCATTTTTCTAAAGTTGTTGTATCCATATTGGCTGCCAATTCATTTATGGGCTCCTTCCCCCTAAGAGTTACACAAGTCTTAAAAGGAAAACAGTCTAAATGATTGGAAAAGGTCAGCATGCAAAAAAAAAATCTAGCAATCAGTATGGTTAGATCAATCTGATAAATTACACTTGCTTATTTTACCTCCATTTTCTTCAATCACAAGATCAGCATTACCAAAACTATCCTTAAGCAAAACTGTTTTGAAAAGAAAAATTAAAGCTAGAAGAAAGGAGGAAGAGATATTGTTATCTAGTGACAACTTTCATCTTAAAGTAGGCATTAACCTTTATTGGTGACAAACTATAACAAAATGTAACTACTTTTCATGTATGACCTATGTTTGGCCCTAATAATAAACAAAATACATAAAGTTAGCTGAGTGATCCTGGGAATTCAGTAGTGGGAAGACTTATCCAAGTTTCATTACTGACATTGAAATGGGAGCAGGATAAGAAGATATGGGATATTTTCCACTGGAATTATCAGCCCACCACAATGTACCAATAAAAACACTCCAAAAATATAGAGAAATTGCTGGGGAATCATCTAGCATAATACACAATAATGTGTTTATTCTCTTTAGCTTTGCTAAATCCCAGGGGTATGAATAGCTAGAGAAAAGGCCATATTTTGCCACTAGGATGATCAGAAAAAGTGAACTATGGCTCGGTTTCTTGATGGTAGTTATTTTAAAAACTAATTTAAGCAGATAATAGAGGATCATGTATTATAGTGCAGCCTTCATATTTGCCTCACTTGCTGTTAATCTAATGGGAAACATCATGGAAAAGAGCACTCAAAAAATTGTTTTGAAGAACCTTCTTAACATTTTGCTTTGGATTTTCAGTATACTTCGTAGAAAATAACAGACTTAGAGCAGGTTTTACCTGAGACTATCTAAAGATATTATCTAAAAATATCTGTACAATTTTTCCCTCTGCCAAAGATAATGCTTCTTACTCTATTTGTTAAGCAAAATAGGATCATTTAATGATGGTAATTATGTATTCTTTAACTGCCGTAAGTTATTTTATTCTTGGAGTTAGGTCATAAGAAGTTAACTTTTTAAAAGGTTGCATTTACTCTCTATATTACTTTAGGTGCTTTAAATGAAATTGGACTAATACGAATGAAGCAAATTCACAGCTCCCTATTTATTATAATGCTAGTAAATTAAAGGTCTAACAATAGCAGGAGCTTTTTATGACTGACTTTATGGAGGTCAACCAGCTCTTAGGTAAAACGTTCATATTTTTTTAGAACCATAACATAGGATTTATAAACTTCTGAGGTTTAAAAAGAAGACATTTTGTATTTGTGTTAGAATCAAATTGATACTGCAGATCATCTTCTGTAGAGATGTGCATAAGAGATAATTTGATCTGCTAAAGATATCACCAACATCTTTTAAATCTTGTTTTACTTTCTTGAACTTGTAAGTGGCCTGTTTGTCTATAGAAATGAAACTAGAACAATATTTTTTTTTACTTTTTAGAAATGCTCAAATGGCTATAGAATAATGTTATGTGATGAATTTAGGGCTTGATTATCTAGAACAATCACTGGACAATATGCAAAAGTAAGTAAAATGTTTAAACTACTGTTCATAATTAAGACACAACCCTTCCTTTTAGTCTGCTTGAATTTATTTTTAAATTCTAATTTGTTTCTCTTACATGCTATGTTTGTGCATGCATATACATGTAGATATGCATGAATGAGAGAGTTGAGAATGCTCGAGATCCACATAGATCCAAAAGCACTCTTAAAGAAATTGGGAGGAGTATCCTGCTCATTTTCTGTTTGGACATGTACCCATCTCCCAAGAAAAAAAGAGACTAAGACAGTACAGAATATCCTGGATGGCTACAGAGAATGATAGGAAGCAACTTCACTTTGTGTGTGTGTATATATACTGTAAATGGGTATTTTTACCAAATACGCATTGGTACCCATTTCATAAGTATATCTTAATCTAGGCCCATTCAAAATTCCAGTTAGAGGCATTACTCTGAATATTTTTCTAAACCATTAAATTAGACTTGCAACTACAAAATATACAAGTATATTTATTCCATGTTTCTGTTCTTGGAAAATTGAACTACTTTCTGTATCACAAGGTATCATCATGATAACATTGAACTGACAGGAACTACCTACATTATCTGCCTGTTTCATTCACTTATGCCAGGGGTGTCAAACTGCTGGTCCGCCGACCGGACGTGTCATGCAGAAGCTGTGCCCACCCCATTGCCGGCAATGGCAAAACAGAACCGATAGGTTGCATGATGTCATGTGATGTCACGAGTTTGACATGTCTGACTTATGCAGAACAGAAATAAACCTCTACTCCCATAAAGATTCATCAATATATAAGCTTAACAAAGCTGTATTTCCTAATTCTTACATGAAGCCTAGTAAAATTAATGAATTCACTGCCACCATATGTAACGATAGCCATCAATTTAATAACTGGATAACACCTCCTGTTCTGAACCCTAACCCTTGCATACCAGCTGCTGGGGAATGACAGCAGAAGAGAGTTATCACTTCCTGATCCAAGTTTATGAGTTTCCAAAATGTTTTGATTGACAACCGGATTTGTGCCGCTATAGGACTATCGTGTACTATTACAGATGGATCAATGGAAACTCTAGCTAAATGCGGATGCCTTTCTGACTTCCAAGTAATCATCCAGTCACAAAACCAATGAGATGATTTACAAAGCCTTAATGTGAAATATTAGCTAAGACAGGAAACAGAATTAGATGAGCTAAATCTACTTTATTGTAAAGCTGCATTTACATAATCTTGTAAGACTAAAAGTACAAACTTTCTGCTGCCTCTTTTAACCATCTGATCTATTTGGGTGGGCAGTTAAGCAGCTGTGAGCTCCTTCCTCTCTTGTCTGATCATTCCCTAAACAGCATCTCTTTCCCTTGTCCCCCAAGAACAAACATTCTATTCCACTTCTAAATTAAAATGTGGCTGAGTAATTTGCATTCAGTTTATCACATGTTTTATCCCTCATTGGTCTAAACATGTACAATTGAAAATCAATTGCATGTAAAATTTGAAAGATTCCCCTAGCCATTTCTTAGCACACTGGTTGTTCCATGTCATTTCCTAGGCTTCATTATCTCTCAATCACTTTTATTAGGAATTATAATGGATTATTACTAACCCGCCTCTTCTTTCTTTCCAAAAATGTCACGATCAAATAAATTTTACATATTTAAAGCTTCATTGGTGTTCTTGAATAAGCTTCCCTATTTTAGCAACCCACAATCTATGATCCATGATGAGTATGTCACATTGCTTCAAACAATTCCAATATAATTGTCAAAATGTGCCCATGTGATTTTGTGCATCAGTGAATCAAGGCATGGGGTGGAAAGTACTTAAGTGTGAAAATGACCTATATTACCCTGATAGTAACTGCTGCCTGCTTTAAAGCTTTCTCTTTTCACCACTTGACAAGTATGTGAAGACAGCATTTCAAATTATTTTGACTCCACCATAATATATGTTGTTTCACGACTGAACTAGTTATCTCCCCTTGGACTCCCTTGCCTTTTTAACTTCTTGCAGAGGAGAGAAGAACAGTAACTCGGATGTCATGGCAACCTCCTCTTTTTGCAGTAGCTGAGCTTTTAAATAATGGGGCAGTCAAAACATTTATAGGATAGAGCAGGTTATAAATATGCTTGCAATATAGGCAAGGGCAAACTTTTGATGACCAAAAGCTGCAGGTTATCTATAACTCCCTTCCTGGGGAGACAGCAGGCTTGATGATGAAATCAAGTATTTGGGTCATGTCACCTGTGTGAATGGAACTAGAAATGTGTCTGTGGAACTCTGCTATAATTTAACTCTGCTTAAATTATATCACTTTTCTTACATACTTTCCTTGAAAACCACAGAAAGCTGTGCCAGAGATTTTAAACTAGCACACTAATTTAACTTGAAAAATTCCTCCCCCGAGGGACAGGAGAAATTACATGAATGTGAAGATGCAAGTTGTGCACTGCTATAAGAGTATATAAAAGCGTATTCCTTTTTCAGATGACAAGTTGAAATTCCAGTCCAATGCAGAGTTAGGCTCCAGCTAAAAACTAGGAGACTGCAAGTTCTAATTCCATGTTAGGCATGAAAGCCAGCTGTGTGACTTTAGGCCACTCACTCTCTCTCAGCCCAACCTACCTCCCAGGGTTGTTGTTGTGAGGAAAATAGGAAGAAAGAGTATTAGGTATGTTTGCCACCTTATTTGTAAAAGTTAGTAAAACTTGGATATAAATAAAAAAATCATCAACTGTTTCATTTAATTATGTGACATTACAATGGTCTAACAATCCAAAAGAATGCTGCAGCTGTGCTTAGGGTTTTGGTTTTTAAATCCACACCTTATCAAATCTTATTGCTAAACAAATACTAAGCAGCTGTAGCTCTCCACCTGATTAGCATTAAACCCTTCAAAATCCAACCCAACCCAGGCAGCACCGCTGTTTTGTACACAATTGATTAACTCCTAGTGGTTTCCAACTAAAACTAAGCTATTCCTTTTACAGCCTTGAGAAAGCTCCAAATGAAGTGTGCCTCTTGTTAGAGGAATCCAAATCAATCAAGCAATACACACATCAAAAAGGTAGCCGCTTTGGGGATATTTTAAAAGGTATAAATAACTTAAAGAGATTTAAATCATCCTATTTTAATACGCCTTTTCCCTCTAAACCTGCAGAATGCTTTATTGATTCGGCACATGCTGCTATTCTTTGCAAAATGCTAATGAATAGGCAGAATGGAATTAATCTAAAGACAGAATGAGGGAGCAGAGATGATGAGAGCTCTGAACCAATCAACCTCTCATATCATCTGCCCACAACATCTGCATGCTTTTTTTTTCTAAAAAGGACCACCCTGCATAAATCATGACTATTATAAATGAAATGGGCATAAAAGAAGCAACAAAAAAGTGATAGTCCACATATCTGTACCACCTTGTTAAATTATCAAAGATTTAAAAAAACATTCTTCCCAAAAGAAAATTCATAACAAATGAATTTCTGGCTATGCAATGGATTTTTAACAGCTACCACCTAACATCCTGAAAGTCAAAGGTTATCTGTGCAGTAGAAATCCTAGCTTTTAGGCCAGGTCCTGAAATTCTTTTTTAATTCAGTAAAAAGCAATTTGGGTAAGGATTTCAACTAACAAAAATGTCCTGCAAAACAATAGTATAACACAGTCTTTCCCAGTCAGTCTTCAGCACTGGAATCCCAGCAAAGATCATATGACTTGGAAACTCTGGGAAGAGAAGTTGTATATCTGGAGGAGATCCAAATTGGAAAGCCTGGTGCAACCATATTTTTTCTCTAACACTATCCTATTTTCAGACGTGTTTGGGTATATATGTATCCCTGTATTTCAATAACAAATGTTGGGAGGGGAGTTTGCATACATTTTGTTATCCCTGGTTAATTTGGGTAGCATCTCTTGCTTCTAAAATTGTAGTTCTGAATTAATCTGTTTCAACCATTCAGAATTAAGCCTACCATACCTGGGTTGGAAAAAGTCAAATGTCTTTAGATGACAACAAAGACACTGATGTTATTCAGCAATTGTCCATGGTGGTTTATAACAAACTTCAGAAAAGGGAGGTAACAAATATATTCTGAAAAATTTGAAACAATTTGAAAGCTATGCCTTTGAAGAATGTTAGGCATGCATTTTTACCTCCCTCTTTTAGCACCTTTGAAATGTAAAAACTTTGCAGGCTGATTTGTAACGCTCAAATCAATCAGCACAACAGACTTATCATCATCTTAAGATACAATGCAGCAAGGCTTTGATTCCACATGTAATTTTTGGGTGAGATTCAAGGTCACCCCTACCTGGTTCAACTCCTGGATAAGATACTGCCTGCTGTCCACAATCTCTGTTCATCCAACAAGATTTGAACAAGGTATCTCTTCAAGGTATGGTCAAATCAATCATGATGGGAGCCAGCTTGATGCAATTGAAGCTCTGTTTTATTAAAAAAATGTGTGTTGGATGTGCAATGTAAATAAAACAGCAGGTAGGGCTTCTATTGCACTATTGTGGCTGTTATCTTGACATTTTAGCCTACATAACCTTTGGATCCCTTCGGATGCTCTCTCTCACAGAGTGTTATCTTCCGAGGTCATAAAGACAGGACTTTTCAACTATTACCCTCCTTCTGTGAAATAGAATTTCTCCCAGGATTATAAAGTCATGGCTATTTCCAAGTAGCCATTTAGATCTGGATTGGAAGTTAGGATCTTCCCTGCAATAAGTGATGATTAGTTATGCTGGTACAATTCTTCCTCAGTGTCAGAATTGTACAATAAATAACAGGACGTTTAAAAAGTTAGCTTGGCCAACTCAAAACTAAATAAAATAATCACCCTGAATGCAAGTGGATTTGGCCAAAACAATTAATTTATTCTATAGATAAAGCTTGTCATCTGCATACTTCACAATATGATTCATAGTAGATTTCATATATCATTCATATTGTACAAAATTCAGAGAAAACTCAGTTTGAGTCCATGATTTGGTAGGTAGGTAGGTAGGTAGGTAGGTAGGTAGGTAGGAGAGAGAGAGAGAGAGAGAGAGAGAGAGAGAGAGAGAGAGAGAGAGAGAGAGAGAGAGAGAGAGAGAGAGAGAGAGAGAGAGAGAGAGATAACCTTGTCATTTTTTACTTTGGGCACAATGTCACACATTAAAAATGAAATTTAGATGCTTGCTCTCGAAGTGTACACATACATAACACACATTTAAACATACTATATGCAACATATGTATAGACCTACATGCTTACATATATGTAACATATAAATATTAATCACTGTCCTTACTGAATACATAACAGAAGGAAGAAGCTTTAGATACCACGCCGCCGCCTCCCAAAAGGTAACAAGGAAAACAGGTCATGAAGAGGATGTGTAGTGTCCCAGATAATACTGCAGACCCTGCTCAAGCAAAGCTTATATGCTATGTTCTGGATGGATTGGAGGAAAATGCCAATGATCTTTTTGGCCATCCTCACCACTCTCTGCACCTCCTTCCCGTCTGAAGCAGTGATGTTTCCAAACCAGACTGTGATGCTGTATGACAGGATGCTCTCCATCATCCCACTGTAGAAGGTGGTCAGGATGGGAAGGAAGATGTGTTTTTCTCATGCAATGCAGAAAATGCAGGCACTGCTGTGCCCACTTCACCAGTGTCTCACTATTGAGCAACCAAGCCAGCCTACTTGTTAACTGCACACCTAGGAATTTGATGCTGGTAACCATCTCCACAGGTGAATCATTAATGCACAGAAGAGTGTGGCTGTGCCTGCCTTTTCTGAAATCAACAGTGATCTCTTTGGTTTTTCCAGTGTTTAACAGTAGGCTGTTTTCCTTACACCAGTTCACCAAATCCTCAACCTCCTTGTGGTAAGCACCCTCATTGTCATGTTGAATAAGGCCCACTATTGTTGTATTATCCGCAAACTTCACAATATGGTTGGTGGCAAACCTAGCCCACAAATCACTCAATTGCTTTATCACAGCATTAATCATGTCTGTCCACATCAAGCAAATGTTTAGCAATGTTGTATTTTATCTGGACTGAACTTTTTTAATTATCATAATATAGAAATACACTCTGGGAACATTCCAAGCTTTAGGAAATGCAGTCAATCTGTTATAAGCTTGAGCTCTTGCAGAAGATAATCTACTGCAAAAAATAATGTAGACAAAAAAGATGCTACTGTACATAGAGTTCAGATGCAGAGACAAGCAAGCAGAAAACTGACATTTGCAAAAGAGTGGCAAAGAACTAAACTGGAAGTTATTAGTCTATGTATAACAACTGTGTAAAGCACTGTCAATTTATGATACATGGATTCACATATTGTTCTGACACAAGAATGGCCTCTTTCAGACTTATTTTTCCCTTCCAAATAATGCTGATGAAATTTAGCCACACAATTTTCATTACCAACATAGGATGCAAAGTGGTTTCAATGAAGCCTAACAACCTACTACAGTAATAAAAAAAAAAGTGAATACCCATCTACACACATAAATTTCAAACCACATTGTGTTCAACCAGCCTTGGGGAGTTAGAACAACTTCTGAACCAGCAGGAAAATTCAGTTGCAATTTTTAAAAATATTTTCTACTTTGACAACAGACACACCCAGCTCTTTTCATTACTATCAAGAAGATGAATTTCTCCCATCATTTAATAACTAGTAAATTGGAAGTTTGGTGTATGTTTTTTAAAAGATACTAGCCAACAAACTACAGCATAAATTGCTGTTTTTAGAAACAGTAGTTCTGGTAGCTTCTTTGCTATTATAGCTTGCTATTTTATCTCTGAATTATAATGATAAAGCTTGCTATTGAGCATGCATCGCTGTCAACTCCTATCAACCATATACAGTAGCTAATCTCCAGGATGTTCTGTCCCCAGTCACTAGGTCCTTCAGGTCTTTCAACAGTGCATCCATCAATATTACAGTTGAGTTTATCCATCCTGCTGCTCGTTGTCTTCTACTCTTTCCTTCTCCTCCACTAAAATGGGGGGAACCTAACTACACAAGTAAGTAATTATTGACATTTTTAAAAATGTTAAAAATAATGTATTTTCTTTATATTAATCAGAAGGGATGATTTTGTCGGCTTTAGAAGATTTTATATAGGGGATCCTTGGTGCTCTCTGAACTTGCTTGTTTTCCTTGCAGATGTTTCATTACTAAAAGTAGTTAAAATCATTAGTGCTCTGATGATGTTAGTTTGTGTAATGAAACATCTGCAAGAAAACAAGCAAGCTCAGAGAGCACCAAGGATTCCTCAGTTCAACCCTGAGCCTCCTTTATTAGTTTTATATGAAAAGGGCTCAGATGGACTTAATTTAAGATTTTGAAGTTGATCCAAAGGGTTCTTCCTCTCCGTGAGAAAATCCTCTGCTTACATCAGCCATGGTTGCACAGTGGTTAGAATGCAGTATTGCAAGCTAACTCTACCCACAGCCAAGAGTTCAATCCAGCCTTTCATCCTTCCAAGGTTGGGAAAATGGGGACCCAGATTGTTGGGGGCAATATGCTGACTCTGTAAACCATTTAGAGAGAGCGGTACAGTACTATGAAGCGGTATATAAGTTTAAGTGCTGCTACTATGGATATTTTGATATTGAAAATTAGACATTAGAGGGCACTAGATAGCTATGCACAAAGGATACTATGTAACTCTTTTGTAGCATCAATTGATGCTATTGTAAAGAAATGTCCTTTTGAATAAAATTGAACAGGTGGAATTAAAAATTACAGCTTACAAGGAGATGGAAATAATGGATTTAAAAATGAAAGTTGGTGACCCAAAAATTGAAAAAGAAATAGAAATAATAAATCAGATGAGCAATCTGGATATCTCCTTATACTGAATTTACAGGAGGGATTTGCTGGAGTTGCTGCATTGGAAGCAAAAAAGATGAAGACAAGAATTTTGTGGGAAGGAGAAGAATATGGGAAGGCAGATGTTAAATACTTTCTTTGAGGATATTAAAGTTGGTTTGCAGAAAAAAGAAAGAATACAGAATTGGTTTGTTTAACAGTAACAGCTTGTTCTTTTCAAGGATATTTAAAAATTTTAAATTAGAACTGGATGATGATGATTACTTCTAGAAATGTTCCATTCTTTTTTGAGTGAGACCAAACTTTATTTGAGAAAAAGGAAATGGGGGGAATTGTTTAAAGGGAAAGGAAGGATTTAGATTAGGTGTAATAGATATAATTTGTAATAACTATGTTATTTCTGATAACCCTTACTGAACTTTTGCTATTTAGTAGGGAGAGATGAGGTTTTTATAGAAATTGGGGTGAGATGTGGAATTAGATTTTTTTTATACCTTACGAGATAGTGATAAATTGTTAATGTTGATTATTCTTCCTGGGGTTAAAGGAGGTTTCTTTTTTCTATTTTTATTTTTCTGCACACCCCTTTTAAATTTTTAATGTACTTAATGTATTTTTTATTCTATAGTTGTATAAGTTTTTTTGTATAAGGTAAAACAAAAAGCTGTGTGGCTTTGTATTAGTCACTCTCTTTTAGCCCAACCCAACTCACAGGGTTGTTGTTGTGGAGAAAATAGGAGAAAGGCATATTTGGTATGTTCACAAGCTATTTATTAAATAATAAATGCAGAATAAAAATATTTAATAAAATTAATATTTAATAATATAAATAATTCAGCCACTTGTCTGAAATGGTATAGGGTTTCCTGCCTGAGCAGGGGGTTGGACTAGATGACCTCCAAGGTCCCTTCCAACTTCTTCTTCTTCTTCTTCTTATTATTATTATTATCATTATTATTATTATTATTATTATTATTATTATTATTATTATTATTATTATTATTATTATTATTATTATTATTACCTTCAGTAAAATTATTCAGAAAAAATATTTTTTTTAAAAAAAAAATCTGCCTTTATCTCATCTGGTTTGGAAGAATCACATTGTGTTTGCTTACCCACAACTTTATAGAGACTGCCTATTTTCATGGAGTATATTTCCAGACAAGTATATTTTTGCCCAGCTTAAAAAGACCTAGACATCTTTTTGTACCGGCCTTTTGAGACAGGCCAGATCACGAAAGAGGCACAGCAGGGATTCATAAATGGTTTTCAGCATGGTAAGGCAGAATAACAGAATTTTGAAAGCCTGTCCTAGTTTCTCTCTGTTCCATCTTATTGTATACAAAATCAAGGTGGGATTGTTCTGAATTTTTCTTCTCATTTTATTCTGCTTTCTCAAGACTGTGTGATCATTTCTTCCTTTAATGGCTTGCTCCTTCCTTCTCTATTCCCAAGGTCAACTCAACATTCCTATTACTGTTTGTAAATATTTAATGGTTTCTTCCTAGTTCTTCCATCATTTTTTTCTTGTCACTATAAATCTAATAAAGAGAAAAAAGAGAGATTTAGAGATTTAGAATGACTTGTTTTGCTCTTCGTACCTCTAAGATTGGGAGCCACAATATACTAAAAAGTTTTCAGCCTTTCTGTAGTAAACAGGCACTTTTTATGTTGATTTCTCTGCTTAGATTGCAAAAGTTTCTCAATTCTATTTTAAGGGTCAAAGTTAGCTTCCAATGACACTAGTGTCAGCTATAGGTAGTTCTCGACTTATGATAACTTGCTTAGCAACTGTTTGAAGTTAGACTTTCTGAAAAAGGAGACTAACCAAAATTCTGACAGTTGCTCCCCTCCCTCTGGTCACCTGACTGCACTTTGGGTGCTCAGCACTGCAGTCATGTACCCGGACTTTACAACTGTTTTGCCAAAAACTGGTGGTTACTTCCACTTTTCAACAAAACTGCTCTGATAGTAATGATCACAGTTTGCCTAACAAACACTGCAAAAAAACCCCGTAAAATTGAGTTGGTTACATGGCATGTTCAGAACTGGGCCATCACAGTGGTGGGCAAATGTGTCCATGACTCTGCATTTGTGAAAGTGGTGCATGCACGCAAAGTCATTCCCTCTCCCCTGCTGCTGCTTCTGCCTGTCTGCCGATCCAGAAAGGTTGGAAACTGCTAGGTTACATGACCAACCCATTTCAGAACCATTAAAACTTACAACTTTAATGGGCAGGCTCCATTATGGTTATAATTTGAGGAGTAATTGTATTGAGTGTAACTCTTCCTCCATATGAAGGAGAATGGATTGCACAGTAGAACATTGCCAACCCTATTGTGGCTGCACAGCAGTCACAATCATCCTGTTTTTCCAGAAAGCAGGCCCAGTTTAAGAAATTTGGGAGGGTGTAGTAATGGAATACATTTGAAGCAATCACCTAAACACTCAGTCCTACATTAATATCAATGGATTCCTACAAAGCAGGCATATACATAGAATGAAGGCTATTGCTAAGCACATTGGTTTGTGCTTAAATTGTAAGCCGCCCTCAGTCTTCGGAGAAGGGCGGGATATAAATGGGATTAAAATAAATAAACAAATAAATAAAATGTATTCAGAATGGAATATCCAGAGAATAACCTAAGATTATCTAGACCAGGGGTGTCACACTTGCAACGTCATGTGACGTGACGTGACATATCGTGACTTTTTTTCCATTGCCGGCAATGGGGTGGGCGCAGTTTTGCCATGACGCAGGCGGCCCGCAGGCCAGCAGTTTGACACTCCTGATCTACACTTATATTGGACACACTATACAATAAAATCCCTCAGGAAAATGACCTGCATTGCCTGGCCTAACACTGAGCCACATTGGCAAATGAGCCAAAAACTCCACTATCCCAATCTGAAGTAGCCAGAGGCAGCTGACCTTCCAGGAAATCTCATTGGTTTGAGATAAACACAAGATGCTCTCTCATGATCAGAATGATGGAGACAGACTGTTATAGTTTTGCCCCATCTTTCTACTGTTCCAGGTCCAGTGCACCTATATATATCATGGACCCATTTACCCCTTAAACCAGGCCTGAAAGAAAGCATACATACTATTATGCTTCAGGCAAATTTAGTTCATTTCCTAAGAAACATCAAGGCTCCATGATATGTAATATAACCATTATTGTGCTAAATTACTTAATATTCCTTATACTGCAATTCTGTAATTAATTAGAACTTTGCATTTAGAATAATGTTAAGTCACTCTTAATGTGAATGGCTTGAGCATAAATGCCATAATTCCTTTCAATAATTCTTTGGGGTGGAAGAAAAACACTCTACAGTGTGAATCTTTTTTTCCTTTCCAATTCCAGATTTTCATAGTAACAGCAACACCTGCTGGAAAAAGTTGGAAAGATCAAAAAACAGGTTTGGGAGGGGGTTCTATTTCTGAAGAAAGATGGTAGAGAGAAACTTTCAAATATCGTTAAAGGAGGCAAAAGCCACAGCATAGCAAGAAGCAACAGCTATGTATGCTCTTTCTTCTGCTCTTTCCATCAGCAATCCAGCATCTGTGGAAGTCAATAAGGAGGAAGCTGTGACACTTTCCAAAGGAACATTGCCAAAGCCTCAAAGAATCTGGAATAAAACTCCACTTCTGTTTGAGCAGAACTATATTCTCTTTAACCCCCACAAAGCAAACTGCAGTGTATGCCTCCCAGCATACACAAAGGACAGCACAGCAGGAGGCTGATGGTGCAGATCAGCAGAGGGGCTGGACAGCTCCGGGCGATGACTGCTCACTCAGGATAAGCCTAATGACTTAAGCTGTTGACAGCCCCAGGCATGGTCAGCCTGGTGGGAAGCCAGGATCTACACCCATTGTCACCTGCACTGGCAGGAAGCCCAGGTTTGAACTGATTGGATGCCATCCACCTGGGCAGGTACAAATAGACGCCAGGCTTCCCTGTTTCCCCAGTTCGTTCTGTTCAGAATAAACTCATCTTTACCCCAGCTCTGTGTCCATCTCTATGTGAAGCACGCGACTTTACACAAACACTCTGCAAGAATACGGCAGTTGGGTTTCCTGTAACTTGTAAAGGTATCAGCCAGTTTTGAAAGAGGGGCCAGAGGAACATCATCCAGAGATGCTGCATTTCATTTCTAGGACTTAATGCTAACATGCTGGACCATTTACTGGATCATTAGTAAGTATGCAAACAACAACAAAAACAGAAAAAACGTGCTGTCACTCCCCCTCCTTTGCTTCAGTCTCTGCGAAACAGCCATTGTGATTAAAGTTTACTACTTTACCCAGGCAGCAAACGCCAGACATCCTTGTGGACTACCCTCCCCTGACCATCAGGTAGGTCAGACCCCAACATTTTTAGCCTCCCGGAAGGCCATCAATATCTGGCTCTTTAGCCAGGCTCTAGGGAAGACGGATGGGAATCTCTGGATGGTATGGAAGCATCCTAGGAATTTGACTAAGACGCCGGGGTTTAAGTTCAGCTGCCCCTACACCAGGGGCTACCTGCAAAAATCCAGAATGATTTCTAAATGGCACCAAAGATCCCTTTGTTATTATTTAATGATCAACTAGCTTTTTGCAGGAAACATGTGGCATCTGCCTCGCTTCCCTAGTGAGACCGTTAGACGAGAGGAGGAAGCTGACAAGATCGCAAATATGAAAACGGCTTCCTCTCTTAAGCTTCAGGGAAGACCGCATAAGCTCAACGGAGCAGGCGCCCTTCGTCGGGTAAGAAGCGTCGAACCTGCAGTGCGCATGCCCAGCCCGAAGACGCGCAAAGGCCCGAAGGTCTGCCTTCACAACCTTCGTAGAGGCGCGAGAAGAACGAAAGGCAGAGTTTGTCCTTCTGCGGCCTCCGTACTACGCCAGTGACATGGCGGAATATTCTTGCGTTAAGAAAACAAAACTGGTTCTTAAGGGGGAGAAATCGAAAAGGTGAGTGCATTATCCCTCGGGATTGTGGAGTGGCGAAAGAGATGATGGAGCTGGGATTAAAGGAGGCTGTGTGGTTTTCAACAAATTTTAAAATCCGGTGTATTTTTTTAACTGCAATTTTTTAAACTGTAAAAAAAATGCAATTAACGCTGCCTTTGAAAGGGGGTTTAATAGTACATTTCGTATCCTTCAATGATTCCTAGCGACTGACTGCCTGGACTAATCCCTGAAGTTTTCTAGGCAAGGTTTTTCAGAAGTGACTGCCTCCTTCCTAAGTCTGAGAAAAAAAGGCTGTCTGAAGGTCACCCAGTTGGCTTCTAGTCTAAGGCAGTACTAGAATTCCGCAGTTTCCCAGTTTCTAGTCTGGTGCTTTAACCACTACACCAGATTATTTCTCCTAAATCAGATTTTAGCTCAAAAGAAAGCACAGTATTGCTTAAGTTTTAGTAGAGTTTAAATTCAGCCAACTACTTTTTATAGCCTCTTGTTAAGTAAACTATAGTTAATTACATTGGAATTCCTTTTGCTCCTAATTTGTTTTTGGTTATATTTTGGCAATATTTATAGAAATGAAATTTGAATTATTGATAAACCTAAGCCACTGTCCGGTGGTCTATATTTAGGATAGTAACAGACGTGACTGAGGCTAGGATATAAAGACCTCTGTATTGTTCTGCTACTTTATGTATAGTTTCAAAAGAAACCAGGATAGATTTATAATATATAGCCTTTCTCTTTACATGTGAGATTCTGGGGAATCTTGGGAAGTTGTGCCTCTAGATAAAAAATTCAGTTAATTAGTTCTAAATTTCAGCATTTATCTTGGACATGTGCTTGCTATTTTGTTGAGTATTGCTGTCATTTAAGAAAGAAATGTGCAATAGTAAATTGGTTAGAATTATCTATTGCATGCAAATGTCCATTTTTTCTTTCAGTAAGAAAAAAAATAAAGATAAAAAACGTAAAAGAGAAGAGGATGTAGAAGCTCAGCTTGATATAGTTGGTAAGTGATTTTTTTATGGAAAAAAATTATGGGAATTCTTAATTAGGAACCAAATAAAGATTAATGTTTAAATAAATTTGAAATTCTAGCTGATTGGGACATACCTCCCTCTCTTAAACAGTTAATATATCATGTTTTGTGGTTGACTTTAATAATAGAACATAAGCCTATTATGATGGTTGGAGTCTGAGCATAATGAAAATAGTCACAGAACTGTGTCTACACTTTCCATATTTTATGATAGCTTTATGAGTATAACAATCACAGCATTTTATTCTAATTCTCAATACTTCAAGCTATCTAACTTATGAACTTAGACATGAAGTCCACAGCTAGCAATAGTAAATATGATCCTTCATGTTTATTTTCAGCTGCTATGGCAAGAGAATTTCTACATCTAACTATAAACACTTCATTATTAGATTACAAAATGATAAAGAAGAATAGATACAGGGAAATGTGTTTTTGTGGCCTCCCATAGATTTGCAGTCTAAATCTGATATCCCATAAATAAGTTAATGTGTTTAATTGAGGCTGTTGATTGACTGCTGTGATTGGGCATTAGCTTTGATCTCTCCTTAAAATAAATTGTTACAAAGAAAAGCTGTTGCTTGACATTTCCAAAATATTTCTTAAGCAATTATAATCCCTTACATTTTAAGAAATAAGAGACCAGCTCTTTTATTGTTGTGTTGTTTTCTCTTACGTTAGAAGGCTGGTGGACGGTAACCAATTTTGGTGAAATCACAGGCACTGTAGCAATAGAGATGGGTTTTGGAACCTATATCAGTGCTCTAGATAATGGCCTCTTTACTCTTGGAGCTCCACATAAAGGTTGGTATCACATCTATGTATATTAAGAGTAATCATTCTGTTTTTCCCAGTGATAGCAAATGTATGATAAATTAATCTTAGAAACACAGCCAAAGTAGTGTCCAGATTGCTACCTGCATTTAACATGCCACTTGCATCAAAAGAATACAGAACCAAGTACAGATAGAGCTTGACATTACCACAATTGGGGCTGATGGTATGTGGCACATACCATCATAAAATGGGATGCTATGTGCCATATTGCTTAGCAGCGACAATCCTGACAGTCTCTGTTGCCATCATTAACCAAATTCCATCAGTCGTTAGCCCAAACCCATCCTGATCTAAGTCATTCCCGGCTTGGTTCCTCCTAGCCCAGAGCCTTTTTCTTCCAAAGTAAGGGAATGCCTTCCTTTCAACTCCTTGCAGCTGCCTACCACCACCACCCCAACTCTGCCCTTTCGGCTACCCCACATCCTGCCTTTTTAGGTAGGTGCCATATTTGTGTTTATATATCTCATGATGCAAAACCAGTCCTACTTGTTGTTATAAATTATACAGAGGTATAGGTAGTGAAAAATATCAGAAAAAAATAAACTTTTAATTTTCTAATGTCCTTAGTGAATTCTCTGGGTATTTGTATCAGTAATTGTTAAAATAATTCTCCAGCTCACAGCAACTACTAACCTATTTAAAGCCAAAGTTCTAGATTGAATGCTACCTGGTGCTCAGTTATATATTCATATGGAATTTAAAAGCAATTCAGTGACAGTTCTTGGAAATCCTGCCACTAGTTCCTTATTCAACTTCCAATTCTCTAACACTACTGGAATTAGGCTGCATTTCCCTTGGAGTCTGATTAACTTTGCTGTCTTTGGTTCTGGCTGAAGCAAGTCTGTCGGGGAGCTTCCTTAGACCATCTCATCTTAGGCTCAGTTCCACCTAAGAGAACAAATGATTGATGATTTGGCATACCATAGTCTCACTTTGTCTGCACTACCTGCTTTGTAATTAAATAAAACCCTGGCTGAACTGAAGAGAAGATTTGAGAATCTAGAGATCCAAAATGACAGAGCCAATGTCATGTCTCAATTGCTTCTCTTCCCTGGACTGTCGCTTGATACTTCTTTAACATGTTATGTAGTCTACATTCCTATGTAGACTATTTATTTTGGCCTAGATTGCAATGTTGCCTAGTACGGCACCAATTGGTAGATATATAAGTCTCCCATTTCAAAGCCAGACTTGTTTCTTTTCAGACTTGGAGGTAGAATTTGTTTGATATGAGCTATAAAAAATGCCTGTTGAACCCTGAATTTTGATCATACTTTGTATTTACAATTGTTAACAGTTCTAATTGCCATTACATCCAGGAAACCATTCCCTTTTCCTGTGTGGTCACTCTTCAGAAACCTCAAAGATATTTGACAAAATTTTATTAGTACTTACAAACCATCTTGTCCTCCATAATTTTATTTATTTAGAATTTTTATCCCACATTTATTATTATAAATCTCAAGATGGTGAACATCCCTAATACTACTGCTCCTATTTTTCTCACAGCCGCAACCTTGTGAAGTGGGTTGGGCTAAGAGAGAGTTACTGGCTCACAGTCACCTATCTGGCTTTCATGCTTAAAGTGGGACTGGAACTCAGTTTCCTGGTTTCTTTAACCACAATACTCTCTCTATAAATAACTCATGGTGACGAACTTGCCTAATACTCTTTCCTCCTCCTATTTTCCCCACAACCACAAACTCCTGGTTTCTAGCATAGTGCTTTAACTGGTAAATTTAACTTTAAATTGGTAGACATTGTCTGTTAGAAATTTTTTCATTTTTTAAATTCCTTTTTATAGTTAACTGTATTGCTAGTCTTTCTTGTTTTCGGCCTTAGATGGTAAATAAATTTTGATTGAACTGTCTATTTTTTAAAAAATAAATTAGATGAAGGCCCTAGTCCTCCTGAACAATTCACTGCAATCAAGCTGTCAGATACAAGGTAATTTTTCTCTTGGAGTTTGAATTAATATAAGATTACCACATATAGATTGTATTATCTCTCCCTAGATGGCATTTATAAGCATAGTTTAGAAATAATATTCCCCTCTAAGAAATTAACATATATCATTTTTTATATGTCCATGGGAGTTACAGAATCACTGCATGTGCACATTGAAATAACATATGAAGGGGTTTTTTTATTGTAGATTTAGATTGGCGATGTGCTTATTTATGTTGTCAGAGTTGTTCTGGATTTCCTCATAGTTTCAGTCTATTGTCATTTGTATCTGTTGTAACATTGCACACATTTCCTCTTGGAAAGTACCCAGAAAATGATCGTGAATGAACAAACAAATCAGATAACAGAATACAAATTGGAAGAACATTGCAAATGAAAAGCATTATGATCCAAAACAAACAGGAAAAAATCTACAAGACTTTGATATAACAATAAAAATGGAGTGGACCATAGAATTCCCAGGAGAATCATCAGAGTTTGGGAGACAGAAAGTATATATCCTACCTATTCTATCTTCTGTATTCCCAACAGTACTTGCAAAAACATAGGAACTGCCGGGTAAGCGGAATATATCAACTTGGAAAGCTATTCGGCAAAAGAAGAAGGCTAGAGACAGATTCAAGAGATTTGATTCACCCTACCAGATGAAGTATTACATGAGTAAACTTGTTTGAATATGGTTAAAAGAATAGAGAACTCTGAATATAAAGGGGCCCTATAACAAGAGGGATAAGAGATTTAAGTAATGTAGTATGTTTTACAATATATGAAATGTAAAAAATATTGGCATAATGTAACTTTTATAAAATATAAGTGAAATATAAGTGGATCAGAAAGGATGTTATAGCCAGATGTTATAAGATAGATAAAAAGCACAGTAATTTTATAATATATGAAATATGAAAATATTGGGATGGTGTACCTAAAAATATGGATATCTGGATGATTAACATTGAGAAAACGGATGACTGATAAGAATGGATTGAATAAAAGGGGAAATTAAGTTTAAACAAAAATCACGAAAATGGGATGCATGGTGAACTAATATGGTTATAAGAATATAAACTGATAAAAAATGTTATACATAGATGTTATCACTGTTTGTATAAATATGAAAAAATGTAATCATTTATATATTGAAAATATTAAGAATTGTATTTGTTTAAGGTTAAAGAAGGAAAATACAAATAGGAGAAGGGAAGATCAAAGAAACATTAATAATCAATATACTAATTATGGCATTATCAAATGTAGTCATTGACTGTTAATTATATTGTGGGTTTTTTTGTTTTTTCTTTCTCAAATATATAAACCAAGATAACATGCTGTACACCAGGCACTGATTTGATTTGATTTATTATATTTATATACTGCCCTTCTCCCTAAGGACTCAGGGCGGCTCACAACAATAAAAACTAAAAAAGAACATGAAAATACAAAATTTAAAAAAGAATTAAACAGTAGATATGTTCAGTACATAGTAATTTAACCCCATAAAACCAAATTTAAAACCATAGTCAGTCCAGGCCCGATTGTTGAAACATCCATGTCTTCAGGTCACGGCGAAAGGACCGAAGGTAGGGGGCATCCGCAGCTCCAGAGGCAACTCATTCCAGAGGGTCGGTGCACCCACAGAGAAGGCTTAACCGACGGAACTCTGAGGAGGCCGACTCTGTGGGAGCAAACCGGGCTCCGAGGTTGACAATGGCAGCCGGTGGTCTCGCAAATACCCCGGGCCTAAGCCATGTAGGGCTTTAAAGGTAATTACTAGCACCTTGAGGACAACTGGAGATTGTTATTGTTAAAAATAACAACCGGAGATTGTTATTGTTAAAAACTAATAAACTAATAAAAAATTTTAAAAAAGAAATAACACATGAAGGAGATCCTATAGGTTAGGTTCACTGCTAAGAAATTTCAATTGTGCAGTTTCTGCACATGTAGGATGTATACATGGGGGTCTTCCACATGAAAGGAAAACAAAGACTATACGAACTAGAGCCCCTTCAGACTCATTCAGATCGTGCAATGGCTGGTTTGATATGTCATCAGGGGAAGGAAGGTTAGCCTACATAACCTCTTCTAGCCACATTTCCATATGCTCATGTTCCGTTTGGAGAGACGGATGACACCTTTCCTCATACAATTTGCATAAAACAAGTATACTTGCTTTATTGTTTTACCTTGTATATTCTGTTTCTGCTAGAAATAGGAAAATTGGGTTTAAGAACTTACAAAGGTCAATCTAAGATCAAATCATGGTCTTAGATTGACCATTCTAAGTTCTTAAAACCAATTGGGATTTGAGAAAACCCAGATTCAAATCCCTATTTAATCATAGTATCTTTTTGCTGTCATTCTTTCTTAGCAGAAACTACTTCACTATTTTTTTTTCATGGCAACACAGTGAAAAGAAAATGCTACAAATACCATTCACCTAAACTCCCAAAGAAAAGGCAGCATATAGATGCTATTATTAACAGTAAGAGCCATAATTATATAATGCTACTTATTAATTGAATTCACCCATTTTGCTATTTATGGCTTATTTTAACTAATGTCTAGTTCACCAAACTATACATTACTTTCTTTAAGCCATTACTTACAAACCACAATAAAAGATTCACACATCATGTTAGACCAAAATCAAGTGAATAGCATTGTGGCTAAATGTGGTATATGAACTTCACCATTTGTATTTCTGCTCTTAAGCCCTGTCTGAAGTTTATAAGTATTTCTGCAACCACGAGTAATCTGGAACACAATTTTAAAAAATATTAATTCCAGTGTTAATCTTATCAGACCCCCAAATAAGGTGTCCGTCCTTCCTTCCTTCCTTCCTTCCTTCCTTCCTTCCTTTCTTTCTTTCTTTCTTTCTTTCTTTCTTTCTTTCAGAATTGCATTGAAATCAGGGTATGGAAAATACCTTGGCATTAATTCAGATGGGCTTGTAATTGGACGTTCCGATGCAATAGGTGCAAGGGAGCAGTGGGAGCCTGTGTTTCAAGAGGCAAGTATTCTAAAATGTTCATTGTCCTTCTTAAGTCCCAATAATAAATAACATAAATAAATAAATAATGTATCTTTAAAAAGAGGATGTACTTTGTATTTGTGAAGAGAATTCAGAGTATCAAATGTGTCAGATAAAGTCACGGTGATTTGCTCTGAGCCTGACTGGCTGTGCAGCTCTTGGAGTTGACTGAGGCATGGTCTAGCAGAGTTACCTGTAAAGGGCTTGAGCCTATCAGTAGAGAGGAAGTGAACAAATCCTCAAAACTATAGGTACAACCACATGGTTATTAAATTCATAGCCTTTCTGGTTCATCAAGGTTCTGGATCCAGGCAGGGATGAATGTGTCCTTTTTTTTTCAAGGGCAAGTGGAGATCTGCTAGCTTTTAAAGAGACAATGGTCTGTCATCTCAAGAAACTATCAATAAATCCAACCCTGCAGGACAATTTTTGTCTTGTCTCTAATTTTTCTTTTTTATGGAAAGTTATAGAGAATGTGGTTGGTTTGCAGCTTCAGAAAGCTTTGGAAGAAATGGATTGTCTGGCTCAGGAATTCTGAGAGTTGAAGTCCATAGGTCTTAAAGTTGCTATAGATTCCCAACCCTGATATATTGGCTGATTACCATCTATAAAACACTTCATGACGTAAGGACAAGCTATTTGATGGACCACCAATATTTGTTTGTGCTCATCCAGTGAATGTACCTAGGTGAGTGTACTTTAGGTACTGTCTAAGTATCAATGTCCTGGTAATACTCTTGCATTCTCTGTTGCAAGAGTTTCTCTTTGCTATAGCATAGCTCAGGAGATTCAGATGGCCACAACTTTTTTTGGCCTTCCATAAGATCTTGAAATCCTGGTTCTTCTCTCAGGATTAGACCAGGATCTTAGATGGACTGATTTTGTAATAAGTAATTGGGAAGATGAATATGTTTGTGAGCTCAGTTGTATTTTCTCTTTTGTGATCTCACACTTCTGGCTGGTTATCTTTTCTTGCTTTTAATCCTATTTTACCTACACAGATTTGCATTTTGCAAGTTGGGTGGCCATACAAAAACATGTGAACAATAAATAAAATAATGTGTTCAATCCATACCCTCTTTAGTTACATCAGATCAAATAGCACACGATTAGAAGACTAGCCAAAGAGTCCTGTTCAGGTAGGGAAGATTATAATGGGCTTGATTGGCAAATTTCTTGTCTCATGAATCAAACTAGACGTCAAGATTCTGTTCCTCAGTAGCCCATTTACAAGATATTTTCATTTTCCCGCAACTCCAGGGAAGAGAGATTTGCACAAACTGTCAAAGAAATACTTATATACAAATGTCTTTTACTGTAAGTGAATAATGGAAGCAGTCCTACCTATCTCTCTTTAGGAATAGAGTTCAACATCACAAAAGTGTGGATTCACCTTGGGCTAAATGGATGAAATAATATAATATATTATTACGTTACTGACACTATTGGAACATTTATTGTAACATATTTTTTGAAGTGGCTGTTTTATTCTGACACCTGGAAAAGTGTGTTATTGAAAATAATTGTCAACTTGTTGAATGTAAACTTCAGTTTAAATTTGTAATAGTGTTCTAAAATGCTGTGTTGTAACACTAATAAAATGGGGGGCAATGGTTATGGATCCAAAATCCATGAACATGCATACATGTTCAGGATTAAAAATAACATTAATGGATTTGGAATTAATGGATATGGAAATGTCTTCTTGAAGAAATAAGCTGCTTTAAATCTTGCCTGTGAACCTTAAGCAAATAATCTACTAATTTGACTTGTTGTTTCTTTCCCTTGCAGGGAAAAATGGCTCTGTTAGCAGCCAACAGCTGTTTTATCAGTTGTAATGAAGAAGGTGATATAGTAGCCAAAAGTAAAACAGCAGACAATGATGAAATGATAAAGGTAACTCTTGTGATTTGTAAATGCAGATACTTCTATAAGCAGTGCTTAAATAACAAACAAATGCAGAAACCTGTAATTTATCACTTAATTCACAAAAATCTCAATTTTTTTCAGAGATGGTCATGGTTACAAGAAATGATTGGTACACGTGTATCCTTTCTGGCATTTTGGCTATAACACACACCATTTCTTATCATCAGTTGCTCTTCAGCAACCCTGACAAGGAAAATTTCTCATCTGATTTAGGTTGCCCATTTTAATTGGCTTTAACTTTAGTACTTTCTTGAGAGAAAAATGGGATCCTCAGCAATTTTAGATGAAATAGCTTTAGCTAAAGGGTTTTTTTCCCCTTTATTTAAGGTACAGGCTTATATAGCAGAATTGATAGAATCCTATGCCTTGATGGAATCCTGAAATATTTAAAATCAGAAAATATTCAGGCAGTTGCATAGCAAAAGGCTCTGTCTGTCCCAGCAACAATGTTTAAGACTTAATGCTGGAAGAACAGTTGTACAATCATGACTTTAAACTAAATGCTTGCTATCCATTTTCCTTCAATCAGTCTTACACAACCTAGCACAGGGGTAGGCAACCTCGGCTCTTTTATGACTCATGGATAAGCTGGCTCAGGAATTCTGGGAGTTGAAGTCCATGAGTCATAAAAGAGCCGAGGTTGCCTACCCCTGACCTAGCATATCTTGATGTGTTGGATTATGCAAGTCTTTTTTCTCCAGTGTGCTAAGAGCAATAGGAGCCCAACACTCATGGGATGTATCACCTGGAGTAAAAGCTGCTTTGTTTCTAAGGGCTTTATTGTGAGATGTTATCAAAGCAAATTCTTCACAGATTGATGCATACTTAGGATTACTGAACCTGAATAGGAAAACCTGGATGAAAAATACCAGAAAGGAAGATAAAATTGAAGTTGGGGTTTTCAGAATCTGTAATTTTCTTTCCTCATTTAGATCAGAACATGTACAGAAAGAGAAGCCAAACAAAAAGATGACATTTCTGAGGAAGATAAAGGAAATGTAAAGCATTGTGAGATCAACTATGTGTATGTATCATAAAGACAAGCAGGTTGTATTTTCACTAGTAATAATAAGATATTTTCCCTTTGGTGAAAACTTTTCAAGAACTCTGGCCTGAGATGTCTGAATAAATATGTTTCAGCTGCTGCTAGGGCTCAAAACTGAACATAGGACAGATTTGGTTTTGAAGAAGAACAAAATAAAAACTTTTGCAGCTAAATGCAAAATAGATATTTTTTATCAACTTATCTTAAGATTTATCATTGGGGGTCTATCCATAAATGGGTGGATTGTTTTAAGCTATTTTACTGTTAAGATGTCTTAAATAGGTTTGTTCTACACATTGATGCACATATGTTCAACACTTCTCCCAATACTAAATCCCTTTGATTAAATCATGGAACTTGCCTTCTCTGGCATATGTTGCTAATCCTCCTAAGTTAAGAACTGCAGTACATGTTGTAAGATTTCTTCTTCTATTCTGGTTTGCATTTAATTCTGTCCTTGTACTGTATAATCTATACAGTTAGGAGGACAAGCAAGTCTATTGACTCTTTACTTGATCCCTGACTTGACTCCAGTTTCCTTATTTTTCTGTGCCAAGGGATGCTTTATAGTCTATAGTTCTTGGAAAAGTTAATCTTTACAAGACTTGTTTTATTCTATTAAAAAATTTCTGTACAATGAGAATTCACCCAACCATTCTGATATTTTTTTCCTGCTTTTCAGTGGTCTATATTTTGCCTTCCATCTCTCAGGAGTCAACGACTAAGGACCACCAGTAGAGAGAAAATATATATTTATATTTATATTTATTAAATTTTTATACCGCCCTTCTCCCGAAGGACTCAGGGCGGTGTACAGGGCAATAAATATCGAAATACAAAATACAAAAGTTAAAAAGAATTAAATAATTATGCCCAATATAATACAATAATTAAAACTATGCTAAAACCCAAACCCCAAACTCATCAGACCAGGCCAGATTGTTCAAATAAATAGGTTTTTAGATCGCGTCGGAAGGAGTGAAGGTCGGGGGCCATCCGGAGCTCAACCGGCAAGCGGTTCCATCGGTCTGGCGCGCCCACAGAGAACGCCCTCCCCCTGGGGGCCATCAGTCGGCATTCTCTGATCGGAGGCACCTCTCTGTGGGAGCGCACTGGACGGAGGGAAGTTGACACCGGCAGCAGGTGCTGCCGTAGTTAGTCCGGACCCATGCCATGTAGGGCTTTATAGGTCATATGCCAAAGGCATTTGTGTTTTATTTTCTAGGAAGAAGTTTCAGAGTTTTCAAGATCACAAACTCAAAGTAAGCCAAGAAGATAGTAAAATTCTGAAAAAAGCTAGGAAAGAAGGCACTTTCCATGAAGCACTGCTGGACAGGTACTCTTATTTATATATTTATTTATTTATATACTATTATTTTATTTATCTCTTTTTTTTACCATATATAATACAAAGTGCCAAACATAGCAATATTCTTTCCTCATCATAATTTCCCCACCTGTGAGGTGAATTTGGCTGAGAGAGAGTGACTGGCCCAAAGTCACCCAGTCAGCTTTCATGCCTAAAGTGGGACTAGAACTCATAGTCTCCTGGTTTCTAATGTGGTGTCTTAACCTCTAGATCAAATTATTTAAACCAAACTAATTAACAATCACAAAGCAATCATTTTCTTAACTACAGGATAGAGGGCCTTGTGTAGCTTTTCCTAAATTAAGTATGTATTTGTGCAGCCCCAATTTTATACAAAAATATTCTACATACAAATATAAGAGTAAATATAATTTTTTCTGCTTAATTTATATTTATTAAATTTATATCACTAATTTAAATACAATAATCCTCCCAATAAAAATATTCGAAACAATAAAACAATCATGGCTCTTATAAACAAAGCAGCACAATTCTCTCAATTTGTGTTCCATCTGAAATTTGCAATTAATACTTTGGAAGCAGGTTACTCACCTTGGGTGGCAGGGAGTTTGATGTTATGATGCAATAAAAAAAGAGAAAAAAGCATTATACAAAAAGCATTCAGATAGCCTACTTTATTTTTTCTCATTCTTTCCTTTTTCTCTGGGTGTATGCTAAGCTTACTTAAACATCGTTAAGTTTAAAAATACAAATTTATAAAATTGGCAACAGTGATAGACCTTGTGTGAGAAAATTGAACAGATGGTTAGTTAAACCTTTTTGGGTGGGAGAAAGAATTTTTTTTTAAGGGAAGTAATTCTTTGTGTTTAGGGGCCTGGAAAAAGATCAATTACCTAGACAAGGCTAGGAAAAAACCTATCTGCCTGCTGCCCCAGGGAAAAGGCACAAGCTCACCGCCTAAGCTTAACTCCATCAGTGAAGGTCAATTGGCGCTATCATAACACAAATTTGGGTGGGAACTCCTGTCAGTGACCTGCAATTAGCCAAAGTGGCACTTCTCAATTTGTGAACCCAGATTTTGTGATGATTAAACTTACTGTTATCATTGGTTGCACAATCAGCCAGATGTTTAGACTGGATTAGGCATATCTCCTTCCTAAGTATCTAAGTATCTGAGATAAGCTGATGGTTAATAATAATAAATAATAATATTAAATATATATTACTGTCATTATTATTATTATTTAGACTTCAGGGGTCCTGGGTGCTCTCTGAGCTCGCTTGTTTTCTTGCAGATGATTCATTACCCTAACTAGGTAACATCAGTGCTTTAGACTTAATTTTATGTGCACTCAGTTTTTTGCTGTGCACGAGGGTTTCGGTGTGAGAGCATAAGGTTAGGATAGGCACCTGAATTTTTTGATAGTCATTTATTTAAAGAGCTTCTTGCTCTCTCTTTTCCAATACCTCCTTCCCTCACAGCTGTTTCTGCATGACAGTGCAGACAGTCAAAGACAGGAATTCTTGCAGACTGCTTTTATAGTTCAAAGAAAAAAATGGTGCCTGTATGTCAGTTATATATGTCATTTTGAGAAGATTTCCAAACATTTTAAACGTGTAGCCAATAATTCAAAATTTTGTCCTATCAAAGAACTCCTATTAAATATCTGATAACTGGTGTCCAAATATGATGGAATTTGTCCTTAGTATAGAGTTTTTCATCCATCATTTCTCACAGTACCCACTGATTCAGCTGAAGATGGCAGAGTTCTTTTGCATTCTGCTTTTTGCAACAACAAAATTAGCAGCTAATAGCGAGAATTCAACTTATATGCACTAAGAAACATAGATACAGGTAGTCCTTGACTTACAACCACAACTGAGCTCAAAATGTCTGTTGCTAAGCAATACAGTTAAATGAATTTTGCTGCATTTTACAACCTTTCTTGCTGCAGTTCTTAAGTGAATCGTTGCAGTTGCTGAGTTAGTTTTTTAAAATGTTTTTTTTAAAATTTTAATTGTTTAGTTTAACTTATTTATTGGGGCTGTTTATTTAATTTTTTTTAACTTTTGTATTGTTGTTTTTATTGTTGTTAGCCGCCCTGAGTCCTTCGGGAGATAGGGCGGCATATAAGTCCCAAAAATAAATAAATAAATAGTAACACGGTTGTTAAGTGAATCAGGCTTCCCCATTGACCTGGTTCTCAGAAAGTTGCAAAAGATGATCATATGATTCCGGGACACTGCAACCATCATAAATAAGAGTCAATTCCCAAGTATCTGAATTTTGATCACGTGACCATGGATATGCTGCAACAGCCATAAGTATGAAAAACAATCATAAGTCACTTTTTTTCACTGCCGTTATAACTTTGAATGGTCACTGAATGAACTGTTGTAAGTTGAGGACTATTTGTAATGAACCAATTTGAGGATTCATTGTGGGAGTTGATGGTTGGGTTTTCCTCTTTTCTTCAGTAATTTTCAAACAAAAGCATTGACTAATGTTGTTCCTCTAAAAACAATATATACTATCGTATTTACATCTTCATCTGCATAATCTAAAAAGTTTGCCATGCTGATTTTTAAACATTACTATTTTAAATGTTTTGATCACAATGTTTCACAAAATATATATATTTTTGAGTATAAAGCAAGCTGTTTCAAGTATTTTTGGAAGCATGACAAGCTCAAAACTACTGACAAAAATCCCACAACAGTCCAATTTGCTTATGTTGCTAGAGTTCACATTTGATATATTTCAAAATGGTACATCTGGCACACTCCTACTTATATCAGCGACAAATGATATAGCTTTAGTAGAAATAGTTCCCATTGATTTTGCTTAAATCACAATTGCATTATGTCAAGCATTCTAATCTATCCTCTTCTTCCTTTCTTTTTTAGGAGATCAAAACTGAAGGCTGATAGATATTGCAAATAATCAGAACTGCGATGCACTTTTTTCTTCCCTTACTAGCAGCTTTGTCCCTGTGTTTATGTGTGTGAATTTTTTAAAATAAAACAGATTTGTCAAAGTAAATCTCAATTATTCTAAGATCTTGTTATTTCTTTAGGAAGTAAGTCCTTGTGTTAATATATTTAATATCTTCATGTTTGTAATTGGCATTACATTATAATTGCTGCAAGATTATCAAAAAAATAAGCACAAATATGCACAAAAGCTGAAAATCTAATACATAGTACAACAAATGGCTCTGTATGGCTTAAAAAGAGTCAAAGTATAGATAAAATTAAGACCCATGCTATTAATGTCTTTGACACCTTTTACAAGCCAAGTAAAATTGTTCTAAAGCCTCTTCCAAATATTATAGGAAGGTAATATTCCCATATTAATACTAGGTCCAAAATCAGAGCTCTACTACAAAAGGAGAATATGCTGTTGATGTTGAAGGTATGCAGGATGCTCCAATAAGATTGAATACACAGGTACTCCTTGATTTACAATAGTTCATTTAGTGACCATTCAAAGTTAGAAGAGCACTAAAGTGACTTATGACCGCTTTTCACGCTTAAAAACTGTTGCAGCATCCCCATGGTCACATGATCAAAATTTGTATGCTTGGCAACTGGTTCATATTTATGACGGTTGCAGGGTCCTGGAGGTCATGTGATCACCTTTTGTGAACTTCTGACAAGCAAAGTCAATAGGGAAGGAAATCACTTAACAACCATGTTATTAACTTATCAACTGCAGTGATTCACTTAACAACTGTGACAAGAAAAGTCAAACTGGGGCAGAATTCACTTAACTGTCTTAGCAACAGAAATTTTGGAGTCAATTGTCATAAGTCGAGGACTACCTGTATAGGATATATTAATTGATAGTAGGTGGTTCACAGCTAACTTATACTTAAGCAACGTAAGCTGTCATATATCAAACTAAATACTGGACTGGGCTTAAAAGGCAGATGGCATTTCATTAAGAGGTTTATACGGCATTCCAAGAAGTGGAATGTATTTTGACCATTACCAGAACAGCTGTAATTGAGTCAGTTACAGTTTCCAGAATTCTTCAAGGGCTGGTCCATTAAAAGTATTTAAATTTATATTGTAGATGTTTGAGTGCAATATTATTATAGTATTGTTAACTCTTGAATCTGAAAATAGTGGCAGGTATTAAACATAAAGACCAATATTAATAAATCAGTGTGTTATTTCATTCTCCATAGGCTTTCCAAGGGGGCACAAAAGCTCAGAAGTTGAAGACAGCTTGTCAGCTGGAAAGCTGACAGCCTGGGTCCAAGACCCGAGCACTACGCAATGAGACGAGCTCCCGTAACTTGCCCCAGTTCCTGCCCACCTAGCCGGAATGGGACAACTTGCTGCAGCCAACTTGCCACGGGTGACTTGTTGTGGCCAACTCACCATGCCAACTCAGTGTGGGACAACTCACCACGGCTAACTTGCCATGGGTCATCTCACCATGGGACAATTCAACAATTCAATTTAATTATTTAACATATTTTAATTTTTGTCATTCATATTTCATTTCGTCTCTCTTGCATCCTATCTTTAATGATTCTATACCACCATTTCTTCAATATTGGTGTAAATCTTGTCCCATGGCGAGTAGTCCTGCAGCAAGTTGGCCATGGTGAGTAGTCCTGTGGCAAGTTGGTAACAGCAATTGGTTTTGGTGAGATGGCCTAGACCAGGGGTAGGCAACCTCGGCTCTTTTATGACTCACAGACTTCAAGCTATGCTGACACAGGAATTCTGGGAGTTGAAGTCCGTGAGTCAAAAGAGCCGAGGTTGCCTACCCCTGGCCTAGACCCTCACCCAGGAGTTCAAAAGCATGCAAATACGAGTAGATAAATAGGTACCAATTCAGTGGGAAGGTAACTGTTCCATGCACCTCAGCATATAGTCATGCTGGCCACATGACCATGGAAGTGTCTTCAGACAACACTGGCTCCCCAGATAAGAAACAGAGATTAGCACCACCACTAGAATTGGACAGGGGAATCCTTTGTTGAGGCCCAGGAGGGGGTGTCTGTGGCTTCGGAGGACTGTAGGGAAGAGCAGGCTGAGGCAGGCAGGGCCCTTCAGGTTTGCAACAGGAAAGGCACAGTGCAGGCGAGGAGCAAGCCCCGCCCCCCCACCTGATCGGAGAGGAGGAGAGAACAATGGAGGCAGGCTCAATTGCTCAGGAGGAGGGCGTCCTGGCCCGCTTCACAAGGCACACCTGGGGCCTAGGATATAAGGAGATGCTGTGGGGTGGGGCATTTGCCGGGAACAAACATGCTATCTGGAGATGTGAATTGTGCTCTTGTCTAATCTGGTCACTTTGAAATCCGGACTGGTCGGTTTCCTGCTTCACAGCCACAGAAGACATTTCTGAGTCCTTACAGACTGCAGGCAAGCCGAGAGTTAAAAAGGACTATTTGCATTCTGTTTTTTATGTTATCTGTCTTGCTTGTGTGTGCATTGCTTGAACTCTTGCCAGCTTCTGTGGGAGCTTTTGGAGAACTTGGGCAGCAATTAAAGAACTGTTTCTTTGCTAGCTGACTGCTTGTCTCCGTTCAGGGCCCTGGGTCATCACACCTAAGCTCTCCAAAGTTTACTGAAAAGTAAAAAAAAAATGTGGGTGAAGTTGATTTCCAATAGGGAGCTTTTCCATAATATAGACACTTCCAAAAAGAAGCAACACCTGCAAGCTAGGTCCCCTCCACAAAAGTTTTTTTTCCAGGAAATGCAGCCTAATTTAGTTAAATATAGGCTTTTTGTAGAACCCATGTCAACGCTGCTAACATTGGATGTTTTTGCATTGACAACAGATGGAAATGTAGCCATTTTCTACCTTTTGCTTTTAAAGTTAGATGATGCTGGGCAGCGGGGATGTGAATGAGAGTCCAGCTAGATATAACAACACTGAACGTAGCGTGAGAATCAAGGTTATTGAAATCAGAGCTGATAAAGAATTGGCGGGCTGGAGAAGAAGCCCGCACTTCAAACTAATTGGGGGATGTGATTTATGACTGTAAATTGGAGGAGGGAATTGTGCTTACTATGTGTCCAGGAGAGGGGAATTCAGTTTTTGGCTTCAATTATGTAAGTGCCAATATGCTACTCTAATAAAAGATCCTACCTCAAACTTCTTTGAAGAGTTTCATCTGTTGGAACCATGACAATGACGTTGTGTACATCATGATAACGTCATAATCTCAGGACATGCAATTCTGTCCTGGGCAGAAGTACATCCTCTTCTCCAGAGCTGCTACTCTAATAACTACATACAGCTTTTTATGTTTGTACCTTTGATTCATTGTTGACTCCTGGGGTTTGGTAAGTCCCTGCAGTTTTCTTGGCAAAATTTCAGTAGTTGTTTGCTATCGTCTGCTTCCTATGGCTAAAAAAGAATGATTAACCCAAGGTTACCCAGCCTGCTTTGTGCCTAAAGAGGGAGGGCTCCTGGTTTATAGCCTGGTGCCATTAACTACTACACCAGACTGGTTCTCATAATTATCTATGATACTGCAACTTAAAAGGTTGCATTAAAAGGTAAATCATACAGAAATAGTTTTGACAGCAGGCAGCTTCACCTGCCCATGCATGATTGATCTTATTACAGCTATGTAAATCTTAGAGCTCAAATATATAAGAGATACTGGAACACACAAACAAGCACATATCTTAGCCCAGCATTCACCATCTTTTTTATATTCTATTTCTATTATGTCAAAAGCTTATTTATGTGGAAATACATTAGGGGAGTTTTATCACTAGTGTTAGTATGTTTGATCTGTATGGCATAAAATGCCTATCAAATTTTACCATTATTTTATCAGAAACATTCCGTTCAAGCAAATCCTGACATTTTTGGAAAGTTTGTATGTTTGCTTTCAAGCTTTACTGTCTTATATTTTCCCACATTTTTAGATTCCTCCCCTTTAGAAACCTAATGTTTAAAAAGAACATTAGGAGGTTATACAAAATATGTACATAATGGCAAAGCTTGTACACCTTGGTTCACTTTCCCCAGTAATAAATCCCACTGAACAAAGAGGTTATTATGGCTGAGTAAAGAAACATAGACTATACTAGTCATCAGTAAAATAGCATACAAGGAAATTATCTTCCCAAACATGCTAGAGAGTGAATTGCACAATTTATGAATAGAACAGAATGAGCTTCAAGATAAGCCAGTTTCCAAAATGTGTATTTCTCATGCTGTAAAAATTAGCCACAGTCCTAATCTAAAGTAGTTACAAAAAAAAGAATAGTGCAATGTTGCTGCTTACAAAAGAGTTAATACAAAGTTTGTCATTCCAGCTGATATTTATCCTGGGTGAATCTCAGTTCAGATTGACAGCCAATCTGGTCGCTATCTCCTTTTGGTAGGAGAGGGGGATATAGCTCTTTTGGAATTATAAAATTGATATTTAAGTTTCTATCTTTGAATTTAAATGAATGTCTATCATTTTCATCCATATCTGTTCCACCCTTTCACCTTTAGTTATTTTGAACAAGTCTTTGCCCAATTCGTTACTGATATGTTCATTTTTCTAATTATGAACTAGGTATTTTCTATGGAGAATGCTTGAGGAATTAAATCTTTTGCTTCAATCTTTTTTTCATAAACATGATTGCCTTGAACCATGAGATGGACACAAATAAATTTTATAATAAAGAACTGGAGAAGATAACAAAATACAAAGACCTACAAATAGAAATAAAACGATTGTGGCAACAAAAAAAGAAAAGCAAAGGTAGTACCAATAGTAATAGGCACCTTGGGTACAATCCCAAAACAGCTGGTGTACCCGAACACAGCACATCAGCATTGACAAAATCATTACTGGTCAATTGTAAAAGGCAGCTCTACACAGAACATCTTATATCCTGCAACAATATCTTAAACACCATCATATATCTATTTCTGCCTAGGTTCTTGGGAAGGACTTGATAGATAGCCAAAAATGCCAAATCTGGTTTAAACACCTGGCTGATTGTGCAAAGAACATCCTGTTTCATTTTATCTCTTTATAGTCAATGAATACCACCTACATATAGGAGTTGGCTAATGTGGAAAAAGCATTCTTGTCCATCCACACCCTCCTTTGGCAATCTAAGGAGTGCATTCATAAAAAATCCAATTTCTTGTCACTGGATTTTTCACTACATAATACTACATAATAATAACAGATGGGTGTAGCAAGGTGGCTTTCATTTTTTTTAATATATTGTTTTGGTGACCTAGTTTGTCTGTTGAGCAAACAATAGTCTTGAATGTATTGGGACAGGTTTTTTCTTTTTTTTAACAAATCTATGTTTATAATTAAATATGGGAAAGTAACATTAAGGATGTTCATTGTTCCTTCTTCTGATATTTTTAGATATATATTCTGATTATGCAAAATGTTTTGAGTTCAAGGAAACATAAGTAATATTTGTTGCTTTAATCAAAGAACATAACAAAATTAAGATTTGTATTAAATTATTATTTTAAAGATAATAGTGCATAGGATAAAATGAAAGAAATCCAAAACTACAGCTGACAAATTTTCCTGTATCTGTGATCCAAGAATTAGAAAAAGAGAAATGCTAAACAGAGAATTTCTCAAGCAGACTGATAAAATACAGTTATTGGCAATTACTGAAAAGCTAGTTCAGTTTTCAGCAGTTGCCAAGCAAAACTTGTACTGGGAACATCTTATTTTTCATGCAGTAAAATTTCAATCAGGAAAGGCAATCAAGAAAAAAAATTTCTGGGCATCAGGCCAAGATTGTAACTTAGTATTTTTACATGGCCCACTTAGGAAATTGGACAAGCTAGTGGACAATGAGAAATAACAACCAACAATGATTAGTAATATTAATAATCAATCCATATTAATAAATCATTTTTCAATGAAAAATCATCAAATGATTCAAAATGCAAATTGGGGAAAGAAACAGAGGAAACAGTACATCATATACAGGTTGTCTTCAACTTATTATCACATTTGAGCCTGGGATTATGGTTGTTGAGATGGTTTAGAAAGTTCCCCACTTGATCACCTTGCTTAATAGCCACAATACCAGCTCTCCCCATTTTAGTCCTTACATGCAGGAGGATACTTCAGGGGATGGAGGAGGCCTTGGGTGGCCTGGTGCAGGACTGCAATGCAGCATTTCTCTGGCTCACAACTGACCTGCATCAGGCCTTCTTTCACCCACTGAGGCATCTCTTGCATTGCTTCCTGTCCACCTGGATCCCATACTCTTGGCCTCTTCCCCCATCATACCTCACTCCATTCACCTCTTCCAAAGATTATCTTTCCAAAAGAGTGGCCAGCTGATGTGTCACACATTGTCTTCCAACAGATGCCACCTAGTCCCATCCTGGACATGGACAACATTTGTGAAGTCTCTCAGGAGAAAGAGATTATGAAAAAGGCAGCGGATTCTCCTTCCAAAAGACAATCTTTAGAAATTTCTTTTCAGAAAGAGAAGCACCCAAGCAGCTTTTTACAGAGGCTATGTTAAATAGTGGGTTCTTGGGTGCAGGAATGACGACGTGAGGCTGAGTACAGGATAACTCATACTTTTATTTCTTTCTGGAATTGTACTGAAGCAAGGGCTGCAACCAGCCGCAATATAGAGTCTAGCCCCTAGGCGGCAGCCAATAGGTTTGAACTAACCATTGCCGTCTGGGGCTAGCCAATTGCAGGACTGGGTTGCTGGAGAGCCGTTAGTTGCTCCAGCAACCCACGTGGTGTATCACAAGAGCCCAGTACATAACACCCCTCCCCTCTTAGATCAAACTATGACAATAACATTTAGTCTTGACAGTTGTCAAGACTTATTAATCAACACACACACAATAAAGTGATAATAATAAAAATAATAAAAATCACTGTGGAATACAATGAGATTAATCAATGTCTAAATGATCAGGCTTCCATTTTCAGTAATAGGCAGTTACACAAAGCACTAGTTTTTGTAGTTAGTGGCAACAGGTTTTACAGCAATATATATCTCTTTATTTTACAATGTAATCTTTAAGGTATGAGAAGGCTTGTGTGCCCTAGAGGAACGACTCGGAGTTCCCATCACTTTGTGGTCTACCAGCTTACCCAGTAGGCTGGGTAGATTTGTGTCCCTTTGTGCTCCTGAGTCAGGGGGATTCGATGCACTCTGGCTAGCCTCACCAGGTTGGCCCACCCCAGAGTCAGTCTGTTCGGCAGAGTAGGCACAGCGGTTGCTGAAGTTTGGTTGGCTCGCTTCGTCAGGGGGTCCATGTTGCACTCCCGAGCTCCCTGGTTCTCCCTCTGGTTCCATCTCCACTGAGAAGGAAAAGTCCTGGTAGTCCATGTGAGGGCTGGCTTGGCCGCAAGTTTGAGGACCTTGGGAGGGACTTATGACACAGTCCTCGCTTAGTGGCCATTCTGGAAATTTTTTCTTGAGCTGATCAATGTGTCTTCTGACAACTCGCCCTCCCTCCAACCCCACTTCATAAGATAGAGGTCCGGATGCCTTGGTGATTTGACCAGGAACCCACAAATTCCCCTGGCCATAGTTCCTGGCCCAAACCCAATCGCCCATGTGCAGCCCCCTTGGGGGTTTTGGTCGAGAGTCTTCTGCTGCCACTCTGTCTGGATGCAACCTGTCCAGTTTAGTAATCAAACGCCTCCCCCAATGTAGTTCTGCAGGACTTTTACCTGTGGCCATGCAGGGCATAGAATGCTGGCAGAGTAAGAAATCTGCCAATCTGTGATGCCAGTCACCTGTTACAATGCACTTGAGTGCCTCCTTCGTTGTCCTCACCATGCGTTCAGCTTGACCATTAGAAGATGGATGAAAAGGTGCAGATGTTGCATGTCTGATGACATTAGCTCTAAGGAAAGCCTGAAATTCAGCAGCAGTGAATTGGGCCCCATTGTCAGAAACTAAGACATCAGGCAACCCATGTGTTGCAAAGAGTTTTCTCAGCACCTGGATGGTCCTAGCAGTAGTCATGTTAGGAACTGGAATTACTTCCAGCCATTTTGAGTGGCTATCGACCACTATCAGGAAGAGCTGTCCCTGAAAAGGCCCAGCATAGTCTATGTGAATCCTAGACCAGGAGTGTGCGTTTCCTCCCACCTGTGAACTGGGGCCTGTGGCATTTCAGGCCTAGATTGCTGGCATGTATAACAACCATGGACTTGTGCCTCAATGTCCTTATCAAGGCCAGGCCACCAAAGGTAGCTTCTAGCTAAAGCTTTCATTCTGACAATGCCTGGATGGCCTTCATATAATGAGTGTAAAACCCTGTCTCTTAGGGAAGTGGGAATTATGACTCTGTTCCCCCATAAAATGCACCCTTTATGTGCAGACAACTCATGCCTCCTTACAAAATAGCTTTGAAATTCAGAGCCTGGACTTTTTTCCAACCAGCCCGTGTATACCCATGACAACACTCTACTAAGTATTTTATCTGTGGCAGTTTCAACAACAATGTCCCCTGCATGGAGGGGAAACTCAGGTATGTCCTGTATGGACAGTATTCTAGCAACAGGAGCTAGCGCTGGATCCATTAGTGCCAGTGGTAGTCTGCTGAGGCCATCAGCATGGCCCATTTCCTTTCCTGGTTTGTGAATTAATTTAAAATTGTATGCAGACAGGAAAATAGACCGTCTGAACATTCTTGGAGATAGTATGTGGGGGGTTCGTTTGTCTGTTGTAAACAGTCCCAAAAGAGGTCTGTGGTCAGTGTAGACAGTGAAATCCCTACCATATAAATAATCATGAAATTTTTTAATTCCAGCAACTATGGCCAGAGCCTCTTTATCAATCTGGGCATAGTTGCGCTCAGCAGAGGACAAGGTCCTTGAGTAAAATGCTATAGGAACCTGTTTCCCATTTTTTTCTATGTGGCGTAAGACTGCCCCTACCCCATAGGGAGATGCATCACATGCAAGACATACAAGTTTAGATTCTATGTAATGAGTTACAGTGGACATTTCTGACAGTATTGCTTTCAAGTCCTGGAAACATTTTTCGTGTAAGTTAGTCCATTTCCAAGGAGCTTTTTCGTCTAGTAGCCTGTGGAGGGGCTCTGCTATTGCTGCCTTATGAGGTAGGAATGTGTGATAAAAATTTAGGAGACCCAAAAATGCTTGAAGCTCGCCTTTCAATTTTGGCCTAGGGAGCCATTTTAATGGCCTTCACTTTAGAATCAGTGGGGTGAATGCCGTTAACATCAATGCGGAAATCCAAGAATTCTGTTGATGAAACCCCAATACTACACTTGTTCTTTTTTAATTTGAGGCCTGCTTTGCGAAGCCTCTGCAAAACAGCCCTGAGCCTACTGGCCAACACTTCAGGGGATTCCCCTGCAATAAGAACATCATCAAAATAAGGGCAGACACCCTGAATACCCTTAAGTGTACGTTCCATAATCCCTTGGAAAATACCCGATGTAGCACTGTAAGCGTTTAACCTTGAATGCCCCTCTGTGAGTCACGATCGTTTGAGCCGCGGCTGTGGCCTTGTCAACCGGCAATTGCTGATAGGCCTGTGCTAAATCAAGTTTAGCAAAAATAGTACCCCCTTGCAAGGAAGCTAAAATATGATTGACCACTGGGACTGGGTAAGCGTGTTGCTTTAGGGCCTTATTTAATGTGCATTTATAAGTCAGCACAAATGTGAATTTCCCCATTGGCTTTAAGTGGAGTGACAATAGGAGTTTCCCACTCTCCCCCATCAACAGGCTGTAACACGCCCTGTTCTACAAACTTATCAATTTCGGAATTAATTTTATGTTTTAAAGCAAAGGGGACCCTGTAAGGCAGACATGTCAAACACAAGGCCCGGGGGCCGGATCCGGCCCGCAAAATGGTTTCATGCGGCCCGCGAAGCCATCCTGGAAACAGTGAGAGAACGGCCCCCACTGCCTTGGCCCTGGCCCAGAGACCCTCCTTCTGCCAGAGACCCTCAGATCTGTCCCACTCCTGCCCAGGCCCCCACAGGCACCCTTGATGCGAACGATGTAGAGCTGGCCACGCCCACCCAGTAGGCCATATGGACTCTAGCCATGCCCACCCAGTAGGCCACGCCCACCCAGGCCACACCCACCCAGCCCCTTGAGGGCAACCGTAATGCTGATGCGGCCCTCAATGAAATTGAGTTTGACACCCCTGCTGCAAGGTTTAACCCTAATTGGGGCAACATTGGGATCTAACTTAAAAGAGATAGGCGGGCCTGTGTATGTCCCTAGGGTTGAATCAAAAACATCCGCATATTCTTCACACACTGACATGAGGTCTGCAGTTTGTGTCCTGTTTATACCAGTAATCTGAATACCTAAGGCATCAAACCAATCGAGTCCAGTGAGACTCGTTCTCTGGCCCCCTACTACTATTACATCCAGGTGCCCCAAAAACCCTTTAAATTTTACCAATAAAGTGGCTTCTCCCTTAACTTTAACGTGAACATTTTGAAAATCCGTTAAAATGATATCTGAGGGTCTTAGTTTGGCCCAATTGTTACTGCGCCTACACATGAAGTTAAATGTGTCTTGCAAAATGATTGAGACTGCAGAGCCAGAGTCCAATTCCATCTTACATTGAACTCCTTGTAGCTCTACCAAGAGCTTAAGTTTGGGTTTGAGAGGGCGTCGAGCCCCGGTGCGGCATACACTTCTACAGCTTCTGAAGAATCCCACACTAACTGGACCCTGGGCCCCAGTACGTCTCCTAGTCAGTTCTTCCAACTGGTGTTTGGGTGGCCGGTCTCTCTGGCGGGCTTTGCAAACCACCGCGATGTGGCCTGTTCTTTCGCAAACTCTACACGTGGCCGAATGAAATCTGCAATTGGCACGAAGATGGTTGCTGCCGCACCCCTTACATCTCAGTAAAAGAACTGCCTTGTAACCGTCCTCTCGCTGGTGGCTGTTGCAGTGTTAGCGTTGTGTTGCTTTTGGAGTTGGTTGATTTCAGGTTCTTCTTCCTCTGACGATTCTCCGGTGCATTTGGCGACCTCAAGATGGACCGATTCTTTGACTTTTGAAGGTTTGGTGGGCTGAACTGTCTGCACTGTGCTCCCGGCAGCTTCGTCGGCCATCACCTCGTCCTGTGCTTCAGAAAACATTAAATTGGGTCTAGCAAATAGTCTCTGCTGAAGCGTTCTGTCTTGTAGGCCACAGACAAGCCGGTATCTTAGTCGTTCTTCTAAATTTGAGAACTTGCATAGGCATGCGCCCTGTTTTAGGCCCGTAATGAACTCCGAAGCTGTCTCCCCCGGTAGCTGCACTCTTTGGTCTAATTTGAATCGCCAAGCCATCTCAGACATCTTGGGCTGGAAGTGCCTGGTTAGCTTCTTTTTTAGATCTGCATAGGAGACCGCTTCGATTGGTATCAGCGTGAAAAGATTCTCGGCCAAATCAAAGATTGCTGGGCCGCACACACAAAGCAGCATTGCAGCCTTCACTCCTTCTTCCGCAATTTGATTGGCTCTGAGATAGTTTTCTACTTGTGAAAGATAAGATGGCCATTCCTCCAGGTGTTTCACGTCGAATTCTCTTAATTTGTCAGCAACCCACATGGTGTATCACAAGAGACCAGTACATAACAGGCTACTTCATGCCATCCGGAAGCAAGTGCCATTTGGGTAGTGGCTGCAATTCTTGGATGAAGAGAATTATAAGCAGTCCTAAAATGGCACCCAGTCTGTGATAACATGAATGATGTTGCATGATGCATTGGCTGTTTCTCTTTCCGAAAGGTAATCTTCAGAAGAGGGAAGTGGAACGAGGTATGCTAGGGCAAGGAAAGCCCAAGATGTGGGACTCAGCAGCTTGTGCAGCAGACCCAAAGTCTCTGGGCTCAGCTGGATGAGAAATAGGCCCAAGGGACCCAGCAGAGCAGGGTGGGAGAAAATATGTGGATGGGAGCAGTTGTAGCATTGTTGCAAAAGAGCATAAGGGTGGGTGGATTGCCAAACACCCAAATTATGATCACATGACCACAGGGGTGCTTCAGCAGCCACACCTTTAGTTACAAATCACAAGTCCCTTTGTTCAACACAGAAATAATTTTGAACAGTCACTGAAGAAATTGTTGTAAGTCAAGAGCTACCTGTAGTCAGCTCATGCAAGATCACACAAACTAATTATAAATAGCAACATAACACGTTTGCCAAAATGAATCACTGAAGCATCTGTAAAAATTATCATGTGTCAGTAGCAAAAAAAATGATGGGAATACATATTGAAAATGAGCAAGTTAAAATATTGTGAGATTTCAAAATACAAGTCTTGACTCATAACACATCAAATTTAATTATGGTTGACAAAAAGTGTGGATAATTAAAAATAAAAAAGAAAAGTGTGGATAATGGTTCTTGGTAGCAATACCAGGAGACAATAGAATAGAATGCAAAGAATCAGAGATCACAAGGTATCAAGATCTGAAGACTGAAACTGAAAGATTATGGAATAAACTGGCCATGGTAATCTTGGTAGAGTTGGACAGCATTTAGAAAACTTCCATCTGACAATTATAAAATGCCACACTGCTTGGATTCACACATATACCATGCTGACACATTACAACAACCTAAATTCTTGGAAAGAACTCAGTGCATATGAAGACCAAGACCTGCTAAAAAACTGACAGATATGATTTCATATTTTTGTATATATATTAATAATAAAAAAATTAAATTTCACCTGATTCCAAGCAATCCTTTATTTTAAAACCCTTATAAAAAGGAGTGATTACGTTTAAACAATTTTCATATTCAAAATTTATTTTCATTCTAGCTTATCATGGGGAAAACTTTGTTTCTGGATACCCAAATCAAATCAAACTGAACAGCTGTATTATGCACCTGGATTTATAGCTCCCAATGAATGAGGAGGTGTGGCAGCTTGGAGCAATGCCTGCTGAAGGGATATCTGTGAAAATGCATTCTGCATTCTTTGACACAGAAGACAGTCAGGCTCCCATTCGTCTGACACAAGATTCCACTGTGGGCGTGCCTCTGTCTTTGAGGAAGAAGGCAAAATGGCGATCCCTTGTGGGTGTGGCTTTGCTTGTGAAGAGGGAGGCAAAATGGCCGATTCTGAAAACTGAATGCCAGCAGAGGCTCTCCCATGCTTTTTATACCATGCTGCACACAACTTTGCGTTTAGCAGCTCCTTCTCTAAAACTTCAATTTGTTCATAATAACTTTGCAAAGCCTTCTCATGCACAGTTTGCTCAGGGCTTGGAGGATAATAGCTCACCTCCTTCCCTAGTGAAGCCTTAGGTCTAGCACCAAATCTCTCATAATCAGCCTGATCCCCATGAGTAGAGGCTACAACTGGGGCATCAGCTTGAGAGTCTGTAGAAACAGAAAATGGTGAAACTGACCTTGGCTCAGAGGCTGCTTCTCCAAGACATGTAGCCGATGCCAACGGAGTCTGTAAACTTGAAGGAGGATCTCTCTGTGAAACGGCTGCCTCCTCCTCAGCAGAGAGACAACCGGCCTTCTTCTTTCTCCTTTTCCTTAGCATATTTGCAGCAATTAATCACAGCCTCCTCAGTGCCGGACTAACTGCCTGGCTAATTGCCTATCAATAAATCTTGAAAATAAAAATAAACCATCCTCTGCTACCAAATGTCGCGGAACAATTAACAGTCCGACCAGAGGTGGATGGACCGTGGTTCATTTGCATGGTCAATATCAAAGAAAAGAAATCCAAGGCATATTTCTATAGTAAAACTTTTAATGAGAAAACAAAAGACCTAGACTAACTACATTCTTTCATCAGGCAGAAGGAGAAAGTAAAACAGAAACTGTGAAAACTTTTTTAGGCCTGCGCACAAAACAGTTTAAAACCAAAACATTGGCTGGACATAGCTGGAGTCACTATGGTTACAAGATAAGATAATACACAGTTGCAGAGCAGAAAGAGATGTACAATTAGAAATGAGCGAAGCTGGCAAATCTAAAAAAACACGCAGTGACAATCTGCTCTTCAGATATGCAGTTTACAGGTCAACTGGCCTAAGTTTCTGTTTCTTTTTCTATTCCAGTTCCACTGCCCTGCATCTTTCAGTTTCTCTCAGAAGATTTCAGATGTTAGAAACAAGTGGAGAGTACTAGATAGATTCTGTGTAGATTAGGAAATTAAAATGTTTTAAAGTAAAGCAAATTCAACGTCTTTTAATTCCAGAATAGAAGGTTCCACTGAACTAAATGGATGCTGAAGACATTTTGTAAGAGAATACACTTTGAATTATAGTAAATACAGTATACTGTATGCATACACTGATTCATATATTGTTCTTTTATTTTCAAACATGTCATTTTTTTAAGATCTAAAGAAATCAATATAGCTATGACTTCCTTGGTCTTTTCCCCCTTTGTCTGTACCCATTCACTCTACCTTTGTAGAGTGAATTTGCCTTAGATTCTCTCTATCATTAAGCCACCTCAACATACTGTACTTACTTCTATGATAGCTCAATTTGTATTCAATCCACATTAATTCATCCCCATTTGTTCTTGATTCTATTTTTTTCTTGATTTACTACTTTTGTTTCTGAAGTATTCCATTTCACTGTATCCATTTGCATAACTTTCAATTTGATGCTTCTGACGTAGCTCTCATTTCACTAAGACAAAGTAGTCTATGTTCTTATACAGAGCAATTTTGCAAACTGTTAATCCTTACAACAGATACATATTACTTTTCTGTTAGGATGCCCACCCATCCACTTTCCATTTTTGCTAAACATCTAACAACTTATATATATATATATATAAGTCTTTATTGATTAGCCCTTGGGCCATATCAAAGTACAAAATTACAGCAACAAATTGTTACTAAAATTTGATAAAGGCAATTTAAAATGGAATTTGATAAAATACAATTTAAAATGGAATTTGATAAAATACAATTTAAAATGGAATTAAAATAAAATACAATTTAAGATGAAATAGTAATAAAATACAATCTAAAATGAAATTGTAATAATGTACAATAATTTAAGACATAGATAAAATATGATAACATTATATTTCGGAGTCGCCCTTGCAATCTACCCCAATCAATCCCACATATGCAGATCTCAACCAGATCATTTTGTTTAAGTACTGTGCTACGTTAAATGTTATTTTCAAGTTCTGGCCGGACATAAGGCAAGTTATTTTGATGTGGGGATCCCAATGGGTCATTCGTTTGGTATATAGACCAAGATACCTGTCTCTCACCCTCTTATATAGACAACAGTCAAATAGGATGTGAGCCAGGTCCTCTACCTCTGCCGCTCCGCAAATGCACAGACGCTCATTGTATGGTATAGCATGAAATCTCCCATATCTGACCATTGTGTCAAGCTGTTCGAATCTCGCTCTCGTAAATATCTCCCTAAGATGTTTTGGGAGTAGTAACTTCAAATAACTGTCTACTTGAAAAGTATGTTTGTATTTACTCAGCCATTTCAAGTTACCCACCTTACTAAGGATAGCTATATCAGTTTGTGCTTCTATATCCTTAATTCTTTGGGCAACTCTTTTTTTAGATTGTTCTCCTGTTACACAAGAGACAGGAAGGCCACAGCTTCTTACAAAATTTGTTAGTTTGGTGATCCAGGAGATTTGTGATTGTAGTTTTATTTGCTCTAGTAGGCATAATTTGGGGAGTCTATCAATCTCCATTTCATTAACTTTGCACCAGTAGTTATAAGCTCTAATTTTAGATAATGCCTGAATTGTATGAATTCCCAATTCAGCTCTAACTGCTGCAGCAGATGTTCTTGAATCTACACCCAAAATACATCTCAAATGCTGGGACTGTGTTTGTTCTAGGACTGTGGTTGAGTAAAGACCCCAAATTTCTGCTCCATACAAGAGCACTGTGGTAACCTTAGCCTTATAAACCTTGATTAATGGGGCTAGGGACCCTGGGTAACTATGGTTCTTTAGTTTGAGCAATAAATTCAAACGGGCCTTTGCTCTAAATGTACTCCATTGATGATGGCAGGCCCAAGATCCAGTCTTGGAAAAAGTTATGCCCAAATATACAAAGGTGTTAACCTGTTCAATTGGTTCACCATCTAATTGCCACTTATGTCTCTGATGGTTTCTTTCAAACACCATTATGTTTGATTTTGATTTGCTAATGATTAGGGAGTTATCCTGGGAATAAGAGCTGAATCTTCTTAATAGCTTACGTAATCCTACTTATGAGTATGATAATAAAATCATATCATCAGCATAAAGCAAGCTGTTACAGTAAGTATTTAGGATCATCAGCATGTGTACCATGGTATCTTTCATTAACCCTGGCAAGTCATTGATGTATAAATTAAATAAAATGGGGCCAGGATACACCCTTTCCTTATCCCTTTATTTGTGTGAATCCTGTTAGTCAGGGTCCCATTAACCCCCATACCACACCCTCAAACAGGTACTTGTGTAAAGGGCTTTAATCCAAGCCAGGAGTCTGGGTTCTACGTATTTTAACAGATGTCAATTTACTCCATAGTACGTCTCTATTTACCATATGAAATGCTGCTGTAAGGTCTATGAAAGCAGCAAACAGGGGTCTCCTCTTATAGGCATATTTGGCAATTAGATGGTTCAAGACAAAACAGTTATCAATAGTAGATCTGTTTTGTCTAAAGCCTGCTTAGATTTCAATTCTGTTCAAAAGGTACCTAGCATATATTTCTGCTACAATGTCAATCAGGGTGATGGGCCTAAAATTACTAGGATCCTTTTTATTCCCTTTTTTATATATGGGGACAACTATTGCCATCTTCCACCCATCTGGTATATGGCAGGTGTTATTTATGTGTGTAAAAAGACCTGCTAATACAGGGCCCCACCAGTTGGGAAATTTCTTAAATAATTCTGCTGGTAAAAAATCCTCACCTGTGGCTTTACTGCTCTTTAAGCTTTTAATGATGGACTGTATCTCCTTTGCTGAGACTGGTGGCCAAGGGGGGGAGTTCTAGGGTTTACTAAATCACTGTTTAAAAATAATTTCTTTACCGGTTCGGTGGCGGCAAACAAGCACTGATAATAATTCTCCCAGTCCTCAGCAGAGATTCATATGTCAAATGCAAATCTCTGTTCCTTCAGGATACCTGCTACAGAGTGCCAAAATAATACTGAGTTATGACTTCTGTCAGCCAACTCAAGTTCTGACCAGATTGAAATGGCAAAAAAAAATATTCTTTAATGTTATAGTTTTTTTTAAAATTTATTTATTCAATTTATATACCGCCCTTCTCCCGTAGGACTCAGGGTGATTCACAAGGTTTTTAAAAACAGTACAACAAATTACAAAACTTAAAATCAATTAAAAAGATTGTATTGAGCTTGAATAAAACCCCAGTTAAAATACAATTAAATTCCCAATTAATATTCTCAGACCAGGCCAGAGAGCTCAAAGAGCCAGGTCACCAAGAGGGAACTGTCGCTTTAAATCTAGGCTGCAACAGCCCTCACGCTACTAAGCCTGAGGCTGCTGCAACTGAACTGACCCTGAGAAAGCAAAGAAGCAATATACAAACTGTGTTACCCACAGCTGCAGGAACTGCTGAGGATGTGCCAGAGGAAATGTTGATTGACCTATTCAGTGCATTGCCAGAACCTGAGCAAGTTAACATCATTCAAAGATTGGCTCCACTAACCATGCAACCTTGTGACAATATATTTAATCAACAATCTGCCTTTACCTCAACAGTAAAAAAGGCACTGTCACACAGGCTGACAGTGGGGTAACTGCACTGACTGACCCAGCCTCTGAAAAACAACTGAAAGACAAAGGGCTTCATCACACAGTGCCCCCTAAGCTGACAAACACTAAGGATATAATCCAGCTTCCATCCTCATTTGATTTAGAAGTTCCCACAACATCTTTCCACAAGATGAATCCTCAGCTATGCCTCTCCAAAAATGGACATAAATCTACATTTATAGACTTAAGCCAGAGTACCTGACCATTGAAAAAAAATCATTCTTGGAGCAAGAGCAGAGGCACACTGGCAACTGAGATATAGAAGAGCAACAACAAGTTCTGCAACCCATGAGGAGAAATATCGAACCTCACAACAACTGTGTTTATATGGGAAGCTTAGATGATATCGACCTGGCTCCAATGTCAAGTTGACATCTGGCATTTGTACCATCTAGCCAATCAACCAAGCCAGACCACCTTGCCTCTGAGAACCCCATACAGTTGATGACCTGGAACACAGCTGGCTGGAAAGGGATGGTTGATAGTGGACTAATGAGCTTTCTCTCTAGATTTGATGTAATAGCCTTTCAAGAAACCTGGCTAATCGAAGTGGACAAACCAGTACAACTGCCAGGCTTTCAAGGATGGGCCTCCCCAGCCCAAAAAACAAAAAACAAAGGGAGACCCTCTGGTGGGCTATGCATTCTTATAAAGCAAGAGTTGCAATGGCAGGGAGAGAAATTATATAACGAAGATAAGTATCCGTACTTTCTAGCTGTCAAATTTGAATATGACCAGTTTCAGTTAATATTGGTAAATGTGTATATTCCTCCAAGCACATCCCAGCACTATAATTCCGAATATTGGATGGGCTTGGAAGTTATCCTAGAAGATATATCTATACTGTACCCTCAGTCCATAGTGATATTATTAGGAGAACTGAATGCTAGACTGGGTCCCTCTCTGTATGAGCTTGCCCAGAAGAAGGGAATCCCAGGGGAGTTCTATGATAACCATCCTCAGTAGCTCTTGAGAGACTGTAAAAGTAATGCCACTGGCCTGCTCCTAGTCTCCTTAATTTTTAAGGGTAATCTCCAAATTTTGGGAGGTAAGGACAAGAATTACACATACCCTTATACATACCACTCAGCCAATTCAAGTAGTGTACTGGATCTCTTTTGTGTATCTAGAGATAAGGCTGACCTCTTTTCAGAGGTCACAGTACACCTTAGCGACAATAGCGACCATCAGCCTGTAAGCGTGACATTGCAAGGCCGCTCAGATTTAAGACCATATAACATGGCTGACAGATGGCTCACCAAAAAGGTAGAGGTGACCCAAAATAAAAGGTTAATTTGGGCCAAAGTTGATACTAGCCTAGATTTAAAGCGACAGTTCCCTCTTGGTGACGCTGTTTCAGGAGTGGGCACACTTTTTCTGAGCAAAAGACCCTTATTGGAAATACTGAGAAGGTGCTCAGAAAGGGCTTCATTCTGAAGAGCATGGAGGGAATTGTGGGCTGCTTGAATGATAGGAAAATTCTTTTTTTATTGAAAAGTTTTTCAATACATTTTATCTTTAACAAAACAAACCCTCCCAACCCTCCCCCCTTCCCAACACAACCCAACCCTCCCACCCTCCCCTTCCCCCCTCCCCGACTTCCCAGAGCTAAATACAAGGTATAAAAGTAGAAACAATCATAATCTACCATATGCTAACAACAATGAGTTATTAAATCTACCGCACTTTAACTCTTGTAAAGTGACTACAAGCAATATAAATATCACATCAATACTTATTCAAATGCTAAATGAAACTTTTTAGTCCCATATTTATTCTGGATGTAATCAATCCACTTTTTCCACTCCACAATATATCTCTGTTGCGAATGTTCTTTCAAATACGCCGAGATCTTTGCCATTTCCGCCAGGTTGGAAACTTTTAGAGTCCATTCTTCTATAGTCGGCAGTTCTTCCTTCTTCCAATATTGCCCTATTAAAAGTCTTGCTGCCGTAATTAAATTCAACATCAATTTAATGTCCACAACAGTAGTATCAGTAATAATACCCAGTAAAAAGAGTTGCGGAGATAACTTTATCCTTCTCTTAAATATCTTCTGCATATTCCACCAAATTTTGATCCAAAAAGCTTTAACCTTTTTACAGGTCCACCATATATGAAAATACGTTGCATCTTCACCACCACATCTCCAACATTTAGGCTGATAGTTCGGATACATACTTGCTAGTTTTTTGGGATCTAAATGCCATCTATAAAACATTTTATAAAAATTCTCTCTTAAATTTTGGGCTTGCGTAAATTTTACATTTCTCACCCAAATTTTTTCCCAAGTATCCATTGTAATAACTTCTTGAATATTCTGAGCCCACTTTATCATGCAATCTTTAACAAGTTCTGTCTCTGAATCAATTTCTATCAATGCAAGATATATCCGTTTGATATGTGCTTGACCCTGATTTCTAATTTGCTTTACCAAATTTTCATCAGTCATTGAAAAACCAATTTTCTGATCTTCTTTCCACCTGGCCTGTAGTTGCCCATACTGAAACCATGTTTGAACAATCTTTTCTCCTCGTAAAAAATTATACGGCTTCAAATGCCATACATTCCTTTCCAAACTTAAAATTTCCTTATATGTAGTCATATCATGTTTAAACCCAACATTTATATTTTCTATTGCATGTTTTGGTATTGCCCATAAAGGGATCTTATAATTTAACTTATGTCTATACTTTTTCCAAACTCGCAACAGAGCATGTCTTAAAATATGCACCTTAAACACATTATCCACCTTTTTATCATACAATAAATATGCATGCCAACCAAATAACAAATCATAACCTTCAAGATTTAATAATCTTCCTTGTGTTAAATTAATCCAATCACTTATCGCTGACAAGGCAGCAGCTTCATAGTATAATTTAAAGTTAGGCATCTTGAGGCCACCTCTTTCACGCGTGTCCTGCATAATCTTAAATTTAACTCGTGGCCTTTTCCCTGCCCAAACAAATTTATTAATACCCTTTTGCCATTCCTCCAAGTTTGAGTCCTTTTTAAGAATAGGTATCATTTGAAATAAAAATAGAAATTTCGGCAAAACATTCATTTTCACTGCTGCAATTCTTCCCAATAAAGACAATTGTAATTTTTTCCAGCTATCCAATTCTTTTTGAACTTTTCCCCATAACTTTTCATAATTATTTTTATATAACTTTGCATTTGAGGGTGACAAATATACCCCAAAATATTTAACCCTTTTAACAATTTCAAATCCAGTTAACCCTTCTAAAACAGCCTTTTGTGATACTGTCATGTTCTTGGACAGCATTTTTTGTTTTTTGTATATTAACCTTGAATCCAGAAACTTTCCCATATTGCATAATTATCTCCATCAGTCCTACAACAGACTTTTCTGGCTGGGTCACCATAACAACCAGATCATCTGCAAACGCCCTCAATCTGTAATCCTGATCTCTTATTTGAATTCCCTTAATTTTTTCCGAATCCCGTATTTTAATCAATAATATCTCCAGTGTTAAAACAAATAATAGAGGTGATAATGGACACCCCTGTCTTGCGCCCTTTTCAATATTACATACTTCGGTCAAACTATTATTTACTATTATACGGGCTGTTTTCTTTTGATATAATGCCCTGATTGGTTGTAGAAATTTATCCCCAAAATTCATTTTATCTAATACTTTCATCAAAAATTGCCAATCCAATTGATCAAAGGCTTTTTCAGCATCCAAAAAGATCAGCGCAGCAGGGATCTGGTTGTTTCTTTCCAGAAATTCCAACAAATCAACTATATGCCTCACATTATTTTTCATTTGTCTACCACTTATAAACCCAGTTTGGTCACCATAAATTACCTGCTGCAGTACCCTCATTAATCTGTTAGCTAAAACCTTAGCAAATATCTTGTAGTCCGTATTCAAAAGTGATATTGGTCTATAATTTCTTGCTTGAGTGACATCCTGATCTTCCTTCGGAATCAAAGAAATAAAAGCAGTTTTCCAAGACGGAGGCACCCCTCCTCCCATTTGAATTGTCTGAAACAATTCCCTTAATTGCTTTATCATCTCAGACTGTAAATTTTTATAATACACAGCAGACAATCCATCCGTTCCTGGCGCTTTACCCACTTTCAATTGTTTAATTGCTAAAAGAATTTCTTCCACAGTTATCAATTGATTCATCTCTTCCTTTTGTTCTTGTGTAAGAACCGGAATACTAGCATTCCTCAAATATGCATCAATATCTACTTCATTAATCTTATCTCTAGCATATAATTTAGAATAAAAATCAACAAAGGTTTCCTTAATAAGGTTCTGTTGATACACTACCTTACCCTAAAATGTTCTATTTTGTCTATATTAGAGGCCCTTTGCTTCTTCCTTAACATATAAGCTAACCATCTACCTGGTTTATTGGCATTACAAAAAGTATTATGTCTAGCAAACCGTAAATTAGTTGCCACCTGATCAGCCATTAACTTATCAAACTGTCCCCTTAATAAATTAATAACCTCTTTAATCTTCACATCCGATGGGTTCAAAGTTAAGGCCTTTTCTTTTTCCCTAATTTCATTCTCTAATTCTCTCCTCCTGAATTCCAAATTACATCTGTATTTATTATTCATGTATATTAACACACCTCTCATGTAAGCCTTACTAGCATCCCAAACCATTTCCATAGAAGTACCCTTATTCATATTAATTTAAAAAAAAAACCTTCATCTGTTTTTTACATTCTTCCACATTTTCCTGATTTCTAAACAGGTTCTCATTTAGACGCCAGGAGCGCCTATCTCTGTTATCCTTATCAATCTCTAGCCAGACTGGGCTATGGTCAGACATAGTTCTTGGACAAATCTTTTATCTTCTTAATCCTAAAAAAGAAATCATTAGAAATTAATATAAAGTCAATCCTAGAAAAAGATTGATGTCTATCGGAAAAAAAAAGTATAATCCTTTTCTTGTAAATTTCTTTCTCTCCAAATATCTCGCAGCTCCAAATCATCCTTCATCTCAAAAAAAGATTTAGGCAGTTTAGCATGACTTGGAGTACTTCTAAAAGAACCACTCTTGTCCATTTGTACATCCAAGACACCATTCCAGTCTCCCATAAAAATAAAAGATTTGTAATCCAACTGAGTGATCTTACTATGTAGTAAACTATAAAAGTCTGCTTGTTGTTGATTAGGAGCATATAATCCAACCAGAAGCATTTTTTTTGCCTTCTATTAACAAATCTATTATAACGTATCTTCCTTGTTTATCTGCTTCGATTAACTCTGCTGTCATAGTATTCTTAATATAAACAACCACTCCATTCTTCTTATTCATTGCAGAAGCAATAAATTGTGTACCCAGTCTTGAATTTAATAAGAACTTTTGGTCCGTAACTCTAATATGTGTTTCTTGTAAACAAATAACATCAGTCTTAAATTGTTTTAAATATTGAAAGATTTTCTTTCTCTTCTGTGGTGAATTTAAACCATTAACATTCCAAGTTAGAAGCTTAGTCGCCATCCTTAGCGACCCGAAGCTTTTGGAGCGCTTCTTCCAGAATCCCCTTTACATTCTTAGGTCGCGCCCCTCCCACAGCTTCGCTATAGGTACGCTTTGGAAGTTCCATAACTTTCTGCTGGTCTTGTTCTTGCTCTTGTCTCATTCATCTCAAAGCAGCACACGTCATCCTCTGGTCACTAGCTTCTTCCGATGATACTGAAATTTGATCCACTCCTGTAGCTTTCTCATCTATCTGCGTTATTCCTTCAGCACTTTGAGGCTCTCCCTCGCCATTCTTCTTTGTAGATTCCAAAAGTTGTATGGGGGTTGCTTTTAAAACATTACTATAAAAATCACGTGCCTGCATCACTGTAATAAGACGATATCTCGTACCTTCATGCATCACCACCATACCCACTGGTATCTCCCATCTAAACTTGATATCACGTCGCCTGAGCTCTTGTGCTAAAAAAGCGAACTCCTTTCTTCTCCTTAAAATTCTTGGAGGGATCTCTTTTAAAACCAGGACTTCTTGCTCAGCAATTACAAGCTTAATGTTATAAGAAGCTTGAATAACTTCATTCCTAATTGCTCTCTTTGTAAAATAAACCACCACATCTCTGGGTAATTTCCTTTGTCTTGCAATCCACGAATTGACACGAAAGATTTTATCTATGTCTTCCACAATTCCATCTGCTGGCCGTCCCAGCACCCCTTCCAGAGCCTCAGAGACTATTTCCTTCAGATTTTCTTTAGGATTCTCTTTTAAGCCTCTGATCCTAACAGCAAACTCCATCTCATGGTACTGCACCAAGGTCAGGTCACTGTCAATTTTATCCACCACATTCTCAGTCTCTGACATTTTTGCATCTAGTTTGATATTATTTTGGCTGAGATCTTCCACTCTTTCATCCAAACGCTCAATACATATAGCCATGCCTTGAAATGCAAGCAAAATGTTCGCCCTTATTTCTGTTAACTTCTCATCCAGCTTTTCTGTTAACGTCTCATCCAGCTTTTCATCTATAATCTCAGCTAGTTGCTGAGATTGCTTATCCAAAGCTTCTTGCATCACATTCTGCAAATCTTTAACTGTCAAGGCTGGCGTGGGTGCAGGTGCAGGGGGCAATAAAGCTTGCAACGAAGACTGCTGCACCGGGGAAGCCCCCGCGCTTCTAAGAACTTTGGAAGATTTAGCCGCCATTTTCCCCCACTGTTGCTTGCTACGCACTTTCACTTTCAAAGTCTGCAAAGTCCATTGAGCTAAAGATCAAAAGTCCACTTTCACCTTAATCTCCTGTATCGCTCTGCCTGCATCCTCGATCTCCAAAATCCTTTCCTGCTGGCAGGGATGGTTGCAAACGCCTTGTTCTGCTCCTAAAAGCACGGAGCAGAAACGCTGCGCAGCCCGGAGCAAACCCAGGCTTCGGGGGGGCTCAATCCTTCAGCCGCCAAAACTTTAAGTTCTGGCGGCCCCGGAGAGCTCTACCCCTACCTGGGTACTCACCCCCTCCTCTTCTCCCGAGGAGGGGGCTTCCGAACCGCCGAAACTGCTGATCGGCGCTGCTTTCGGCGATTCTACAAAGCCGCGGAGCTGACAGCCTGGAAACGCAACACTACACTACCTTGGTTTTTTAATACATTAGTTTGAAATTCATACTCCTTGTTCTATCATACAGTCTATCTGTTGTGTAGTGGGTTTCTTGAAAGCAGGAGGCGAGACGAGAGGGTTCAAACAGGAACATTGCTTTATTGTAGTAACAGGAACAGAACTTGTAACCAAGGCTTCTACGCAGCTGCTTATACAGTTGGCCACTAGGTGGCAGCCAATAGGTTTGAAGGAACCTATTCCCACCCCACAGCCAACCAACGATCGTTCTGGAGACTGCATATCTGGGCAGCCAGCGACCGTTACACAGACACCCTGATTAAGCAATCTCAAGCAGCATTCAAAGACACGTGAAAACAGTTCAAGTAAAAAGGCCCAATATATTACAGCCCTCCCTCCTAGAATGTACAAACATTATTAAATTTGTTAAGAATAAAGTACAATATTATTAAAATTATTTGAGAATAAAGTCTTGTAAATAGGGTGGTGGTCTGCGTGACCTTGCAGATCGCCTGGAGGATCCAGGCAACTCCCGGTCTACCAGCTTTCTCACTGGGCTGGTTAGACCAGGACTTATGAGTTCACGAGAGTCGAATTGACTTGAGTCCCTTTGGCTGGCCATTCCAGGTCGGCCCAGACCAAAGTCCAATGAAGAAGCAGAGTTAGCACAGCAGCTGTCTTGAACGGGTTGACTTTCCCCGTCAGGGGACCCATGTTGCACTCCTGGGCTTTGCCTATCTAAGACCAACTCCCCATTGTACTGACTGGTGGAGTCCTCAGAGCATGTGAACTGCCCTGCGTGGCTGCCAGTTTCTGGCTCTAGGAGCAGACCCGTCGTGAGGTCCTCGCTTTGTGGCTGTTCTGCAAACCACTTCCGCAGCTGATCAATATGGCGGTGAACGACTCGCCCCCTATCCAGAGCCACTTCATACAAGAGAGGGCCCAAGACCTTGACAATTTTACCTGGCACCCACAAGTTCCCATACCCATAGTTCCGGGCCCACACCCCATCACCCACTTGCAACCCCCTTGGAGGCTTTGGGCAAGAGGTGTCTGCTGCCACCCAGTCAGGATGCAATCTGTCCAGTTTTGTGATGAGCCTTCTTCCCCAGCGAAGCTCTGCTGGGCTCTTGCCTGTTGCTGTGCAAGGCGTTGTGTGCTGGCAAAGCAAGAAATCAGCCAGCCTATGGTGCCAATCTCCAGTCACTATGCACTTGAGTGACTCCTTTGTAGTGCGCACCATCTGTTCGGCCTGCCCGTTAGTTGAGGGGTGAAAGGGAACCGATGTAGAATGCCTTATGAAGTTAGTCCTCAAGAAGGCTTGAAACTCTGCCGCTGTGAACTGGACCCCGTTATCAGAGACTACGATGTCCGGTAGCCCATGTGTGGCAAAAAGCTTTCTAAGCACCTGGATGGTCCTAGCAGTAGTCATATTTGCAATAGGAATTACTTCCAGCCATTTAGAGTGGCTGTTGACCACTATGAAAAATTGCTGTCCCTGAAAGGGCCCAGCAAAGTCGATGTGAATCCTTGTATGAGTTTCCTCCCATCTGTGGACAGGAGCATGTGGCATTTCTGGTCTGGACTGTTGACACATGTAACACCCGTGTACTTGAGCCTTGATAGCCTTATCTAACCCTGGCCACCACAGGTAGCTTCATGCCAATGCCTTCATCCGGACTATGCCTGGATGTCCCTCATGCAGAGATTGAGTACACGATCCCTTAATGAACTGGGGACAATAACCCTGCTCCCCTATAGAATGCAACCATTATGAGCTGAAAGCTCATGTCTACATGTGAAGTAGCTCTGGAACTCAGGTCCAGGACTATTTTCAAGCCACCCTGCGTGAAACCAAGACAATACCCTACTTAAAACCTTGTCTGCAGCAGTTTCTGCAGCTACATCCCCAACATGGAGGGGAAACTCAGGCAAATCCTGAATTGACAAAATGTGAGCTGCTGGAGCCAGATCTGGCTCTACCTGTGTCTGTGGCAACCTGCTAAGGCCATCTGCGTGGCCCATGTCTTTGCCAGGTTTGTGAACCAACCTGTAACTGTAGGCTGACATGAAAATGGATCATCTTAACATTCTAGGGGACAGAATTTGAGGTGTCTCCCTATCAGTAGTAAATAATCCCAGCAGTGGCTTGTGGTCAGTGAAGACTGTGAATTCCCTGCCATACAAGTAATCATGGACTTTCTTCACCCCGGCCACAATGGCCAAGGCCTCCTTGTCAATCTGAGTGTAATTGCAGTCAGCTGAGGACAATGTCCTTGAATAATAGGCAATGGGAACTTGAGTCTCATCACTTGACAAATGGCTTAGGACAGCCCCCACCCCATAAGGGGATGCGTCACACGCAATGCATACTGGCAATGATTCTTTAAAGTGAATGAGCACTGAATTGGAGGACAGTAGTGATTTTATTGCCTTAAAGCTTTTTTTCATGAACCTTGGTCCACTTCCATGGGGTGTTTTTGTCTAAGAACCGGTGTAACGGCTCTGCCACTGCGGCCTTGTTAGGAAGGAGCGCATGGTAAAAATTAAGGAGACCCAGGAATGCCTGAAGCTCTCCCTTTGACCTGGGGCTAGGTGCCAGCTGAATGGCCTTCAGCTTGGACTCGGCAGGGTGGATGCCTTCAGCATCAATACGGAAACCCAGGAACTCAGTAGAAGGGACCCCAATGTTACATTTATTTCAGGTTTAAGGCCCGCTTCACGGAACCGTTGAAGGACAGCTTTGAGCCTCCTTGCAAGCACCTCAGTGGACTCACCGGCAATGAGTACATCATCGAAATAGGGGCAAACCCCCAGAATGCCCTTGAGCGTACGCTCCATGACTCCTTGAAAAATCCCAGGGGCCATTGAAGGCGTTTAATTTTAAAAGCCCCCGTGTGTTACAATGGTTTGCGCAGCTGCTGTGGCCTCGTCCACAGGTAACTGCTGATAAGCCTGTGTCAAATCTAAATACAGTATCCCCTTGCAGTGATGCCAAGATGTGACTAACGACTGGCACCAGGTACGTGTGCTGCTTAAGTGCTCTATTTATAGTGCACTTGTAATCAGCACAAATTCTGACCTCCCCGTTGGCCTTAAGTGGCGTGACAATTGGGGTTTCCCATTCACCCCCATCTACGGGCTGTAGTACCCCCTGATTAACTAGCTTGTCCAGCTCTGCATCAATCTTATGTTTAAGTGCAAATGGCACTCTGCGGGGTTTGATCCTAATAGGCATTACGGAAGGATCAAGTTTAAAGGCTATTGGAGGGCACTTGTACTGTCCCAGGCTAGTGTCAAAAACGTCTGCAAATTCCTCGCATACTGATGCCAAGTTTGCCACTTGTGTCCGGTGGATTCCAGTGACTTGGATGTCTAATGCATCAAACCTATCAAGCCCGTTCTCTAGCCCTCCACCACAATCACATCCAGGGGTCCCGAGAACCCCTTCAACTTGATGGCCAAAGTGTCCTCACCTTTGATGGCAACTCGGGACTTTTGGAAGTCAGTCAGGATGATGTCGGATGGCCTAAGCTTGGCCCACCTCTTGCTGCGGTTGCAGATGAAACGGAAGGTTTCGAGGGAAATGATGGACACAGCTGAACCAGTGTCCAGTTCCATCCTGCAAGGAACGCCTTGCAGTTCGACTTGAAGTCACAGTTTTGGCTTAAGGGGGCAGTGAGCTCCCGTGCGGCAAACCCTTTGACGACTGGAGCAAAACCCTACACTAAGCTGCCCTGGGGCTCCGGTACTTCTCCTGATCGGAACATCCGATTGACGATCCTTCTGGCGACCACTACAGACTAATGCGATGTGGCCTGTCTTCCCACAGTCCCGACACATGGCTGTCCAGAACCTGCAGTCCGTTCGTTGGTAGTGGCCACCACAGCCCGGACATCGAGGAAAGAAAACTGCCTTGTAAGGAGTCTTTGGTTCTTTGTCGTGGTGCTGTTGGATCTTTTCAACTTCGTGGTCGAAGTCAATGTCTTCTGGAAATTTGGCTTCCTCGTGGTGGATGGCTTCCTTGTGCTGCATGCTTTTGGCAGGCCGCATGGCTTTCACGGCTCTGCCAGCAGCTTCGTCCACCATAATTTCTTTTAAGGCTTCCTGAAGCAAGAGAGTCTCTTTTGCAAAGAGTTTCTGTTGTAGCTCTCTGCTCCGAAGTCCACAGATGAGTCGGTCTCAAAGCCTTTCTTCTAAGTCCGAAAATTGGCACAGGCGTGAAGCTTGTCTCAACGCCGCGATGAATTCCATTGCCGTCTCTCCAGGTTGTTGAACTTGTTGTTCAAAGATGTGCCTCCAAGCTATCACTGACAATTTGGGCTGAAAATGGTTGCCAAGCCATTTCTTCAGGTCTGCGTAAGTAACAGACTCCAGCTGCGCTGGTGTGACCACGTTATCCGTGATATTGAAGGTCGCAGGCCCGCAGACCCAAAGGAGTGTTGTGGCCTTCAGGCCATCTTCGGCAACTTGGTTGGCGCAGTAGTTTTCAACCCTCAAGATGTAGGATGCCCATCTCTCTGGGTGAGTAACATCAAACTCCTCAAGCTTTCCGACTTTCGCCATCTTCGGAAAGTCTTTGCGGCTTGGGCCTCTTGTTGGCTCGTCCTACTTCTTCTGTAGGCCCTGGGACCTGACCGCAGGGTGGGTGGTCGCTAGGCCGACCAAGGGGGAGGGAACACATTCCCTGCCAGGCACTTTGCTGGCCTCACCTCCTAGTGACTTTCAGTTCTTCCAAAGAAGCAGGATCCCACCTTTGTCGCCAGTGTTGTGTAGTGGGTATCTTGAAAGCAGGAGACAAGGCAAGAGGGTTCAAACAGGAACATTGCTTTATTGTAGTAACAGGAACAGAACTTGTAACCGAGGCTTCTACGCAGCTACTTATATGGCTGGCCACTAGGCGGCGGCCAATAGGTTTGAAGGAACCTATTCCCACCCCAGAGCCAACCAATGATCGTCCTGGAGACTGCACGTCTGGGCAGCCAGCGACCGTTACACAGATACCCTGATTAAGCAATCTCAAGCAGCATTCAAAGACACGTGAAAACAGTTCAAGTAAAAAGGCCCAATACGTTACACTATCATTTGCTGAAAATTTGCGTTCTCAGTTCCCTACCCCATGCATCCAATCTCTGCTTAAGCAGAGATCCTTGATCAATCACTCTTCATCTTCCTCTCTTCTCTAAAATCCTCTTTCCAGCATCTCCTCTTTTCTCATCCCAAATCAACTATCACTTTTATCATAATTTTTATTATTTTATATATCCTTCTGATTTCTACAGGTTTCCCCCTTAAGCAAGGATCTTGCTTGAAAGAACATCCCCCAGTAATTTGTATTTCAGGTTCTTTTATGAATTTGGAATATTTAAATCCCTTGGGTGGCTTAAAATGAAAATTTAACCTTTTTTACAATGGAAAAATGGTCTTCCATAATCGCTATTCATAGGTCCTTTGGATGGAACACTGGTTTTAAAATACATTAAAATAAAGCACAATTTCTCACGGAATCCTCATATTAATACCACTTTCGCACTGACAGGGAGAAGGTAGTAATTCCATCCCCGCTTCTGGCCTGAATGGTACGTTCCGAGTCAAAGTCACTTCCCTCCCCAGCTGTTGGTAAATTCCGAGCAGCGAGTCATATGAAGGAGCGGCTGCCCCGGGTGGGAATCACGTGTCGGAGGAGCCTTTTTAACCCCCGGAGCAATTGGATTTGGTCAGCTGGAAGGACGATGCGCTGCTGGGTGTTCCTAGCGGTGATGGCCGCAACTTTGCTGGCCGTGCGAGCCCGGGATCCGGTGAGTTCCAAGCAGGGCGCCACTCTTCCGTCTCTGCTTCTCAAGCCCTGGACGGCTGTTCCTTCCTAAATAGTGAGAAAAGAGCTTAGTCTGTTGCGGTTCCAGAGGGGAAACGGGAGGATGAAGGATAAACTCTCGAAAGCGTTGCCATGTGAATTCGATTGGGGCAAGAGAAAAGGGAAAGGGGCTGGTATTGGCCCGGCTCGGCTGTCTGTCTCCAAGGCTGAAAGTAGGGGAAAGTTTCTGCGCTGTAAGAGTTTTTTGTTGTTGTTGCTGGATGCTGTGCGTGCCGCAACAGAAATTAAGAAATCATAGGATTTGCAGCAAACCTTGTAAAAACTAGAGTTGTTCTAAGAAGGAAAACACCAATGCGTGTTTTTTTAAAAAAAAATAAAATAAAATAAAGAGAGATCCTAGGTTAGTTCCAGATTTATTGGAACTTAAGAAAGACCCAGTGAAATCGGTGAGATGCAGTTGATTGCAGTCATTAGTTTCTGCTCCTACCTGGTCAACTTTGGGCTGGTAGAAAAAGTATTTGGTGCGAGTACGATCCATGGCTTTGGATTAGATTGAAATATTGAAAAAAAAAAGTTCTGGAAAAGTACCCTGGGAAACTATTACAATGTTGTGAACAAGAAAATAATATTGGCCTGCCCTAGTCATAAATTGTGAGGAACTGAAAGAGCTCAACTAATGCTCTTTCTAGATAGGAAAACAGGTTATAGTTCACCAAATAATAGTTCATGTTGAAAAATAAGTTCCCATTTTATAAGAGACTTGGTACAAAACAAGCTATTCCGCACATTAGTGACGGAATAGAACAACTTGATGCTCCCTAAATAGGGTGTGGTATTATTTGCCTCCAGTTAATATGGCCATTTCTTGTTTTTCCTGGTGAAGGAGTTGTAGGTCAACAAATCTGGAGAATTTCAGAGATGTTGAGAAAGGCTGTACTAAGCAGTCTTCAAAATTGTATTCAAAAGATGGACCTTGTTAGTCAGATTGACTTGTTCCATTAATTCTCAGTTGACTGGCAAAAAAGGATTGGGCTGAAGGAGAAACAAGCTTATAGTAACCACAAACTTAGGTAGACAGTTTGCAGGTTGCTTGTTAGCCTTTAGAAGTATTGAAGTATGAATTTATACAAATATAAAATAGTGCAGGATAGTCTTCTCATACACCAAATTAAACAGCGTTTAGTAGAAAAGTGCTACCCAACTTGAGTAATTTGCCCATTTAATTCAGTGACTGTCTTCATATTCTAACAGTAGATTTCACTTTAAACTTCCTGTTTTACTCAATACTGCAGAGAAACTGAAACATTATTTCTCTGCCTCATTGCATGGTTTGCAAGTATGGTTGCATGTATCTTGGTCTCTGAAATTAATTATTTATAGAGAAAAAATGAATGCTTGGATGGTGACTTATATTCAAGAAATTTCTACTGATTATTTTGAAACTAGGTAGTTGTGTGTCAGTAAACCAACTGAAAAATTTAGTAAATGACAATGTTATTTCTTTTCAAAAGATTAGCTTCATGGGTTTTTTTTCAGATTTATCAGGGATACCATTTATTTCAGAATTAGGAACCACTAAAAGCAAATTGCATTTCCCCCCAAAAAAGTAACCCAATTAATTCAGATTTTAAACCGCTTAAAAGTTAAGGTGTATCACAGCATTAAACCAAATCATACTGGCATACATTACATAAATACTTGGAGGAGAAATGGATGCCATGATAAGTGTAAAAAGTTCCAAACATACATGAGAGGCAAGAAATGTCACTGTTCTGAAAAGCTCACCTCCATATAAGAAAAATACCTCCATATAAGATCCATTGGGACACCCTCTGAAATGTGTTCTATTTCAGAGGGCATCCCAATGGATCTTATATGGAGGTGTGATTTTTTTAAAAAAAATTAGTTTACTTGTGTGCATTAAATTATTTGAAAGTAACAAATCAAGGACTGAACAAACATAGCTAAAGAACATTCTGGTGCTGCCTTCATGGGAGTTATGGAATTTTTCTTATGGTTAGCATCAGGTATGAAATAAGATAGTTCATAAATACAATATTTACTGGGATTATATGCATGCCATCAATCAAATTGGAACAAATTGGCTCATATCTTTTAAAAATGCGTATGGTTTTTTCAAATCCATGCTGGCAAAATTCAGCTTCTGGCAAAACTCAGCTGAGATTTCCATTATCTTCTAGCTTTTTGTAGTAGCTTTTTTCCTCTGACTTTGCTATTGCATCTTAAATTATTCAGATAACCAGTGCTTTTTCAGATTCCTAACTGGATTTAAGCTTTTATTTTTAGCTCAATTTTGTTTCTAAAGTTTTCATGAGCTATTTTACTTGTAGCCCATACAAGAACAAACATATTCTTTATTAAAATATTTTTTCTTCTATTTTATTTTTACATACATATAAATTATTTATAATGTGAAAGTTCTAGCACAGACATGTCAAACACAAGTCCCGGGGGCCAGATCCGGCCCGCGAAGTGGTTTCATGTGGCCCCCAAAGCCATCCTGGAAACAGTGAGGGAACGGTCCCCACTGCCTTGGCCCTGGCCCAGAGACCCTCATTTTGCCAGAGACCCCCCAGATCTGTCCCACTCCTGCCCAGGCCCCCATAGGCACCCTTGATGCCAATGATGTAGAGCTGGCCATGCCCACCGAGTAGGCCATACGCACTCCAGCTGCGCCCACCCAGTAGGCCGTGCCCACCCTGGCCATACCCACCCGGCCCCCCGAGGGCAACCACAATGCTGATGTGGCCCTCAATGAAATTGAGTTTGACACCCCTGTTCTGGCATGTTCAAAGAGAACAACAATTAAACTTGGAATAGTTTTATGCTCCATACAATTCCTGTTTCTTCTCTCTTACTAGTAATATTGTTAGAATGGTTCTGGCAGTAACATTTTGGCTTGAAATACCAACGTATTAATGGCATATGTGGGGATATATGATGGTATTCCATGTGCCCGTTTTCAGGGATATGCAACTGCAACTTTTCTTGTTTTATTTTCTCTCATAGGCCCACAGATCAGGTGACTTGGGTCAGAAGTATAGTGAAGTTTTAATAAAAAGTAGTTTAATGAAGAGGGGTTTTTTTTGCTTGTTTGCTTGTATTTAAGAATAGAGGAGCAAAGGATCATATATATCTCAGTTCATGAAGCAAACATATAATCTTCCTTACACACACCAAAGACAATGCCACTTTAATATTAACATCAGAGTAATTAGGAACAGGAAGAATATGAGTAACTTCAGAATTAATGTTTGTACTTTTCTAGATGCATCTTTGATCTTGCTGCATTTCTCACTCTGTATATTTTAGAAATGTGAAACTGTGCCTTGATTAATAATTCATTTCCTTGCATGATCTTATTTGAGATGCCTTTCTCTTATTTTGGCAACAAATAACTTCCAACATACTTAGAATATTACTTTATTTGCCTATTGTTTGCTTACCTGGTCATTCTTTCTGTTTTGTATTCATTAATATTTAATTTCTTGCATAAAGAAATTGCTTACCTGTAAGGAATTATATATAAAAGATACATGAGCCATATATAAAATGATATACAATTAGAGATGTCCCTGCTACAAATTGCTTGTCTTTTAGGAAGTAGATGCCAAACTCCATCCAATAGATGTACTCTAGTTTCTGGAAGCTCATTGGTGTCTCAAGTAAAGTAGCTCCCCTTTCTTTCCTATTATTTGTATCAAAATCATGTTTGCAAAAGCTAAAGCTGGTATGCTTGCAAACGTAGCTCTATCTTGGCCATCATCACCTTCCCTGATGGTGGAAAACATAAGGTCCCCACAAGTTAGAACAATTAACCAGCGGAACAACCTGCCTCCAGATGCTGTGAATGCTCCAACACTGGAAGTTTTTAAGAAGAGACTGGACAGCCATTTGTCTGAAATGGTACAGGGTTTTCTGCCCGAGCAGGAGATTGGACTAGATGATCCCTTCCAACTTTACTATTATGATTATGATTAAGTGACAAGAACTGTGTGTGCCGATTTCCCGACTAGATCCCTTGCAAGCAAGACTTGTTGTAAATTGAGAGGTGAGGAAAACAATTGGGACATTTCTGGAGCCAAAATAAATGGTACTTTACAGATGCGCAGCTTCTTAAGTATTTACTGTATCACTGTCTCCAGTTCTGTTTTTTTTCCTTTTACGTTGTTACACCTGCAATGTTGAAGCAACAACTAATTTGTACCTTTTTTAATAAACATGTACATTATCTTTGCCATTAGAGATTCCCTGATTGTGCAGTTTCTCAACATTGCAAAATTCCCATCCTAATATATTCTTAGGTGCAGCACCGGAAACCAAATTTTTGCATTTCTGCTAATGAATATCATTGAAATAGATCATGGAATGGGAAGATTACCACACTACTAACATTGAACTGCATAGAAAGTTGTACTTCATTGCTTTTTCAGGTTTGTTTAGCCTACAGAGGAGATGCCTGAATTTCTTTTCCCACAGAAGATAAAACAAATAAGATTCTTTCATGGGTATTTGATTTTATTTTTAAATGTTTACTGGGTTTCCTGAAAAAGCCCAAACTTGAACTGTTGTCATCGTTGTGTTTATTTTAGCTGCATGATCTAGTTCAGGGCTTTTCAACCTTTTCACCCATTGTACCACTTTTAGGATATGGTAACATCCGAGTACCACCAGTCAACTAGCAAGGTGTCAAAAATGTGATGACCAAAAAAAAAAAGAGGAAAAAAGTGATGAAGTTCAGGTAGTCCTCGACTTACAACAGTTCGCTTAGTGACTGTTCAAAGTTACAATGGCACTGAAAAAAGTGCCCCCCAAGCCACAGCCGAGCAAGACACCTGCCTGCCTGCACAGCGGCACTCTTCCTCATGTCCGAGGTTTTCATTGTTGTGAGCATTTCTGTTGAGGATTGGCAGCGGAGGTGGGGTGGGGTGGGATGTTTGGTTTTTATTCCCCCCATCTGCTGGGTGGTTGCAGCAGGTTTTGGTCACTTCACATGACCCTGGGACACTGTGACTGTCATAAATATGAATCAGTTGCCAAGCATCTGAATGTAAATCACAAGACCCTGGAGATGCTGCAACATTCCAGCTGATCGGCGCTTCTTCTGGGCTCAGAAGCGCCAGGATCAGTGCCAAGCTCTAACTGGAGCCTGGTTCTGATCCTGGCGCTTCCACTGAGCCCTGACAGCCCCGAAGAAGCGCTGATCCTGGCGCTTTCGCTGAGCCCTGACAGCCCTGCAGCTCCAGCCATCTCTCGCTCAGGCTTGTGCGGTGCTGCCATCGGTTCAGCTCATTCCCCTCCCCCGCTACCACTTTTCTAGGATGGTCGCGTACCACCTGCCAGGTGCCAATGTACCACAGGTGGTACGTGTACCACTGGTTGAAAAGCCCTGATCTAATTGAATGATACTTTTCAAGATCTATTGGTTTTGGTTTTGGTTTTGGCTTCTCAGTGGATTTAGAGTTGCACATATTATCAGGAACAGAATATTTTTGTGAATGTGATCTATATAATACTGCATTTTAAAAAAACATATTTCATTCTAACTTCTGCCACATTTCTGTTTTTAATAATGAAGTTAATAAATACATTTAATGAATTTAATATACATTTGAGGGGGACAAATCCTCTGACTAAATGCAGTCAAAGAGGAATTTATTTAATATGGTTCTTTGCATAGCTTGATTCATGGAAAGTGATTATCTTGTCCTGCCAGCCCCCTCTATGTGGCATCAGGTTTGTACCATCACTTTGAAAGTCAAGAAAAAATTCTGGGAGCTATTGATGGGAAAGAAATTATACAGAAATTATATGTGTCCCAGGATAATGTTGCAGGATCCAATCTGAGTGTGTCACCATGACCAAAGATTTATTCTTTCAAGCTTTGGGGCTAGTGCTGGAGACACTGTTGCAATAATTATTCTAAGAAAAGATAATGTTGACATAAAATTATTCAAGCACATTCCCAAAAGGAAGTTCATCTTTTGATTTTATATTTAATAATTTTAGTTATACCTAGTGTTGGAGAACACTAGTTAATTTTTCAGAAAATTCTAGTACAATGATCCTAGTTTTAGAAAAGAATACCAAACCTATTGTTTAAATAAGAAGAGCTTGCTGGCTCCAGAAGATTTGTATTTATTTCTACATTTATTTTATTAGCTATGGTAGCAAATGATTGTGGTATTGTATATTTGGAAAGCTATAATTGTGTATCCCTGTTTAAATCAATTATAAGTCTCCAACTCAGACAAACTGAAAGCTCTTCCTAATTTATAGCCAAAGTAACTTTTTTCTAAGCCTCTCTTCAGCTACTAAAGGATGTAAAGGAAAATTTTCAGAACTTCAAAGGTCTCCAGTGCCTCTATTAGTAGTTGTTTGAATTAGTCCATATCATACAGTAAAAAACTTTCCAACTTTATGACTTCCAATACAGTATGCATTACTATATATAAAGGCTTATGCATCAAAAAGGAGCAGCTTTACAACACAAAGTAAAATACACTGGGGCCTACATGACTTAATTCTTGCACTGTGTGTAGGATTGAACCTACAGTTCCTTTTTTCCTATTACAACAGCAAAAAGTGCAAGGACTCTATAAGTGTTTTGTACTTCACTTATGTAAAAATGCAGCTTCTTAAAAAGGCTTTTATTTTACTCCCAGTTTGCTGAAGATTGCAGAATAGATGAATATCCTCCAGCTGGACCAACGTATGTAACTTACTAACAAATCTTCTGATATTTGCAGATATAAAGAGAACCTGGTTTACTTAGGAATTTTGAAGTGTTTGTACTATATCAGAATTATGGTAGTATTACAAAGAAAATTAGGATTTTCATGTATTGCATAATAAACATACCTGATAGAGGTAGTCCTTGATTTATGACCAGTTGCTTGGCAACTATTTGAAATTCCAATAGCCCCCCCCCATCATGTGGTCACATTTTGAATTCTTATGAACCAGCCCATGTTTGTTGCTGTTTGCAGAGTCCTGTGCTAACATGACTTTTGCCAGAAACTGGTGTTTATTTTCAGTTTCTGGCAAAAATGTCTATTAGCCAATGGAGTCAATTAATGCTTGTGGTGATTCACTTAGCCGCTCCAAAACAGGTGAAAAATTGAACATAATCACAGCACAACTTAAATTATAATTCTGTATATCTGGAAAATATATATATCTCTAATCACACATCTGATGGGATTAGAGATAGTTCTAATTAATTCTCTTTAGAAATAACAGGTTTGTCAAGACAGAAAACAATATGTGCCTGTTTCAATAAACATTAGAGAAATCAAGTTTTATGTAAGATGCACCTGTCTTAAATATTGGTGAATTAAAGCTAGGCCGCTAAAGTAATTGAGACAATAGCATAAGAAATAATAGATTGGAAATTAACAGTTTATATGTAACAGTTTGATTTGGAAATTTATGGAAATTCACCTTTTTTCAGGTATAAAGGAACAATTCCTGAATATGTCATAAACCTTGACCTACCACCAAGTGAGAGATGGGTCCAAGTGGTACATGACAAAAAAAATGAGGTAAGAACCATAGCAGAAAGAATTAAGTTGGCCTCATATGGGTGCATTCTGACATCACTCTTTGCACCCCTCACTGTCACTTTCCAGGTTGAAATGAGGCAGTGAAGGATGTTCAGGAATGTGAATAGATTCCCACTTCAAAGCTTTTTTATATACACAAAATGAAGGTTCAAAGTGCCTATATAAGAATAGATCAGCAGTTTTGTAAATTGTTGTACATTATTTTTTGCACTTCTTTATAAAGTTTGATATATTTCCATTTTATTAGATCTTGCATTCCATTCCACCAACATAGGTTAATCTCTTGTCTTTTCTTACACTTTTGTAGTTAAAGACTGTAATCAAGATTGTTAGAGATATTGTATTGTCATTCATCCCTAATGAGAAATTCGTAGCATCTATGGAGTCAAAAATAGTGAGTATATTTTCTATGTTCAGTTTGGAGAAGAAATTAAATTAAATCAAGTATAACATTCTAGCTTCTACTTATGAATGAAAGACTATATCAGTGGATGGAGACTTATTAATAATTATATATGTGACCTGCTGTTTAAGAATATAATCTCAACCAGTAAATATAGTGCTTCTTTCTCCCAAAATAAGACTACTTTTTTAGGAAATGGAATGTTTTTTAATGAGTACAGTAGATTTTCCAGAGTACAAGGCTCATAAGTACCCCAAATTTGGAACATAAAGGAATAATCCAGTCTGATTATCTATTGGCGCATTATACCAACTAACAATAGTGGTACTAGGTATCATTGTTCATTGGCCCAGCCAGACAGAATAGTCTGGACATGTTCTATACAACAGTGGATTCTTTTTTCCAACTGAGGCACAAAACTGAAACTTATTTATGGACAATTCTATTGATGAACTGTACATTATGATGCACTCCAAAATGAGGAGTTTTTGCAGAGAGAGGAGGAATATAGATGTATAAAAATGCATTAAAATAAGGTAACCAAAAGCATTTTTTTATATTCCATTAATGTTATATACCTTAAAATGTTAATGTCATTCAATGTTCCAGTATTTTAATGTGGGCTCTTTTATTGGATTTTTGTGCTTCTATTGGTTTCAGTACAACTTACTGTGAAATTAGAAGGAATTGTCTAGTTGCTTCACTTTAAAACATGAGATTTAATTATTTAATGATCTCATCCATTATCACTACTGTACTCCCAGCATGTGCAGTGTTATGGGAGTTAACACAATAGCAATAGCACTTAGACTTATATACCACTTCACAGTGCTTTACAGCACTGTCTAAGAAGCTTACAGTGTCAGCATATTGCCCCCAACAATCTGGGTCCTCGTTTTACCGACCTTGGAAGGATGGAAGGCTGAGTCAACCTTGAACCAGTCAGGATAAAAGGAATTGAACTGGCAATGTGAGCAGAGTTGGCCTGCAATATTGCATTCTAACCTCTGCACCAAGATAATGAAGGAGAACATAAAAGGGAAACATAAACTTGACAAGCCCAGTATGAGCTTTAAACTACATACTTAAAATCATTTGGCTCCACGTATTGAGCCATCATAAAATCATTCTCTTCCATTTTCCTACTGTGACATTTTATTTTGAAAAAGGCTCTTACTAAAGCAGTGCAATATGTTATTTTACAAAATAATACTGGGATGGTCTTCAACTGACTTGCTGGATTCAAAGAAAAAGACAACCGTGTAGAATTTAGAACTTTCAGCAGTTTTGGTTTCCTAGAAATAAAATATTTTCATATTTCTTTGGTTGACTTGTCCTTGAAAATCCATAGCCAAATGACTGGCTTCATTGTCTTCTGCAGGAGTTGTATTTTTTCCTGTTTTTTATCATCCTTATCTGAACATTTTTCAGAGATTCAGACATTGCAGTTAATGAAATAATAATAAAAGAAAGATGTATTGTAGTTTATAATTTTTCAGCAATTTCAACTATTCTGAAATACAACAGTGTTAGTCTTTGTTCTTTCTATAATATCTAAAGAAGAGAGAAAGAATAAGTTGTCTACTGCAAATTACCCTAAGTGAAAAAATAAAGTTGATTTTTTTTAGCATATATCATAATTTGTCAAATCTAACTAATTAATTCATGGTTTCCTTTTAGGGTTGGTTATGCTCTACCCTTCCCTATCCTTTCAATGAAGAAATAAAAGGCATTGCTTCTGCTATTGATGGTCCTTTAGGTAATTTCCATATTCCTGTAGTATTTGACTTTCAAATATATAGGTTCCTTTGTTGCCACAGTTTCGCTACTCCAGCAATCTGTGTTGAGGTTCCAGCAAAGGCATGGATCTTCAGTGCCCAGGTGTACAATCTGCATGTACTAGAAAAGATGCATAAAATCAGACAATTAATTCAAATGAAGAAATGCTAAGTCCATTAATTACTTCCATTAAATATCAGTCAACAAACACTTTAATGAAGTCTCAAATGTGCATTATATTTTTTCTAATTTTCATGTAGGAAGCATAATGTTTAAAGCATTTAACTTCATGTATTGGAATATCTGATCTCCTTTACCTTATAACCTTTTTCCTTGTTTTTCATAAATTGCAAAATACGGTATTATATAATTCAGAAAGGCATACTGGTTCTAGAAAGGCATGCTAGACAATTTATGAACAAATGCAAATTAAAAGTAACATCAGATAAGGTTTATAAATTCTTTTTATGGGAAGTTAAATACTGTATGAAATAGTATCTTATGTAGCTTCTAATGTATCTCAAAATAAGAGAAAGGAGTAGCACAGATTTCTTGTATGCATTTTCAACATTTTTGAACGTTTGTAAGTTATTTTTTGTTATTATTTTTCTACCTATAATCTAGAGTCACCTTTGATTAGTGTTGCCAATTATATTTCTTGCTTTGGTTTGTACACATTTGTGTCTATATTTTATTGAAAATTCAGTAACCTTTTCTTCTGCATTCCCACTGTACAGGTGATGTTGTTTTGTTCAACATCTTCTACGAGATCTTCACTGTGTGCACATCCATAATAGCTGAAGACAAAACAGGTAGGCAATGCATAGCTATTGTGATTCATTTGAGAAATGCTATCTCAAAACATATGAAGCTCCGCTTGAAACACCACCAGTCGATTGCAAAAGGCACCATACTTTTTTCAGTGCCATTGTGACTTCAATCATTCATTAAATGGATGGTTGTAATTTGCGGACTAACTATACTAAGGCAATGAGGCCTGGTACTGTGCCCAGGTCCAGGGTCCAAGGCGTGTGAAAGGTCTCATCTCCTGGTTGTGTTAACAACCATCAATAGTGGTATCTCCCTCATCAGCTAGATATTTTATTTTTTGTATTTATAAGGAGAATTTGTTTTTTAACTTATTTTATAATATTGTTTGCTGCTCCCAGAGTTATTTGCTGAGATGGTTGGCCTTCAAAATTGAGTAAATAAATAACAATTAAACATGTTTTCAAATTTGTTTTGTTTTCAATCAGGAAAGCTATACCATGCTAGAAACCTTGATTTCGGACTGTTTCTTGGGTATGTAATAGCTGCAAGATTATTATACTTCTTTCTGAATGTTAGTATTATTTGTGACTTCAGCATAGTGATATTTTCCATTTTTCTTTAAGACAATGTCTTGTTGAAATTACTTGACAATGCATGTTAAATCTCCTATTTATATGTGAACTGAAATCGAGGATTAGTTTTGTTTTGGGCCCTACACATTACCTAGAATTTGATATCTAATAGCAAAAATATCAGTGCAAGTATTTGCAGTTTCAGAGATGCAAGTAACAGTTTATACATTTGCTTAATGCTGGGTATAAAACTGGAAGGTCATCATAGATTTTACAGTATGTCCTGTCTGTATATGTACTTTTTGTTTTTTAATCTGTAACGGCAGATTACATCCTGTTTTGTTTTGATTTTAACAGTTAACAAGGTACTAGGGTGTCCTGATCTTTCTTAATAGAATTAGTCAAAGCATTATGTTCTACACAGCATAGACGAATTTTAAGATTTAGTGCTCGGAGTAAAATTCAGCGTTAATGAAAAACAAGACTGAATGGGATGAGGAAATTGACAATGTATGCAAACTTTTCCATTAACTAGTGAGACTTATGTTACACTTAACTAGTGGAGAAAATAAAAGTGACAAACACATGCTGTTCTACATAGTAATTTTTGTTAAACTGAACAAGTTGTTGAATATATTATATTGATATAAACCCATTCAAAATGTGAGGGTTAGATCAAAGATGATGGTTAGAGTGACATATTAAGACTAAGGAGATGTAGGTTGAAATCCTAATTCAGGCATCAAGATCATTGGTTATGTAGACCAGACATGTCAAAATCGCAACATCACATGACATCGCGCGACGTATCAGGACTGTTTTGCCATTGCCGGCAATGGGGTGGGTGCAGCTTCCATATGACGCGTCTGGCCCATGGGCCAACAGTTTGATACCCCTGATATAGACCAATCACAATCTCCTAGTTAAACTTAGGATAGGATAAAATTTTAGAGACCTTGGATCCTCTACCAGTAACTTTGAATGCACTATTTATGAATCAAGGAATTTGAAGAAAGATTCTTCTGTGATATTTCCAAATTAAGATTTATAAACCACCCTGTTGTGAAGATTAACGGGGGTGATACTATATCGATGGTTCTCATAAGTAAACATGAAGCTAGCAAATATTGACTGATCTAGATGATGAGATACGGTCTTTGACCAGAAGAAGAAAAACTCCAATTTCCATAGCTTTGATCAAAAGGTGAAACTCAGATGTTATGTAGTCCTTGTTAAGTGAGCAGCACATAGATTACTAAATAGTTTTTCTATTGAATGAAGCTGCCAGAAAGGACTCGGTATAGTTTTGAATATATATTTATTTCTTATATTTAATTGTAGGTGGGATATACAAAATAATTCCTGGGACACAACGCTGAAGCTGAAGCCATTAATGGTATCATTGGATTTTCAGAAAAACAATAAAACAGTATTTAAATCTGCGAATTTTGCTGGCTATGTGGGAATTGTATCTGGAGTTAAACAAGTAAGTGTCCATTTATCAATTTATTGACCTTGACAACTTTAAGCTGAAGTCCACAAGTCTTAAAGTTGTCAAGGTTGCAGACCCCTGATCTATACAATGTAAATGGCATTCTGATCTTAATAGCACAGAAATATCATAATTTATTACTCTCAACCTGAACATATTTAAACTTGGGGGGCAGGTGCCCAGTTTCTCTTTTTTGTGACTGACAGCCAAAGCTTGCCACAGAACGTACAAAGCATAAAGTGTGCAATTTTTCAATATCTGAAAAAGGGTCTCCTCTTATTTTGCCTGTTTATTTACTGCAACATATATGAAATCAGTCATTTTACCTTTTGTGCTTGAGTTCTACAAAGGTAAACAGAGCAAATCAGACCAAAAATTACATGATTGGAGAAATGAAGAGGTTAATTTTGCCTAAAACTTTCTTGTGTTGCATTTTTTGTTCACAAAGTATATTTATTTGACAGTTTGACTAGGAAATGAAATTTGTATCCTGCGAGTTTCTACAATCCAGGCTGCCACTGGAAGTGCCTCATGCACAAGTCTTAAGAAAAAACAAAATAGACATACTTAATGTTATATAAATATGTTTGCTTCAACTTAATGTTCTGCAGTTTGGGCATTGAGATGGAAAAATGGTTCAATTGTTGAATATTCCTCTAAATGTCAGGCTTCCTCCAAATTTATTTTTATTTTTGAATCAGACACACCCTTCCCTGTTCTGAGGGATTATTTACATGAATAATTTTGAAAGAAACATGACATTTTCAATTTTTCTCTTCTCTGTTCTGGTAATCTTAACTGGTGTAACAAATCAGGATAGTTGACAGCGAGTTAATGGTACAATCATTTTGCAGCCCCTGTGAAGGCACTATGAGGCTCAAGCATCTTGTCTCCTCTGTCATGAGAATTTCTAACTAATTACACACAGTTGATTGCTTCAGGTTTATTGATGGTTTGGGATTCTTTGAACTGTGAACTTGAAAACAGTGGCTTTGGGTTTTGGGTAGATGAGCCAGTTTTAGCTTACTAGTGAACCACTATTAAACAAGGTATGATTGGATTAACACGTTAATCATGTTAATCCAATGACGCTCTTGCACACAAACATATAATAAATATCCTAAGGTATAATTTCCTTATTTAAGCAACCCTCATTGTCTGAATTCACACAGCTTGCTATGTCAATATGATTTACAATTGAGGCTGGTGTCACATAGCACATTAGATTATAAACCAGCATTTATGTATGATTTAGTCCATTGTATGCAATCATGGTGAACTGTGGTTTAATTTTGCCTTATTGCATAATTTATAATTGGTTTGCACATCATTGCAAGCCAGAACTCATTGCTTATAATCACAAGGATGGATTCAGTGTTTTATGCCATATCAAAGGATCATATGATGGTTTAAAGTAGGGGTGCCCAACCTTCGCAACTTTAAGATTTGTGTACTTCAACTCCCAGAATTGGCTGGCTGGGGAATTATGGGAGTTGGAATCCTCAAGACTTAAAGTTACCGAGGTTGGACACCCTTGATTTAAAGTGATTTATTAATAGAATCATACTGTATATAAATAGTGGAGCCCAAAGCTCTCTAACAGGAAGTCTGCTAATCATGTAGTGCTCCTTTTCATTAGATATGAAAATATTACAAATGAATTTACTTTATTCAAGTAAAGTATTGCATTATTTGGCTTCTGTTTTAGGGCTTGTTTACATTAACCATGAATGAGCGATTCAGTCTTAATGGAGGTTACATTGGTGAGTACCCCTAATGAACTGCTCTTTGTCTAAAGGAAAATATCAAGAGAGTGTCATTTTATTAAGAGCTAAGTCCTAAATTCCTCAGATTATCAATTATATCTGATGTCAGCATTGGAAGAGAAATAGTAAGATTCAAAAGATGAGGTGTAACTGAATAGAATTAAAGCTCTGGATCTTTTACAGGAATCTTTGAGTGGCTTATTGGCAAGAGGGATGGTTGGTGGATGAGTTTTCTCACCAGAGCTGTGTTGGAAAACAGCACAAGGTAACATGTTAGGTGCTTAAGCAGTTCAAGATAAGTAATTGTTCTGTAACTGCTGTAAAGTAGCTCAGAAACCATTTATTTTATTTTCTGCTTGCGCTCTTTTCCACTTTTTTAATCTTTTTAAATTTCGTTCTGTATAATTTCATTCTTATTTTTTATTTATGTGAAATTCTTTAATAAAAATTATTCGAAAGTTGCTTAAGCAGTGAAGCAGCAGATATGACTATATATTGGTGTTGCAACTAATACTGTTTTCTTTATGTTTCTGCAAAGTTAAACATGTGGGGTTATGTCATCAGTTTTTCCCCCAAAAATTGGGATAGGTGCACAAGATAAGTTATGAATGAATCATTTTGCTTATGTAGATAATGATTATTAAGAAAAAAAATTGTGAACTCCTAGCAAATCTAGAAATAGATTTTCTCCATGACAGTCTATCCCCTACTTAATCTTTTAGGTCGCACTCATCAGCACTGTGACGAAATCCATCAATCTTGCTGCTGTCCTTCCTAGAGTTCTCTTTCTTCCCATCTTTTCAAGCATTAGCATTGTTCCCAAAGAGCTAGGTCTTCACATAATGTGTCCAAAGTAGGATAATTTGATAATTCAATCACTTTCATAATTTTATTTTCAATTTTAAGGCTGCTTGTTCTACCTGTTGTCATTAGTTTTGTCTTCTTTAAATATAATTTAAGTCCCATTTTTATTGTGTTCCTTGACTTTTTTTTGCTAAAGCTTATAGATCTTTTGCGTATTTGGCTATCAAGGTTCATGTCATCAGCATAGCACAGGTTATTAAAGTTTGCTGCTCCAATTTTAAAACCACATTCTTCTTCCAATCCAGCTTCCCTTAATAAATATTCAGTACATTGGTAGCTCAGTACTCGTAGTTAATAGATTCCAGGAGGCGTGATGAATACCAAACATATTTTTCCCATAAGGAATAAAGAAGTGAGTCATAAGGCAGCCAACACTGACAAGTTCTAGCTTGTGAATTGAATACAAATGATAAGCATTGGGGCAAAATTTTCTCATCAGAATGCATTGAGTACCAAATTCGGTAAGTTTCAAAACAGTTGAGTACCAAAGTTCCACTGTATATAGATTGGATAAGTAAAGGGAAAATCAAACTCCTTTGCCAACTTTTAGCCACTCTGTTTCATTATGCTCAGTCTGAACTGTGGTTTCCTGACCTGTATATACTGTAAGTTTCTTGTGACAACAATGAGCTTTTCTAGGATTTCCATTTTTCTGAGCACATTCCAGATCTTGACCTGAATAACACAGCAAAAGCCCGTTTTATCATCAATGAAGCACATAGCATCTTCTTTTTCATATTCTTTGGCTTTCTCGGTTATCTCACCTGCAACAGCAATGATGTCTTGTGTTCTTCAGCCTTTTCTAAAGCCTGTTTGGACATCTGACACCTCTTTTTCAATGTAGGACTATAATCGGATGGTCCTAAGCATTATTTTGTTAAAATGTGAATGTAGATATCTTACCCATTGATTTATTTTTAGGACAATAGTGAATACAGCCAACACGTCATGGTTGGCTTGTCATATTTTCTGACTTGTACACAATCACATGTTGATCTTGTGATCAAACTCTACTTCTCCTTTTTATTCTGATTGATCTTCATTGCTGCCTCTGAATAGCAGAATAACTATTTGTCATAGAAGAAGGGAAGAATAGGAGAAACCATCTTTCCCATTATTCTATTGGCAGTCAAGGAGCCGCATTAGAGGCACATTAGGTCATGGGAGCTCTATTGGTGGATGGACTAGAGGAAGTGTTATAAAGAGAATCTACTATTTGTATCCCTTGTGGCTTTCCTACCATCAGTTGCCATGGTTCTAATCCTTTTTAAATTAGCCATGCTGTAACTGTGTCCTGCAGATACATAAAACAGCCATTCCTAGAAGTGACACTGAGAATGACTAATATTTCTGGTAGATTCCAAGTTCGGTAAAGCTACTTGAAAGTTTTTCAGTATCTCTTTTTTTGTTGCCTGTTTTCTTGGGAACAATACAATGCAACTTGTCTTTCCCCTTTCTTTGTCTTTTGCAGTAGAACAATATATCTCTGTCCATCCATCCATGCATTTATTCTTATACACTGCTCTATATGGTACATTCCCAAACTGGTCAGAGGTTATTAGATCCTTGGGTATAGGTATCTCTTCTCTCCCCACCGCCCCTAATCATGCTACTGAAACTTACAAGTACTAATGACTTGGTAATCACTGAGATAACTTTTTCCCATTATTTTTTGCTGGGAAAACGAAGAGAAAGCCCATTAAACATCCACTTTCACAGTCTTATGCTGAAAATAATAGAAGGATGTGTAGCACACAGCCTCCACAAACATATTTCCTATTCTGTGTATGGAGCATTTTGTTTACTGTATAATGCAGTGTCTGTTTCTTGTAATCATTACATTGTTTCTCTTGTTGCATATAGTTACGAAGATGCAAAGGATAAATTGGTCAACACAAAGCTGCTGGCTCCAGCTTACTTCATAGTAGGAGGAAACAAATCGGATGAGGGTTGCATTATTACACGTTCTCGAACTGCTACTTTAAACATTAAGAAGTAAGTATGGCCACTAAGGGAAATATCACCATTGCCTATAATAGTATGTGTTAAAACAGCCATGTTGATATTTACAATGCAATAAAGGAGGTGGTTTTAGCCAGTTTTTGTATTTGTTTTCAATCTCATTACATCAGCTGTGCTTTAATAATTTTAAGTTTTCTTTTTAAAGATGAAATGTTTCTAACTGTGAGGGAACTGGGATGTGTTTTTTAAGAAATAGCTTGAATTTACCTGCTAATATTTTAGAAATATCATATCATATAATCTTTGGTAGAAAATGCTAATATTTATCTTTTATTTCAAGTTTGGATGCAAAGAACGGCAACTGGTTTGTTATAGAAACCAATTATGACCCCTGGAAGGCTCCACTTATTATAGACGACCGGAGACACCCTGCAATGAATTGCTTGAATCAAACGGGTCAAGAGGTAATGCTGTGTAATAGGAAAGATAATTATGCAGAGAACTAAAGACATTAATTTGATTCTCTATGCAAGCTGGTGTCAAGATGGAACATAGAAGTACCATTAAAAGAACAGCTGATGTGGTTGTTCCATATAGTCAACAAATGTACTGCAACATAACCATGGTTGATATAGCATATTTGCACTAAATTAAAATATGATTCAATACTAAGGAACATATTATTTTCTTCCAGTTTGTTTTGGCAGTAAAGTAGTTTTAAACTATAGTTTGTCATCTTATTGACTGGAATTATAATTTAATGACAATGCATGATTTATGAGTTTCTGACATGTTTTTGTGGAACAGCTGAATGTCTAAAACATGCAAGGGACGAGGGTTAGAAAGGAAAGGAAGTTTTTTTAAAAACTTTTTTTTTAAAAAAACTACAAATTTGAACTAGCCATGTCTGTCACAGGACTGAATCTTGTGTTAGGCATGGCTAGTTTAGTTCTTGTCTTTAACAAATAATGAATTAGTCTCATGTACAAATGCAAACAATATGGTTAATAGAAATAATTTTCATTCTAAAATTCAGCTAAAATAGTTTGACTGGAGTAATAAACTCAGTCACAAGCCTAGAACTATTTGTTCATTCTACAGCTGGCTGGATGGCAACATCTCAAAGCAGATTTTTGACTGTCTATGATGCAAAAATCATTTAGGATGGGACACCTGTTGCTGAAATCAGAGATTAGTTAATAGTATTCTGTACTATAGCTACTCTAAAGATTAAAACAGAACTTAATTAATTTTGGTTTTAATCTTTACTCTCTTCCCTTCCTTAACAGAAAATCACATTACCAGGTTTATACAATGTTCTCTCCACAAAGCCTATCCTCAACAAGGTAACATTGTTTTATTTTTATTTATACCTCACCTGTATATTTTTATAAACAACTGCAGGCAAGGAACATATCTAATAGTCCTCCTCTTCCAATTTTCCCCAACAATAACCTTGTGAGGTGGGTTGGGCTGAGGGAGAATGACTGGCCCAAAGTCACCCACACACTTGCTAAGGAGAGACTAGAACTCACTGTCTCCCAGTTGCTAACCCGGTCCATTAACAAAACTGGCTGTCTAAACTTTTAACTCCTTATTTGATGCATCCTGAAAGAATTTCATTCATTCTTGTCTATCTGCCTTTCAATTGTTCCATTTGTTCTTAAACTAAATATTGTTTTGAGCATTTTGGTTCTGCTTAACCCATTATGTGGTCGTAGAATGGAAGACAGCAGAGCTTGTCTTTTAAACTGGGGCAGTAAATTGTTTGCAACTGGAGACACATTTCCCCCCCCCCTTTTTTTGTAATCAACAGAGTTCAAGGATATAGGCAGGATGTAGTTTCCTGCACTTCTTTCGCTGATATCTTTGAGAGGGAGAGAGTAGAATCACATTGATTTAAGTCAGTGATTGTCACTTAACGTCACAAGGCTAAGTCAATAAAAGGGACATGAAGTTTTAAAATTGTTACTCCAGCTGCAGTTTATGTGTTCTTTGCCTTGACAAGTCTGTAACTCATGATCATGTATGCTTGCAGCCAAAGATCACTGTATTCCATTATTTTCCTTGTCATACTATTTTTGGGATGCAGGTGACATTGAAAGCCCGTGAGCAGCTTTCCTTCTCCAGGAGGAAAAGCTAGGCCTCAGAAGTCATCTCTGGATGACTTGGATCAGGGCTTTTCAAAGGGTGGTATGCATACCACTTGTGGTACTTTGCCACATGGCAAGTGGTATGTGATTGCTAGCGAAGTGTAGCAGGGGAAGGGAATGAGCCTAAGCGAGCCAAGCCTGAGAGAGGCAGCTGCAGGACTGAAGCCCCAGGAGCCGGCAGGGCTCCAGCTGATTGGCGCTTCCAGAAGCAGCTTGGAACTGGAGGTGAACTGAAGGAAAAAAGAGGGGGGGAGGAGAGGAGAGGCTATAAAAGAACATGGTTTGGGTGTGGGAAGGGGAAAAAGACAACAGGAAAGGTTTAATCTCTTTGAACAAATGTAATTAGTTTTACCCCCTTTGAGTCTGTCTGTGGCTTTTAGAAAGTTTTGTTTGAAGGTGAACTGGCTTAATCTAAAGCTAAAGCTTTTCGCAATTGAATGAAGCCTTTCTGTGTGAGTTGCAACATTATGACATGTGACTCTCCTGAGGCAACTTAAAGAGGAAAAAAAATGGAGTTTGTGTTCCTTTATATTCTTGCTTTGCACTTGATTACAACCAGCCATGAGGGCTGAGGAATTCTGGGAGTTGAAGTCCACAAAAGTGCCAAGTTTGAAGAGCCCTGAACTAGCTGGTAGTGGTGCATATTAATAAACATGTATAAATTTATCATACGTTTGTCAGTGCAAAGGGAAAAGTGATTCAGCAAAGGAACAGCCACCAAAGAAATTAAAACTGGTACCTTTTTCCTTTTTTTCCTACAGCTGGTAATTGTTTATTAGATTATAGAATAAAATACAAAAGCAAATAGTAGGACACAGTGGGGAGGAAAAGGGGGGGAAGTGAGGGGGAGAAGGGAAAAAGAACAGAGTTCCTCTGTTGCAGTAGAAGGAAGCATTAACATTGAACCTCAACTTTTTACTTTTCCATATTATAAACTAGCCATTTCTATAACAACAAATGAATCTAATCAGTAAAACCCAAAATCCCCCCCCTTTTTTTTTTAGTCATCAGGTTTTTGCTAAGCACTGGTGGTACTCAAATATTGTCATGACCTAAAAGTGGTATTGTTTTGTTAAAGATAAAATGTATTGAAAAACTTTTCAATTAAAAAAAATATTGTCATGACCTAAAAGTGGTACAATCTGTGAAAAGGTTGAAAAGCCCTGACTTAGATAACATTTACTCTGAATCCTGCTAAATCTATAGACAATCTCTTTGAGATATAATGGATGTTATTTGCTTATCATGGTCCAGCTAGCACATGATCTATTTTTTAAATTTGTGTAAGGTCATGTAACGGCAAGCAAATCTTCATAATTTTTCTCAAGATTTTAACTCAAAGTGGTTCTGGCCCAGGGACACAATTTCTGTTTCAGTAAAAACTAGGCATTAAACATGACTGTGACTGTAAACAATATGTGGCATGAAAACATAATTCAATCGGGGCTTTGTTGTATTGTGGCAAATTAGGTATTGTTGTTGTTGGTTATTATTATTAACCTTTATTGTCACTTTAAATGTACACCAGTTTGCATATATCAAAATAAAATTTCATTGCATACAGTTCTCAAAGGGTCACCACCTCCGATATATATACCCTTTGTTCGTGGCCAGCTCAAGTTTCAGAATGTCCATTTTAGTCTCTAGGGAGCAAAAGATGGCAAACAGGACAGATGGAAATGGAGCTCCATGTGGATTAGCCTTCAAATTAGCTTGTATTCCTGCATGACCTCCTCACCTCCTTTCTTTTTTCTGATCCTGTCTCTTCCACCTTTTCCTTAAAGGGGCCTCGCTCCTTTTTTCCCCTGGAGCAGGCTGCTGCCACCTCCAACTCCTTCAAAAGCCTCTCCCTTCCTTTGGGCTTACCTTACTATACAGACTTATGCTAAAGCACAACAGCCCTAATGTAGCATAAACATTGAGAGGGTTATTATTTTGAAAAAAACATTTGTTTTTGTCACATTGCCAAACTGACATTTTCATATGAAACTTTCCCCCTTATTTAGTTGACAGTCTCAACCACATTGCTAGAAGTTTCTGAAGGCCATATAGAGACTTACCTGAGGGACTGTCCAGACCCCTGCAGTCCCTGGTGAGGGCCACAAGCCTGCAGAATACAACTCATGGAAGAGGATCCCTTGCTGGGTGAACAGTGGCAGATGTTTTCCAGTGCCAAGAGCCTCTTCAACTGCAGTATGTCTCCAGAGAAACCTGGATTTAAGTGCTTGCAATTCAACCAGCAAATTAACCCAGTCTGCTTTCCAAATGTATACTTTTCATTGTATGAACCTTAAACAGGGTTTGGGGCTTCTTCTTCCTATTTAACATCAGTTGATCCTTGTTTAGATACAGTGTTACTAGAGAATTTCTTAAGGCAAGTATCTTATTGCAGTTTGTCCTATGAATCTTTATTCAGGAGTAAGTCCCATTGCACTTGGTATGCAAGGTGTGTTTTAGGCAGGTGTGTATGAGATAGTTTTAGAAAATCATGACAGCTTGAACTGGTATTGCCCAATCCTTTGAAAGAACTCAGTGTTTGCCTTCTCCTTGGCTGCCACCTACTTTGGAACATCAATGTGTAAACTTGAAATAGTGCTCTGGAGTTCTTAACTCCCTCTACACCTACAGACTTCCACCTACTCAGCCCTGTCTCAGAGGAATAGCATGGCACTCCTCTGCGCTTAGCAAACATGCCTGGAGCTTTCCAGGGTGTTCCCTCTGATAATCTTCAGAGATTCCCACTTACTTCTGCACCTATGACTGTTTCTCATCTTCAGCCACAATCTAAAATTGCTTATCTTTCAAGTAATTATGAAGGAAATCACATTGCTGTTTTCCATAAAACATAATTGGCTAATATGGCAGACGAACAGGAGTTTTGGGGCAGTCTGGTGAGGCCAACCATGCTCCCTGCTCTCTCTCACTGCAATGTGCCCTCCAGTTGGGCAAGTAGAGTCACATTGAGGCATATCAGAAAGTGTGGTGTGTTCCAGTGCACTGTCTCTGACTTGGTATATTTTTAGTGGTACTACTTGTTAAAATGTAGAGCCACTACCCCAGGATCACAACAGACTGAATGTTTCAATTCTGTTAATTGATATTAAAATGTACCATTAATGTGTACTTGATAATTTTGCAATTAAAAAAAATAAATTACATTCTTGTGTCTCTTATTGAAAGGAAGTGATATTGCAGTGATAAACAACAGTGTGTTGCATTTTCTAAATAACTTATTTCAGTGTTTACTAAGCTAATATATGAATCAGTATCATTACTTGACTGCATAACAAATTAAAACTTATCTTTTGATAACCTTAAAAATGGCCCTTTTAAAGCAAGCCATATGCATATTTCATTGTTTGATTTGTTTGGCTATTAGCAAATAATTTTATTATAGTTTATATGAAGTTGAAGGGATGGATGAGGCAGAATAGCCTTCAATGTATCTGTAAATGTTGAAAGTTTGGAGACTTCTTGCTTTCCTGAAAGAAAATCCTAAGTACTTGACACACTGGTGGTTTATTCCCGGGCATGGGAGATTAGCTGAGTAGGATAACTAAATGTTGGTACAAAAGAGAGCTTAATGTTTAAGAGCTTAATGCCAAATATTCCAGATGATGTGAACTAACCTGACACTATTTCATCTGCTATTTTTAATTACTGCCTTAATAAGAATTTGCTTTTGCCCAACAAAGCTTTTCTAAAATATGTCTGAGGCATATTTCCATAGCATGTTTAACTTGCCCCACTGGCTGGTTTAACTCATCCCACTCTACTGCAGTTTATATCCTCCTACTACCATGACTGTAGGATGTAAAATGAATACATTTTTTCTTTGATCTGTTTTTTTAAAGATTCATTACATCTCATTAAAGTTGTTAAGATAAAATGTTTTCCATTGTGGTATTTTATATCTATGAATCAGGTAAATCTTTTAGAATATTTTCTTAGGCAAATAATGCTGCAGTTCTGGGCAAGATATGCAGCTTAAGCCTTTGTATTTAAGAGCTGTGCTTAGCTCTGGTCAGGGACTGATAAAATGTGCTTCGGAACTCAAGGAGCTTGAACTGAGCCTCTCTGCAAAGCAACTCTTCCCAGAAAGAGTGTTAATTGTAGATAAATTATATATCTGCATCTATCTGCACTCTTAAAAGCTTGGGAATAGACTGACATGTTGCATAGCCATGCTATTTGTACATCAATGTGTATACATGAGAGAAAAATCAATAGAAATATTCGTTCAGAAGGAAGCAAAGAATGGCTATTCCCATTAGCTTTTTTTTTCTCTCAAGGATAAAAAATAATTTCACTGAATTATGTTCCTAAAAGTTGTTTCTTAAATGAGAAGTCTCATTCTGTACATACTCTACACAGTGAATTCAGAAAAATTAATTAGATTTCATCTGTCTCTTAATTAAGCGTGTCAAAATCTGCTGATTTCAACATTTCTCATTCTGCCAGAACCAGTTCTGCTTCAGCTTAATTCCTAGGGCATCTTTACTTTGCAAACTTAAAACTGACTAAACAGTTTACAGTATTAAGTACAATGCCTAATTATTATTGGCTTAACCACAACTTGCTAAATCACTAACAGTGCCTTGGCTTACATATTCTGCTATCCATAACCCATAACTTACAATTAAGCATACTTCCAAACACATACCTTTCTGGCTCAATGCAGTAAGTGAACTCAGCTTCCTTCTGCCTTGGGATCTGATAAGGTCTCATAGATAATTTAATACTTTCAAGGATATTGTGACAACTTGTATACCTGTTGGCTCATTTGCCTCTTCACCAGGTCCTGCTCCATTACAAAGAAAAACAAGAATTATCCCACAAAATTAAAAAGCCTAGGCCAGATACACAAGTGAAGATTACCTTATTAATGGACAGATGCCATTAGAAGGTAGATATATCACCATCACCACCACCATTCATCTTCCAAATTAGCTCCAGGTAAATCAATTTCTACTTCTGTTGCATAAAAGAAAGACATAACCCTTTCCAAATTATGGCCTGGTTAATAAAATACATTCTGTTGGTCTTTCAAGTACATGGTAAACGCACTGGAGCTATAGCCTATGTGGAAGATGATGGCCAGTGTAGTTCAAGGCTCTAGGAGGCATCCGCTGCTAAAGGAGCACCACAGCAGAGCAGTCAATCACAAATTTCCAGCCCTCAAGTTACACACTGAAAAAGGTCTCCAGTTACACAAAGCATGCCCTAGTCTGAAGTAGTGAAGGTTGTAGCCAAAACGATGGCTTCCCACTCAATTTTTTAGGGACAACCATACAGAAACATGGTGTTTCATCATACTGTAGTTTATTAATAAGCCAAAATTGACTGGGTTTGCAAATATCACTGGCTATAGTTAACAAAAGATAATTGCTGGGATAACACAGCAGGCTTCATTTATTGGTGAGCCTTTACGGCTTTGGAAACTGAGTGAGGCTATGGAAGAATTAAAATTTTAACACGTGAAGCGTTCATACTTTATAATGCCTTGGTAAGACCACACTTGGAATACTGCATCAACTTTTGGTCACCACATTGTAAAATAGATGTTGAGACTCTAGAAAAAGTACAGAGGAGAGCAACAAAGATGATCAGGGGACTGGAGGCTAAAACATATAAGGAACGGTTGCTGGAATTGGGTATGTGTAGTTTAATGAAGAGAAGGACGAGAGGTGACATGATAGCAGTGTTCCAATATCTCAGGAGCTGCCACAAAGAAGAGGGAGTCAAGCTATTCTCCAAAGCACCTGAGAGCAGGACAAGAAGTAACAGATGGAAACTAATCAAGGAGAGAAGCAACTTAGAACTAAGAAATTTCCTTACAGAACAATTAATTAGTGGAACAACCTGCCTCCAGAGGTTGTGAATGCTCCAACACTGGAAGTTTTTAAGAGACTGAACAATCCATGGTATAGGGTTTCCTGCCTGAGCAGGGGGTTGGACTAGAAGACCTCCAAGGTCCCTTCCAACTTTATTATTATTACTATTACTAATAATATAGTAAATATAGAAAAACAAAGATGTTTGAGAAAAACTATATGAAAAAGAAATGTATTCCATATTATAATGCCATGAGAGGAACCCATTATTTATGCAACAACACCCACTTCTAGCCTCCAAGGCAAAAATAAAAAAGAGGAAACATAAAGAGCTTTTCTGACCCACGGACCCAGGGAATGCAAAAGGATGGAAATTGTATTACTGAGATCTCTTAAGGAAGAAGTCATTACACTATTGTTCAGACAATTGCGCAATGCAAGCTCAAGAAAGCAATACTTATTTAAATACTGCTCTTTAGCCTTTCCAAATGGGATATGCTAGGTGAGTGTGTGTGTGCAAGTGCGTGCGTTTACACACACCTGCTTGCTAGACATTCACAATACTGCAGGGCAGGCTATAAATTCTTAGGAATTCTTTTGGGAGTACCGACATAACTTTTTGTGCAGAGACTGGTATTCAACCTATTAAGCCAAGCACCATAATTAGACCCTTTAAGAGCTTGGAACAAGCTAAAATTCCTTTAAGATCTCCTAGATATCTAAACTTTTTACCATTATAGTAAATTCCCAGCCTGGGGCCCACCTATTACTACAACCTCTTTTCCTGTGTGCACATTGTAGTGTAACGTGTGTCACGCTGATTGGTACCATTGGCAGTGAGGCACTCCACTGAGGAATACTGACCTGGTTGCTTGCCATGCAGTTATACTAAGCCATAACAAGGAACAAAGCAGCTTTCCAAGAACATTTATGAGTTGATGCTGTTTCCATTGCTACTGAATGTAATGCTAGTGGCTGGAATTCATTGCTAATTCTCTGGGAATTGCCATATATATAATAGTGTCTTAGTGCAGAGATCCCCAACCCCCGATCCATGGATAAGTACCGGGCTGCAGCATGCCAGCAACCGGTCTGCACAAACTAGCAAAGCCCCATCTGCGGGATGCACGTAGCATACAAAACCACCCTTTGGTCCATGGAAAAACCTCTCTCCACAGAACTGGTCCCTGGTGCCCAAAAGGTTGGGGACCTCTGTCTTATTGAGTCTTCTAGATGAGTGCATTTTGCAATATTCTGAATCTTTGGTTCTGTTTATTTTCCAACAAACCCTACAAAGTATGTAGGTATTAGTGGAAGACTATGGCATTTTTACCTAAGTACCTGATTTTGGTTTCTATTGAATGAATCTTCTTGTCACTACTCAGGTTTAAGCATAAGCAAATATACACAGTCTTCTCAAAGCAAAAGAATTTGTTCATTTGTACTTTTTAGTTGAGCTAAGACTAAACAAGAGTACAAGGCACAATTAAATACTTAGTATGTTAACCTTCAAAATATTCACTTCGCAACCCCAGGGATTCTTGCAGGCACTGCCCTTTTTGCCTTACAATGCTCTGATCCACTCTGCATCATTCACCTGAATAGCAATAGACTTTTAGGGTCACATATCTATTTTACATAGTGGGTTCAAACTGTGTTTACAAGGGAAAAATTTACTTATGAGAGATATGAAAACAAATACATTATTTCAAATATATTCTAGCCAGGTTGGTAAGGCATTGCTGGTATTTTTATAGAACAAAATTAGGCATTAGTGCCATCCTGCACATTCATGACAAGAAGGAATTTCATACTGTGGTAACAAAAATAACATTCTCATAGTTCCAATCTTGGGAATAAAGGACTCTGGGTTTAGATGTGTTTTCACATAATATTTTATCACAAGGTGAACAGTTGTATTCAGAAGAAACAGTTTCTAAAGCGTACAAAAACAATCGGTGAAGAATTCTGAAGTTGTTGAAATAATGATATATTTAATATATTTAACTTTCCCTAACATTTTCTGGGCTAGTCCCTTTAATCAAAATATTCTAAGAAGAAAGTACTGTATATACAACTGTTTGGTGGAGATGGTGTAAGGGAATAAGTTAGTTGGTCAGTTCTTACACACACATACAAAGTTTACATTGGTTTGGGATACTGTCCCAAACCTTTGTCCACAGATAATCACCTCAGCCATGTAATCACTTTTGAGCTAAAGCTTTATGATGACCGATAAAAATGGTTGAGGGAACAATCATTAGAGATTTAACATTATAAGTTATAAAGACAAAAGATTTATTATCATGTTATACGTGCTAAGAGATTATTATTATTATGACCATTATTTAGAGAATTATTTTTGTTTCATTTCAATCTGATCTTTTTACTATAGTTTTTATTACTCTTCATTTTCTCTTTGGCCTCTAAATCACTTTCTGATGAAATAATTATAGTCCAGGAAAGCTTATACTGTAATAAATTTGTCAGTTTTAAGGTACCCCAATATGCTGTTGATATTGCAAGAAAAGCAAAACTTTAAAGAGCACCTTTGGATCAAGCCCATTATTATGTGATGAGAACTCAATAACACTTTTAAACAAACTACCAATAAACTGTTTTTAGAAATGAACACTTTTCTCCTTGAATCTATTATTACTCATGGATCATCTTAGCTTCATATACCGTTGTTCAAAACACACCTACATACAAGTCAAACTTTATTTAAAGCTACAGAATAAAACTGCTAAAATCACAATAACAAAAACATAAGAACTGCAGCCAGATTGAAAATTTAGCTGTTTGAACTTTTATGAGAAAAAATTAGCAAGTCTATTCTAAAAGGCAGTGTGTGAAAAACTACTTTACATTTTATACAGATTAGAACACATGAAACGTAGTAGTGATTTCTATTTGCATTTATCAATGAATTAGGCCACAGAGACATTCCAAGGGTCATTTTCATGCACTTTGAGCTCCAACAATCTCTGAAAAAGAAAATAAAGTAACTATTCACCAATTATACAGAATACACCTTTATACTGGAAAGAGTTTTGACAAAGGTGTTTTTAAACTATAGTCAACAAATATATATGATCAGACCACATGACTTCGTTATTCTCATTGTGAAGATGTGAGTTTATTGTTCCCCACAATTAATACATATCAATGTGTACTTCCATCTATGTAAATAGATAATAATTTTGTGCGCTGTCAAAAACAGTTTAATAATTCAATAACAGCAGAAAACAAAATAAGATTATCACTGTGCAGAATGTTCTGGAAATTCTGGATAGTTCCAATCTCTCTCCTGAACATCTTTGCTCCTCCTCCTAAACAGGTTGTTTGGGGATAGTTCAAAAATTTCCAGAAGTAACCTCTTTAAATGGGCAGAAATTTGCAGTGTTGAATTGCTTCTACAGGTAGTTTAGACATTATTAAATATCCCTGGGAATAGTTTTTGTTTAGTGGTTAAGGTACCATGCAAGAAAGCAGAAAACCATGAGTTCTATTCCTGCCTTCACCATAAAAGCCAACAGGGTGACTTCGGGCCAGTCACTCTCACTCTCAACCCAATTCACCCTACAAGGTTGTTGTTGTGGGGAAAATAGAAAGAAGGTGCATTGGGTATATTCACCACCTTGAGTAATTTGTAAAAATAATAAAGGCAGGAATCAGGATACAAATGATTTTTTTTTAAAAAAAGAAAAATAGGAAGGGCCAGAATGGGAATGGAACATTCCAGAATTCTCTAGGCCAGTGAATTTTGTATATTTTTAAGAAAGGCTAGGAACTGCTCAATTAAATTTCACTTTGTTAACTGGTTCACAATCATAGCAAGACAAATTATAAAATGTAAGTGTTCTCTGACTTGATCTTGATTCCTGGTCATTTCACTATATAGTTCTGTTGGGCAATGATTCAGGAATAGTTTCTAACTGCCTTATTCTAGGAAGTTTCTTTCACTTCCCAGTCTTGCCTTCAGCTCTGGGTTTTTTTGATGATTTGCCACTCAACTATAACAACCCCCTCTTACTTTTTTAGGATGGCTAAAGTCACCAAACTTAACTATATAGATTTATTATTTCAGTTGATAAGCAAAAATGCTTTGAGTCTGAATGCAGAACAAAACTAAAAATGTTTATTCAACTTTTCCTAGTTCTAGAGTCTACAATCTGCATAAAGTAAACTAGTATGAGTAGAATAAGTATAACTAAAGTAATCAAAGATTCTCACCAGGTTCCTTCAACATTTGAGGATCTCCTACTAATTCCTCACCCTGCCTTTCTGCTTCAGCTAGAATTTCTTCCGTGATACTATTTGTCTGAGACTCTGCCATCATTTTTTTCATTAGTTCTTCCTGAAAATGGATCAAAAGAGTAATTCTCACAATTTACTAGTCATGTCCACTTGTTCTTCACCATACTCTTAAAAATAACCTTTTTGCTTTGTACATTTCTTAGCATAATATTTACCTCTGAGTAGACTGCAAGTTTACACTGTATGTCTTCAAGTTTTACAAAATCATCTTCATCAGATTTCTGACTCACATTTCCAGAACCAGTTTCCTATAAAGAGAATGTTTTTAATTTAAAGGAGGTGCCCTTAACATTCTTCAGTTTTATAAGTTCATTGCAATAATTACTTATTGACAACTTTTTGTTATCAACAGAAATAATATTTCAGTAGAACCAATGTAACTGAACTAAACTAAAACTAAACAATAAAACCAAAGTCTAAAAGAAACATTCTAGGTAGATAATTCTTCAACCATGCATTCTTGAGGCTCATGCCACAATACATTCAAAAGTCAAAAGCACTACGTACATATTCATTAACCAATACAGGAGATTCTGTATCAGGACTGCCAACTACAGAGCTTTCAGGTGTTTCCGATGATGATTTTGAGTCTCCACATATTGCGTCTATAGTTTGGTTTTCATTTTCTGCTAATGGAGAGTTCGTTTTTTCTGTAGCTAATATAGTGCTGCTATTAAAATCTTCAGCAACTCTAACAACTAAGGACTGCTTTTCTTCTGTAAAATTAAGATACTGAGGTACAATAGCAGGTATATTTTGATCATCTGAAAAATAAACAATATTTGATTATGCTGCTTGCAAGGACTGGGATTTTATAGCAGTTTACACAAAACAAAAGTTAGTGAATATGGAAAACATTTCAAAAGCCTACATTAAAAGATACATATATTTTATATAAATGATCATGTTAAATCATTTAAAACTATTCTGCCATAAGTAACTCAAAACTTCAATATGCTGAATTCAGTTAGAAATATTAAGATGGTACAAAATTGCAGCCTTAAAGGATGAAAAAATAATACATTGTGTCATTTTGCCAATCAAGTTTATATTCTGAATCCAGACTGTACCTAGAGTTCACACTACAAATAGATTATAATAATAGACTCTGAATAATAAGCAAAAATTACTTGAACAATTTATATAGAAACAGCATATGTCTATTTGCAGTCCAGAAATTATTAATATGAAGTGTTCTAAGCAAAAACATAATATAAAATCAACCTGTTTTGTCCATCTCTTTCTCTTGTTCTCCTTACCTATTTTACTTGTTTTAACAAAGCCAAAATAATGTAGATCTTGTTAAGGTTACTTACATTTTCAAGTCTAAAAGCATGAAATGCTAAACTATGAAAAAGCAGGATACACTTAATAAGCTCTGAAGAGCTTTAGCACATAATGGAATCCTTTGTGTTATGTTTAATAAGTGTAAAGTATTCATAAAATAAAAACTGAAGAGTAGTACCTAGCTTTTATCTAACTCCTTCCATATAACTAACATAAGAAAAAGCAATGATTTATATGAGTGCATTTCTGTACTCAATAGAATTTATCTTTCTAGTCATCAAAACACTTGTGAATTAATTCCACACCAGACCAAACCATCATTCAATTGCACAAAAGTTTCAGATGATTTCTTTTTTTTCCTAAGAACAAAATATACCTTGTAAATAAGTTTTTCTATATTTATTTTACCTTTAGTATTTACAGTGTCTTGTTCAGAAGATAAAATTTGATGCACATTTAGATTTTCTGATATGGACTGTGAAATCTGTAACAGAATAAATTTATTAACTATTTTCACTCATCTAAACATTAATTACTTAGTATTAATTAAAGCTCTAATCTTACCATGAAGCATATGAAGAATCTTAAATTCAGTGTTAATATTAATGTTCTGCTTCCATTAGTTTAGCAAGCAGAAATATTCATTTATTTAAATCCATTGTTTCTGATATATTATTACATTATTACTGATTAATAATCCCCGTCAAACTTCCAGTCTTCCAGTTTGAAAAGCTACTGTATACTTACTTAGCAAATTTAAATTTCATAGTTTTACCACAGTGCATAGTTCTAAATTTTCTAAACAATTATGTTATATATCTTTCCAAAGAATGAAGACCTGTCTAGCATCAACACACACCGATTCCTTCAATACCTGTTCTTCTTCATTTTCAGCTGTTGTTTCATTATTTGCCTGGAGGGAGGTTTGAACATCTACAGGTCCTTCTTCAAATTCATCTATTTCTTCCTCTTCATTTTCATCTTCTCCACTTCCATAATTAGTGAGAGCCTGGGTTTCTGCTTTAGACAAGCCTAAAACGTGAGAAATATACTCAAAACATAAAATAGAGCACAATGGCTAAATACATACATAGAAACACAAACATTAAAAACTTTGGGTTGTTCTTTACCCCAGTCTGAGTTTGGCATAGTCTGAAGGGAAATAGAATACAGGTAATCCCTGAGTTACAAGGGTTCACTTAGCGCCCCTAGTGCTTATGAGCAATTCCCCAAATCACGAATCTTGCAGCATCAAGGCAGGCAGTTCACCCTTATTAACAACTGCAGAGGCTCTGCAACATTTACCCTATTTCCCTCCCCCGGGCCACAACTGCTTCCCCTTCCCTTCCTGCCCCTCCCTTGCAAAAATCCCTTTTGTCAGGATTTCTTTCCCTTTGAGGGATAGAAGAGTTGGCTTGGAAATGCTTTTCATGCTAAGAATGGAAATTTCTGGAGTCTGTGATCTCGCATGAGTGTTTGAAGTTGCACCAAATCACAGACCTCAGAAACCTTAATTCTCTATGCGAAAGATGTTTGTGGTGCTTGTCTCCTGCTCCGGCCCCCAAATCCTTTCTGCCTAAGGGCAGGCCTGAAGCCTGCCTCACACCCATATCTAGCCCACCAGAGCTCGCTGTGCAGGAGAAAGTGACCCCGGAGCCTCGGAGACCAGGGGAGACATCTGCGTACCTCCAGAGGTCAGATCCAGGCCTCGGAGCCCCCCTCCAAGCTGTTGCCAACCAGAATGGAGGTCGGGGAGGCTTCTGCATGTCTCTGGAGGTTGGATCCAGCCCTCAGAGAAGTGCTCCAAGCCGTTTGCACCCAGAATGGAGCCTCCAGAGGTTGGATCCAGGCCTCGGAGGCATCTTCCAATCTGTTTGTGCCCGCAATGGAGATCAGGGGAAGCTTCTGCATGCCTCCAGAGGTTGGATCCAGGCCTCAGAAGACTGCTCCAAGCCATTTACACCTGGAAGGGAGATCAGGGTAGGCTTCTGCATGCCTCCAGAGGTTGAATCCAGGCCTCGGAGGCGTCCTCCAAGCTGTTTACACCAAAACGGAGATTGGGGGAGGTTTCTGCATGCCTGTGGAGGTTGGATCCAGGCCTTGTAGGCGTCCTCCAAGCCGTTTGCGCCTGGAACAGAGATCAGGAGAAGCTTTTGCATGGCTCCAGAGGTTGCATCCATTCCAGGCACAAACGACTTGGAGCTCTGAGGCCTGGATCCAACCTCCAGAGGCATGCAGAAGACTCCCCAAATCTCTGTTCCAGATGCAAACAGCTTGGACCAGTCCTCCGAGGTCACACCGCAAAGAGCGCACAAGTTCAGGCACCCATTCTCTTCAAGAGAGGATCGACTCTCCTGTCCCTCAAAATCAGGAACCGTGGCAGAAAGGAGACAGATCTTTTCAAAGTGAGTCCAACTCGGCAAGAAGCGAGGGGGAAGCATGAGGTATCTTAGTGGGTTGGGGAGGCCTTGGGGGCCTGTTCCATCACTGGGCTCCCCATGGCCTTCCCAACCCTGAGATACCTCATGTGCACTTAACAAGATGTGTGTGTCTTAATGAGCAGGAAGTGATCTTGTTCAAGGTATGAGATTCACTCCCACGAATTTTCAAGTTACGAATGGAATGGACAGTTTTCATTACATTCGTAACTTGAGGACTACCTGTATTTCAAAGTCCTCTGAAATGGTCTGTTTACAGTTTAAAATCTGAACATCCTAAATTTTTTGCTTCAAAATAAACTATCAAGAGACATTAGACAGTAGACAAGGGAATTACTTGAATTTAAGAAATACAAAATCAAAGACTACTTTGAAGCATAGAACTAGCTATTTGAGTCTTTAAATTGTAGCCTAAATTCTACAAATTATGCAAAATACTGAATATTGAGTAAAAGCTAGATGGATATCTAACAGCATAATTTTATGTTCATTTATTTAATTATCCATAATTTTATGTTTATTTAATTATGTTTATTTAATTATCCAACATGTACAATGTAGGATACTCCCAGACAGACTCAATGAAAGTCTAAGCCTATTACAGAAAGAAGCTACAAATGTTCAAAAATAATAGTATGTGCAGTATAATATTAAAAATGAATATGGATGTATTTCATTTCCTACTGGAGACACAGGAGTGAAAGACTGCTGTTGGAACAGTTCTATTTATACATGTAATCAACTTTATAATGTAAGCAAAATTCTGTTAAATCAGGCTCAAGGCCAACCTAGTCATCAGCATTAACTGTGAGAAGGATCTTGCAGTCCTAGTGGAGAATCTCTTAAATATGAGCCAGCAGTGTGCTACAGCTGCCAAAAAAGCCAACACAGTGTTAGGCTGCATGAAGACAGGGATAGAATCAAGATCATGTGAAGTCTTAATACCACTTTACAATGCCTTGGTAAGGCCACACTTGGAATATTACATCCAGTTTTGGTCACCACTATGTAAAAAAGATGTTGAGACTCTAGAAAGAGTGCAGAGAAGAGCAACAAAGATGATTAGGGAACTGGAGGCTAAAACATATAAAGAAGAGTTGCTGAAATTGAGTATGTCTAGTTTAATGAAAAGAAGGATAAGGGTAACATAGTAGTAGTGTTCCAATATCTCAGGGGTTGCCACAAAGAAGAGGGAGTCAAGCTATTCTCCAAAGTACCTGAGGGGCAGGACAAGACACAATGGATGGAAACTCATCAGAGAGAGAAGCAACCTAGAACTAAGAAATTTCCTGACAGTTAGAACAATTAATCAGTGGAAGAACCTGCCTCCAGAAGTGGTGAATGCTCCAATACTGGAAGTTTTTAAGAAGAGATTGGACAACCATTTGTCTGAAATGGTATGGGATTTCCTGCCTGAGCAGGAGGTTGGACTGTAAGACCTCCAAGGTCCCTTCCAACACTCTATTCTATTTTATTCTATTATTTTGTTTCTTAAAGTGGCCAGAAAGGTAACTCTGAAAAGCTTGCAAGCAGGAGACCAGAAATACAACTCTCCCACTATTGATCCCCTACAACTGGTATATGGAGGCATGCCACTTGCCTCAAAAAATAACACTGTGGCAGAGGTAAACAGATAGCTTGTATCCTCATGAATTTATGTATTCCCTGTTAAATCCACCTAAGTCAGTATCACTTTTGTGTCAATGAATCCCACAGATTATTTATGCATTGTGAAGAAGTGTTTTTCTATCATCTTCATTCAGTAGCTCTTGATCCTAGTCTCTTTAGAAAGGCCTCTTTCTCCATGCTCTGCCTGATTTTATGTAACTTACAGTAGTTATAAGAATGTGGTAAAACTCCAGAAAACTCTGGAATGCGCCACTTGAAAATGGATTCATTTTGCACAGTTCTACTAAATCATGACTATATTTTATAGACTATAGCATCTATCATGGTGGCACAGTGATAAGAATGCAGTAAGGCAGGCTTTCTTCTGCTGACTGGTGGCTTGCCTGCAGTTTGGTATTTCGAGTCTCACCGGCTCAAGGTTGACTCATTCTTCCAGCCTTCCAAGGCTGGTAAAATGAGGACCCAGATTGTTGGGGGCAATAAGCTGACTCTGTAAACAGCTTAAAAAGGACTGTAAGGCACTGTGAAGTGATATAAAAGTCTAAAGTGCTATTGCTATCTCATTTAAACATAATTCAGGCTCAATAGGTACAATCTACCTGATGCATTTAACAACTGAATTGGACAAACATGAATATATTTATTTTAATTTATTTAGCATATAGCAATTTATCTACAACAAGCTAGTAACAAGCCAAAATTAGTGATCTTGAAATAAAATTTTAATTTCATTCCACTAATGTAGAATGAAACTATAATCAAAATAATTAAAGTTGCTTACTTATGGAGACTGGACAATTTTCACTCTCTTCTTCCTGATCAGAAGGATCTGATCTTGTACTGATTGGAATTTCTCGGCTGAATATTGCAGGTTCATGAATTTGCTTAATAGTTTCAGTTTCATCTTTGTCCTAGAAATAAACAGAATTATTGTCATACAGAATAAAAGCATTTTAATTTTTTAAGATTAATTTTTAATGATTAAAACAAGAACAAATCCTATAATCTCTATTCTATAAAGAATTTTACAGTTCTGCTCAAAGTGCATTATCTCTACAGATATTATTTAAAAGCAACTTGGGGGAAAATATTGTGGAGTAAGGAATATGAAAACCATTTAGTGTGGAAGAACCTATTCAGCAACTATTACTCCTTGCTTATGAATCTCCAAGAGATATCTAGTTTGACTGCTGCTCAAAATTTTGCTGGCCACTCTCATTATTAAAAAATTAATCAATAAAAGCTCCAGCAAAAACTAGATTCCTTTTACTATGCATCACTTTTAGTTAGAACCTCCTAAGCCCATTTCTCTCTCTCTCTCTCTCTCTCTCTCTCTCTCTCTCTCTCTCTCTCTCTCTCTCTCTCTCTCTCTGTGTGTGTGTGTGTGTGTGTGTGTGTGTGTGTAGGATTATTAACTTCTCTGATAATTTGAGATAAATATAAAAAGTTCATTTATCTTTAAAAATTAATATAGTATTCATCAGAGGTTATAAAACACCTTCAATTACAAAATCTGTAAAAATAAAGAAATAGAAAGACCTACCCCAAAAATAAGCCCTACCTTGATTTTTGGGGGTGGGCCTAATATAAGCTCTATGGCAAAAATAGCCTAGTTTTGGGGCGAGGCACACGCCTAAAAATCAAGCTAGGGCGGGGTGTGTGTGTGTGTGTGTGTGTGTGTGTTTGTGTGTGTGTGTGTGTGTGTGTGTGCTGTTCCACGTACCCCGTATCCACTTATACCTTGCACCCAAGCCTCTCCTCGCCAGCACACTTCTTCTGTGGCATCCACAGGTCTGCATTTTGCAACCAGAGGCCTTTCCGGAAGGTCACTACAGCTGAGAACCGAGCTATAGATTCAATCCATTGCTTGGTTATCAGCTGCAGAGGCCTTCCGGAAAGGCCTGACTGGGAAATGCAGGCCCGAGCTACATTCTGAGCTGTAGAATGAAGCTGCTCCTTTGGCTGCAGAAGAAGTGGGCCAGCTGGGCGGGGCTGTCAATGCTGGAGGTGAGTAGAAAAGACATTCCCCCCAAAATAAGACTTGGTGCCTCTTTTGGAGGCAGAAAAAAAGACCCAGTCTTATTTTTGGGGAAACATGGTATTCCCCACATTGTTTAAAAAATCCCTTACTTTGTCTTCATCAATATCTTCAGTAGATGAACATACTCCTCCTTCAAGTGATTTTTTTACCTAATAAATAGAAATTTGAAAGAATATTGGCTTCTGTTCAAACTAAATACAAACAACCAGATAAGATGGAGATTGTAGGAGGTATATAAATGAATTCTGAGCCATATATTCATTCTGCTGTGATTTTCTTTTCAGTTGGTACAATTAAAGTATTACACTATTGTTTAACAAGATATTTTACTTTTTTGCAGCTTGCCCTATTAGAACTGGCTATTAGATTGCCTGAATACTTTCTCTGAAGGCTCTAGTTTGATATGACAGATATATATTTGAGTAGTTAAGTTTCCTTACAACGTAAAAATATAAAGGTCAGATGGTGCAAATCCTATCGTAATGCTAGTATTTTCAAACTCCTTATTTTTGTCTTGTGTCCAAACTGAAGGTAGAGTGAAACCTTAATTAACATTAATAAAAAACTAAGAAACAAACCTTCTATTATTCTACTGTTCTACAAATAATATTTTAAATCTAAACTGAAGAATTTAAAGTACAAAGAACTGAGTCATAAATAATAGGATGTGGTCCTATTATAACAAGCTAAAGAAAACCTTCATGGTAGGGCTCTGTTCGACATTCAAACAGAAATTTCTGCATCCTGACATCTGAAGTCTTACTAATGACAAACAAAATAAAGCAAAATATATGACCTTCCTCAAATTCATGAACACTAATTTCCAAAACATGCCTGTTTGTTTGCATTATTGCATAAAGAACCAAAAATATCCTTTAAAAAGGAAAATGTAAAACATGGTTTAATTTTGAAGCTGAATTACTTTCCAAGTTGAACAGAAATTCTCTAATAGAGAATTCTTAATAAATCCGGATTTATTATCAGATCAGCGCCCATCAGCCCCAGTCATTATGTCTGGTGTTTGGAAACAATGGGAGCTAGAAATGAAAATACTGTATCTGAGACCAACAATTGGGGAAAATTGAATAATTCAGAACTGAATATCACTTGACCTCAGGAAGAATAATATTGACAGAAAAAGAACTATCAAAACTATAATTTAACAGAATTTGAAATATATTAACAAAATTAATATATTTATATTATATGAAACAAAATTTTATATTGAACTCTTTAGTATAAGATTGTGTCATTCCACCTACTTCTATTTTTGGTTTACATTTTTGCTTTGTTGTCAGACTGTTATTATCCAAGTCCTGCATGAGTTTAAAAAAGGCTAATTCATTGAATAAGACTTCAGAAATCTCCACAAGAAGGTCCTCTCCACAATCCTTTAATTTTTTACCAGCAAATTTTGCCAGTGAATCCTGTGCAACAAAAAAAGAAAAAAGATTTAATATATCTATTATGTTCAACTTTCATCCTTTCCCACCTCCTGATTATATTCAAGGTGGCTGACATAGCATTATTCAAATTTAACATATTAGATCAAAGGCTTCGTTATGATCATTGAATGAGTTTATGAGAAGGTTCTAAGGCATATTGCATGTTATTCTAAAGCAAAACAGACAAGAATTTGGATTAAGTTCTCCCCCTTGTTTCTATGTGACAGATACTACATTTTCCAGATATTTTGATTGTATATTTCTCATTTGATTAAGAAATCAGTTCAGTACGCCAATTTCTAAAGCAAAAATAGAAGACATGAATGACAAGTATTCCGGAATAAGCTCAGTCAAAAGAAATAAGAGTTGCATTTCAATCCTTCCTACAGTCCATTCCCCTTAAAAAAGGATTTGGATAGTTCTCATTTTTAACCACTGAAGTAACATTTCAAATGATATATAAGAAGCAAGTTTCATTAAAACATTTGTTTTCTCATGCTGTAAAGATGAGCAGATTTTAAGTGTCAGCTTTTACAAATCAGACAAATGGTACAGATTGCACTTTCCATACTTATACTTGAGTTGCCAGATTACTTAAGCACTTTCATATTAATTTTTCAAGAAATTATAAAGTACTTAACTTTGATCCAGTAGTTTAGCTGCTATACAAACTGATTTATTGAAGTAGTAAAACCAATTGCCGTCATTGATATAAACATTCACATCAGAGTCAAGGTAAAATAATCTTTCCAAGCTTTCCCAGCACCATAATGATTTTGAAAATAATCTCTATTTTACGGAGCTCACGAATTATATACTTGCCTGCAAAATGCTACCAAGTTGCTTATGAAATATCTTGACAAATTCTTTGCTTTCATCATTTTGTTGAGTAAGGGTTAAGACCATACGCTTTACAGAAGTCAAGAGTTGGGAAGTACATATTTCATCCATGTGTTCCTAGAAAGAGTTGAGATTAAATTTTATTTACTTATTTTTTAATATAAAAAACTCACTGAATTTACATAGCTTGCTTATAATCTGCATATAGAGATAAGAAAAAGATCAGAGTTCAGTCAATCAAGTGCTTCTTTAGAGAATACAGAACATGAAGAAATATCTTATCTTTGGTAAGAAACACTTTTACTTTGAATATGGGATAAGTGAAGCACCATCTTCTCTATAGAGAGAATCAGCTGTTTAAGAAAAATCTAGTTACGAGTTTCTGTAAGAGCAAATTCTTAATTTCTAACTGGTAATAACTGAAATCAGCATTATAATACCTTCATAAAGGGGATGACTTCTTTCATAATTGCTTTTATTTGTCGATCCAGCTGCTGAGTATCTATTCGGGGGCAAGGAATAGAAGATACTTCAGTAGTCTGTGGTGCAGAATGGCTTTCAACTGCATCTGAACCTTTAAAAAAGTATGCTAATATTAATGGTTGTTCCCCTCACAAAAATGAACAATAAAGTAAAAATGTCTAGATCTTTGATTACATAAATACTTCTAGGGTTTTGATAAGCATACTGAAGAATAAAAAGTTCAATATAACAAGTGTATAGTCAGTGCCTTTTTATACAAATTATGTACAGTAAATACCAAAAGAATTACATTCAAAAATCAATGCTAATATAGCAGACAGTACCCTGAAATACGCAACGCATTAATACCTTCCAATTTAGAAGAAGGAGCAGTCTGGAGATTACTACAGCAACCATCCTCGGAATCAAGGTTTCCCTCTGCAGCTATTTTCATCCGTTCATATTCTCTCATTCTAGCCAATGCTTGGTCCAAATGAATCACAGTGTTGCCTATAGGTTGGCAAGAAAATCATGTAAAACAGATCTTTTGGCACTGAAAATCAAATATTACCAGGAGCAAATTAAACATAAAACTGCAAAAAGGGGGACCAAGATTATTCTTAAGTATACCTGATAAATCATAATTAGGTTAATTGGAACTTAATGACTGAATGCATGAAGAAGCTAACTATTTTGGAGATTTATAATACTTTGAAGCTAATGCCTAATAGAAGGGGGAAAAAATTTGCTTTATATATTAACAGTATTATGTTCTTTAATCTGTAACAATGGGTGTAAATTCCAAGCCACTCCACTAGGTATAAATGTTTTTTCATCAAGTTGTGGCATTGCTCTTTATCCAAAACCAAACCGCTCTGGAGAATTCTTGTTTAATTAATTGAGAAATAGAATGTGATGGCAATTAACAGTTCTTTTCTTTTTTGAATGCTAAGACTCAAAGAGAAATTCAAGTTTGAAAAAGGAACAACCTGTACTAAAATAGATGTTAATGTGACTGAGATTGTCAGAACCATATATTTCTTGCTTGCCTATATTTCCTGTATCTCTTACAGTTCCTATTATTTCCCTGACCCAGATTCCATTCTCTTCTCTCCCTGGGTTCTGCCATATTCCTGGAAGGGAGGGGGAATGCTTGTGGGTTTATTGCCTTGACTTCTGCTATGGCTACAACGTAATACTTGCTTTCCTCTGAACTTTTTTCTCCCTGTCAGCTAGAAAGGGGGGAGGAAGCAAGGAATGTAACCTCCAGCAACTGGCTAATCTCTACGCTCTCAGGAGAAGGTTCAAAGAGCCACCTAAACATCGCTGTTACAACCAGAGATGGCCTGATGTTATTTCCCTTTTCCCACGATGGACTTAACACCAGGGGATTGGCCAACATGAGCTGACCGGACGAACTTTGGAGTGGGGTTTTGCTTGGGGGACACCTTAACCCACGGGTCGGCAACCCGTGGCTCTGGAGCCACATAAGGCTCTTTCAGCCTTCTCCTGCAGCTCCCAGTCCTCCGCCATTTGCAGAGAGAGAGAGAGAGGTACTTGCACTTCCCTTCTTTCTCTCTCTCTGTGCGTGTGTGTGTGTATAAAAAAGAGAGTGGCCTCATGCTGTTCTCCGACAAGCTGACAAGCTTATTGGGCGGGGCTCTTGCCTTTGCTGCATCTCCGCAGGAAGCAGCAGAAAGCAGTAGTTCTCTCTCTCTCTCTCTCTCTCTCTCACACACACACACACACACACACACACACACACACACTCACACTGAGTGGGGGAAGAGGACTGGCAGACCAAGGGCAGGAGAGCCAGCCCAATAAGAATGTGTGTCAGCTTGTCGGAGAACAGCATGAAGACAGAAGATCAGAGAGAGAGAGGGGGGAAGAGAGAGGGGGGGAAGAGAGAGGAAGGGAGGGAGAGGGAGAACTCATGCACAGCAGCCTCTATTTCTTTTTAATTAAACTCTTCAATCAAGCTCCCCCCCTCGTCCGTGCGCGGGTTTTGCTGCTCCCAGTGTTTTCTTTTCTCTGGGAAACGCGTCCAAGTGGCTCTTTGAGTGTTTAAGGTTGCCGACCCCTGCCTTAACCTATCGATTCGCGCGGGAAAACTTCAGATCCTGTCTATTATGCCTGCTATCAGCTTCTCCTAATAAAAGTTCTTTTGGAAGAGTTCACTTCCATGAGTTCTGCTTTCTTGGGATGAGGTTTTGAAGTGGGCCCTGACATTAGACAGGATCTGCAGTAATAGTCAACCTGGAAGGAAGACCCTTACCGAGGGACTTTGCAAAATCCATGATGTCCGACAACGGTGCAGGGAAGGAAGAACCCGCCACTATGGGGGAGCCCTCCCTCCGGTCGGCAACCTGCCAGCTACCGGGATCTGAGACATCCTACACGTCAGAGGAAGAAGTGGTGGAGATGGGCAGCCACAAACCTCGATGGTCGATGGGTGCTGGAAAGAAAGATGAGTGGGAGAAGAGGTCAAGAAAAGTAACTCTGAGAGAAGGCAGCCACCAACCCGGGTGCAAGCAAGAAATGGAGATCCCTTCACCTTAGCGAAGATGAAGGAGATCGTGGGGAGTACTCGAGCTGGATTTGGGAGAAAGTTATTGACTTGATGAAAACAATCCTCGGCTCCTTCAAGGATGAGAAACCTGAACCCCACGGCCGCACCATTACTTTAGGCTATAACAAGAAAGACACCAAGGGGGAATCTGAAGCTTGAGATCCTGGGGATGTCCACTGAGGCCAAGACAGCAGACATTGCTTTGGCGGCCCCCACTCCCCGCCAGCCCGCAGCTGCCAACTGAGATGGGAGACATCACCACCGATGAAAACACCGATCCATGCAAAAATTCCCGCCACTGGACATGAAATTCCAGGGAGAATTGCGACGCCTGGGATTCTTCCTGACCCAAGTCCTCACCTATATGGAGGAATATGGCTGGGACATCCCAATTGATAAGGCCCGGAACCGCATCGTGCAGGCAGCCCTGGATGGCGTAGCAGCTGACTGGGTGGACCTACACGGCTCCGACGCTCCACAGCTCCAGTATTTAAACCAAAAAGCCCATGAAAGAATCAAGACCGTGAAGCAAGGCAGGCGCCCAGTGGCTGAATACACCCAGGATGTCCAAGCCATCGCAAGCAAGTTGAATTGGCCCGAGGACATCCTGCTCAGCCATTTTAAGGATGGCCTGAATTACAACCTCTATGATGCCTGTCTTCCCTGGGGAGACCCACACCGGCTGCACGACTGCTACGTCCTGGCAGAAGCCGAAATCGACCTGCTCAAGAGATATCGCAGAGGGAAGCTGTGGAGCTGATCGCCATTCAAACCATCACGCAAACCAGCGAAGCCACAACCCACTGCCAAGAAGACCACCGGATGCTTCAAATGCGGGAAGGAGGGACATCGCGCCACAGAATGCCGTTCAAAGAATCCCCAGGAAAAGGCAGACCGAGCACCAGTCAAAAAATCGGGGAAGTCACCAGCCAAACCGCAAGAGCCAGCTATGAAATGCAGTGAAGCCATACAGTTCCCCCCCTGCCCAACGTCGGAAGGGAACTTCGGCCTACACTGCAGGAGCCTCCAACTTGTCAGACGACAACTCTGAGGACGAACCCCTGGTAAGTGGACCCATTGCGCCCCTCACCCGGACAATGACTATACTAACCCCCCCCCGCCCGAATCTGTCAAAGTTAGCGCCCTAATAGACTCTGGCTGCACGCGTTGCCTTATTAGTCCAACGCTGGTGAGGAATCTGGGCATTCCGGTGAGGAGGCTAAAGAAACCAATCTCGTTCGGTCAATTAGATGGGTCCCTAGCAGGGGGGATGCTGGCCACCCTAGCCACATTACCAATCCATCTCACTCTGGGGAACCATGACATTTGTGGTAACCCCAGGCATGGAGTGCCCAATAATATTGGGGATGGCATGGTTAGCAAAATGGAACCCCTAAGTAACCTGGAGGACAGCTGAACTCAGATTCCCAAAGGGCGATCAATCAAACCTGCCATCCCAGGGAATCCAAAAAAGCCCTGAACAGGAAAAAGCTGCAGTGGGAGAAGACAAAACATTACCTGAGATACCGGAGGAATACAGGGACCTTGCTGAAGTTTTTAGCAAGAGGTTGGACGAGCTACCGTCTCACTGACCCACAGACTGTGCAATTATAATTAAGCCAGGAGCAAAGCTCCCAAAACCCAGACTGTATTCCATGAGCCCTGAAGAGCTACAAGAAATGCAGAAATTCATAGATAAGAATATGGAGCGGGGTTTCATCGAACCAGCTTCCCCTAAGAAAGCAGCATGTGAACTACTGCGCTTTGAACGCAATAAGCGAAAGCAATCTGTACCCTCTTCCCCTCATGAAAGACATGTTGTCCCACATATCGAAGGGAAAAGTTTTCACCAAACTGGACTTAAGAGAAGCTTATTACCGCATTAGAATCAAAGAAGGTGAAGAGTGGAAAACCGGCTTCAACTGCCCTATGAGATGCTACCAGTTTAAGGTCCTACCGTTCAGACTATTGGGAGCTCCTGTGGTTTTCATGCAATTAATCAATGATGTACTGAGGGAGCACCTATACAAAGGGGTCCTAGTCTATTTGGTTGACATCCTTATATTTACAGAAACTAAGGATGAACATATAAAATTTGTCAGAGACATTTTGAAAAAACTGCAAACTGCCCACCTTTATGCAAAGCTATTGAAATGCAAATTCCACAAGGAAAGGATAGATTATTTAGGCTACCGCATATCGCCCAAGGGCATCAAGATGGACCCCAAAAAGGTTGAGGTTTTGAAGTGGCCCCTGACACTGATCCTTGTTTAGTCGATACCTAGATTGTTCTGGTGATGAAACTAACAAGGACAGGTGGTTCTTCTTTAACAACCACTTATTCTGCAGCTGTTCTAACTTGTGGCATCACTCAAGTTCTGACTAGTGGTCAAGAGATCACAATTGGGCATTTGGCAACTGGCCCAAGTTTCTAATCATTGCAGCATTCTAATCACATTAGCACAATTTGTGACTTTCCCTGCGAGCTTCCTATAAGTAAAGTCAATGGAAAAATGGCAGAAAGTCAAAAGTGGCAATTACGTGAGATCATTTCTTAATGATCTTGCACAGTCCTTACCTACCAACCAATAGTACCAGGAACAGCAACTGCTGAAACTGCCATCATGTGACATTGCACTTTGTGCCGCATTGCCTAGCAATGGAAATTCTGGTCCCAGTTACAATTGATTGAACACTATCTGTATTCCAATGTCAACGAATTGCAAACTGCAAATGTCAGGTTGATGCTTACCAAGATCATCAGTAGCAAAAGGTTCAAAATTTGAAGACGTAGATCTAGTACTGCCGTTGTCTCTATCATTTTGTTCAGATTCTATGCAAGCACCTTGGTCAAAATTCTTTGCAAATGTCTCCTTAAAAAAGTCATAACACAAAAAATTGACAATGCTTTTCCATAATCAATCATCCTTTTTGCATTTTTATACATTATAATTCTGAAATTTTAAGTAATATTATTTTAAAACAGACTTCTCAGATTTGATCCCTTGCAGGTATACTGACTTGTAAGCTGGGAATTATAGAAATTGAAGTGAATGCATATATTGGGGAACATAGTACATGTGTTCAACAAGACCAAGCCTCCAGCCACCTGCATAAACTGAACACAGATATATATGGAAGTTATGGCTAGAAAGAGAAGAGCTGTATATACCCTTCTACCAAAAAACTGCAAGTAAAAATGAGACTATAACTCCTCCAGGCTATGCTCTGAAAACTTCTAACAAATCTGCTTATTTGGAATGGTATGCCATATCTGCAATACCTTGGAACTGTTTCTGGTTCAAAGATTTACTTCTGAAAAGCACCAAACTCTCCTGAGGATGATCCAAAGGAGGTGAGGCATGGTCTGAAACAGGACAGAACGTTTCCAAGTTGTTTAGAACTTTCATTTCCCAAATCAATGACTTCTGCACATTCCTAGGACCCCTGACAAGCATCTTGTCAGACCTCAATGTATTTCTTTCTTATACCTTCATTTTCAGGTTCTGCCATCCTATTGGGGGGGGGGAGGTTTGTGGTTGGAAGAGGGAGGGGGAACGACCTATGAGTCTTCTACAATTTATTTCCTTTGTTTTGTTCTATCCTCTTTGAAGTATCTTACTTGGGGTGTGAATGTGCCATCTGCCTTGATGGGAAGAAGCTGCAGAGAAACTCGACAGCCTTGAGAACGGTGCCTTATCTGTTGTTTCCCACAACAACTTAACACCTATGGATTGGTTCAATTCAAACCAGCAGGTTGGACACTTGGGAGTTGGGGTTTGAAAGGGTTCTTTTTCATGGAACATTTCAGACGGGAAATACTCAGATCCTGCCTTACTCTCCTGCCATCAATACCTTCCAATAAATACCTATTGAGACAATGCCAGTTTCAAGAGTTCTGCTTCCTTGGGAGAATTAATTGAGGCAGATCTTGCTATTTCTCTATCAAGAACAATTTTATTTCTATGAAGTAACAATTTCACATTAAAAGGGGATTCTTAATAAATGTCAAAGCAAAATACTAAGTCCATTTATTATTGAAAGAAATCAGTATGTAATAAGAAAAAAACTATGGCAGTCTACATTATCTTGTGATTTTTTTAAAAAAAATCTCTTAAAAGAATGAAAATCAAAATGTTGCAGCAGGGACAAAAGATGGTATGAGTGTTAAGGAAAGAATTAGACTGCGTAGTATAATTCAAGCTGGTTTTAAAAGATCTTCACAGTTCAAGTTTTATAGGTAATTTTATCTACGCTTTACACAAAAGTGTAAGAGTATAACTAGTCCTTTGCAGTTATACAATATACAACTCAGTAAAGTGGACAAACTAAATCTAATTGTTCAATGAGTTTTATGATAAAATCTAAAATAAAAAATACACCTTTATTAAGTAAAAGATCAATACTGATCTTAAAATATCCCTAAGATTTAGATAACTTACATCATCAGTGGTCGCAAGGCTTTCACTGGGAGTAAGCTCTGAATTTGACCCTATCCAGGCATTTGAGTTCAATTGCTTTGGACATTCTCCTCTTGTATTATCTTCAGATGTATGTCTGGTCACTATGTCCTGTATAAAGGAATAGATTTTGTTAGAAATTTATTTTTCAGAAATTAAAAAAGACAACTTCAAATCAGTTTTCTATGTACCTGTAAAGCATACAATGCTCTTTGCCTCAAATAATCTGTATTTAGCATCTGGAGTTCATGGAAAAGTTCAATTAGAAAATGAGGGCGAGATTCATTTTGAGATATCAAAGTAGCTACTTCAGAATAAATGGTGTCTCGTAAAGCTTCAAACATAGAAAGGTCACTGCCTGTTTCTGCAGAAAGACAAAGACATAAATACAATCATTATACTCTCTTGATATTAATTTTTTATTAGAACAAAAGTTTTGAGGAGAATATATAGCACAGTTGTGATATGGTCACACCTTCTAGGAAGAAAGCAAGTTCTTCAGCTCGTGTTTGAAAGAAATAAGATATTCCTGTTCAGTAGTTAATTTTCTGCAGGATGCTACCCTAGAGTTCCCTCATCTTAGTGAGGCAGTTGCTAAAAATATGAAAAGTCCTTACATGTGAATTATAGAGCATGCCAATTATGATTCAAGTTATTTTGTACTTATTTTACACTTCTAAAACAAATTAATTTCTGCATATCTTTGCAAAACTAACATTTCCAGAAAAAGGCACCTCATAGACCCAAACACACAGATACTAATGATTAACCACAATTAGATACATTCTCCCATTCACTTGTGAATCTTATTTAAAGACAGAATTAAGTTCAGTAAGAAGTCCCCAATTTAATACTGAAATTCCAAGTGTGTGTAGAAATTTATGTTTAATATACCATAGAGTGAATTTATGATCAGGAATGATATTCGAGCAAAGGGTCAATGTTCTGAACTCCAAATATTAATGCTTTAAATTTACTTCCAAATGTCTCAAACGTTTTTGCCCCATATCCTGATATCAGTTCACTTTTATCTATCTATAAATGTGCAGATTTCTAAAATGATAGCATAGTCATAAATTATTACATACATCATCTATCACCTCAGAGTACATCAGAGAGCCAAATCATTTCTGACATTTATGGACCTAATCAGTTTCTTTACTTCATGGCTGTGTCATGACTGTGAAGAGGTAGGTTATGATACTTTATGTCATAATTTTTTATTCAAGATCTCAAATAGTTGATTTTATTTGCCCTGAATTCTGAATAAGTGCAATTTTAGACATCCAATGATGAATTTTGGCAACTACAATTCTTTTAAGCATTAATTAATTCAGGTCCTTCATTTTTTAAATAATAAAAGTCTTATTCTTATTCCACTTGACCCACAAGCTGTATTTTCTTGCAGCTAAGACTTACTGCCAGAGACAACTAGGCACCAACTCTCAATTGACAGCAGACACATCATTAAAACAACATATTAAAATGTATAGCTATGTTGCGTAATATTTGGATTTTCAAAAGATCACATAATCAGATGGCCTTCAGATACAAATAGTTTATAATAAACTATCATTATTTATTACAGCTTATATTTTTTGGAATGTTAGTAGCTACTCATGGTTGATGATTCAATCACAGTTCAAGAAAAAATACAAAAAATAGTTGCATATTGGCTATCTCAAGAAACAGCTACATATCCCAGATTTACTGGTAAGCATAGCTTAGTTTCTAATATAAAAGATACCACTTATATCCTGTCATAAAAGCCTTTCTTATCTGCACTATCTGCCTCATGATCTTTTAATAATAATATCTATTGAAGTGAGTAAGTAGATAAAAACCTTTCAGTAATGAAAGGCATATTGAACAATTAAATAAGCACATAAAAATAGAAAAGTTAAACAAATGAAGGCAAGTAAGTTTAGAAGCTAAGCAGCTAGTGCATTACCTGGTGCTTGTATGCATGCATTTCTGTTAGACTGCTGCAGTATTCTCCTAGCATGTGCTGCAGGAAAGGTGCGGGTGGGAAGGACAGACAGTGATAAACACAAAATGTGTATCAGAAATAAAGGCAAGGCCTAGTGAAATAACAGGAGAATGTCTACTTTGTAATAAATGATTTTTTTAAACTTCCCCTGGTAACCTTTCCACTCCAGAAAAGGAAAAAAAGAGTATCAGATTCAAAAAGTATTTTTCTAAATACATGGCTTTGCAATGGTCTCATACACAATTCTAGTTGAGACCAGAATTTACAACCATTTTGGTGCCAAATAAAGTAAAAAATATAATATAATTTCAACACTATTCTCCCATAATCTCAAAGAGCCAAAAAAAGAAGAAAAAGATAAACATTTCTTCCTTAAAGGTAAAAAGAAAAACTGGCCCTTAATCATAATTTGTATTATGAGTATGAGCCAGTCTCTAGTCTCCTGAGTCAACCACTTGTTTTCTTTCCTCTTCCATGGTAGCTATAAAATTAGACACTTTTGCTTTGGATTTACAAGTTTTTAAAGAATTATGCAAGGTATAAACTACAGTAAAGATAACTGTCACTGGAACTATGGCAAATCTCTGTTTCAGACAAATCCTGAATAACATAGGAGATTAATCTAATTTAAATATGTGGCTGAATAAAAAAGCAAGTATTTGATACAAAACCCAGTTGTAAAGTTACAAAATGATCTGGGGCTTCAGTGCTGCAAGAGATTCTACTGTTTCTATTACTTCATAAATAAGGAAAGGAATACGTCTAGTGACTAGTCTACTTTGCAATTAATGGGAACAATACATTCAAAAACTTATACAGTGGTACCTTGGTATTCAATTGCTTTGAAACCCATTGAATTTGGTACTCGATGCATTTGACGTGAAAATGTTGTCCCAATCCTCACTGTTTGTTACTCAATGCACAAGCTAAAACTTGTTGGTGTTGGCTGCCTTGTGACTCACCACATTATTCCTTAAGGGAAAAAACTGTTTGGTGCTCATCATTTTTGGTACTCATCGCACCTCTCAGAACCAATTAATGATGAGTACCAAGGCACCTCTGTATTGCTTGAAGAAGAGAATTGATAGCCATCTTTGAATACTTAAAGAGTTGTCTCAGGAAAGAGAATACAGATCCATTTTTCCTGAGGTAAGATAAGAACCAATGGGTGGAAGCTTTACAAAGAAAGATCCAAGCTTGAAGTAAGGAAGAATTTCCTGATGGTAAGAATTATTAAGTAGTGGAACACTCTGCCCTCTGGAGTTCTGAGTGTTCCATCACTGGAGCTTTCAAGCAAATGTTATGGAAGCAATTTTCCTGGTTATTTTTCTGGAACTGAGAAAAAGGCAATACAGTGGAAGGTCTCAAATCTATTATAATTATGTAATGTGTCTGTAAATTTCATTCCATTCTACTACAAAAAGCTTTTAGTATGTTTTCCCTAATTGAAGAATATTTTCCTAAAGTGCCCAATTAGCCAATTTCTGTAACCTGTTCAAGCTCCATGGCCACATTTACTTTGGATGCAAACAATGCAGCAACGGAAATAAATCAAAAACAAAAGCAAAGGGCTCTGAGATAGATTACCAAAGAAAGAAGACTGGGCTCGCGATTATAATGTTAAACTATGGTTTTGTGGCAACTTCAGACCCCAGAGGTGCATGAAGTTCCTCAAATCCCTTAGAGTCCCTCCAAAGTTGCCAATAAACTGTATTCTTTAATAGTAGAAAGCATATTAACTAAATTTAACTAATCTAACTTGAATGAAATTTGAACTAAAGCCAAATCAAACAAATCTAAATTTTATCCAAGCCTCAGATAACTTTTGGGAGTGTGTAGCTCCAAAAATGTAGGCACTGCTCTGAACACTCCCAGTTTATTGTTAAATCTGAATATGCCCTCTCACACATTATGCATGTATACCAAATATGTTTAGAACTACAACTGAGTAATAGGAGTTTAGCTCTTCCAAGTGAAACTATTATATATAGAGAAAATGGGCCTTTCTTTTATTGAGTTTAACTCTCATTTATGAACAGAAGACTAAAAGAACCTTATTTTGACTGTGTCCAATTAATCCCTGAAAATACTTCATAAGAGATTAGAAGAGGCTGCTAAATATTCACTGAGAGTGATCTCTGAAAAATGAACAAAATCTTTATCCAAGTCCTTCTGCCTGATTTTGAGATGTCCCCTTCAGGACAAGCTAGTCTATTCATCAAAATCCCCCAATCCTTAGTGAAGTATTTTGACAAGAGAAATTATGTCTATCAGTCCCATCACACATTCTTAATTGCAAATGTTAACACAGAAACACATGTACATGCATGCATATTGGATATATATAATGCACTTTTTTATATATGTATACATACATACATATTTGAACAGTATACTTTTTCACTATATATATATGTAGGCATGTGTATAGTGAAAAAGTGCACTGTTGTACAATTATTAATCAGGAATAATTTGATTCTTGAAACTTGTTGCTATTTACTTGCTTTAAACATTTATTAAAACAAATTGGTAAACGTAGCAATTAAACATGTTATTAACATAATGACAACACAATCTATGAACAAATTATTTAAGCTGAGTTTTAATTTTAAATATGCTTACCTGAATCCATTTGTTATTATATTTAAAAGGATCTTAATAGAATGGAAATGAATTTAGGACTGAAATAAAAAAATCCATCCATATTTTCACAATTATATTTTTTATCAATATACTCTGTATTATGTTCTGTGAATATTCTGCTAAACAGTTAGCAGTTGTGTGTTGTAACAAAAGATTTAAAACCCAATTCTTTATATGCAAACATGAAGAACATATGGATCCATTTATTTTAGAGGTATATCATTTAAATATTTTAAAATAAGTACCTGAAGACATTTCTGATGATCTACTATATTTAATTATTTTCTCTAATTGTTCCCGATTCTTTTTACTGAACACTTTTGCTTGAACAAATTCTTCTTTCCGAGTTGAAGGTCGACCACTATTGCCTTTGTAAGGCTCACATGTACTAGAAACACTGGCACTTTCAAAACCTTTAAATAAATAGATTTTAGTTTTACAACTTATTCTAATTCTCCAAAGCTGTAACATTTTAAAATATCAAACCCAATGTCAATCTATTAAGCAAAATATCTTAAAGGATTCTACTTGTAAGTTGAATCAACTAATTAAAAAAATGGTTTAGATTAAATTAAATGTTGATTTGAGTCAAATAACAGAAGCTATACCAACTAATAAAACCAACCATGTTACAAGACAGTAATATTTCTGAAAGGCACTAAAAAAAGACATCTATAAGCATTATCTACAATTATTTTACAATAGAAATGTAAAGTGGGTGAGAAAGCATTCATTCATAAGGTCTTGTCCTATAATCTTCATAGTGTGATTTAATGTCACAAAGTGTATTAATAAATATCGTTTATATGGTGTGAATATTATTTTGAATATAGCAAAAATGTTATTTATTTGTATTAGACAGCAACAAATGATTAGTCTTCAATGTTGAAAAGTATAATCCTACTTTTTTATCAATAGACCACTCTGCATTTAATTTGTTCACTAATTCCATAAATCCCAAGAACTCTTTGACAGTTATGCCTCAAATTAGCTGGCTCGAAAAATCTCAATATTATTGTATGCAAATGTTAAACTACTGGTTGAATGTATGGTTCTTTTCTTCATGACTACTTCCATTAACAATCAATGTCTACCTCTTAAGCTGGAACAATGTCATAAAACAAAAATTATTGATTTCTGGGTAATCATCAAAATCTCTATAAACCTTGGGCTATGACCATGCTAAACATACACTTAATGACATCAAATTTCATGCAGAAGTAAATACGTCACAGAGAAATAGTTTTGGCAAGTGGCCAATTAACTCTCTTCACTGACATTTTCCAAACTAAGGAAAGCTTTCTTTTGGGCATGCATAATATTTTGCAAATGAATCTAAAATATATATTCTAAATAGGGTTAAGAGGGCAAGCAGATCTGCTCCTTGTGCCATTGGACAAGAGAGATTATAAGAGGAGCTTCCATCTAAGAAAAAAATATGAAAGTACTGGTTCAGTTACACCAGGAATTGCCACAGGACCTACCTATAGGGAAAACAATTATAAAGTTTTACACTGATGCAGCCTATTTTAAGAGTTTTGTGGACTCAGTTTTTGAGGTTTTCTCACCTCAAGAAAAAAAATGCAAATACAGAGCAACACAAGCACAAAACAAGCCCAACTTTATATATACAGTTGTCATACCATTAGCTCTAGGTCGTTTTTTAAACTGGGAACTACTCCTCCTCTTATTCTTGGACTTTGGTGTTTTGTCTTTTGAAGCCAGACTGGCCTGTGCAGATGCTTTCCTAGGTTTAAATGTTTTTGTCACAGTAGTTGGATCCACCGGGTCAGGCATGCTACTAAAGCTTTCCAGAGATTCTTCATCAAATTCCCTTTGTCTGCTTATGTCAGGTTGATTTTTGTGATTGCTACATGCTGCATTTTGCATAGGGGTTGCAAATCCAGTCCTGGGAAATGGCTGTTTTTCTTTTCCTCCTTCCTGATACTCATTTAACCAAGCTGATCTATTTTCCATTTCTTCTTCAGGCTGTCTCTGACTTCTTAATAAAGACAGAAACATTCCAAATATATTTCAGTCATAGTAGTAAAGCCAAAGGTTTTCCAAGAAAAGTTAATAAATAAAAATATAATTTAGCACAGTTCCATTGCTACTTTGCACAAATCTCTAATACAGTTCAGCAGCCTTCTTTACAGTGGTTCAGCATTCAATATAATCAGCGTTAACAGCCTTTAGCACATAACCTTGGAAACACAAATATTGGGTTCAGAAAAAGAGGCCGAATGTGTCTTCAAACAATACTGAGGTATGGTAAAAGATGATAGGTTCCTGCCCCCACATCATTCTATTTGAATCACTGATATTTTAAAAAAAACTACTGTTGCCTAGCAATTAAATTGATATTCAGAGTAATATGGTACTTGTAGCAAGACAAACCAAAATTAAAATTATTCTATAATTTATTTTTTCAAATACAGTTTGAAATTAAAACCAATGATGCTCTACCTTTTCTCTTTATGCATTAACCAGCTGGGTGACTTTGGGCCAGTCACTCTCTCTCAACCCAACTCACAGGCTTTTTATTGTGGGGAAAAATAGGAGGAAGGTGTGTTGGATATGTCCACCACCTTGAGTTATTTGTAAAAGTAATAAAGGCAGGGAAACAACTAAAATACCAACTTTATTAATCAAACTCTATCATAATGGAAACCAAACTATTCAGTGCTCAGAGGTTTCTACTAAGGAAGGTTCTTTGAATACAAAGCATTATTCTGTCCTTATTTTTTTTAAAAAAAGTAAAATATGAATCATCCAATTAGAACAGGCATGTCAAACTCGCGACATCACGTGACGTCACTTGACGTATCACAACTTTTTCCCCATTTCCAGCAATGAGGTGGGCGCAGTTTCAACGTGATGCATCCGGCCCGCAGGCTGGCAGTTTGACATGCCTCTATTAGAAGATCAGTTATTGCTGAACCTAAATGGAATCAGACTAATACCGAGTACCTTTGAGTAAAGGAAATTCCTCATCTCAACAAATACTGAAATACCGTATATACTTGAGTATAAGCCGAATTTTTCAGCCCACTTTTTGGGCTGAAAAATTCCACTTCGGCTTATACTCCAGTCAACAAAAAAACTTACCGAGGACTTGTGCGCGGCCGAGGCTTTGGTGCTTCCGGGATCGCGTGCACCTCTCCCAAGCCACCGCCGTCCGAGACCTGCCGAAGTTTGGGGAGGTTTGGGGAGGTGCGCGCGCACCTCCCCAAACCTCCCCAAACGTCGGCAGGTCTCCGGACCTCCGCGCCTTGCCTGCCTGCTTCTTTCCGCAGCGGAAAGAAGCAGGCAGGCAGGGCGCGGAGGAACGGAGACCTGCCGACGTTTGGGGAGGTTTGGGCTCCTCCCCAAACCTCGGCAGGTCTCCGTTCCTCCGCGCAGACCTGCCGACGTTTGGGGAGGTTTGGGCGCCTCCCCAAACCTCCCCAAACCTCGGCAGGTCTCCGTTCCTCCTGCCGACCTTTGGGGAGGTTTGGGCGCCTCCCCAAACCTCCCCAAACCTCGGCAGGTCTCCGTTCCTCCTGCCGACCTTTGGGGAGGTTTGGGCGCCTCCCCAAACCTCGGCAGGTCTCCGTTCCTCCTGCCGACCTTTGGGGAGGTTTGGGCGCCTCCCCAAACCTCCCCAAACCTCGGCAGGTCTCCGTTCCTCCGCGCAGACCTGCCGACGTTTGGGGAGGTTTGGGCGCCTCCCCAAACCTCCCCAAACCTCGGCAGGTCTCCGTTCCTCCTGCCGACCTTTGGGGAGGTTTGGGCGCCTCCCCAAACCTCGGCAGGTCTCCGTTCCTCCGCGCAGACCTGCCGACGTTTGGGGAGGTTTGGGCGCCTCCCCAAACCTCGGCAGGTCTCCGTTCCTGTTTGGGGAGGTTTGGGCGCCTCCCCAAACCTCCCCAAACCTCGGCAGGTCTCCGTTCCTCCGCACAGACCTGCCGACGTTTGGGGAGGTTTGGGCGCCTCCCCAAACCTCCCCAAACCTCGGCAGGTCTCCGTTCCTGTTTGGGGAGGTTTGGGCGCCTCCCCAAACCTCCCCAAACCTCGGCAGGTCTCCGTTCCTCCGCGCAGACCTGCCGACCTTTGGGGAGGTTTGGGCGCCTCCCCAAACCTCCCCAAACCTCGGCAGGTCTCCGTTCTTCCTGCCGACCTTTGGGGAGGTTTGGGCGCCTCCCCAAACCTCGGCAGGTCTCCGTTCCTGTTTGGGGAGGTTTGGGCGCCTCCCCAAACCTCGGCAGGTCTCCGTTCCTCCGCACAGACCTGCCGACGTTTGGGGAGGTTTGGGCGCCTCCCCAAACCTCCCCAAACCTCGGCAGCTCTCCGTTCCTCCTGCCGACCTTTGGGGAGGTTTGGGCGCCTCCCCAAACCTCGGCAGGTCTCCGTTCCTCCGCGCAGACCTGCCGACGTTTGGGGAGGTTTGGGCGCCTCCCCAAACCTCCCCAAACCTCGGCAGGTCTCCGTTCCTGTTTGGGGAGGTTTGGGCGCCTCCCCAAACCTCCCCAAACCTCGGCAGGTCTCCGTTCCTCCGCGCAGACCTGCCGACCTTTGGGGAGGTTTGGGCGCCTCCCCAAACCTCCCCAAACCTCGGCAGGTCTCCGTTCCTGTTTGGGGAGGTTTGGGCGCCGCCCCAAACCTCCCCAAACCTCGGCAGGTCTCCGTTCCTCCGCGCAGACCTGCCGACGTTTGGGGAGGTTTGGGCGCCTCCCCAAACCTCCCCAAACCTCGGCAGGTCTCCGTTCCTGTTTGGGGAGGTTTGGGCGCCTCCCCAAACCTCCCCAAACCTCGGCAGGTCTCCGTTCCTCCGCGCAGACCTGCCGACGTTTGGGGAGGTTTGGGCGCCTCCCCAAACCTCCCCAAACCTCGGCAGGTCTCCGTTCCTGTTTGGGGAGGTTTGGGCGCCTCCCCAAACCTCCCCAAACCTCGGCAGGTCTCCGTTCCTGTTTGGGGAGGTTTGGGCGCCTCCCCAAACCTCCCCAAACCTCGGCAGGTCTCCGTTCCTCCGCGCAGACCTGCCGACCTTTGGGGAGGTTTGGGCGCCTCCCCAAACCTCCCCAAACCTCGGCAGGTCTCCGTTCCTCCTGCCGACCTTTGGGGAGGTTTGGGCGCCTCCCCAAACGGAGACCTGCCGAGGTTTGGGGAGGTTTGGGGAGGCGCCCAAACCTCCCCAAAGGTCGGCAGGAGGAACGGAGACCTGCCGAGGTTTGGGGAGGTTTGGGGAGGCGCCCAAACCTCCCCAAAGGTCGGCAGGAGGAACGGAGACCTGCCGAGGTTTGGGGAGGCGCCCAAACCTCCCCAAAGGTCGGCAGGAGGAACGGAGACCTGCCGAGGTTTGGGGAGGCGCCCAAACCTCCCCAAAGGTCGGCAGGAGGAACGGAGACCTGCCGAGGTTTGGGGAGGTTTGGGGAGGCGCCCAAACCTCCCCAAAGGTCGGCAGGAGGAACGGAGACCTGCCGAGGTTTGGGGAGGCGCCCAAACCTCCCCAAAGGTCGGCAGGTCTGCGCGGAGGAACGGAGACCTGCAGAGGTTTGGGGAGGCGCCCAAACCTCCCCAAAGGTCGGCAGGAGGAACGGAGACCTGCCGAGGTTTGGGGAGGTTTGGGGAGGCGCCCAAACCTCCCCAAAGGTCGGCAGGAGGAACGGAGACCTGCCGAGGTTTGGGGAGGTTTGGGGAGGCGCCCAAACCTCCCCAAAGGTCGGCAGGAGGAACGGAGACCTGCCGAGGTTTGGGGAGGCGCCCAAACCTCCCCAAAGGTCGGCAGGAGGAACGGAGACCTGCCGAGGTTTGGGGAGGTTTGGGGAGGCGCCCAAACCTCCCCAAAGGTCGGCAGGAGGAACGGAGACCTGCCGACGTTTGGGGAGGTTTGGGGAGGTGCGCGCGATCCTGGAAGCACCGAAGCCTCGGTCGCGCGCAAGTCCTCGGTAAGCTCCGGGCGGTCACTTGCTTCGCGTCTCCTGAGGGAAGGGGGGGCGACTGGAGCGGGCGTGTTTCCTCGCCTGCTGGGCGCCGCGATTTGCCCGGGGAACGCGCGGGCCCCGAATGGCAGCGTGGAGCGAGGAAGCGGACAGCCAGGGCTTCCCCGAGAGCCGCGGCCACACAGGGTATTCCTGTGTATTCAGGCTTGCAAAATGGCGGATCGAGCCTCTGCTGGCGGCAGAGGCTTGCAGAACGGCGGATCGGCTTATACTCGAGTCAATAACTTTTTCCAGGTTTTGGGGGTGAAATTGGGGGTCTCGGCTTATACTCGAGTCGGCTTATACTCAAGTATATACGGTATATCATTTATAAGCACCTCTTTCATTACGTCCGTGTTCAAGAGAAAAGAATACCAAATACAAGAAAAATTTTCTTTTCACAAGCAGAATATCAAGTGTAAATCATAATGGAATGCTGCTCGCCAAGCACTATAAGCGGATACCTCATACTAGGTTTCAGATACCTTTGGTTCTCTGCTCCAGAGGTAGAATTACTTTCAAATGGCTTTGGAAATGCCATATAGTCAGTTTTTCCAGTACTGTTATGGTTTAAGGTTGGCTGATGTTCACTGTTTTGAACATTACAATTATGTGAAAAGTCCCCAGATGGGAACATCTGACCAAGATTGATGCCTATAAAAATAAATGAGATCAGAAATAGGTTATCTACATAATTTAATTATTTTTTTTAATCACAGAATACAAGAAAAGTAAATAAACACTAACATATTATTGGGTTTTCAAGTTATGTTGCTATTTTTCTTCAGGATACTCAAAATAGCTCAGATGAAATTATTCCATTTATAACCATGCTATGTCAATCACATGGCTATAAGAATGATTTGAATCCCAGTATATGAAATCTGTACTATAATTTATAGATTTACAGGAAAAAATAAAGTTGAAATAACTTGAGAATAAGAATATATACTAACCTAGATACTACATTTTTTACTTAAATTATTTCCTAGTTAATGCATTTGAGGAGCAAATAGTAAAATCAATCTGCACATTAAGTGCTATTTCCTCTGGCAGTAAATAAATTTTTATGTTCAACTGAGAATGTTCTCTTACAGATGAACAAATGCTGCAGGGACCATATTTCACTTTTAGTTGATTTTAGGGTGCTGTACGAAAGTTCAGTCTTAATTCCGTTATATAAAATTTACTAACATCTGAATCAAAAGAATAGCAGTTCAGTTTTGTTTAGAAAATTGAATGGTTCAAATAAACATTATTAAACATATATCGTCAATTAAATTCCTTTTATATTTTACTTCTCTTCATTCTCGATTACTGTAAGACAGGCAAACATGTACTCTTTTGTTCTTAATCTTTGTAAATTTTCTTTTGAATAATATGAATTATTTTTTAATCTTAACAGTACTGGAGGAAAAATATTATTTAGATGGAAGCAATAAATTAAAACCACAAACTAAGATGTCAAATATTTTCTTCGCTATTAAAGAGGCAATTCAAGCATGTTCTACATAATATTAACAAATTTAATTAGTTAGAAGATACTTAAGAAAACCAAGAACAATTCGCTTTGAAGAGAGAACAATATGAAACTAGGTAGTGCTTTCTGGCCATTTGTTTGCAACAAGAAAAGCAGTATCATTGCTACTCCTAAATTCTGAAAATGCCTACCTGGTGGGAAAGAAGAGAAATTTGTGAATCCAGGCATATTGAACAAGTTCATTGCTTGAGAAGGGAAACTAAAGGGACAAAACACAGTTGGTGATGGATATGGTGGTGCCCTGTTGTCTTTCTCCTCTTTGGGTGTTCTGGTCTGCTGTTTTTCTTGCTGACGCATGAGATTATTTAACATTTGCTTCAACCTGTTAAGTAATTATTTATGAAAAGAGAGTAATATAAAGTTGGGGCAAGTAATTAAATTACATTTAATTATTGAGCAGAAGGAAATAAATGTTTGCTATAAGTAGCTATAAGAAAGAATAAAACCAAGATATTCTACATATTTAACATACGCCTTAACCTCTACGTATCTTTTAAAAACTAAGCAAGGCTGTTATAATTAATTCATTGTTGCTATAGTCCTGGAAATGTTCAATCTTTTAGAATGTACTGTACTGTAATAGTAGTGTATTAATTGATTATAACCTTATCAACGTTATAACCATACAAAAAATAAAAATAAAATAAAGGATCTAATTCTAGATAAAAGAAAATATAGTAATAAAATACATTTGTGGTGAATACCAAAAATCAGCATGTAGATAAATATACTATCTTTGAGCATACCCTGTTTAAAATAAAGGGTTCTTAGCTTAACCTCCTTAGCTGTAAACCTAGCAGTTCTAATCATAATATATACATTAGAGCTCAGAAGGAAATAGGACAATCTACTACTCAGATCCCAGCAGGCCGTCTTTCAAGTAGGGATGTTAAATATTTAAGCCTAAGAGGGGCATATAGTTGACAGTCAAGTTGGAACACTGTATATACATGTCCACTAACGATATGGCAGGCAATGGAAGTGCACATATTTTGTCATGGAATCCAACACCTCAAAATTTGTTCTAGAAAAGGTCCTTCTTAAGAATTGCATCAAAATCTTTGACAGATATTTCAAATTGGAAAATAGTTTTGTTCTTTCGCCAACCAATTTGAAGATCTATTTTTTGTCAACACTCCTTGTCAGCACTGATATCTAGAATTCTGTTTAAAAATGTTTCTTGCCTGGGAGGCAGCTGAAAGTAAATAATGCATGGCAAACCCATGCCATGAATTAACTTAAGTTAGCTTACCCAAGAATTAGGCTGAAATCATACTTATGTGTTCTACTAAACATACATGAGTAGCATATCAGGATCCATTAAATGAATCCTTTACGAGTATGTAAAAACTTTAATTATTAATTAGCTATATAAGTAATGGTACCTATTTCTGCTATGACTGTAGGAGCTGATGTGTTCTTATCAGTTCCAAGTATGCTTCCATGTATGATTTATTCACAAACCTATGTCGGCAAAAACTATTCCCAAATCAGTAAAAATCCACTTGCTCACTAAAGTTCTTCATTAATCTTCCAGTCATATTTTGTGTCTTTTGCTAAATACCTTCACTTTAAAGTTGGTTTTATTGAAGTTTAAAAAAAATAAGAACATAGACGATATTTAGTTTTCACAACAGTCTTCAATGGCCTATTTAATAGTGTGTCATTAGAAATATGTCAGGATATAAAAGGATAAAAATGAATTTATCATGGATCTTTGCATAGGAGTGTCTGAAAACTACAGGAATTCTGGAATATCACAGACACAGAGTGAAAAAGCATCGGGGCTAGAATATAAACCTATCTAACAGCCTTTTGGGTGAAGTTAAAGGACCATTTCCCCCACGCAGACTGTCAAATGGGTGTTTGAGTAGAGGGCCTTAACCAAGAGTTAAGAGTCTGGATTCCATATTTAAGTTCGGCAATATTTTTCCACAAACTGTTTTTTTATAAAACCAAAAGCTGTATTGAGATATGTAAAGGCAGTAAACAGTTTTTTGTCATTAGTTCTTGTTTTGTTATGAGATGGTGTAAAATAAAACAATTGTCTGTTGTGGGGCACAGATCTAGATCCAGCTTGTTCCTCCACTAAGAAATATCTTTCCATTACCCAATCTTTTATTTTTCACCAAAGGTATTTTGCCTGCATTTTAGTCACAATTCCAATAAAGTGTATTGGTCTATAATTTTGGGGCACCATTTTGCCCCTTTTTATATATGGGAACTGTAATTCCCATATGACTGGGATGCAACTTGTATTATTTATAAGGGAGAATAGCCCTGCAAAATGGGCCCACCAATCAATATGTATCTTGAAGACTTCTGGAAGTAGAAAATCTTCTCCACGCACCTTATTAGATTTCAGAGATTGAATAATACATTTGATTTCTGATACTGACACTAGAGGCCAGGGAGGAAGGTTTACAAAGGCTAGAGCATCAGTACTTTGCTTAGCCGGAAGCCCATGGTTAGGATTAATAAATAATTTGCATAAAAACTCTCCTAAATTGAAGCTGTAACAGAAATATGGCAATAGCACTTAGATTTATATACTGCTTCACAGTGATTTACAGCCATCTCTAAGCAGTTTACAGAGTCAGCATATTGCCCCCAACAATCTGGGTCATCATTTTTACCGACCTTGGAAGGATAGAAGGCTAAGTTGTCAACCTTGAGCAGGTGACAATCGAACTGCTCAGCTGCTTGCAACTGGCAGTCAGCAGAATTAGCTTGCTATACTGCATTCTAACCACTGCACCACCATGGCTCATATATATCCAACACAGAACTGAATTTTACATTCATTCAATAAAACAATACAATGTTACAGAGGAAAATTGAATATCTCTGTTTTGCTGTAAATTACAGATCTGACCATATTTTAATAGTTCAGGAAGCTTTTTAGAGGTTATCAGTTTCTTGTAATCATGCCTAATTTTTAATATTTTAACAATCTTTTATGGCAAGGCGTCCCTGGACCTGGCACATTGCTGCCCTCAGTAACTGGTACATAAATAGAATCAAACCAATTTGAACTTATTTCCTATTAGTTTCTAGTAAGAAGTTCATCTGTTAAAAATTTCCAAGACGATTAGCGAATTGGATCGGGATTTCATCTGGACCTTGGATACAGAAGGAAACTGAGTTTCTCAAAGTCTAGGTTGTTTTGAATTCGGAAAGTTGGATATTGCCTTAGTATCCAGCTTGGCCCAATTGAGTTTTCTATTCTACTGCATTTCAAAATTAATTACTGCTATTACTATTATTAAAATGCACCTGACTAAAGTGTATTTTTGCACTTTCCAAAATACGGTACTTTCTTTATCTGTAACTTTCACATATAGAAATTTAATGTGAAAGAATTCTCTTAGAATAGATACATCAAAAATAATTAAATGCACATAATTATGTTGTGAAAAAATGTAAAGTTAAAGTGGATACCTTTGAACATTATTTTGTTGCCAGGTCAGCTGTGCATAGCACTGATTTAATTGATGCATTATAAGGTGTACCTGTGGTGAAGCAACATTACCAGGCATGACACTATAAGGACCTGTAAGCAAGGTCTGCAGTAAACAAGAGAGCATCTGCAAACAAAAATAATGTTAAGTATTTTAGACTTTTAAAAAGAATGCAGTAGGTCAAATATATATCGGCCACTATCGTAATTATTTTTCCAGGAGCAGCATCTTAGTCCAAAAGTTCTCCAGGAATACATGAGGTCTGGTAGAAAAGCCTCTCGGCTTATCCTATGGCTCAGAGCTACCCAATGTCTGAATTTATTTTCAGTTTATTAAACTTAATTGATTTTAGTTCCTGGTTAAAACTGAGCTAGAAAAATCCAAACAGTTCATAAAATATTTAAGGTATATTACTGAAACTCTAACCATCCCCAAAATCTTTTCGCATAATTTTGCAAAATCTTTTGGTATAATTTTAGAAAGGTGTTTTAAAATGGTTAAAATAAAATAACACATAATAGCTCTCCAAAGGGAGACAAGTACTATTTGCTGCAATACTCATTTACAGATTCCTATTTTAAGATCTTACGGAGGAACACAAGAAGAAACACAACTGGATTAAAAAAAATCCACATTGGTGAGAAGGAATAAATTGGATATGCACTGAAATGTTTTAGGATTCTTGACCAAAATAAGCCAAATTCGCAACCTGAAAAAAATTCACCCATGCTGAAGAAATCTCTTTAAAAAACATTTTTACAACATACCTGTTGGTCCTGCATTAAAGTCTGACAAACACTGACACTGAATTCAAGATGCTTCTTTAATTGGTTAATTTGCTCTTGCCATTGTTCTTTCTCCTCCACGTAAGAAAGTTCAGACATCCAGCGATGATTTTCTTGCCGTCGCATGCTGATGTTCTGTTGCTGCCTTGCTTTAGCTAGAGGGCGGTAGTTTCCATCCGCTGAAAGAGGACGAGGATTCTTCCAGCTAAGAGTATTGTTACAAAAAGAGATTATTATTCTAGAAAATCATCTCCTGGTACAACCAATTCATCAAATAAAATTGCAGCCATGACACAAATGCAACAGATTTAAAAACCCAGAGACCTCATTTGGAGGAAAACTTATTTCTTATTTCATACTGTTTTACAAGTATGTTTTCTTCATCACATGTGTGTAACCAGTCCCCCTTATTTCTTAGGGAAGGAATTGCTCATCTCTGAATATATACTGGTAAACAACTTGTTTTCACTGCAAACTGAACTAAAACATCCCAAAGTACATTTAATTAATTCTTAGAAGTTACTGAGTTTTAGTAGCTGAAAAACTGAATAGCAGAATGATAAGCTGATAAAGGAAATACTGAGAGGTCCTTGATGCTCTCTGAGTTTGTTTTTCTACAGATCTTTCATTACCCAAACCAGGTAACATCACCAGTGCTAGTAGGAAGTGGGATTTGCTCTGAGTTTATATTCTAATAGCTGGTCCTGTCAATGTTCATGGGAGTGGCTTTGGTGGGCCTTTGGTTGGGCTATTTACTGTTAGCTTATTTGGTGGTTCCTTGATTGGAAAATTGTTTGCTTGTTGATTATTGGTCTAATGTTAATCTCAGAGTTAATCTCTGCTCATCTGAATGTTGATTGTTGGTGTGATGTTTTGGTTTTTTGTTCCCTTTTTGTCTTATCTCTTTCGAATGGTATATAGATATCATTTATGTCTGTGTGCCTGTTGACAGCTGATTTGTCGGAGTATCAGGGTTTTAGGAATTCTCTAGTGTTTTTGGACTTGGCTTAGTCTAAGATGGTCAGTTTTCCAGTTGAAACTATGGTTAAGTTTGTCTATATATTGTGAAATTAAGACGTTTTCATCATGACTTTTGACTATTAGTTGATGTTCATGGATGTGCTCTGCTAATCTTCTGCCTGCTTGTCTTATATAGTAGCTGTTGCAGTCTTTTCACTGTATGTTGTAGATCAAAAATCTCCAACCTTTTTTGATTGGTGGACTGGAGGGAAAGGGAGGGAAGAATTTTACCTGTGTGACAATTGCTAGCACTGCCCTGTTTTCGCTGCGCGGCGCCCCGTTTTCATAGTGGTGGCGGCGCTAGCACATGTGGGGGTAAGTGCATGCACACATATGCACGTACTAGCCAGCCTGTTCCATGGCCTGGTGGCCAGTAGGCCACAGCCCGGTAGCGGGCCGCAACTCACAGGTTGGGGACCCCAGTTGTAGATGACTCCTGTTTTTCCTTCTGGGGTTGCTGGGTTTTTTGAAATAATCCACTCTTACTTTGAGGCAGATTTACAAAATACAACTTTTCAGGATAAATCTCAAAATAAACAAAATTAATGGTGATTTAAGTAATAGCTTAAGGATTAGTCAAAGGAAATTAAAACATATCACATTACGTTTGGTTACACAATTAGTCAGCTGTTTAGACTGGATTTGGTATTTTTGCCAACCTGTCAAGTTCTTCCCAGGGACCTGGGAATCAGATTTTGCTGTTTAGTAATTACAGTTGCAGGATTTAAGATGTTCCAAATAAAGCTGACTTTTGCAATTGATTGATGATTTTGCCAATGCCAATGGTGATCAAGTGATGCTCTGCCCCAAGGTGCCTGTGTATAGATGCTTGTCTACTTGAATTCTAAAATCCCAGAGCACTTTAGCTTCTTTATTTTCTATTATTTTGTGGTCCCACTAGTTCTTGCTTGCATGCAAATGGTATTTCTTGTACATTCAAGTTGGTCTTCCTTCTTACAGTTTTCTAGAATCACCTTGTCAATTAAGAGCTGATCTTTTGTCCCTGGGCTGCTTGGGTAGTTTCCTTTCTACTCAAATGGAAAATGTTTTCAAATAGATGCTGTTGGACTGCATTATCTACACCAGTTAGCAATTTGAAAGCTGTTGCTAAATAGGTAATTGGTCTGTAATTACCTGGTACTGCCCATTTTGTTGGATCTTTTATTATCAGGTAAGTTTTGCCTAAAGTTAACCCATCTTCAATTTCATATCTATCATCTATCTATCTATCTATCTATCTATCTATCTATCTATCTATCTATCTATCTATCTATCTATCTATCTCTGCCAATCTCCATCACAGAGTGACTCTGGGCAGTATACAGATCAAATGTGATATGTTATTAAAATGTGTCAGCTTGTCTGAGAACAACGTGAAGCCAGCCTGCCTGGTGAGCGGAAGATCGGAGAGAGGGAGACAGAGGGGAGAGAGGGAGATGCACAGCAGCCTCTATTTCTTTTTAATTAAACTGTTCAATCAAATTGCTCCCCTTGTGTGTGTGTGTGTGTGTGTGTGTGTGTGCGCTACCGTAAGTTTTACAGCTCCCGGTGTTTTTTTTCCCCTCTGGGAAATGTTTAAGGTTGCCGACCCCTGATCTATACTACACTATGCACTATATACTGTATATTATACACTGTACATTACATTACTCCTTGTATGTACAATCACACTTGGCCAATAAAGAATATTCCTATTATAGTTCATTAATCTGGCATAAGTTCTATAAATTATTTCTCACCATATTATTTATGGGAGAGACACTCTTCATCTGGCTCCTTATTAAGTATGGTTGAACTCTGGCCTAACTCTTACCTTGAATAATACATGTAAGCCCCACAATCACATCAAGGTAGTACCTCATTTATTACTACTACTTATTATTACTACATGCTACCTTTATTTTTAGTCAGTTCCAGGTATGGGACAACTTGCCACAATCAACTCACCATAGCCAACTCACCACGACCAACTTGCTGTGGGACAATTCACCATGGCCAACTCACCACAGGCCAACTCACTGTGGGACAATTTAACAATTCAATTTAATTATTTAAAATAATTTTAAAAATCTTTTCCTTTTTTATTCACATTTCATTTTGTTCCTCCTTTGGCATTCATTCTTTAATGGTTCTATTCTACTACTATTCTACTGCTATTCTACTATTTCTTTGATATTAGTGTAACTCTTATCCCGCGGTGAGTTCTCTGGTGGCAAACTGGCCATGGTGAATTATCCTGTGGTGAATTGGCCATGCCAAGTTGGCCGTGGCAAGTTGTGGGTGACCACAAGGCAGCACACATACTTAATGCTCCTGCCTCCTATTTGGACATAACAATCTCTGAAGTGGTTGGGCTGAAGAACAGAAATTCAACTAACCTCTCCTTATCTTCTTTTGCACAATATGAGATTTGATCTATATTGGGACACATGGACATTTCATTGGAACTACATTCTTGTTCTTCCTCTTCCTCTTCTGCTTGAGCCAGCCCATCAGAAAGGTATACTTCTTCATCACCTTCATCTTCATCAAATGCACACTGTGTAGATCCTCCCCATGTTGCCATTGTCCTAGCATTAGGAATTTTAAAAGTTATGCTAAAGTATAATAAAAGTGAAAATAAGTCATACAGAGCTAAAACATTACATCATATCAAAAACAATGTAAAATATTTCCCAAATGAATATCTTATTCATTTTTTTATTGTTTAGGAATTGTGAGAATACCAAATGACATCTAAAGGATAAATATACATTTTATTAATATACTCCCTTTTGGTGGATTTATATACTGTTAATGCAGAGAAGTACAAAATTGATCTTGGAAAAACTACACAACAGCATTTAGAAACGCATGATCTAAGTCTATGACAGGAAGATTCCATTAGAAATAAACTCTTTAGCTCTGCCTCAACTGTGCTGAGTATGAAGTGAAAATGAAGTGAAAATACTCTCGTGACTTTCAAAATTTTGTTACACATTCTTGTGGAATGGTATTTCATGACCTGGCCTATTTTAAAGGGTTAATATTATCTATAAAAGAACAAGTGATTTTTTTAAAAAGCAAACTATAATGTGATAGTTGCTGCTCATGTTTATACTGAGCTATAAACCTGACAACCTAACCAGCATTCTGGCCAATTATAATAATAATTAAAACATGATTGAGAGGATCAAAATTTAAAGACATTTGAGCCCTAGAAATTTTTATTAAGAGAGTCACTTTATAAAAATTTTATAAACCTTATTTTTATAAAAAATAAACGTTTTTATATAAATGGCGCTGCAACAACCTATTAGGCAACCACTTTAACTGCAGGGCTGATGAAACAGGGTAGAAAAAGGAAGCAACAATATCCCACGCTTATCAGCATTTAGGATAACTTGTAGAGAAAAGGACCCCCTTCTCCTCAGATAATGCTCAGACAACTCTAATTATAACTATTTTAAATGGATCCTAACCCTTTTGGGGGGGAAATAGTCTTTACAAGATTTTTTTTCATACCAGATGAATAGAATTTAATCTTACTTTTCTGTTCTGCTTTGCTGGGGAGTACACCGAGTCTCTGATCCATTACTTTTAACAGATCCAGGTGCAACAGGTGAAGCATCTGCTAAATTTTGTCTTCTCTGATGCTCAGCCATTAAAGCTTCTAGTTGTTTTCTTCTTTGTCGCAATTCTTCTCTTAAAATCTCATGTTTACGCACTTGAGACCACGTCTGTTTAAAAAATAATATTTATAGAATACTCATGAGGTTTAAGTCAAAGTATGTTAATACAAAATTATATACAAGGATAATTGTTTTTGCTAGATACACTGAAACTATGTATGTTTTGCAATGCCTCGAGTTAAAGTACGATAGTATAGAGCACGGGTCGGCAACCCACGGCTCCAGAGCCGCATGCGGCTCTTTGAGCCGTCTCCTGCGACTCCCAGTCGTCCTCTACCGGCGGAGGTTTGGGGACCTGCGCGCGCAGCTCTCCAAACCACCGCCATCCCGTTTGCACAGCTGCCGTGTTCGTCCATGTTTGACGAGCGCGGCAGGTCTCCAAACGGGCGGCAGTGGTTTGGAGAGGTGCGCGCACATCCTGCCAAACCTCCGCCGTCCTATTTGCACAGCTGCTGCATTCGTCCATGTTTGACAAGCAGGTCTCCAAACGGGCGGCGGCGGTTTGGAGAGTGCACGTGCACCTCTCCAAACCACCGCCGTCCCGTTCGGTCTGCCGCGCTCGTCAAACATGAACGCGGCAGGTCTCCAAACGGGCAGCAGCAGTTTGGAGAGGTGCGTACGCACTCTCCAAACTACCACCGCCCCGTTTGCACAGCTGCTGCTTTCGTCCGTGTTTGACAAACGCGGCAGATCTCCAAACGGGATGGTGGTTTGGAGTGGTGCACGCGCACTCTCCAAACTGCCACCATCCCATTTGCACAGCTGCCGCGTTCGTCCGTGTTTGACGAGCGCGGCAGGTCTCCAAACGGGCGGCGGCGGTTTGGAGAGGTGCGCACGCACTCTCCAAACTACCACCGCCCTGTTTGCACAGCCGCTGCGTTCGCCCGTGTTTGACGAACGCGGCAGATCTCCAAACGAGACGGTGGTTTGGAGAGGTGCGCGCGCACTCTCCAAACTGCCACCGTCCTCTTTGCACAGCTGCTGCGTTCGTCCGTGTTTCTTTCAAACGTGGAGTAATGCAGCAGCTCTGCAAACGGCGGCGGCGGTTTGGAGAGCTGCGCAGCTCTCCAAACCTCCGCCTCCACGTTTGGAGAGCTGCTGCGTTCATCAAACGCAGAGGTTTGGAGGTCCTGGGAGAGGGGCAGGGCACTCGGGTGGCTCTGGCGGCGCCCGGGCTGAAGGCGCCGCTGCAACCCAGTGCCCGTCGCCAGGGAGACCCATTGCCGCCATCGCACAGGTGCCTCACGGCTCGAGGGAGCCGCGCTGCAGGAGACGCTCGCGAGGCTTCCTTCGGCCGGGAAAGGGCCCCTTGCCTCCGAGGGGGGCCGATCGGGATCCTCTGAAAGGCCGTTTCCTTCCTCGGCCTGCGAGTCCGTCCCTCCCCCCGTAAGCTGAGTCCGTCCCTCCCCCCCGTAAGCTGGCGGCACTGGGCAGCGACAGGTGCGTGTGGCTCAGGATGCAATGCGGGCATAGGGGTGGTGTGTTTTTGCTTGTTCTACACATGCGCGTGCGTGCCCACATGCACGTGCACATTTTGCGGCTCCCACTTTTTTGTGTGTATGACGGAACCGGTTCCGAGTGGCTCTTTTGCTGTTTCGGGTTGCTGACCCCTGGTCTAGAGAAAAGGTTCCATTCAGAGAACTCTAACAGTAATGTTATTAAGGAAGAAAAAGAACACAAGAAAAAAAAACTTTTTTCAAGCCACTGAAAAAGAACACAATGCTGCATTGACAAAAAGATGGAGTAAATATTCAGTCAATAAATGATGTAATTAAAGAGGAAGCAAGTTAGAAAATACAGAAAGTTCTTTGTCATTTGTCCTTTGGTTACTTGCAGCTTTCATAATGTTTATTATCAAACATTATCAGAGTCTTTAGGACAGTTTGTATATTCCATTTTGCTGTTTTGTTTTGAAAGTCCACTAAGAGGAAGAGACAAAGAAAACAAGTTTCTCTTTTCAGTTACAATGCTGTTGTATCGGTTTCTCTAAGAGAAAAATATAGTAGCATTATTAAAGAAGTACACATAGTACCTCACTATCAACTGCCAATTCTTCTGGTTGATTTGGAGACTTGCTTACTGTGCTGATTTCATTAGCAGCTGCTGTGGAAGTATTCCCTGCACAATTATCCAGGCTAGATGTCAGCTAAAAAAGAATTAAATATTAAAATTTCAATCTGAATATTCTAAAAAAACTTAAACCAAAAGAACAATATTGTCAGCGCTACGACAATTGAGAAACTACAGCCATTTTACCTTTTGCTTTCCTTGTGCTTTTTTCTGTTATTTGGGATTCTCAGATGTAGAAGGGGGAAAGGGGGGGAATGCTTAAGTGTTTTCTGTTAGCCATAACATTTGCAGCTGGGTGAGAATCAAGGTCAATGTTACTTACATAAAGTTTTGGCTGGATGAAAAGTTGGGAAGAGAGCCGGCTTTTAGAATAATTAGTGAATGTGATTTATGACAAACTTTCTGGGGTGGGAATTGCAACTTATTACTTTGTATCAGGGGGAGGGAACTTTAGTCTTGGGTTCAACTATGTACGTGGGGATAATTTGTTTCCTAAATAAAATGTCCTTTGAGGAATAAATCTTTGCCTTGAAGTTCTTTTAAAAGGTTTCATCTGTCGGAACCTTGACCAATATACAGTATTTTAATTCATTCAACTGATACCTCATGTCAGTAAACGTAGGCATCCTGGCTGTGTACTATGTATCAACAGTAGACTGAAGAGACCTTGATTAGTTTCTGGATATTACACCTAACTCTTTCTTCAATTTATTCAAAGCTGCATTTTCAAACAGATTTTTGCAATCAGGACCAAAGCCCCCTCCTCCCCTTTTTAAAAAATACCAAGATTAATCTTCTTGCTAGTGACTCACAAATAATATTGCCTGTAAGATTCTGTCCTTCCCTCCCTTAAATTAGAAATCGAAATGAATTTACCGTATATACTTGAGTATAAGCCGACTCGAGTATAAGCCGAGACCCCCAATTTCACCCCCAAAAACTGGAAAAAGTTATTGACTCGAGTATAAGCCGATCCGCCGTTCTGCAAGCCTCTGCCGCCAGCAGAGGCTCGATCCGCCATTTTGCAAGCCTGAATACACAGGAATACCCTGTGTGGCCAAGGCTCGTCGGCAGGTCTCCGTTCCTCCTGCCGACCTTTGGGGAGGTTTGGGCGCCTCCCCAAACCTCCCCAAACCTCGGCAGGTCTCCGTTCCTGTTTGGGGAGGTTTGGGCGCCTCCCCAAACCTCCCCAAACCTCGGCAGGTCTCCGTTCCTCCGCGCAGACCTGCCGACCTTTGGGGAGGTTTGGGCGCCTCCCCAAACGTCCCCAAACCTCGGCAGGTCTCCGTTCCTGTTTGGGGAGGTTTGGGCGCCTCCCCAAACCTCCCCAAACCTCGGCAGGTCTCCGTTCCTCCGCGCAGACCTGCCGACCTTTGGGGAGGTTTGGGCGCCTCCCCAAACGTCCCCAAACCTCGGCAGGTCTCCGTTCCTCCGCGCAGACCTGCCGACCTTTGGGGAGGTTTGGGCGCCTCCCCAAACGTCCCCAAACCTCGGCAGGTCTCCGTTCCTGTTTGGGGAGGTTTGGGCGCCTCCCCAAACCTCCCCAAACCTCGGCAGGTCTCCGTTCCTCCGCGCAGACCTGCCGACCTTTGGGGAGGTTTGGGCGCCTCCCCAAACGTCCCCAAACCTCGGCAGGTCTCCGTTCCTCCGCGCAGACCTGCCGACCTTTGGGGAGGTTTGGGCGCCTCCCCAAACGTCCCCAAACCTCGGCAGGTCTCCGTTCCTGTTTGGGGAGGTTTGGGCGCCTCCCCAAACCTCCCCAAACCTCGGCAGGTCTCCGTTCCTCCGCGCAGACCTGCCGACCTTTGGGGAGGTTTGGGCGCCTCCCCAAACGTCCCCAAACCTCGGCAGGTCTCCGTTCCTGTTTGGGGAGGTTTGGGCGCCTCCCCAAACCTCCCCAAACCTCGGCAGGTCTCCGTTCCTCCGCGCAGACCTGCCGACCTTTGGGGAGGTTTGGGCGCCTCCCCAAACGTCCCCAAACCTCGGCAGGTCTCCGTTCCTGTTTGGGGAGGTTTGGGCGCCTCCCCAAACGTCCCCAAACCTCGGCAGGTCTCCGTTCCTCCGCGCAGACCTGCCGACCTTTGGGGAGGTTTGGGCGCCTCCCCAAACGTCCCCAAACCTCGGCAGGTCTCCGTTCCTGTTTGGGGAGGTTTGGGCGCCTCCCCAAACCTCCCCAAACCTCGGCAGGTCTCCGTTCCTCCGCGCAGACCTGCCGACCTTTGGGGAGGTTTGGGCGCCTCCCCAAACGTCCCCAAACCTCGGCAGGTCTCCGTTCCTCCGCGCAGACCTGCCGACCTTTGGGGAGGTTTGGGCGCCTCCCCAAACGTCCCCAAACCTCGGCAGGTCTCCGTTCCTGTTTGGGGAGGTTTGGGCGCCTCCCCAAACCTCCCCAAACCTCGGCAGGTCTCCGTTCCTCCGCGCAGACCTGCCGACCTTTGGGGAGGTTTGGGCGCCTCCCCAAACGTCCCCAAACCTCGGCAGGTCTCCGTTCCTGTTTGGGGAGGTTTGGGCGCCTCCCCAAACCTCCCCAAACCTCGGCAGGTCTCCGTTCCTCCGCGCAGACCTGCCGACCTTTGGGGAGGTTTGGGCGCCTCCCCAAACGTCCCCAAACCTCGGCAGGTCTCCGTTCCTCCGCGCAGACCTGCCGACCTTTGGGGAGGTTTGGGCGCCTCCCCAAACGTCCCCAAACCTCGGCAGGTCTCCGTTCCTGTTTGGGGAGGTTTGGGCGCCTCCCCAAACCTCCCCAAACCTCGGCAGGTCTCCGTTCCTCCGCGCAGACCTGCCGACCTTTGGGGAGGTTTGGGCGCCTCCCCAAACGTCCCCAAACCTCGGCAGGTCTCCGTTCCTGTTTGGGGAGGTTTGGGCGCCTCCCCAAACCTCCCCAAACCTCGGCAGGTCTCCGTTCCTCCGCGCAGACCTGCCGACCTTTGGGGAGGTTTGGGCGCCTCCCCAAACGTCCCCAAACCTCGGCAGGTCTCCGTTCCTGTTTGGGGAGGTTTGGGCGCCTCCCCAAACCTCCCCAAACCTCGGCAGGTCTCCGTTCCTCCGCGCAGACCTGCCGACGTTTGGGGAGGTTTGGGCGCCTCCCCAAACCTCCCCAAACCTCGGCAGGTCTCCGTTCCTGTTTGGGGAGGTTTGGGCGCCTCCCCAAACCTCCCCAAACCTCGGCAGGTCTCCGTTCCTCCGCGCAGACCTGCCGACCTTTGGGGAGGTTTGGGCGCCTCCCCAAACGTCCCCAAACCTCGGCAGGTCTCCGTTCCTCCGCGCAGACCTGCCGACCTTTGGGGAGGTTTGGGCGCCTCCCCAAACGTCCCCAAACCTCGGCAGGTCTCCGTTCCTCCGCGCAGACCTGCCGACCTTTGGGGAGGTTTGGGCGCCTCCCCAAACGTCCCCAAACCTCGGCAGGTCTCCGTTCCTGTTTGGGGAGGTTTGGGCGCCTCCCCAAACCTCCCCAAACCTCGGCAGGTCTCCGTTCCTCCGCGCAGACCTGCCGACGTTTGGGGAGGTTTGGGGAGGCGCCCAAACCTCCCCAAAGGTCGGCAGGAAGAACTGAGACCTGCCGAGGTTTGGGGAGGTTTGGGGAGGCGCCCAAACCTCCCCAAAGGTCGGCAGGAGGAACGGAGACCTGCCGAGGTTTGGGGAGGCGCCCAAACCTCCCCAAACGTCGGCAGGTCTGCGCGGAGGAACGGAGACCTGCCGAGGTTTGGGGAGGCGCCCAAACCTCCCCAAACGTCGGCAAGTCTCCGTTCCTCCGCGCCCTGCCTGCCTGCTTCTTTCCGCTGCGGAAAGAAGCAGGCAGGCAAGGCGCGGAGTTTGGGGAGGTGCGCGCGCACCTCCCCAAACCTCCCCAAACTTCGGCAGGTCTCGGACGGCGGTGGCTTGGGAGAGGTGCGGGCGATCCCGGAAGCACCAAAGCCTCGGCCGCGCACAAGTCCTCGGTAAGTTTTTTTGTTGACTGGAGTATAAGCCGAAGTGGAATTTTTCAGCCCAAAAAGTGGGCTGAAAAATTCGGCTTATACTCGAGTATATACGGTACTTACTTGAAGATCTGGACAAGCCTTCTGCAGGACCTGAATTTTTTCTTGAATATTTGTAAGTTTCTTTCTTTCTTCTTGAAGATGTTTAAGTTCTCTCTTTTGTTGCTGAAGTTTAGCTTCATAAAATTTCTCCCTAAAAATAACAAATATTGTGTTACTATTTTCGGGGGAGGGGGGAATTACAGAAACAAATAACAAAATAGTAGCCTTGTAACTTAATAGGCAATTTCTCATGTTTCTCTTATTTAAAATTTATTCATAGGAGTTAATCTACATCAGACATGTCAAACACAAGGCCCGGGGGCCGGATCCGGCCCGTGAAGCGGTTTCATGTGGCCCGCGAAGCCATCCTGGAAACAGTGAGGGAATGGCCCCCACTGCCTTGGCCCTGGCCCAGAGACCCTCCTTCTGCCAGAGACCCTCAGATCTGTCCCACTCCTGCCCAGGCCCCAAAAGCCACCCTTGATGCGAACGATGTAGAGCTGGCCACGCCCACCCAGTAGGCCATACGCACTCTAGCCACGCCCACCCAGTAGGCCACACCCACCCTGGCCATACCCACCCGGCCCCTTGAGGGCAACCGCAATGCTGATGCGGCCCTCAATGAAATTGAGTTTGACACCCCTGATCTACATAGTTGGATGGCCAATGTGAAAGCCTGAAATATATTCATTTTAACAATGAAAATTGGTGAACCTCTAAGTTGGATCTTCCTAGAAGACCATGAAGAGATTGGCCAAGTCCTCTTATATTTTGTAAACTTTCCAGTATGAAGCGAAAGATGAAGATCTCTATACTTTTCCAGTATGAGTCTTTTTTATGTGGGTTTCAATTCGGGTCCTTCTAATGTGTATCTTCCTAAAATGCACTAATGAATCTGCAGCTTAATTTTATAACATTCCTTAATGAAAAAACCATACCTTGCTTTTTCATTCAGTCCAACACTTTTCTGTGATTTGTTTGCACTGGTTCGAACGTTGTTTGGTTGTTGCTGTCCTTTTTCTTCCTCAGCCAGAAAGAACTGTTCCACGTTACTTTGTCCTGCAGTCTCTGGTTCCATCTCATCATCCTAAAATTAATAGCAATATCTTCAGCAGCAGTTTCCTTAAAATTCCACCTATTCCTATTTTCAATATTTTAGTTCTCAGTCTTCAGCAATACCTGAATTCAAAGGTAAGTCTTGTCTTCCATTGTTTATTAGTGTACATTACACTAATTTAATGATAATGCAATGTAGAAAGGACATGTAAGAAATACTTATGGGAGAAAGTCTGATTATTTAATTGAAGTATGAACTTCAACTACTGAAGATCCATAGAAATGATGAGTTCCAGACCAACCCCAAATGTAATCCAGTGTTAATTTTGATTGCAAACTATTACTGCTCTCCAGAATCATTTTTTACAATTGGGTTATATAACATTCTGAGGATGAGTGGAAGCTACTGTTTGAAGAAAAGAGAGAAAATGACTTCTAGAATAAAAAAAAATATTTGAATAAGGTATGCTGAATGTAACCACCACCAAGTATATGTTAGAAATGACATTTATTAACCACTACATAAAACAGTGGTTATAATTCAGGACTGTTAAAACCTTTACTTCTGATAACAGAATAAACAATGTTTTTTTGACTCAGCTAAGATGTGCAGAACTACCATATTTTCCGGCGTATAAGACGACTGGGCATATAAGACGACCCCCTACATTTCCTGTTAAATTATAGGGTTTGGGCTATACTCGCCGTATAAGACTAGCCCTCTTCCAACGCACACCAAATAAAAATTAAAAAACATCAGATTTGATTTTAATATGGTAATTTTAATTCAAATGCTTATGACATGCAGGTGCTTAGTAGGAAAACTGTCACTTATAAACATAAGGCTATTTGTCATCAAACATGTAAACATAAACAGTGCAAGTGGATTAAACTATAATAATAATAATAATAATAATAATAATAATAATAATAATAATAATAATAATAATAAGAAGAAGAAGAAGAAGAAGAAGAAGAAGAAGAAGAAGAAGAAGAAGAAGAAGAAGAAGAAGTTGTTGTTGGAGGGGACCTTGGAGGTCACCTAGTCCAACCCCCTGCTAAGGCAGGAAACCCTATACCATTTCAGACAAATGGCTGTCCAATCTCTTCTTAAAAACTTCCAGTGTTGGAGCATTCACCGCTTCTGGAGGCAGGTTGTTCCACTGGTTAATTGTTCTAACTGTCAGGAAGTTTCTCCTTAGTTCTAGGTTGCTTCTCTCCTTGACTAGTTTCCATCCATTGCTTCTTGTCCTACTTTCAGGTGCTTTGGAGAATAGCTTGGCTCCCTCTGCTTTGTGGCAGCCCCTGAGATATTGGATCACTGCTATCATGTCATCCCTCACCCTTCTCTTCGTTAAACTACACATACCCAATTCCAGCAACCATTCCCTATTTTCCTAATTCACTTTTTCACTTTTCCTAATTCACTCTAAAGCTTTCCCTGCGCAGAGCCTTAAGTAACACCAGCTGCCTGCAATTAGTGCAGGTTCGCATCCCACCAGGCTCAAGGTTGACTCAGCTTTCCATCGTTCCAAGGTAGGTAAAATGAGGACCCAGATTGTTGGGGGCAATAAGCTGACTTTGTAATAATGCTGCTTGGGGTGTGTGTGTGAAAGCCCTAATAAACAGGCATATACACAGAATGAAGGCTATTGCTAAGCACATTGATTTGTGCTTTAAATTGTAAGCCACCCTGAGTCTTCGGAGAAGGGCAGGATATAAATGGGATTTTTTAAAAAAAAAAGACCAAATGGAAGATCCGCTCCAGGTTTTCCAGCCAGCCCGCCCAGTTCCTGAGTCAAATGTGTCCTTGGAGCTAAGCCGCTGCTCTGGCTGCTGCCTTCCCCACCTGCCTTTCAAGTTGGGATATACTACAGCTGCTCTTCAACTTTAGAAGGAAAGACGCCCAGACCCCAGCCTGTAAAAAATCACAGACTGCAGCTTCTTCTCCAATTGGTCCCGCTTTCCCTGCGCAGACTAAATGGGAGATCCGCTCCAGGTTTTCCAGCCAGCCCTGTCCCTAAATTTTCAGCACCCGGCGTATAAGACGACCCCTGACTTTTGAGAAGATTTTCATGAGTTAAAAAGTAGTCTTATACGCCGGAAAATACGGTATCACATAATAAACTCTTCCAGCAACATACTTCTTCCAATGCACAAACAGAAAACAAAATTCTTAACACACCAATTATCCATATATGTGGAGTTTAGTACATAATAAAGTATTTCACTTTCATGGAGAAAAATAGATATGCATATTTATAGCAATACAAGGCATCTTGAGTTTAGTTTTGATGATGCCAGTCATAATTAGTTAAATTTACACATTAAATTTACTTTAAAAAGGATGAGAAATTTAGGGGGGAAAATTGAAGGTAGCTGCCAAGGAATATCCAAATTACAAACTATCACAATGAACAGAGGGCAAGAATTCCAGATACATGATTATATGTATACCACCTACATATTAGCATATATTCAACAATACATTTGGATATTAAGTTGTCAATTTAAATGCCAATAGAACATATAACAAACACAAATTGAATACTTCAATTTGATAAAACTATCACTTAAATATGTATTTCTGTCACTAATGAGTTAAAATATTGCACTAGAAAGCTATATGTAATTGAACATAAAAATATAACTATAATTTAATTTTTAATAAACCTTTAACATTAGGATTCATTTTCAGTATTTCACCATTTAAAGACTTCTAAAACAGAAGCCATTACTGAACAAACCAGAACAAATAACACTCTTAAAAATTATCCTATTAATCCTGGCATGATTTTTTTTTAAAGGAAAATGTACCTGAACCATAGCCACAAGATTTTGAAGCTGTTTCAGTTTTTGCTTTGCTGCTATAAGTCTGTTAATCTTCTGCTCAAACTCAGCATCTATAGGACCGTCATCAGCTATGCTACTTCTTCGACTGGATAATGAAGTTTTGCTGACTCTATCAGCTTCAGCATCAATATCCTCATCATCATCTTGTGGGACAATCACACCATCATCTTTCCTATTATAGTGACAATCTGAAAGGGACAATAAACTAAATAAAGGAATGCAGACTTACAATATTTAATAAGCTATTTTAAAAGTAATTAGTGCATTGTTAAAATTAGTGTATTGTTAAAATTCTATTTATAATACAAATGTTTACAAAATGACAGATAACAAGTGCCACCTTAGAGCAGGTATATACTCATAAGGAAGCCGTTGTAGTCCCTTTATTGTCTCCTCTGAAATTTCCCTAGCTTTGTAATATCTTCTTCAAGGTATAGCAACCAGAACTATGGACAATATTCCAGGTATGGTCCAACCATTGTTTTTTTTAATAAAGGCATTATATTAGCATTTCTATTTTCCAATAAAATTTCTTATTATCCTAATATGCAGCTGACCTTTACAGCACAGGCACATTACATCAACACCTACGTTGAGTTGCTCACCTTTACTCCATGGTCATTCACTGCTAACACTGGTCTCATTTGTTTCAACAAATAGTTACAACTTTAACACTAATATGCATCATCATACCATATAACACTTGAATGACTGCTAAAAAACTAGAATGTTACTGATTAATTAATGTTTCAGTAAGAGTTCACGTAATAGCCAATAAGATATTGAAGCATACCTAAAGTTGAAGGCATATTTGGCATCCTTATATTAGCAGATTGATTGTTTATTTCACAGGATGTATTGAGATGTCTTCCATTTCGGTTATTACTTCCACACTGCAAATTGCTATTATAGTTAATTTCACCCCAGTTACTGATTCCTTGGGGATTCCTAAAAAAAATCCAGTACATTAAATATTAGATCAGTATCTTCAATTTTTCACAAGTTATATACTACGACAAAATAACAATTTCCTACACATATATACTAAAATATTTATTTTATCAAAAATATCCCTTTTCCCCTACTATAAACTATTCTAATGGACTTTATCAGAACAACCACCAATCTTACACAAAGCACACTTGCCAAGAAGTTGTGTGCCAATGTCAAGTTTAAAGAATACTTATTTTCATACTGACATGTTAATACAAAATAACCTTCAAATTCTCATGTTTGTTTCATGCTTTTAACTTACCGTATATACTTGAGTATAAGCCGACTCGAGTATAAGCCGAGACCCCCAATTTCACCCCCCAAAACTGGGAAAAGTTGTTGACTCGAGTATAAGCCGATCCGCCGTTCTGCAAGCCTCCGCCACCGGCGGAGGCTGGATCCGCGCTCTGCAAGCCTCCGCCGCCGGCGGAGGCTGGATCCGCGCTCAGCAAGCCTCTGCCGCCAGCAGAGGCTCGATCCGCCATTTTGCAAGCCTGAATACACAGGAATACCCTGTGTGGCCGCGGCTCTCGGGGAAGCCCTGGCTGTCCGCTTCCTCGCTCCACGCTGCCATTCGGGGCCCGCGCGTTCCCCGGGCAAATCGCGGCGCCCAGCAGGCGAGGAAACACGCCCGCTCCAGTCGCCCCCCCTTCCCTCAGGAGACGCGAAGCAAGTGACCGCCCGGAGCTTACCGAGGACTTGCTTCGGTGCTTCCAAGATCGCGCGCACCTCTCCCAAGCCGCCGCCGTCCGGAGACCTGCCGAAGTTTGGGGAGGTTTGGGGAGGTGCGCGCGCACCTCCCCAAACCTCCCCAAACGTCGGCAGGTCTCCGTTCCTCCGCGCAGACCTGCCGACGTTTGGGGAGGTTTGGGCGCCTCCCCAAACCTCCCCAAACGTCGGCAGGTCTCCGTTCCTCCTGCCGACATTTGGGGAGATTTGGGCACCTCCCCAAACCTCCCCAGGTCTCCGTACCTCCCCGCAGACCTGCCGACGTTTGGGGAGGTTTGGGCGCCTCCCCAAACCTCCCCAGGTCTCCGTTCCTCCTGCCGACGTTTGGGGAGGTTTGGGCGCCTCCCCAAACCTCCCCAGGTCTCCGTTCCTCCTGCCGACGTTTGGGGAGGTTTGGGCGCCTCCCCAAACCTCCCCAGGTCTCCGTTCCTCCGCGCAGACCTGCCGACGTTTGGGGAAGTTTGGGCGCCTCCCCAAACCTCCCCAGGTCTCCGTTCCTCCTGCCGATGTTTGGGGAGGTTTGGGCACCTCCCCAAACGTCGGCAGGTCTGCGCGACGTTTGGGGAGGTTTGGGGAGGCGCCCAAACCTCCCCAAACGTCGGCAGGTCTGCGCGGAGGAACGGAGACCTGGGGAGGTTTGGGGAGGCGCCCAAACCTCCCCAAACGTCGGCAGGAGGAACGGAGACCTGGGGAGGTTTGGGGAGGCGCCCAAACCTCCCCAAACGTCGGCAGGTCTGCGCGGAGGAACGGAGACCTGGGGAGGTTTGGGGAGGCGCCCAAACCTCCCCAAACGTCGGCAGGAGGAACGGAGACCTGCCGACGTTTGGGGAGGCGCCCAAACCTCCCCAAACGTCGGCAGGAGGAACGGAGACCTGCCGACGTTTGGGGAGGTTTGGGGAGGCGCCCAAACCTCCCCAAACGTCGGCAGGTCTGCGCAGAGGAACGGAGACCTGGGGAGGTTTGGGGAGGTGCCCAAACCTCCCCAAACGTCGGCAGGAGGAACGGAGACCTGCCGACGTTTGGGGAGGTTTGGGGAGGCACCCAAACCTCCCCAAACGTCGGCAGGTCTGCGCGGAGGAACGGAGACCTGGGGAGGTTTGGGGAGGCGCCCAAACCTCCCCAAACGTCGGCAGGTCTCCGTTCCTCCGCGCCCTGCCTGCCTGCTTCTTTCCGCTGCGGAAAGAAGCAGGCAGGCAGGGCGCGGAGGAACGGAGACCTGCCGACGTTTGGGGAGGTTTGGGGAGGTGCGCGCGCACCTCCCCAAACCTCCCCAAACTTCGGCAGGTCTCGGACGGCGGTGGCTTGGGAGAGGTGCGCGCGATCCCGGAAGCACCAAAGCCTCGGCCGCGCACAAGTCCTCGGTAAGTTTTTTTGTTGACTGGAGTATAAGCCGAAGTGGAATTTTTCAGCCCAAAAAGTGGGCTGAAAAATTCGGCTTATACTCAAGTATATACGGTAAGTAAACAAAGTCTTGAAATGCAACCATATAATTGTTCCTTTAGGAGAGACATTAGTTGAATTCAGATAGAGGTGAGCTTAGGTAGTTATTCAAATAAAAATAAAATAAAATTGATCAGCCTGATCAGCTTTAAGTTTGCCTAAGCCTGAAGATCTAGCCTCAATAACTAAACCAGCAAATGCAAGAAAATAAATATTCCAATCTTGAAATCCTCAAATAACTAAACCCAAACTCAGTTTTGTCTTGTTTCTTGTTAGCTGCCCACATGACCAGTACATACTTCCCTTCAATGAGAAATTCACATAAAACCTTGAAGCTCTAAAAAGTCATCTTCAAATAGGGTATCAACAGTAAACAAAATTCAATTAGGCCTGAAATAAGTACAAACATACAAATGAAAGATGTGAATCAGTTTTAGTCAAGCAGTAGATTAGGTGCTAAGTTACAATTAGTATCAATGTACACTATTAGCATAACAAGTAAAATAAAAAAAATATTGTGAGCAACAGTCCTGAGTTCTCAAGCCCTGAAAAAAAAGTAGCAGCACAATCAAGAAAGCTTACAATTGCCCCAGTGGAGCAGATTATCATACTGTCTGTGCATTTTGCACACAAAGAAAGGGTAAACTAGATTATGTACATATTGCACATTCAAGACTGGACAATAACAAATGCTATTAGCACAATTATATTTTGATTACACATTACTTATTAACTTATGTGCAAGTAACCAACCTAATATTTGTAACAGGTTGTGGATTCTCATGTTCAGATTCACAGTCTGACTCTCCAGTCTCTTCTTCCTCCTTAGTATTTTCATTTACAGCATCTGTCATCATATCAGAAGTTTGTTCATAATAGTGGACCAGTTCACGCAATTCATTCAATCTCTTGCGAACTTCATTCAGCTTCCTAGAATAAAAAAAATCAACACAATTTATTTGTAGATATCAAATGGTAGGGGTGAGCTCTTTAATAATTTGGTTTACTTTTTTTACATAAATGGTTTTGGCTAATGTATGCACCATTATTAAATAATTTTATAAATTATCTTAGAAAGCAGATTATTAGACAAAAGGCAGAACTTCTTTATATTTTGTTTTATTAGTCAATTTTATGATAAAGTACTAGAAAAACCTTTGCGCCAAACCTTTGTGTAATTCCTTTGAAATCTTGAATACTTAAAATACTTAGTGTTCAATTTATTTCATGCTGTATTGTGAAATAAGAAAAGATATTGCACGCTTTCTGAGTTGCGCAACATGGCAACATTTAATTGAAGGGACATGGAGTGTACCCACTCTGCCTGCGTTTACAGAGTGCATAAAAATAGAAATAAAGAAGTCCCTTGGCTAAAGAGACCTAATGCATTGTGAATAACATTAAGTTATCTGTTGCAACCCACAGCTTCTGGAACATCATCCTCTACAGAGATACAAAATGTGTTCGCTCTCCTGGGGTTCCAGAAAGCCTTTAGAACCTGAGCATGGGATTAATGCAGTTGTTTTATATTGTGGGGTCCCTGCTATATTTTTCTATTGTTTACCGTTTGCAGAGCTGTTTACATGGTTTAAACTGTTTTAATTATTTTTACTACTGTTCCTGATTTTGTAAACTGTCCAGTTTAATAAATTTAATCAAATTAATAAGTATACTATTATTTCTCAATCTCCACATCCCTAGAATCATCTATAAAGATTATCTTGGAACTAAGACGTAATTGTTATAACTCAGCCTTTTAATCACACTACCATCTGTAATAACATTTTTATAACTTTGTATTTTATTGATTTTCATTAACAGTCCAAGACATATATTAGAATTAAAATTCTGAAAAGGGTATATTGCACTGCTAAATAGCGTCATGAATTTTATTTATGTATGTATCTATTTCAAAAGTCCAAACATGTTAGCATTAAGCATGGAAACCTACCTTTTCTCCACAATCACTATTTATATAAACTGAAATCCCTTGTAGCATAGTGTTATTACAACCACAAAAAATAGCTACTTGGGGTTTATATCATGCAAGTCTCATCACCAACTGCTTTTTTAAAAAACCAATAAACTACAGTACTTAATAAGCCAACATAATGTAATAATGGATTACTGAAGCTTTTCTGTTGGATTTAAGTTGTCTTCTTCACTGTCATTCTGTGAGGTCACAGAATCCGGATGATATGCAGCTGAGGATGCTAAGCTGTTTGGTTCTTCATTGGCAGCTATCGTAGGCTCTACAGGTGCAGAAGCAATTGAAGCTGTGCTCCTTTGATCAATAGTCCTCTGAGGAGATCCTGCAGCTGGCAGAACTGCAAAGTTAAAAATGGTTGTTTAATCCTGGTTTACAAAAAAAATGCACCTGTTGAATATCTGAAGCAATAACTTTCTGATCAAAGATTAAGGCACATACTAAATTTAACAAAAGTGTTTTAACTCCTGTTAAATACATAGTCTTTCTAAAGCAGTAACCTGCAATCATTGGTGGAATGCACTCCCTCCCTCCTGGGAATCTGGACTCTATTCCACCACAAATCACTTATCTTAAAATCAGCATTTACTGACCCCTTTCTCAGGCATATTCTCATAGCTTTCTTTAAAGGGTCATGTGGAGAGGCTGGAACTTGGAAATATGTAAAATAAAGAATCCTACATATTTATTTTCATAATTCTTGAGGACAGGAATCTCATCCAACATTTATATAGCAGTTGTAATTTATCCCTTCACTTCTTGTTTATGATATGAGAGGAAAAATAACTTAAGAATTTCTGAGAAAGCAGTATTTATAGAAAATGGTACCTTAAACACTTGACACCCAAATATTAGAAAACTTATCTAAAAATACAACAGAATTGACATGATTTCCATTTTCAATTATTAAGTCACAGTATCCCAAAAAGTAAAACTCTAATTTACACTTCAGGAAGCCATCTACTTACATGATGATGAGTTGTTAAGATGCTGGTCACGAAGTGTATGCAGTGCTCCCAACAGTTTATCCATCTTTTGCTTTTTATCCTGCAATGCTACCATCTTACTAAAAAGTTGCGCCTTTTTATCAGAAAGTTGCTCAGACATAGAAGAATTCCTGCTCTGGGAAACTTCTCTAGCAAGAGAGAGACTCTCTGCTTGCCTTCTGTTATCAGGCACAGGTTGAATCTAATATCAAGCATATATATTTTATTTTAAGCACTGGAATGTTTAGCAGTAAAATATTTTAAAGTACAGTTAATATGCACACTCCCCTGAGAATAAGCCTCAATTTAGTATAATTTACTTTTGAACAAATATATACAAAGTTGTTTAGCAATATCTTAGTATTTTCAAAAATTGTTTACATTAGTTCTTTTTAAGTGTGGATTAAAGGTAAAGGTAAAGGTTCCCCCGCACATGCATACTAGTCGTTTCCAACAGTAGGGGCTGGTGCTCATCTCCATTTCAAAGCCGAAGAGCCAGCGTTTGTCCGAGGACATCTCCGTGGTCATGTGGCCAGCATGACTAGACGCCAAAGGCGCACGGAACGCTGTTATCTTCCCACCATAGTGGTCCCTATTTTTCTACTTACATTTTTACGTGCTTTCGAACTGCTAGGTTGGCAGAAGCTGGGATGAGTAACAGGCGCTCACTCTGTTACGCGGCACTCGGGATTCGACCCGCCAAACTGCCGACCTTCTGATCGACAAGCTCAGCGTCCTAACCCACTGAGCCACCGCGTCCCTAAGTGTGGATTAGCACAGGGCTTTTCAACCTTTTCACCCATTGTACCCCTTTTAGGATATGGCAACATCCGAGTACCAGCAGTCGCCCAGCAAGGTGTCAAAAACCTGACCCCCAAAAAGGAAAAAAATAATAAAGTACAGGTAGTCCTCGACTTACAATTCGCTTAGTGACTGTTCGAAGTTATGACAGCACTGAAAAAAGTGACTTATGACCATTTTTCACACTGTTGCAGCATCCCCAGGGTCATGTGATTTACATTTGAATGCTTGGCAACTGATTCCTACTTATGACGGTCAGTGTCATGTGATTACCTTTTGCAACTTTTTGACAAGGGAAGTCAATGGCTGGGGGGGAGCTCATTACTCAGGTTGCAGGGTGCCTGTGAGGGGGGAACCCATGGGTCTCTGATGGAGGGGGGTGGGACTGGGGTGGGTGCCCTCCCTCTCTCCCATTTTCCCTTCCTTCCTTTCCTTTCTTTCTTCCCTCCTTCTTTGTCCCTTCCTCCTTCCCTCCCTCCCTCCCTCAGGTTGCAGGGTGCTTGTGGGGGGGGGGGAATCCGTGGGTCTCTGGTGGGTGGTGGGTGGGACTGAGGTGGGTGCACTCCTTCCCTCCCTCTCTCCCATTGTCCCTTCCTTCCTTTCTTCCCTCCCTCTTTGTCCCTTCCTTTTACAAGCAGGAAATCTTGCACAGAAATTGCAGCCAGGGATTTCTTTCTCTCTCTCTCTCTCTCTCTCTCTCTCTCTCTCTCTCTCTCTCTCTGTCTCTCTCTCTCTCACACACACACACAGAGTTCTCTCTTTTCCCCTTTGCAAAACGGGCTTCAATTGAGCTCTGCTCTAACTTCAGGCACTGTTCCTTGGGATTCCTCTCTCCCCACCCCAAAGAGATTAGCTGAGCCTCCCCCTGTGCTCTCTCCCCCCAACACACAGTGACAACAAACCCTCCATCCCACCACACCATGTGAACCAACTACACCACACACCGGCCTCCCAAGTCAACTCTGCATAAGATTACATCCCATTCAAAAGCCTAACAGCCCACGGATAAAAGCTATTTTTCAGCCTGTTGGTACGGCTGGCTATATTCCTATATCTCCTACCGGATAGCAGGAGTAAAGAGATACCGTCCAGGGTGTGAGTCATCCCTGAGAATCTTCCTCACTCTTCCAAGGCAACGAGCCCTGGCGATGTCATCCAGTGGTGTCAGGGAACAGCCCACAATGTCTTGTGCTGTGCTCACTACCCTCTGTAATACTTTCCTATCCGCGGCTGTCAGACCGGCATACCAAACCACAATACCATACGAGAGGACGCTCTCTATGGTAGACAGGTAAAAGAGGGTCATTAGCTGTTGTTCTACCCTGTTCTGTTATTTATTATTATTTCTAGGTGCTTGTTGGTTACTCCAATGGCCAAAAATAATTTGACCAATTTTGCAGGCAATACCATCCCGACTCGAAGGAAGTCCCGAAGCAGCCCAACCACTCCACCCCACCGAAACAGCAAGGGGGCGTCACTGCTCTCTCCCCTCCCCCGCAGATGCAGGTTCATCTGTTGCATTTTTGGCATGGACTGCTACAGATTTCAAGCAAACCTTCCCAGCCCTGTGTGGAAAGAGCGAGACCCAACAGGAAATTCTGAAGGCAAAGCGGGAGCTCACTCCCCACCCCCACCCCTCGGAGCGCTTTCCTCTTCCCTCGTATTTATTTCGGGAAATTAAGCTGCATCCCGGGGGAAGAAAGGCACTGAAGGCAGCCACAGGGCATTCGACGGGCGCCAAAGCCAAACTGGGAACAGTTCTCCTTCTTGTCCGTCCTCTCCCATTAGTTCTTCCCCCCCCAGCTACTTACAATAAACGACAAGGAGCACGTGGTGAAAAGGGCGGTCCTGAGCGCTAGCAGGACCAACTGGCCCAGTTCCTTGTGTGCCCAGAGGGAGTCTGGAAGGCGCAGTTGCGCCCTGTGGGTCAATCAGGTGGGTCCTGCACAGGAGCTGCTGGCATGCCATCCGATGGCCGGACAGTACTGCACATTGCTGCCGAAGCCCAGGGACGGCAGGGCACAGAAGAGTGCACAGAGGACGGCCGCCGTGCTGGTGAGCAGCATGGGGATTTCTCCCCACACACAAACTCTTTCCCTGGCTTGCCCCGCATCCGCAAAGTTGGTCAAATTATTTTTGGCCACTGAAGGCAGAGTAACCAACAAGCACCTAGAAATAAAAAAATAAATGCTTCTCTAGTAGTAAAAATGCAGCGTTTTCAACAAAACACTGGAGCCCGTCGGCGGAGGTTGGGGCTGGCCGTAAGGGGCCGTGAGGGGTATTGCAAGCTCATGGGGGGGGAGAGGAAAAAAAGATGGAACAGGCTGCAACAGAGAGGGGGGGAAAGGAGGGGGCCTACTTGCCGAGGGAGTGGATGGCTCTGTCCCCTTGGTTCTGAAGTAAGAAGAGAGGGGGAAAGACGACACGGATCCTGCACGAAAAGAGTTCAATCCGGTTGCTGCACAATGAGTCCCTGGGGAGGGCTCTGCGCCTACACTCTGCGCCCGCACTCTTTGCACGTCCTCAGTAGGGTTCCTGCAGGGCAGGCCACCGCCAAGCAGCTTGTTTTCCAGCAGCAAGTGCTGGGAAGGAGCGGAGGGGGGGAGGCGGAGGGGGGAGGCAGGGGGAGGAAGGCAACACCACATACCACTAGCCACGTGCTCACGTACCACCAGTGGTACGCGTACCACCAGTTGAAAAGCCCTGGGTTAGCAGAAATCCCCAAAAATATGAAATACTGGCAAGTTATTTTTATCAGATGGAAATCTGGGTATCATTTTTTCCATCACAATTGCAATCATTTCTCCATCACTGCAAATACATGCTTTAATCAATTGCAGTCAACTGGATTTTTAAAATTCCAGCTAAAATCAGGCAAAAATCCCCTTCCATGTTGGGGTACAGCTAGGCAAAGTATATCTCATTTTGTATAACTGAAATATACCTTTATCTTTCAACCTCTAATATATTTTTATCTTCCAACTTTTTATTTTGCCCCCAAATTTAGAGCTTCAATGTTATGAAAAATACAAGTATTTCTGGTTTTGCCAGAAAAAATTGGAAATATCCTTCTGTTGTTAAGATAAGTCTTTAATCAGAATCAGCATAGTCTGAAACAAAAATATAGCTATTTCTGAAGATCTATATACTACAAAAACTATATACTAGAAAATTCTGAATTTTGATCAGGTGACCATGGCGATACTGCAAAGGATGTAAGTGGGAGAACAGTTATGTCACTTTTTTCAATGGTGCTATAACTTCAAACTGTCATTAAACAAATTGTTGTAAATTGAGGACTGCCTGGAGAGGGATGGAAATGGAAGCTGCCTACAAAAACCAATGGAGAAAATATTTAACTGAGTTGAGACTAAATACAGCATGTCTATTGTACAAGGAAGGGGGGGGAAATGGAACAATGAAACTTGAGCATTATCAATGGACACAGAATGCTGACTAAATGAGGGAGGAAAGCTAAAAACATATGAAACCTCTAACGAAAGTTTCCCAATACATTTTATTGTGAGGCTAAATGTGTCAAGTCATATACTGCTGACCTTGATCAGCAAATTAGTCTTAAGATCATTTGTACACTCAAAAATTTACCTGAGAATCATGAAGCTGGTTATGAAAACGCTGAATTAAATCATTTAATTCTTCATTCAGCTCGGATGTTAGACTCACTCCAGAAATGCTACCTGTTGTTTCTGTTACAACTAAAAGAGGAAAAAGAGTATAGTCCTACCCACATATCAAAGTACAAGTTAATTAAAAATTAAGAAACAGAAATTAAATCATCAATAATATTTATAATTATTTTCCATTGCAAATATGAAAAGCCTTGAGCTGTTAATTACACACATATTTCTGGTATTAAAAGTAACCTAAGTTATAATATATAATGTTTTATAATATATTCATTATCTTTTTTTAAGTACTTCTGGCTTTTCATCTCATGCATACTTAACTAGACATTTGTCATTTTAATATGCAGATACATCCAGCAATGAACTGAAAGTCAAACTGAATGCAGCATAAACATGCTCATTAAAAAAAAGAAGCTTGTGGTGTATTTCCCATCCATGCTGTTAAAAATTAATCTAGACTCTAATTTAAATTCCCGATGAACAAATTTTTCAAGTGTCTCATTAATGTGGCCCATAAAATGTTTGTTGTTTAGAAGTTATTTTTTTATAAAGTTCCATACCAGAATCATCCATGACAGCAATAGCTTGTTCTGCTTTATGATGAAGAGCAAGCAAGGCAGCTTGCCTCCCTTTTAGAGCCTTTAATTGTTCCTGCTGTTGTAGCATCCTTTTCAGTAAGTCATGTTGCTTCTTTAGGTTTGCAAGTTCTTCTGTAGCCTCTTGTTGAGGATCTCTAGCCTGGAAAAATAATTATCATTTATACTGGACAGAAATAATTTCATTACTTTTAGCAATTAAAATTTTCTATGAGAAAGGAAATAAATCTTAATCTAAAAATATTTAAAATTTTATGTGTTACATTAAGCACAATATTGTACTTAAAAGGACTTGAGTCATTTTTTTAGTAATAATGAAGAATATTGGCACTGTCTATTAAGTAAATAAAATTTTATGCTTAGTAGAGTAACTCCATTAAATGTGTGCAACTATCACACTGATAATTTTTTTTCTAAAGGTTTGGTTGAGAATGGGTTGAGAATAATTTAAAGGACAATATTTCAGAGCCAATCAATAACAGAAGGGAAATCAACAGAACATCTGATACTTTATTATTTCAATGTGAGGGAATGAAATCTGTATCTTCCACTAAAATTTAAGCTATTCAGAATAGATTACGTTACAAAAAATATGATTATGTAACACTATCTTAAGAGTAAAATCTGAAAAAAATCCTAACAGAAATAAGGAACAAAACACAATTCAGTTCAAATACTTTCCTGAAATTATCCAAGGCAAAGTACAACTCTTCATTTTTAATATCTAATGTCTAATTTAAAGTTTGAGAGGAGTGTTTAAGATGGAAAAAGGAAAGAGAAGATATTTTTTTTAAAAAAAGCTAAGTATAGGAATAATCTGACTAAAATAGAAATGGATACAAATCATAAAGCAAATAACTTCTCAAACTTTTAATAGCTGTACAGGTAGCTCTCAATTTACGACAGTTCATTTTGAGACCATTTCAAGTTGCAACAGCACTGAAAAAAGCAACTTGATCATTTTTCACACTTATGACCATTGTAGTATCCCCATGGTCATAGGATCACCTTTTACGATCTTTTGACAAAATCAATGAGTAAGCCAGTCAATTAACAACCATGTTACTATCTTAACTGCAGTTATTCATTTAACAACTGTGCCAAGAAAGGTCGTAAAATGGGGCAAAATTCACTTAACAATTGTCTTGCTTAGTGACAGAGGTTTTAATTGTGATCATAAGTCGAGGACTACCTGTACAGACATATAGAAGCAAAGAAACCATATTGATAAAAATAGTTCCCACATTTCTGCCTACAGAAGTACCCAATTCACAAAGTGGGAATCTCTGCTAGAATTTATTCAATTTTGAAAAATCCAAATCACATTAAAAATGCCTTTTTAGAAAACAATAGGTAGCTTTTAAAGTAAGTAAAGAAATAAAGTTATTAAATAAATAACTTGGAATTTTGAGAGAAAAGTCCAAGAGATACTGTAGTTAATTATGCCAATGCAATCAATTAACATGAAAGATTAGTTGCATCATAGAAAAGCTTCCAAATGGAAGTCCTCAACTTTTTTGGGGGGAAAAAGGGAAGAATAATACCTTCTACAAATAGAGAATATTTTCCTGGAATAAATAATAATTGGGAAACAATATAAAACTTGTTAATTCAAGTATTAATTCTAACAGACATTACCCAAGAGTTAAGAAATCATTGAAACAAAAGAAATACTGATTGGATTTTAAAGAAAAAAAAGGAAGCCTTAAACGATTAAGACCTTTTACTGAAAGATTCCCAAGGCAATATTTAATAGTACCTTTGAGAGCAATCCAGGTTCTTGGCTATTAATCCTACTAGACCAGATTTCCCTGCCATTCATGGCAGTTGTGTCACTTTTCCCTTTTGGAGCTGCTGTAACATCCATGTCTGAAACCTGTCCTTGAGTAGCTGAATTCCCTAGTTTGTCCTCAATGCAGGGCCGAGTTTTCAGACTAAAAGATACCTCCTTTATCAAATAATTTAGTAAGTCAGACTGTGAGCATATATTTCGGTGAAGCATAATTTTTCTATTGATTTGTTAACACAATATGTTTGTACTTTAATTGAATGCAGTTTTATTTGTCTCAATGTATGAATCACTAGGATTCATACAGGAATTTCACTCTCCTTTAGATAGATCTTTCCATTAAATATTTCAAAAAGTAAGAAAGAAAACAGTTCAGAAGTACAGAGGAAATTATTCTAACCAGGAAAAAACACTGTTGCCTGATGGATGGTATATACACATTTCTATGGATTGTGATCAGTATAAACTCAGTAATTATCTGAAATCTGAATCTGAAATCCAGAATGTAATATTAAACCTTCAACGTATATTATTAATGATCAAACATTCTCAAATTCAGAATTCAATTAGAGGCAACCCATATCAACACACAACAGCTATTATGCATTAAAAGGGGTTGCTCCAAATTCATCATTTTGTAAAGTTCAGAATGGCCCTAAAATATTTCCTGTGACCCTTGTTTTGCTTTGAGTTTGAAATGTGTTATACACTACTGCAACGTCACATGCATAAGTAAGGTTCTCATATGTGCTGTAGAGGATTATCTTTCATGGAAAAGAATGGTAGATTAGTGGTTTGTTAAACTCGTCAAGCTCAAGTGTCTACAACTTTTTAAAACATTAATACCAGTCACTTTTTAAACTTTCAAGATTATTACATACTTAGCTATGTTCCCTCAGTAATATTTCCAATTTTTTTTAAATAAACCTTTTGGTAAGTTTTTCAAAGGAATATGCTAATGCAAGCCAGTTAGCATCACTTATTAGGAAGAACTGTTGCTTCTAAGTAAATAGCAAACTTGTTACACCCATCCGTGACCTAATTGAACACTTTTCTACTAGCCCAGTTCAACTCAGAATTTTTCTGACACAGGACTGGCTGCAATCAACTATCAAGTACAGATAAAATAATTTCCTAATATCCCACAGAACCAATTACAAACCTTATCAGCATATTACTGTTGGAAAAGGTGAAGAAAGTAATAAAATTCTGTAATAATGTTTTGTTACAGGTTTTATAATACTTAGCATTAATAAATAATGAAAAGTAGATGTTCTTAAAATAAAATAAATTCTAGACTTAAATTATCTCAAAAATCATCATTTGTAGCACCTTAATTACTAAAAAGTAGCTTACCGTTGTATCTGAAACTTCAGACTGCACATCTAAGTTTAGTGATGTGCTCTCAGCTACAGAACCAGATCCCACAGCTGAATCTATAGTCCGACCATCCTCCTCATTTTCTCTATCCTGAAATATTTTTGTGGTATAAATAAACAAACTAATAAATGAAATAATGAAATGAATGCTATGGAGATAGTGCAATATAGAAAACTTATCCCCCATTTGATTTTATGAATTTTCTCAGTGAATTTTAATTTCTTTCAAACTTACTAGCATTTTCTGCAAAAATTTCAGATAAGATTTCTCTTGTTCTTTCAGATGATCTATAAGATGTGATAAGCGTTCAACATTAGCAGATCTCTTATTTTTCTCAACGAGGTCTTCTTTCATGGAACTAGCTTTTGTAATGTAGTCACGAATCTGAACTAATCTGCTCACAATCTGAAAAAGTCACAAAAGTAATAATCAATTGGGTTAGCTTGATGTACTGGATCTAAAGCACTATCATAAAACAAATATAATTCAAGACCTACAGCCTATTAATATGGGACAAACTATCATTTCAAAATACAAAGCTGATTGACAAGGCAGTGGAAGCCTTTGTATGGATTTATGGTTACTTATAAATTATACATATGGAGTGCACATAAGTAAATGTTTGCAGTTCTTAAACAGGAGTTGAGAATCCTCAAGGGAATTATGAACCACTTACAAGATGATTGCATGTTTTAAAATGTTCTGCAGAAATGGTTGCTCACGTTAAGATTTCTGAGCAATATTATTTACAAACTGATTTTATACCATCCTTTTATGTCTGTTCTATGTTCTTATAAAACATTCTAAAATAAGGTTTTCTCCAAGTATGTGGTTTTGCAAAATGCTGAAATCTTTTAAAATTAATCACTATATCAAAAATGTCTACAAAGCGTTCTAATTTGCATTAAAATATAAGGTATTTCATGCATTGGGCCTTTCAGCATTGTAATGGAATTCATTTTTGGAATATCTCCTGGAGTCACTGCATTGGTAAAGCTCCATACTTTTATTTTAAATCTCTCAGCATTTAATATTGGAAAGGTTTGATATAAGAAAAAGTCTACCAACCAGCTGATAATGATAATAAAAATAAGGCTAAATTATGAAAGTACAATAATAAAATATACATAGGTTTTGATTTCACAAGTTTTTGAAATTCTAAAAAAAGTCTTGGTATGAGAGTATAAGTCAAGAAAACTAAAATGATACCTAGAAGCAAGTCATGCCAAAAGTTCCATCTTTTGTTTTATTTGATACAAAAATTAACATTAAAATTAAGTAATATGTTTATTTCTTGCCCAACCTAAACCATTCATTTTATTCTATATGTGAGGGGGGAATATTACACAAACTCTTTTATCATTATAGGGGGCAGTGATATTGTGAAGTTTGAGAACTGCAGGAATAATGAATTAACTAGCCATGAGTGCTTATTACAAGGGTTATATAAGCTTTTTAATGCATTTTAAAGCACCATTAGATAATCACCTGTAGTAATGCATAACAAAAATATATTTACTATTGTTAGTGCTATGAAGTAAAAACAGTACCTGGCTACTATCCACGGCAGGTTCACCTCTACCATCTTCTTCAATTGAAACTGGACAATTCTGCAACAAATCTTTACTCAAAGCAGCTGTAAATAAGTCCTTATATTTTGAAGATGCACCAGTTTCTTGCATTTGAGAACTCACTGCAGGATCTCTTCCCTTGTTAGTATTAATCTGTAGTGATAGGAAGTTGAATGGTTTTCTGTTTTCATTAAGCTGGCGTTTGTTGTTAGCAGCTGTTGCTCTGCCCTGAGAATCACTTCCAATACTTCTCTATGTAAGAGTGAAACATCAACAAATTATTCATGTTTCCAATAATCATGTACTACTTGTATGTAATCATACGGATATTACTGGATCACACTCTGAATAAGCAAATATTATTGTCTACATCATGTGAACTTTGAAATCAATACAGTATGTAACACTGATACTATATATTACAACAATTCATTTTAAAATGTAGCATGCACCCATCCTTTGTTTCTACCATCTCTTTGTTTCTATCATCACTCTAATTTTTATTTCTCTTCCACTATCTTAAATATCAAAAGAAAGGGTGACAGAAGGCAGAACTGAGAGGCATGGTAGCAAGGTAGAAACAAAACTCCTAGCAAGAATTTAGTCTGGGAAAAATACAAAATAAGACAGTTTAGAATACATATTGATATTACACAGTACTAGAATAGTTGTATCAAGCAGAAACACCAACAGGGATTTTTTTATTTGTAGAAGTAGGAAAGTTATGGTTATAGTGACAATAACTTAAATCTGAAAAATGTATATTATTGTTGCTCAGAGCTACCAAAACATTAGGCACAGACTCTGTAGCTATTCTTCCCAAAGCATTCACAGACGGAAACAAAACACCAAAAAGCATAGCTTATTCTGGCAGTTGCTAGCTTTTAAATTTCTTTCTTTGATCCTTCAACAACAAAAAAATCTTAATGAAACATAATAATCATACATTATGTCCAAGATTAAACCTTCAGAAGCTGAAGTGGGTATGATTCGAGAATAACTTTAAAGATAACGAAGTCAGGTTTCATCTTGAATGATCCCAAACAAACTAAGAGGACTGTACCTGTTTATTTTTTGAACAGAAGACTACCAGACATGTAGACTAAAATGACAACTCAAAACCTGGAAAACTATAATAATGTCAAGCTATTTATTTCCACATTGTTCCAAGAAAATTTCATAACAAGTTTACTGACATAAAGGAAATATATTATCCTTAACTTAGTTTCAATTTTATTTTAACAAGAAAAAAGCTTGTTTCTTTTTTTCTCAAAGGAAAAAAAAGTTGGATATGCTGCACTCTAAGCAGAATGATGAATAAATCAAATCACGTGAAGGCAATTCATATTTTCTTTATCACAGTATGAGCAGCTGTATGAAAGCCAGCAATACCACGAAAAAAGTTTAATGTGACTCCTGACGAAATTCCTTCTCTTACATTTCCTCATTGAAATAATGATGACAAATGCAATTTGTCCTCTTACAAATGGCACAACTCCAATTGTGCGTAATCAACATAGCTTGCAATGTAAAAATAGGTGACACATGTGTCTTGAAGTGAATCATCTCAGGTTTGCATGGGCATACTATACTTTCTTCAGCACAGAATTCTATTTACAAATTTCTCAACTCACCTAAACATTAAACTATACTGTGCACTTAATGATTATTTACTCCATTTTTTTCTTACATATTCAATTAATTATGTATACTTTTTGTTTAGTAAAAACAGAGCACAAACCTGGTCTAAGTCACTGAAATTTATTCTTTGTTTAAGCTTTTCCAGTTCCATCTGTTCCGGGACAGACATTTGGGTTATATATCTAGTACGAGGGAAAGTATGAGGAGTCTTTGACTTCCTTCGTCCAACTCCTGGGGTAGATTCTGGAGAAATATCATTGGTAAATCTTGTTTCACTTTCAGCAGAAACTTTTTTTTGGTTTTTTTCTGAAGATCTATTTGGCCTCTTTGGCTGACTTCCCCAACTCTAAAATAAAAAAAGCACAGCACAAAATCACAAGGAAAAGGTTTAAAATTATTTAAATATACTGATGTTTAAAATGACAAAGGGAAAAAAATCCTACCAGAAGCATTTTAATTAAAATTTACTTCCTGTTAAAGATAATATGTTACAATCTATGTGTTTTCTCAATTCTGTAAAATTGATTTCAAGCTTATATTTTCAACATTTCTTATATTGTTGGTTTTCTTATAACAACACTTTAAGGAAGTCCTCAATTATTACACTTTGTAATTGTATAAACTTCATAATTCATTTCAAGAAGAAGAACCTTAGTGCATAACCCCCATTTCATGTGAATATACATAAGAAACGGGAGCAATACCGTATTGTTCAATCGATCATCAAGGCTTTCATGACTCCAGCTTGCTAAGTCACGGTCATCTATTCCTTCTTCAAAAGGACTCCCTCCTGTAGCCATTGTGGTGGTGATCAGCTATTGACAAAATAAACAGCTGCAGGATAGAAATATATTTTAGCATGCTATCTTTTTAATTCATACGTAATTCAGATACTGCACCAATTCAAATGGTAATGAGAATATATTGAACAAGATCAGTCACAATCATAATGGGAAATGATTTCTATCATATTTGAACTGGTCAGTTCTTGTAACATTGAAGATGTACCCATCAGTACTTCAATTAATGTCTATTTAATAATAGTATATTTAAAAGCCCTTTATAGATTTTAATTATTTTTAAGCATATGTTGTTTCTAAATCAAGTCTCTGACACAATTTTTCTATAACAGTTTAATTCGAAGAATTTCCAGAGCTAAGCTTACTGTATGCACAAGAATGATGTAACTGTTGAGATCATATAGTAAAATATATCTATACAGCACAAGCCTATTTTTGTATTCTGGTATTTTTAAAATTTTATTCAAAGATAACATGTTTAAGACTGCAGCTTAATCACTTAAGACATGTCTACAGTACTACTGTTAATCCTGTAAATGCAGTAAATCCACAATCAATTTTACTAAATGTTCCTGTATATATGACTTGCTAACAGCATTCCATGCATGCATTTATTTACATGAACTTTATTTAGCTTGATATAAAACCGTCTTCAATGCCAGGATCAAGAAATGACAACTGAAGGATAAAATGGTATATACCAGGGCTTTTCAACAGGTGGTACGCGTACCACTTGTGGTACTTTGCCACATGGCAGCTGGTACGTGATTGCTAGCCAAGTGTAGCAGGGCAGGGGAATGAGCCTAAGCGAGCCAAGCCTGAGGGAGAGAGAGAGGCAGCTGCAGGACTGACTGGGCTCAGTAGAAGCCCCAGGAGCCGGCAGGGCTCCAGCTGATTGGCGCTTCCAGAAGTAGCTCAGAGCTGGAGGTGAACTGAAGAAAAAAAAGGGGAGGAGAGAGGGGAGAGGCTATAAAAGAACATGGTTTGGGTGGGGGAAGGGGAAAAAAGACAACAGGAAAGGTTTAATCCCTTTAAACAAATGTAATTAGTTTTACCCCCTTTAATTGAGTCTGTGGCTTTTAGAAAGTTTTCTTTGAAGGTAAACTGGCTTAATTTAAAGCTAAAGCTTTTTGCAATTGTGAAGCCTTTCTGTCTCGAATTGCAACATTATGACATGTGACACGCCTCAGGCAGCTTAAAGAGAAAAAATGGAGCTTGTATTTCTTTATTTTCTTGCTTTGCCCTTGATTACTGTGTCTTTAAGGGTACAGGGAAGGGATTGGAGGGGGTGTGCATTCTTACTACACTGTGGAAGAGCTCAGAAGAGCCAACCAGCTAGCTCAAGAGCCTACAAACTTAGAAATCTTAAGACCTGTGGACTTCAACTCCCAGAATTCCTCAACCAGCCATGAGGGCTGAAGAATTCTGGGAGTTGAAGTCCACAAGTCTTAAAAGTGCCAAGTTTGAAGACCCCTTGAACTAGCTGGTAGTGGTGCATATTAATAAACATGTATAAATTTATCATACGTTTGTCAGTGCAAAGGGAAAAGTGATTCAGCAAAGGAACAGCCACCAAAGAAATTAAAACTGGTACTTTTTTTTCTTTTTTTCCTACAGTTGGTAATTGTTTATTAGATTATAGAATAAAATACAAAAGCAAATAGTAGGACACAGTGGGGAGGAAAAGGGGGGGAAAGTGAGGGGGAGAAGGGAAAAAGAACAGAGTTCCTCTGTTGCAGTAGAAGGAAGCATTAACATTGAACCTCAACTTTTTACTTTTCCATATTATAAACTAGCCATTTCTATAACAACAAATGAATCTAATCAGTAAAACCCAAAATCCTCCCCCACTTTAGTTTTTGACACCTTGCTAAGCCCTAGTGGTACTCAAATATTGTCATGTCCTAAAAGTGGTACCATCTTTGAAAAGGCTAAAAAGCCATTCCACATATTTTTAAACAAAAAATACCCTAGTCTAGATATCACACATGGAATTTTCTTATAAAATTCATAAACCTAAGTCAAAATTAGAAACAATACAGCAAATTTATATTATGAAATACCGATACAAAGCAGCAATGCAATATCAAATTATTTTTTAAAATTAGAATAAGTTGCTATAAACATAAAAAAATCACTCTCTCATCGCCTTATCCTGTAGTACATAAAAAAGCTAAATCCAATAATTCCAGTGATGTTGTAGACTGAGACTGGTAATAAACAGTTTACTGAAACAGTTAATGTATTACTGAAGGCAGGCATAGCCAATCTCACAAAGTTGCCATTTTTCTTCTTAGAATTATGTGAATAGTCCATATTATGAGGAAGTAGCCATGGTTTTCTTAATATGAGACAATTTTTTGCAAAAATACTAATATTTTCTCTCCTTCACCCCACTTTTTATTTAGAAGAAGGAATAAGTGTTCAATTTTGGTTTCTTTTAAACAACTATGTTTTGGGTACTGATCTTCCTAAAGTGAGAGCTTTGCACTGAATATTGTTGTTGGAATATTTAACAGTGCCTATGAACAAACCTCTGTGTTTTGTGTGTGTGTGTGTATGTATGTTCATACTTGAACAATATTCACTCAGATTTGGAGAGCATCGATATCCAATAATTTGGAAGTAAGCCAATTCCTAGAATCAATTTATGACCCCAAAGTTTGGTCTATCATGAAGCCCCTCCCATAAGAAATCCTTTTCCATATATTTTTACCCTATAATAGTAATGTAAACAAACACTAAACTCTAATCCCCTCACCAACTATATAATCTGAGAAAAGAAAAATATGTTAATTGTCAGACATGCTCAGTTTTATATATAACTACCTATTAATCCAATTTACAGTTCTTACCCCTAAATCAAATCTCAGGCTGTTTATATTTGCTATTTTACATTGAAAATGAGCCCATTTAAAAATTGCAACATAGCTAAGTCTTTTTTGTACTGAACTGTTTTCAGTGTACACTTGGCAAGTCTTTGCATTAGTAACTCCAGTGATGTTCTTGTTGCTTGGATCTACAGCAACACTAGAATACTGTAGACATTTACAAAAAAAGGTTAATGAAAACTAAGGTGTTTTGATTTAAAAATAATTATTTTTAAATCAAAACACCTTAAAACACCTTAGTGTTTCTTGTTGCTTGGATCTACAGCAACACTAGAATACTGTAGACATTTACAAAAAAAGGTTAATGAAAACTAAGGTGTTTTGATTTAAAAATAATTATTTTTAAATCAAAACACCTTAAAACACCTTAGTTTTCATTAACCTTTTTTGTAAATGTCTACAGTATTCTAGTGTTGCTGTAGATCCAAGCAACAAGAACATCACTGGAGTTACTAATGCAAAGACTTGCCAAGTGTACACTGAAAACAGTTCAGTACAAAAAAGACTTAGCTATGTTGCAATTTTTAAATGGGCTCATTTTCAATGTAAAATAGCAAATATAAACAGCCTGAGATTTGATTAACTCAGCCTGGGCTTTTGATTAAGAATATATACTTAAGAATATATATACACAAGATAACTGTTCCATGATTCCATTTATTTTTAGGTATCAAATGGTCACTACAATTGGGAATGTTTGAGACTGAATTACAGTTTCTAGTTAACTATAGCCACTGTATTAGCTTTCTCTGTTAGAAAACACTCAGGTATATCCAAAGGCCTATTGTATGGGCAGTTTGCTCTGGACAAGATAATTTTAGGCTGAATTTGCAAAATATACCAAGGCACAAAAATAGGTAACCACAGTTTATATACACCCTTGCAAAGTGTTTAGTTCATGGTTCACTGTTTTCGCATATGCAGAAAATTGGATTAATTCAGCAAATCATGGTTCAATTACCAGGGACTAGCAAACTATGTAAACTAAAAATGAAAAGAACTCTGCATTTTTATATGATGGATAAGGATAATTTGATGGATAAGAAGTCAGCTGACTTTGAAAGAGCAAACAGATTTTTCACCGAATTCATAGTTTTAGTAAGATCATGAAATATCAAAAAGTTACAAAGCAAGGTATTTATGACACGAGGCCTCCAAAAGATAGAAACTTAGTTCTTACATTGATTTTGTAGGATTTAAAAAATAGGCTTCTATACTACTACCCTTCCCCTGCGAAGGCAAAACATTCTCGGGGCAAAGAGGAGGCAGGTAATCTAGCCTACCTATTTGGGAGACAGCTGTCCCGATCCTGGAAACCAGCCGTACCCGAAGCCCTTCAACGTATCTTTTAAAAGCTCCCAGCCGCAGCCGCCTCCTTCCAGGCAGCCAAGGTGCTATGCTACTCCCGCTGAAGGAAACGAAGAGGAGCAGAGGGTAAAAAAGACGGTTACGGGGCGGAGTCACAGGGCCCGCTTTTTTTCCTCTCAAATAGGCGGCAATGTCGAAGTCGCGAGGGAAAGGAGACGGACCGAGGCAGATGGCTCGGTGCCAGATTGCTGACTAGGGAAGCGAATGCGCCGTCACCCTAGCAACAAAGAACCACTACCTTTCTTCCACCCAAGGTAGAGGAGGAGCCTGACTAGAGCGCGCGCTGCAAGAGAGGAGGCGGGGGAAAGGGGACGCCCCCTCCCCGTCCTTTCAAGAGCGCGAGCGCCCCGAGGCCCAAAGGGTTATTTCCCTCCCCCCCCTCAAAACACACACACACTGCTTCACACTCCGAAGTTCACCTACGCCAGATTCCTTGGGAAGAGGTCTACATATATACACACATATAATGTACACATATATTCCTTGGGAGATATAGCGCGTGCCACTCTTTTGCCTCTCCCAGTCCCTGTGTCCAATGGAGTGAGCTCGCGCTTCTTCCTACCGTGATCCACGGAGAAGACCCGCTCGAGGAATCCTCTCACACGCCACCTCCAACGGCTGTCCCGGACGCCATGTTGGGCTTTTTATAGAGAAAAGAAAATCGGCGGACGGATACACAACGTTACTTAGTAACGTCTTCCTAGGAAACCATGATGCTCTTCCGCGCCGCGAGTCCCAGCTTCTCTTCTTCGGCCCGCTGATCCTGCGCCACGTGATCACAGCAATGTCCCGCCCCGTTCGGAACTACGGTATTCCGTTCCTGGTTGGCGTCATGTGGACGGAGATGCTTCGCGTGTACTCGCGCGGGAGTTGCCGAAAAAACGGACCAAAAACTATGTTTCCCAGAATGCAGGTCGCGCGGTTTCCACAAATGAATGGATATTGTTATAAAGTGCCCAAGCAGTAGGGAAAGCATTTTTTTGGCAAAAGGATTTCCCGTGACATCGTCGTTGCAGGGGACGTTTAGTTAGAGGCTCCTTTCAGGCCCCGTGAAGTTGCCCATTAAGCTTCTTGCAGTTTCCTGCTTTCAAATTGCTGTGTCTGCGGGGGCTGGAGTGTGTGATGGGAGCTCATCCTGCACTATGGCAGCAATGAATCCCGAATGCAAGCCTGCCGATTGTCAGTCCAGCAATCTAATCTTGTGAACCACCACACTCCCTTAGGGAGGGCATTTTATTTATTTAGCGTACAGCATTTACACAGGTCATGCAATCAATATACAAATTTAGCTTAAAAAAGCATCAGCAAATATATATAAATACATAGATACATACACAATACAATAATGGAGATAATATATTAAATTAAGATAAAAACCATAATAAAAGAGCCTTGGTGGAGCAGTGGGCTAATGCCTCCTTAAGTAACACCAGCTGCCTGCAATTAGTGCAGGTTCGCATCCCACCAGGCTCAAGGTTGACTCAGCCCTCCATCCTTCCTAGGTAGGTAAAATGAGGACCCAGATTGTTGGGGGCAATAAGCTGACTTTGTAAAAATGCCACTTGGCGGGGGCCAAAAGCCCAAATAAGCAGGCATATACATAGAATGAAGGCTATTGCTAAGCACATTGGTTTGTGCTTAAATTGTAAGCCGCCCTGAGTCTTCGGAGAAGGGCGGGATATAAATGGGATTAAAATAAAAATAAAAAAATAAAAAAAAATCATCATAATATGGAGCCATAGAATTACAATGGGATAGGTGTTATAATTCAATATCTAAAGAAGCTAACCATCTAACTGCTTCTGGTGTGGCTGTGATGATATGAACCCAGGTACCTTGAAATTTTCTGAGGAGACATTTTTGAACTATATGTGTTATGTTTTGTTCCGGTACACCACAGTTGTACTGAGGGCTCACAGCCATTCCCCAATTTAAAAGCTTTGTCTTAATTATGGCATGGTATGGCCTGTCCTGATTCTATTCAGGTGGCTATTCCTGGAAGTGATTTTGTTGGAATTGTGTGATCTGTTTGGCTGTGATTATTAAAAGTCACCCATCTTAATCACCAATCTTCATCTAGATCACAAGACTGTTGGAAGATCTCTAGGAGTCACTGGTGTATTTATCTTATTCTACTCTCGAACTGTCTTTTGTTATTGCTGAGATCAGGAGGGGCAATGTTAGAAAGAACATGGAGCCGGGTTCCAGATTGCGGCGTAGCCAGATGTTTGAGGCGATTGCTCTTCATGCCATCTGGATTTCTTTCACCAGGGGACCCCTGTAAAGGGGTTGAAAGTCGCCTTGGAGGGGCGACGAGCAGGGGGGGAGAGGACCTCTGGTCGATGGTGGAAGGGCGGCAGCCCTCCCATCGGCCTGGAGCAGCTCTTCGGACCTACGAAGAAAGGATCGGCCACTCCCATGGCCTATCACTTCTGCCGTTTCCTGCCAAGGCCAAACTTACTATCAAGCACTAGAAAGCTCAGTGGAGGAACTGGGTGAGACCTGCCTTCTCTTTATTCTAATTTTTTACCTTTTCCTGTTAAAAGCCTCTCCAATCTGTTTCCACCCTATTAAATGGTGGCATTTGAATACATTGGGGGAAAAATAGATTGAAAAAAATATAACTAATTGGATTTACATCCCTTCTAGCCTTTTATTTTTGATGACCCAAAACCCCTATTTTCATAGGAACTGGCTATTTTATCTATTTGGAAATAAAAGAAAGAAAGGGAGAAAAAAACACAATTGATAAAATTCACTCTGTCTGAAAAGGACTTTAAATACTCTGGGGACATTTTGTGGCTAAGCCCGGTACAGCAAGTGAATACTATCGCCAAATATTTTTCTCTACAATCTGAATTTGTCCTTGGCACTAGTGAAAGATAAAAGCCTGAAACAGCTGTGAGCTGAACTTAGCTTTTAAGATCTGTGGAGGTGAACATTAACTGACTTTTGTTTAAAATTAGCCCCCACTAAAGGTCTATTTACAACTATTCTAGAAATGGAGGGAGACCAGCCACAAACTTTGCTTGATTATAAGCTCATACTTGAAACAATCTGCAAAACTACTGAGATATTTATCTCCAGATTGAAAAATCTTAACTTCAATCCACAAACTGAAACCCAGACTCCAATTAAAGAACTTACAATTCAGAAAATCACAAAATTGGAACAAACCACTATTAAGACACAGGAATATAAGTAACAACAACAAGGTATTGAAAAACCTAGTATCCAAAGCTTGACTTCATCCAAAGAACCTACAATCTTAAAAGTACAAGGAACTATCACTAAGACAGAGAACTTTAAGGAACAACAACAAAGCATGGGAAAACCTAATACTCGAATTTTGACCTCATCTAAAGAGCCCATAACTCCAGAAGTGTATCAAGCACAAGACAGTAATACTAAAATAGTGAATGCAAAACATCAACAAAGACAGTCTATTGAAAGCCTGGATAGCCAAGCAGTAACTGCAAAATTGGATAAGGCTCTCTCTTAATCCAGCAGAAAGAAAAGTCCAAACCGAATTGAATACAAAGATATTAGAGCAAATACAGAGATCTGAATTAACAGGACAACAACCTAATGATTATAATTGGTTTAGCCTTTGTGGATTATTGATGGTTAGATGGTCTCCCTTGATTCAAATAATATGTGTTGGAGCCAAGGGAGACCTCTCTGGCAACCTAAGAGCCCTGGTCTGGAAACCTGATTGGCAGAAAATGAAAGCTAGAGTTAGATTTTAAAAAATGAGCTATTAGAGACCTATTAAGGGCCACTCTTTTAGTAATTTGTGATTTATTAAGATCTGAAATAGAAAATGTTTATGAGATAAAATTAGAATGCACTCACGTATTTATCAGGCTTATCTTAGATATCATAGTTTGTATACTGAAATAAGAGAAATTTGGTTTATGGATCCTATGTCTGATGTTATATCTGAATACTTTAAGAACTAAGAATTAGCTAAAAATTAAAACAGAATTTAATTATGTGCAAATAGATGTAGATTGACAAATATAGCTTGTTCTATAACATATGAGGTATCAGGATGTGAAATAAATGTCTATTAGGTAAAGATTAGTTATTCAGCTATTCTGTATATGTTAGATGTTACAATTTTTGGTGTAGTGAAATATTGGGCAGTGAATATTATTTTGGATGTCAAAGGCTAAACCTGAATACCATAACTTAAATCAAAATTAGGTAAAATTTAATAACAGGACATGGATACATCTAACTAAAACTGGATTGACAAACTTTTTAACTGACCATGTTATTCTTAGAAATCTATTAGGTAAAGGTAAAGGTTCCCCCGCACATGCGTGCTAGTCGTTTCCGACTCTAGGGGCCGGTGCTCATCTCCGTTTCAAAGCCGAAGAGCCAGCACTTGTCCGAGGACATCTCCGTGGTCATGTGGCTGGCATGACTAGACGCCAAAGGCGCACGGAACGCTGTTACCTTCCCACCGTAGTGGTCCCTATTTTTCTACTTGCATTTTTACGTGCTTTCGAACTGCTAGGTTGGCAGAAGCTGGGACGAGTAACAGGCGCTCACTCTGTTACGCGGAACTCGGGATTCGACCCGCCAAACTGCCGACCTTCCGATCGACAAGCTCAGCGTCCTAACCCACTGAGCCACCGCGTCCCTTAGAAATCTATTACCGGTAGTTTAAAAATGTTGTATTAAATGTTAAGGGAAATAGTGAAGGATGTTCTGATAATGTAACCTGAACTATGTACTAAAAACACTGTTATTCAATTTTTGATTACCCAGTCACTATGATGCTTTCTAAATATATAGTTGTTAAACTGGAAAACCAATAAAACTTGTTTGTTTGTTTTTTTTAAAAAGAAAGAACATGGAGCTTTGAGAGCGGTATCAATTTAAGGGTTCCAGATATTACTATATTCTTTTTGTGTCATTAAGGTGAACATCAATCTTGTTGCTGTGGAAACGTCTTCCCCATACAGGTGTGTAGTATTCAGCAACAATATAACAGGGAGGGCATGAGAGCAATGCACACACAAGTCTCCAATCAAGCAAGCATGCCTTAGTAGAATTCCATATCCAAACAACTGGTGCAAGAGTAGTTTATGAAGTCCAAGGAACAGAAGGTTTATCAGCTGGTTTTGGGTTCAAAACCAAAGTCATGGGATTTGAAGTCATTGTTCAAGACACACAGAATCTGGGTTAGTAAATGGTTGTTACCAACTAAGATGCTTGCAGTATTGTAACATATTTATAATGCATGTCTTTCCAACCAACTTGCACCAGTATGTAAAATTGATCTATCCAGCAGATGGCAGACCTATAAAGGAAAATACATTAAATTTTGGTGCAAGGCCAAATACTGTTTACTAAAAGCTGGAAATGTTGAGTAGGATGATGAGATAAGATACATTATAAATGGACTAAGAAATTATACTTCTCTAACGTCACTGAGCTTAATTTAGGCAAATATGTATGATTACATACGAATATATAGTATGTGATTTAGCTGTTATTATTATGAGAAAAGAGATTATCCAATTCATATCAGAAGAAAGATTCCAGTTAATTTTTTCTCATAAGTCAGGGACTTCCAACTTTTACAGCCAATGAGAGCATATTGAATTTTAAGATTATGGAAATGTTACAAAGTGCTTCTACACTGCAGGATGATTGGGAATGAGCTTGTCTAAAATAACCATTTCTCACTGGGGAAATCAGTGAGATTGTTCACCACTATCAACATTTGCATCTTAAGACATTTTATAGCTTGTAGGTTTGTTTATCAGAGTAAGTACACACTGGGGTGCAATCCTCTATTTTTGTTTTTGTTAGAATGCCCCTGGGGTATAGTCAGGAGCAGAAGCATTATTGAAAATAGTGTTGGGTTTAGTATTTTACACATCTTCCAATTTAATTTTTTCTTTAATAATAAAATCAGATCTTTTAAAGAAAAGATTTTAAAATAAAATCAGAAGAATAAAAAAATAATTGTCTCTTTACTTTATAGCTAAATGTGTAGTGAATGAATTTAGATGAATTCTAGATGAGTACATGCTGGAACAAGTTCCCAAAGTTATCAATTTCATATCTAATATATTCTCAATATTCTGAGCTATATATTAAACAGTTTCTTGGAACACTGAAACACACCAGGATCACCCATTTGATTGGGACCACATATTTATTTATTTAGTCAATTTATAGTAGCCACCCATCTCAGCAAATGATTCTGGGTGGTGGACAATATCTAAAAATCAAATGGAGGCAACAAAAACCATAGCAAATATAACTATAAAACCTAGAATGCATAGCAGCAGAGAAAATATAGCAGTCCAGTCACTAATGGAACCAGGAGGCAGGTACATACTTGGGGCCCCAGGCCCAGGCACAAATCCAGGTCTTTAGGACCTTATGAAAGGCCAGCAGGATCAGGTCCAACCTAATCTATGGACATTCATAGGGTAGGTGCTACAGCGAAAAAGATTTACCTTCTGAGCCCCATCAGTCAGCATTCCTCAGCCAACAGGAGCATGCTGGAGCAGATAGGACAGGTATAACAACAGGGATGAGGCAATCTCTCAAGTTAAATTATGTGTAACCAGACCATGATCAGATTGTTATTATGCACAAAGCTTAACCAGAACCTAATATAGATTAGTTTAATGTAATTGTTGTCTGGTATTCAGACCTGGACTACTGATTAGCTTAAGGCAAAGTAGTCCTCTCTGATGCAATGTATAGTAAGGCTTCTATTGCTCTTCTCTTTTCATATCTTATGGGTATATGAGAAATTTAAGTTGGAAAATACAGGCTGAATGAAAAAGGAGCCTTTTTCCATCCCACATGTAAGAATTCTGACCTCAGATGGGCCACTGAAATATTTTTATTGGAGACAGAGTTTGAAAAAAATATTTATTTGGTTCTTCCATTTGTTGACTTTCAAGATTTTTGTTATTTTTTTCCCTTCCAGATTAAAGTTATATTAGAGATTGCAAATCATGCTTCATAACTGATGGTGTGTGCCTTGCAAAGTAAATTTTTCATCATTTTGAAGATACCCTATTTTGAATAAACTTTATTGAAAACATTTGAAAAAATTAAGGAAAGAATATGTGGGATTGCAAACAATTTTTGAAAATTGAAAAAGGATAAAATGGTTGTATAATGTTGAAGCTTTTGTACAATTACATTCATAGGTGTTCTAATAAAGATTTCTTTGTTGCTTTTGTAGATACAAAACATAGGGTCAAGGAGATTAGGAGCAGAAATAGTTCCTTTGGGTTTGACAGGATTATATAAAGTGGGAAAGTAACCCTGGTTCCTATCATATTTGTCAGGTCAGAATTCTCTTTTCATTTCAGCCAAAATACTTTCTCATATATAGGTTTATGATTAGTGTACATACAATCCAATTAGGCATTTCTGAGGGATGGAATATGTGTCAGATTCTGAGATACCATAAACAAAATGCTTCAAGAACTGAAATGTTAACAAATGCATCTGATTCTTCTCTATTTAGAAAATCTTCTACCACTAAACCACGGGTCGGCAACCCACGGCTCCGGAGCCGCATGCGGCTCTTTGAGCTGTCTCCTGCGGCTCCCATCCGCCCGGTGCACGTGCACCTCTTTGAACGGGCAGTGGTGCGCGCGCACCTCTCCAAATGGAGAGTGGCACCGCCCGTTCCGAGAGGTGCGCGCGCACCTTTCCGAAGGGTGGAGGTGCGCGCGCACCTCTCCAAGCCGCCGCCGTCCCGTCCGGAGACCTGCCGCATTCATCAAACATTGACGAACACAGCAGCTGTGCAAACGGGATGGCGGAGGTTTGGAGAGTGCGCACGCACCTCTCCCAAGCCGCCGCCGTCCGGAGACCTGCCGACGTTTGGGGAGGTTTGGGGAGGTGCGCGCGCACCTCCCCAAACGTCGGCAGGTCTCCGTACCTCCACGCGAACGGGCCGCGGCCCCGCTTCTTGCGAAAGCTGCCGCGGCCCGTCTGCAAAGCTGCTGTGGGCCGCGGCAGCTTTCCCAAGAAGCGGGGCCGCGGCCCGTTCGCGCGGAGGTACAGAGACCTGCCGACGTTTGGGGAGGTTTGGGGAGGTGCGCGCGCCCCTACGGTCGTTCGGAGAGGTGCACGCGCACCTCTCGGAATGGGTAGCGGCGCCGCTTCTTGCAGCTTTGCAGACGGGCCGTCGCCGTCGCGCAACTGGGAACCGGTTCCATCACACATAAAAAAAGGGCAACCGCGTGCGTCCGCGCATGCGCAATAAAACCCGTTTTGCGCATGCGCAAAATGTTTTTTGCGCATGTGCGTGCATGGACGCACGCACGCGGCTCCCACTTTTTTATGTGTGATAGAACCGGTTCCCAGTGGCTCTTTTCCTTTTTCGGGTTGCCGACCCCTGCACTAAACTATCTTCTCCCCAGATCATTAATCTAATTGAATGTATTTAATTAATATGTTTATTATACATTAATTCCATTTGGTGTATTTAGGAATTTATAATACATCAGTTATGGTACTGACTTCCAAGAATAATTTAACCATTTTTGTTTTTATAATACAAATTGTTTTCAATAGATGCTGATACTTAATAGAAGGTTTGTTCATTTTTACATAGCCTCTAAAGTAAAATGTTAATCTATTCCTTTTATCCCCTGAATTGATCATTAGGACTACAGTGGATTCTGCTAACAGAATTGTGTTTTACTGAATGTCTTAGCTGATGTGAGGCTGCAAGAGGATGAGGAAATACACAGAGAGGCCCACACGAGCTCTAGTACACTTACAGAGAATGTAGAATCAGAGATTGGAAGAAATTAATCCTAAAAAACAGGGTGCAATAATAGATGAATAGCTTTCATTTCTACAGCTGCTTGTTAGAATATCCATCGATAGATGAAGCCTCAATCAGCTGCAATTTAAAAAAAAGATAAAAATAAGAGTATCGTTTTGCCTCCTGATATTCTCCTCATGTGTTGGTCTTTAATGCCAAAATGGGGTCACTATAGCCAAAAAATCCACCAGCAGCAGACCATTGCAGTCTGACATGGTCTTCTTGCAGTAGTTTTAAGCTCTGTTCAATTTTTAAAAAATTAAATTTGCCAATTTGTTCAATTTGTTTTTCACATTCCACAGTTAGGAACCTAGGGGGAAATGTAAACCAATTAATTTGGGCAAGGACTGATCGACTCTTTTTGTATAAATGTTGACCTCTGCTTTTTACACGATAGCTCAGGACAATTTCAAATTTTGCAGTCCAGAACTAAGCCTATGAAAAAATAACTAAGTAAAATTTCAAAGTATTATTTAATATAGACAAGAAAGTGTGCTAGTCTGTGGAACTCTGAAGGGCAGATATGTAACATTAACTTGCAAAGACAGAACATTTACCAAATTTTGAAATGCTGCCAAATGCAATGCTAAAGCGAGACCAGCACAGTCTTAAAAACAAATTACGTAAGAAAAAATTCTGATGAAGAAAATCTTTTACTGAAAATAGCCAAATAAAATTGGAAAGATTTATCTTCTGTAGCTCTTGAATGTGGTGTTATGTGCTAAGAAGCAATTAAAAACACAGACTGTATATGAAGAGAGCAATCACTTTTTACTTCTTTACTGAAAGCATTTCTAAGGGGTACATAATACAATCCTATAAATACTTTCTGAGAAGTCCAATTGTGTATACAAATAGGGATGGGCAACTTTTTGCTCCTAAGAATTGTGTTCTTGTGTAATTTTTGAGCCCATAGAGAATGTACGAAGTTTAGGCTGCTGGTAAGACCTGTGTCACCACCATTCTTGAGAACAACTGTGGTTCAAATCACACAGCATACTAAACTACAACCAAATCACATTTTAGTGTATTTTGCTAGCAACAGACACCATTACATTTGCAAATACTTTTGCCTAACAACCAATAAGGAGAGTTTCCCATTCTCCCCTTTTCAGAAATAACAACCTGCAAATGAGATGAATGCCTAACCAAATTCTGTCCAAATTCTCTTATGAAAAAGAAATTGATCCTTAAAAAAAGGATTTTGCGCACACAAACATTTATAATCTCCTTTTTTTAAATGGCTGAAGATAATTCTATTATCATTGTCTTTATAACTAGCAAGCCCAGCTCCACCAAACATTCCTCACTCCTGACTCAAACAGCTCAAACAGTTCACAAAGGCAAAAATATTCTGGGGAAAACTTAGATCAGCTCTGAAGATATTAACTTTCCAGTTTTCAGAGGTAAAACGAAGTTCTTTCCAGTAGACGTATGTATTTTTACTAGTTGGGAAGGATGAAGATGAGGGAAGGAAGGTAGGTTGCAATTCTAAACAGAGTAGGTTTCATAGAACATTTTAAATAAGTAAGTTCAGAAGAAATCTCAAGTAAATTCACATAAGATTGCATTGATAGCACTGCATCTTGCCATTGAGGCAAGCATTGGAGACTTTCTTGCGAAGAATGTAAATGCATTTCCATAGAAACAATAGCAAAAGCTATCCTACTACTACAACAGACAGGAAGCTGATTAAGATATGTTTTCACTATATAGGTTAGAATTGCCTAGTCTTGGGAACTGACCAATCTTTTGCAATTGGATATTTAAATGTATAGTGATTTGATAATGCTGGATTAAAAATGATACTGTTGATACGATAAATATAAACATAATCTTGGCAGAAACTGTAAAATGTGCACAGCAATTAAATTGTTCCAACTAGATCTATCAGATTAATTATATCTAAAATTAAAACAGACAATAAGCCTTTTGAAATATAGCTATTATTTGCATCTTGTTTCAGAATGATAAATGTTAAAATTGTATCCATATTTATATACCCTTCAGCATTTTTTTTAGTTTGATGTGGTTATTTTTCATATATATTTGTTTTGTAATAAAAACACCTCATCAGAAAAAGAGAAATGGTTGTTGTTGTTACTATTACAATATGCAATTTTCTTCTATCATTCTCTGGTGTTACACATTCTTGGATACATTTAAAAAAGATTTTGAAAACTGATTTACTCAAGGTAGCAGACTAATTGTTGGAAGGGTGGTGAGCAGATGATCATCATGACAGGAAAACTGTTTCCCAGTAAATTCTATTAGTAAAATTAGATGGTTGGTAGGTTTAGGATGAATATTGTATTATATAATGTTTTCACTGTAATAGTAAATATATTATGATTTATGTTGCTTGCATGCCTTTTATGCAATTTTAACTGCAATTTAATTCTAAATCAGAAGGAATCTAATAACAACTTTTTTAACTATGGGATTCCCAATGCTTATTTCCCTTTCCTGTTTTATTTAGCCTCTTCATAAAGCTGATGGGTGACCTATCATCAGATGATTCCTGCTATAAAGTTCTAACATGAACCAAATGGGAGATGGAGTACGAGTCCTCAGTGTAGGATGGGGAGGAACAGTCTCAGACTAAAGCCAAGCAAAGCAGAAAGGTGGCTAATCCAGAAACCAACTGATTCCAGGACTACATCAACATTAACCATTGGGAACTGTGCTTCCCCTGAAAGAATAGGGTCACAACGTAGGGGCAAGTGGAGGCTCCACCAGCAGGAGTCTTGCCCCATTTTGGCTGATGTGCCACTTGCAGCCTTTCGTAGAGCGGGAGGTATTGAGATCAGCTACTCACGCCCATATCACCTCTTAGCTAGACTACTGCAATTCATTCTCTGTGTGGTTTCTCTTAAAGACCTTCTATAAACATCAAGTGTATGTTTACCAGTCAAGCATGTTATTATCTGACACCAGGACCAATGAGTTTCTGAGTGCAGTTGAAGGTGCTGCTGTTTTTTTTCCAGTAGAATCTTCCTATCTATTGCACACAAATAGAGTGTCTGCTATGGATTCCCCAACCTGGGATGTCCAACAATAGGGGGCCTCAAAATAGGCATTCTCAGCATGGACTCCCCATCTCTAGCACATCTTGTCTCCAGAAATAAGACTGTCTCCTTTCCCAATGGTATTCCAGAGACTTATTGAACCCTGCTTATTATGGAAGGCCTATTTAGAGAAAGAAGGACCAGGAGTGAGTGTTGATGAAGGATACTATTGTATTATCTTTATTAATTTTGTACTATTGTGTTTATATTTTATATTGTTGATTTTACCATAAATATCAGTGTGCACTGCTTAGATATAAACTGGATGTTCCTATTGTCATGCAAATGCTTCCATTTGTCCTAGGTGCCATTGTTTCCTCATCATGAAAAGCAGTGTATAAAACTCTTAATAAAAAATACCTGAGTAGGGACTTCTGGAGATATTTTTATATGCTATTTCCACATTAGCTTTATGTAGCATTCAATAACTTCCAGAAAAAAAGCAATCTGAATACTTCACAATTTTAATACTGTTTTTGAGTTGCAATCTGACATGGCATACATTATAATAGCAGAATTTTAATAGCATAATAGCAGTATAATAAATATGGTTAAAATCAATTCCATTGTGTCTATATAGAAGAAAGTGCTAAGAGCTGGAAGATTGGTATTTGATGCTATATACTATACAACAAGTTCCCACTATATTTGATATTATGTACGATAGTTTAGCTTTTCTTGCAACTGATGCTTTCTTTTTCAAATATCAATAAATAAATAAATACCATCAAGCCTAGTTAATACATGACCAGCTGTGTTTTTCAGATTAATCTGGCAACTTAATGAGATACTGTAGATTGTTTGTTGTTCCATTTAGCTAATTATAGACTTTAATACCATTTGTATTATTGTTTTGCTATCACCTATAAGAATGAATCTCATTAGCAAACAAATATGCAAATCATTATTTAGCCAGCACAATTTAAATGTGTGCTTTAATGTCTTTAGTTTGACTATTGAAACTTCCCCAAATAGCTATGTGCCTTTAATTTGTCCACAGTGAAAATGTTATTGGATTGTAATTGAGAGAACAGTTTGGGATCTGAGAAAATGTACATAGAGATGCATAATAATCTACTCAAGTTGATAAATCATGGTCCTGTTAACCTAAGATCATTTGACTGGACTATCTGAGGAGCCATCTCTTCCCCAATGAGACTAGCCTACCCTTCTCGCGCCAGCAGAAGAGGCCTGGTATAGACCCCATCTGGGCAGGTTCAAAGAAAAGAGCCTTTTCCGCTGTGGCCCCTCTACCCCTACCCTTTTGGCCTTCTGGAAGGATATTAAAACTTGGCTTTGCTGGTTGGCCTGGGGCCCCAAGGGAGATGATCAGTACTGGAGGTGGCAGATGGGGTAAGAAGACCTCATCTCTGTCCCATCCATCTCTTGGTTCTTGTTTCAGTATAGATTTAAAATTTTAATCTGTGTAGTTTTAATGTTTTAATATTTTAATTATTTTTCTACTTGTTTCATAACCTGTAAGCTTCTTATAAGCAAGATAGGTGGCATAAAAATTTAATAAATAAAGTGTCTAGCGAATAGGTAGAGGACAAAGATAATGCAATACACAGTCCAATCAATTAAAAGAAAAATGAAGAAAAGTCAAATTGAGACCCCTGTAAAAATCTAATTCCCAACATTTCACACCCACATTGATTATCACCCTAGCTGCAGAGCTAAGGAAAACCAAATCTTTACATCCTTCAAAAAAGTCAACCAGGTTGGGGCCATCCATATTTCCAGGAGGAAGCTGTTTCACAAGGCAGACACTATGACCAAGAAGGCATGTTCATTTTTATGCTATGTCTATAGGAAAATCAAAGAGTACATTCTCTATTGCAAAGATAAACGTGGTGATACTATGAACAATGCACTGCATGTAGGTTTAGTTATATTGTACATTAAGTTAAGCCATTGAAATCAATGGGACATCAGTTGTTATTTTATTCTTATACTTTAAGGATAACTAAATTAAACCAATCCAGTATCAGGAGACAATAATGTACTACAGTACTAAAGAAAACTGGATCACAAATGTCACATAATTTATTGGATTTTGATTCAGCAGCTAGTGTGAGTTCAGCTTCTGTACTTTGTAAATAATGATTTATATAGCATAATGTAGGAGCCCAACCAATTGTGGTTTACTCACCAATGAGTTATTCAAGATGTACAATTCAAGTCTTCAAAGACCAAATCAGTTAATAAGTCTATAGTTAAAAAATGTAGTTCAGCTGATAAAGAAGTCATAAAATGGTAGGTCCCAATACCCTTTAGTGCTGCAGCATTAATTACAAAAATATTAAACTATAATTTCTTTTTCTAATATGTTACCTGGATAAGAAACATTTTTTAAAAATTTGTCTTAAAATATGCTTTTTTCTGTCTTGCCTGAAAATTGGCTGGAACTTTGAAGTAATCTGATTTTTATCACTATATATCTCCACCCTACCATGACAATGCAGAGCCAATGAGGAAACAAACAACCAATCCCTAATGGCTCCTACACAGTGCCAAGTGCTGAGAACTTATGCTTGCATTTCAGCTGACAAACGATGCTGCTTTTCTTTGCAGGTTCATCAAAATGGAAAAGTGGAGTTTATTTTACTTACTACTTCTACATATAACAGTCGTATGCTCCCTCGACTCGGTAAGTTTTACTCTTTGCAAGAAAGTTCTGTATATTTTTAAAAAGGGAGGAGCGAAATGAAAAACCCAACCATAAGTTGCATTCACAAAGTGGATGTAGTGATCCAGAAATGAGTTGCATAGGACAGATTCTCCTAAATAATTAGAACTGCGTTTGATTTTTAAAAGCAACCGGTAGGGAAAGAGATAAAACCTGAACTTGCAGGTTTTATCTGACTTGATAGCATCGCTTTGAACCTTGGAAGACTGGGCAACTTCAAAGTTTTATTATATTTTTGCAACTTTGGTGAAATGCTTAGAGGTAAAGTGGAACTTTAAGCTTTGCCTCTCTGGTTCTCGTTAGCCTTTTCACAAATAGAACCTTAACAAAAAATGGTTGACTCTAACTTCTTCCTTCATCTCTTGCTCATTAGTCATGCCAGCAGAGGGCAGGTGCTCCCTGCTAGTTGCAAACATTCTTCCTTTCCTTTCTTATTCCACCTTTGTTGCCAGGCTTAAGTCTGGGTGTTATATGTTTCTAAGCTAGCTCTATATCCCATCCCAAACTTCACTCCATTGTATTTCCTGTGCCTACATTGCCTGACTTTTAATTTGGGGTTAGTTAAACCATAACCATCATGAGCATAACTCAACAGGATTTTTTTCCCTATCCCTACCCAAAATCTGGAGGTTAGTTTACCTATTTTTCAGATTTAAAAAAAAATCCTATTTCCTATGTTCTGCATACTAGCTATTAAGCATTCAACTTCAATTTTCCCCATCTTCCTTGCAAATCACTAGATTGCATCAGTATAAATTAGCTATGTAAAGGTGTCACTTATCGAAGCATTCTAGTGTCAGAAAGGAAGCTAGCAACAAAATCATTTGTTTCATGTGATTTATAATCTTTTTCATTGTTTCTTGTGAGTTTCCTTAATACCTCATTAGGTAGAAAATTCTTAAGTTTGGTTGCTAATAATTACTGAGCTGTAATGTTCTCAGAACATGCTGATGGGATGTTCCTTTATGATGTTAATAAAACCTTACATCAGAAGGAACTGCTTTGTCCCTGAATAGTGTAACTGGATTTCACTATTACCATCTTGGCAGTCAATGAACATAGGGTTAGAATTAAAATGTAAGAGGTGTGGATAAGGTTTGAGACACAAAGGAATATCTTTGTTGTTTGTAATTGTCTGGATGCTGAATTCCAAATTCATTCCAAATTATCAGTATTTGTAATTGCCTTATGGAGCTCATGTAAGAAAAAAAGAATGCCTTTTGTAAAAGATTGTATATTACTTGGATGTAATTCTTAGCTTGTAACTGGCCATATAAGTTATAAAATAAAAGTGTGTGTGTGTTTATCAGGCATAGCAGCTTTGACAAACATTCAGTTGTATGCTTGGAAACCAAAGGGTTTGACAACAGCTGTTTAATATCTGGCTTTGAATTTAGATTTTTTTTTTGTAAATGTACTCAGTAAAGCAGGCTGAATCAGTTACAATCTGTTTCCAATTAGTGATCTAGCTACAACCTAAATAACATCCCTCCCAATAATGATGTTTTTGTTTTCCATTTTTAATGGCTTTTAAGGGACTATCCTCAATCACTTTAAAATTTAGAAATCTGCAATGTTCCAGGTAAGTGGCTTTCCACTTACTTGTGAAATATAGTTATAGAATAAACATTTGGAATTTTTCTTCTATTTTTTTTCTTTTTTGTGCATAGAATTTGCAGCAGATTTCTGTTGTGGTATTTGTAAACATGCAGAAAATGTCTTTTCCCAGAAAAAAGCAAATGTAGCATTTTCAACTCAAGAAGTTTGGTGTTGACCTTAAATGACTTCTTTGAAGATCAACAAGGGGGTAGGAAGGAAATTGGTGATTATTTGTGATGTAATTTATTCAGATAGGTGTTTGATCCACTCCCTTTCTTGTGTTGGAGACTTTGAGATTTGGTAAATTGTTCAGAAAAAGTCCCAGAACTTTATTTAGTGTTTTTATATCAATACTAAAAGCCCCAGTATATGAGAATAGATATTGCAGAACTTCCACTTCAGCTATGCTACCAATGATATAAAACTTTCATTTTCTTTGGGGGAGAAGGAAATGATCCTTCCTTCCTTCCTTCCTTCCTTCCTTCCTTCCTTCCTTCCTTCCTTCCTTCCTTCCTTCCTTCCTTCCTTCCTTCCATGTAAAACTGAAGGAGTGGGATGTGACACTCAGGAATGTGGTTTTATTTAGATTTGTTATTGCCAAATGTACATTTTAAGGCAAATTGAAAACTGAGGCTGACATAACATGATAAATTGTACTTTCTCCTTTGTCTCTAGCAACTTACTTCCACAGAGTACATAAAACATTTTTTACCAGCCAATCTAAGTTATTTCCTGTATAACAAGTGGGTAAGGAGAAAAGTGACAGGAGAGACAGTGTGGGGAGAAGGGAAGTAATGACAACTCTGATGTAAAAAGTGGATATTCCACCTCTTGTTTCAGGTGGAAATTACATGCAGTTAAAAATTATTTTTCATCGCTATCCTTTCAAACTTCAGTTACATCCTAACAAAAAGATCATTTTTAATGTGTTAAGAAGTTCATATTTAAGAAAGATCAGAATGCTCCTGCTTGCTTGAATGTTTCTCAATTGCTCAGTCAATGTTGGGGGCATGTGTGTTTTTAAAAATCCCACTGTGCAACATTTAAAGGATAGGCCATAATCAGCTAGGACCTACAGAAGGGTAGCGAGCTGGGGAATTTTAGGAGTTGACATTCACAAGTCTTGTTAAGATTGGACAACTCTAGAGCAGCTAATTGATTATACAAAATTGTGTGTGTGTGTGTGTGTGTGTGTGTGTGTTTGTGAGGTTACTATTACAATGCTGGAATTTAATTTAATTTGAATTTTTTATTATTTGTTTGCTAGCCATATAGGATTGTTTTATGTACTAGAGATGATCATATAAAATTTTCAAATAAGTAACCGAATAATCCTGGTTCGGTCCGAGAATTTCCTGGGAATTTTCTTCCAGTTTTGGCATTCTTATCCCTGTCTTGAGAATTGAAGAGATCCATCTGCTGTTTAATAATAGTTGTTTCTGGCATGAAGCTTGTGGGTTTCTAACCTGTCCATTTAGCTCATCTCGTTAAATAGGAAAAAGTCCATTTCCTGTCATGCTTGTTTCATTGGACTAGGAATGCTTCTAGAAAAGCATTTATTGATCTTCATTTTTTCATTTGCCACAGGGTATTCCTCTCTCTGCATTTTCTCTTCCATCACAGAAAATCTCATTTCTTATGATAACCCAGCAACACAGCTGCAGGAAAACTGCCTTTTACACTGATTGTTAGAGCATTAGCAAAGCTCCTTTGGACTGTCATTATGCCTTTCCTTCCAGAATGCTTTTCTTTTATTTTTAACAAGTTCTATTGATTTCTTTAATATTTACATATACATGTATTTGTGAAACAATATGGTGGTTGGGTAGTTAAAATAAGAAATAACCAGTTGTAAATAGTTCAGGTTACATCAACAAAGATGCCCTCTTTATTTCCCTTAGTTATTACATAGTCAAAATAGGCAAGTTAGTACATTTCTAGTTGTAACCTAGTCAATCAACAAAACTCAAAATATATTTTCAGTAATACATATCAATATCCTGTTTTTAAATTTTATCTACCGTAATTGCAATAGGATATTCTAGAGTGGCCTATAGTATATAGGAAAAAGTTTAATTTTGGGGTAACCCACAATTCCCTATTTCAATAAAGAATAATTCTTTTGTCTACAAAACTTATATTGCTCATTACAAGGCATTCTTATGTTTTACCATTAAAGTTTAATTTTCATCTTAAGAAATCACCAGTTATTAGAAATATGTTTTTTGCCTTAACCATTCAACAAATATTAAAATACTGTCTTTTATATATAAGATTCTAGATTCTATACTATGGTTCAAAAGTAACCACTGAATATTCTGTAAGTCATCTTGACCGTACATCAATTATTAAAATACTATCTTTTGATATGTCATTCCAAGTTCTAAAATATAGTTCGGAGTTATATTCTAAAAGCTTACATTTGTTTTCCTTTACAGATCTAAAAGCTAAATGTAAAATCTGTTATATTTTTTAGGGATTCCCCTTAATCCATAAAAAAGATATTTTTATAATCTATTTTTAGGAATCCCAAATGAGAAAAAAGTTCAGTTTTTTTTTAAAATCTAACTCTTGCCTTCCTTTTGTGCCAATCATGTTTCCCTCTTGGCATCTTTAAAATCTCAAATGTATCTTCCTTTCTTCCTATACCCCTTATTTGAATCCAGGGAGCGTATCCAAATGTCAGTTTTGCAAGGAAGATGTCCCCTTTGTAACCATTGTATTTTTGCTTTGATAACTCAGTTTTTGATGGTTGATATAATTTTAATTTAATTTAATTTATTAATATTTCTATACCGCCCTTCTCCCGAAAGACTCAGGGCGGTGTACAGGGCAAGAATAAAACACAGAATTACAAAAGTTAAAAAGTAATTAAATACATGCCCATTAAAAATACAGTTAATACATAATAAAAAAACCCCAATAAAATGACAATAAAAACCCCACCAATCCCCCCTCAGGCCAGGCCGGCTTGCTCGAACAAGTATGTTTTTAGATCGCGGCGAAAGGAGCGAAGATCGGGCACCGTCCGGAGCTCAACCGGCAACAGGTTCCATAGCTCCGGGGCGCCCACAGAGAAGGATCTCCCCCTGGGGGCCACCAGTCGACATTCTCTGACCGGTGGCACCCTGAGGAGGCCCTCTCTGTGGGAACGCACAGGGCGGAGGGAAGTAGACGCCGGCAGCAGGTGTTCCCTAAGGTACTTCGGACCCCTGCCATGTAGGGCTTTAAACACCATTACTAGTACCTTGAATCTCACCCGGAAGACAACTGGTAACCAATGCAGCTCGCGGAGCAGAGGTGTGACATGGGAGTATTGGGAGACTCCCAACACAACTCTCGCGGCTGCATTCTGTACCAGTTGGAGCCTCCGGGTGGTCCTCAAGGGAAGCCCCATGTAGAGAGCGTTGCAGTAGTCTAGACGAGAGGTCACGAGCGCGTGAGTGACCGTGCATAAATCATCCCGGCTTAGATAGGGCTGCAACTGGCGCACCAGGCGAACCAATATAGTTGTCATTAAATCAGTCAAATCTTTTTGTTCTTTCAATTCTATCTGGGTTAGGTAGAAAGTAGTAGCTGGTATTATGATTGTCCTTTGATTAGTTGAATTCTCAATATATTGTATTTGAAGGCCTCTTGGTGTTGTTTTCTTCAGGTGCTGCTGCTTTTGGGGTTGTAAGTTTTGTACTTGCCATTAAAGTTTGGACTTTAAGGTCTTCTGTAGGTTGCTTTTGTTGTTCTTTGAAATCTCCTATTTTAGTATTAGTTTCCACTTCTTCTATTTGATTTTGGGTTATCTTTTACTCATTTAAAGCCAAAATTTGATTTGGTAGCTTTAAGTTGTCAGATTTTTCTTGCAATTTAAGTTTAAGTTTAAGTTTATTATATTTGTATACCGCCCTTCTCCCGAAGGACTCAGGGCGGTGAACAGGGCACATATAAAATACAAAGTACAACAATTAAAAGAGAATTAAATATAAGCCTGAGCTAAAACAATAAATAATAGTATTTAAAAAACCGCAATAAAAACCCCAACACATTTAGCTTTATTTGCTCTGTCATTGCCAAAATCGTGTCCAGTATCAGTTTATAATCAAGTGGTGGGATGTATTCATACATTTCGTTGTTGTTTGCAGTTAAATCTTCCATGGAGGCTGTTTTAATAATAGTCAAAGACTTTCCACCTCCTGAAGAGTTGTATTCAGTGCCAGGTGTTCCCACCCTTATCTTAGTGTCAAGGTCAGCTGTGTTATTCAGTCAGCTCTCACAACAAAAAAAGGAAATTTACTTGCTGTACCAGGTTTTGCCACAAGATGTCATCAGTAACATATAACATGCAATGTAGGAATTTTCTTTTCTTTTTCCAAATTAATATAGAACTTTTGTAGGATTAGTCCAAATTTTTTCCTTAATTCACAGCTTAGAGAAAAGATAGGATAGTGGATTTCCAGCAACAAATAGAAGCTTTTTAGTAAATACAGATGAAATTACTTAATTTCTTTGCTGAATTAATTAAAGTTCTTTTGTAGCTTTAAGGCTTTAAGATTTGTTCCCAAAGTAGATATTTGCCATTTTTTTTCCAAAAAATGGGGAAAGAGATTTTCAGGAAACTCCCACAGGAAGATGGTTAGGGAATAAGAAAGGTAAAAGCTCACCCAGGTCCTCCAGATTGCTTCTTAGTGCTAGGTAGTGCTTTGGCTTTCAGCAGAGAGCAACTTAATGATCGGCCATCTTTATGGCCGGTTTCTTCTTCTTTGGGCCAAAGGAGATGATTCTGGATTCCAGCAGAGGGCTGCCACCCTTCCGCGATCGCAGAAAAGTCCTCCTCTTGGTAATTGCCCCTCCAGGGCAATTTTTGACCCTTTTCAGGGTCCTCCCAAAAAGAAAGAAACGGACGGCAGGAAGCAGGCTGTTCCTGCACGTCTACAAGCACCGTGCGCGCAAACCGGAAGTCCAGAATGCTTTTCTGACTAGCTGCCTAATCTCAGCACATGTTTTCCACTGCCATAGATTCTATTGCACCAAATGGCAAGAATTAAATAAAAAACAAAAAATCTAAAATGCAACCCAAATGTTTAAACAGTGAATGTGCACTTCATCTTGATCCAGAGTCAATATGCCTTGAGCAACAAATGCTTATTTAACACAGCCTAGAAAGGAATGCCAAAGATGAGAAGGACTTGGTTTAAAAATAATAACTTAATTTTCTTGTTACCAGTCTTACATATCCACCCATTGCTACCTTCCCATTTAATTCATTTCCTGTTGTTCAACAACCCTGAATTATGTCTTGTAGAATGAAAATTAAAAAAAAGTCTAGCCCCTGATTAATTATCTCTTTTACCACAAGTAATAGTATGTATATGTTTTCTGGCTGTGGTAATCTCCTACTTTTAAGTCCAGCCAAACTTAATTAAGTTGAATTATGGGAAGGCCTATGTTTTAAACTGATGAATTTCAAATGCACAATTATAAGAAAATAATTTCTGGTGTTGTCACATTGATAGAAAGGAAATATTAATGTTTTGAACATGGTGAATATATACAATATTTATATAAAGCAAAGCACCTTTGGCATCATATGTCATTTTTTTTCAATCTCCAGAAATTCCCACTGCAAGTGTTGGAACTGAAAAATAGGAGTGTAAGCCAGAATCTGGATTTTTTGGTCCTGTGGGCTATTTTGAATTTTTAGAGAATGTTGAAGCATGTTCCATAACTGGTATGGTCAGTTCCTAAATTAGCAAAAGGCAAACTGGTGAGGTTATTGGAAATACAGATGACGCATGAGGCTTTTGTTGTGTAGTATTCTAGTTTCCCCCTTTTAAAATCAATATTTTTAAAAAGTAGTACAGGATCCTGGTAGATATCAGGAGAAGGATATGACCCTTTAACTTGGGAATGCTGGCAATGTGGATCCAATAGTATATAAATTGTTAAGCAACTTACAATTTACTGCCCATACCTGGGGAAGAGGGTTAGAACATTAAGGATTTATTCTATATCTATATCCATATAACCTCTTTGCAAAGGCACACCAGTGTTTCCAAAAGACATGCCCTCAGGTTAATACCTGTATCTTCATAGCTGAGGTAGATGAAAAGCGAATTGAGATGCCCCATTCTGTAAGATATGTTTCTTTTTTATTCTGGATATAGAACCTCTATGGCACATGGGAAAAAATAAAATTATGAGGTTGAAGGTGGCAGAATGTTGGTCACAATTGGTCCTACAGTTTTGCTTAGGACAGCTTTTTCTATCCTGTATCCTAGACATTGCTCCAGTGCTGTTTTGGCTGTGAGGGAATTTGGAACCCCAGCTTCTATAGCCATTTCCCCCTCCTCTTTTTTTTAAATATATAGGTTGACCTGTCAGTTGGTTGACCTAGTCCCTGGCTAAGTGCATGCAAATGAAAATATAATTTTAATATAAAAGATCCACTTGTGTGCTTTTGTGACTTTTTGTGGTAGGGCATTCCCTTCACAGTGCCTGCACTTTGCAGCTCCCACACTGATCCTTATAGCAAAACGGACTTCTCAACATGGCTCCAGCAGCTGCATTTTAGAACTCAAATGACCACTGGATGGTGGCCTAGATACATGAAAAAAATGACTGCTGCTACCTTATAAGGATTTTTTAAAGGTTCAAGCTGTTAATCATGGATGGTCCACTGGGGAAAAACATTACTGTCTAAGGAACAATGAAAAGGTTGTACATAGCAGTTAGAGGAGGCTTTTCATATGATAGTTGGTGTTGAAGGGTCTGGAATGTCAGCTGACATGATGTCAACTTGGAATATAATGTGATAAAGGTGAATGGATACCAGTGCAGCAGACTCCCATTTCAAGAAGAGACAACCTATTTAAACAAGATTTGGAGCGGCATGATTTCCTGCTGGCTTTTGAATGGGATTACAGCAGAGCAATTGGATGGATGTTGTTATGTATTGGCTTTAATTGCTTGAAAACTGTTGAATAATAGTTAACTGCTGTGTCTGTTTAAACTCCAGACTGCTTGTCTCCAGAACTGTTAACTTGTGTTTTAGGTGGGAAGTACTGCTTTAATTTCATTGGCCACCGCCTAGCGGTGGTCCGTATAAATAGAAGTTAAGCAGCGGTTAGTGCTGCTTCTATGTTAATTGAATAAATGTACTGTTGTTTCACTGTACTGCCTCGTCAATGCCTCACGGGTCCCAAAACAACAGTGGTGACGAAGGTGGGATGTGCTGCTAAGGAGAAGGGAGCCAGAAGTCACTAGGGGTGAGGCCAGGCATCAGAGCCCTGGCAGGAACTACGTTCCCCCCTCTGTCTGCTAGTAAGCCATGCTGGAGACAACCTCATCCTAAGGACCTATCCCTAGGACCAACAGAGAAACCTTAGCAGCACAAGGCATTGAGAGGTCGGAAACAACTCACCATGGCCACGGCAAGTTGGCGGAGTTCGACGTGGCACATCCCAAGAGGTGGAGCTCGTACATTTCTCAAGTCAAGAACTTTCGTTATAGCCAAAAACCTAGTCGCTCCTGTTACACTAGAGTCGGTTGCCTACTCCGATCTCCAGAAGAAGCTCAAGGACCATTTCAAGTCAAAGCTTTCCATCATTGCATGGTGGCATGCATTCAAACAGCGGGAGCAGCAACCAGGAGAGTCTGTCACCGAGTTCATAGCCGCACTTCGACAGGCGTCCCAACTTTGCAGCTTCACAGACCTTGAAGAGAGACTGAGAGACCATTTAGTATGTGGGTTGAGGAACAGGGACCTCCAACAAAAGCTGTTTGCGAAGGAGACCCTGATGTTCCAAGGGAGGGAGATAATGGCTGAAGAAGCTGCCAGGGGTGCCGTCAAAGACCTATGGCCCTCCAAGAACACTCCCAGCCCAGAAACCGTCCACCACAAGGACGCTGAAAGAGCTGAAGACTCTGACATGGACCATGAGATTGATCGACTGCAGAAGCAGCCAGAAAGAAGCCAGCAGCCATTTGAGAAGGCAGTTCCCTTCACTCGATGTGTGGGCTGTGGAGGCCGACATAGACGCTCGGAGTGTAGGTTCCACACAGCAACGTGCCGGGCATGTGGCAAACAAGGCCACATCACCACCGTCTGTAAAGGTTACCAGAGGAACATTCCACAAGAAGTAATTTCCAGGAAAGGTACCGGGGCCCTGGGGCAACACAGAGTTGGCTATTGCTCCAGCAGAAGGAGCGTATTTAGAACAGGCGCCCATCGCCCCCTTAAAGAGAAGCTTAGACTCAAAGTCAAGCTTCATGGAGTCCCATGCCACATAGAACTGGACACAGGGTTAGCCCTATCTATAGTTTTCCAAGAAACTTTTAATCACATTTGTAATTGCAGTGGCAAATGGGTTAAACTCAAGGTGTCTAACTGCTTGCTTATGGATTTCCAAAACTCACGCGTAGCTGTTAAAGGAGAAGCTACGCTCAATGTGCACTTCAAAGAGTTTGAGGGTCCACTGGATGTTGTGGTAGTTGAGGGCCACCACACAAGCCTCATCGGCCTAGATTGGTTTGATACCTTGGGCATCCAAGTGACTGGCATTAACAGAATGCAAGCAGCGGACCTGTCGGCAGTTTGCCAGAAGTTTGTTGGTTTTCAGCCCTAGCTTAGGGAAGTACAAGGGACCTCCAATTGCCTTCCACCTTGATCCTACCATAACCCCAATATGGATCAAGCCTTGTAGAGTGCCTTTTGCTCTCAAACCAAAAATCAATGCATAGCTGGACAAGCTGGTGCAACAAGGCATGTTGCAGCCAGTAGATAGCAGGGTGTGGGAAAACCCCATAGTCACATCACTTAAGGCCAATGGTAAGGTGCTCATATGCGCAGATTATAACTGCACTATTAACAGAGTACATCAACAACCTGCATATCCGGTGCCTGTACTCAGCCTTTAGCATCATAGCTGGAGAGTCAGTAGAAATTTTTACAGAACAGCTCAAAGCTGTTCTTCAGCGTTTCCACAAAGCAGGGCTGAAGCTAAAAAGGGAAAAATGCAAGATAGGGGTAGATTCAACCGAGTTCCTTGGTTTCCGCATAGATGCCGCAGGCATTCATCCGTTGGATTCGAAGCTTAAAGCAATTCAGCAGGCTCCCAACCCTAAGTCAAAGGGGGAGCTTTTGGCTTTCTTAAGGCTATTAAACTTTTATCATGCCTTTCTTCCACACAAGGCCACAGTGGCAGAGCCATTACACAGGCTCTTGGACAAAAAGGCACAGTGGCAGTGGATGAGCGTCCATGAGAAAAGTTTCTCAGCAGTCAAATCACTGCTGTCTTCAAACTAAGTGCTCACACACTTTAACGAAAAGCTGCCTATCAGCTTTGCTTGTGATGCATCCCCGTACGGGGTAGGGGCTGTGTTGAGCCATTTAATGGCTGATGGGAGGCAGGCTCCCATCGCTTATTATTCTAGGACTCTATCTTCAGCGGAACACAACTATGCACAAATAGACGAGGCATTGGCCATAGTGGCCGGTATCAAGAAATTTCATGACTACTTGTATGGTCGCCAGTTCACGGTCTTCACGGACCACAAGCCACTTCTGGGTTTGTTCACCACGAACAAACAAACACCTCAAGTACTATCTCCACAGATGCTGAGGTGGTCTATTTTTCTTTCAGCCTATAATTACAGGCTGATTCACAAACCGGGCAGGGAAATGGGTCATGCGGACTGCCTCAGCAGGCTGCCCCTGTCACACATAGAGCCAGACCCCACTCCGGCTGCATGCATCCTGGCTATCCAGGATTTTCTGGAGTCTCCCCTTCGCACTGGGGATGTGGCTGCTGAGACAGCCTCTGACAAAACGCTAAGCCATGTTTTGAATTGGGTGTACACAGGATGGCCGGACACCAGTCTGGGGCCAAACTTCCAAAGTTTTTATAGGAGGAAGGATGAGCTATCAGCTCAGAAAAGCTGTATTCTTTGGGGGAGTCAGGTCATAGTCCTGAGCTCCTTGAGGCCCAGGGTTTTAGAGTCTCTACATGAGGGACATCCAGGAATAGTCTGGATGAAGGCACTTGCGAGAAGCTATCTGTCATGGCCTGGGTTGGATAAAGATATTGAGGCCCAAGTACACAGTTGCTACACTTGCCAGCAATCCAGGCCCGAAATGCCTCAAGCCCCAGTCCACCACTGGGAAGCCATGCAAGCCCCATGGTCAAGAATCCACATTGATTTTGTGGGACCATTTCAGGGACAGCTGTTCCTCATTGCAGTGGACAGTCACACTAAGTGGTTAGAGGTCGCACCCGTCCCAACTATGACTACTGCCAGGACCATCCAGGAACTGTGCAGCATCTTTGCAATGCATGGTCTACCCGACGTGCTAGTCTCCAACAATGGGGCTCAATTTACCGCTACAGAATTCCAATCCTTTCTGAGGGCCAACTTGATCAGGCACACCACTTCGGCCCCTTTCCCCCGGCCCCCAACAGCCAAGCAGAGTGCATGGTCCAGACAACCAAAGAATCCTTAAAGAGGATCGTAACCGGCAACTGGCAGCACAGGCTGGCAGATTTTTCACTCTGCCAATGCATGACTCCCTGCACTTCCACAGGCAGAAGCCCAGCAGAACTTAGATGGGGACGGCGCTTAATCACTAAGGTAGATCGGCTGCATCCAGACCGAGTTGCCTCGGATACAGCACAACCAAAACCACCGTGAAGTTTGCAAGTGAGTGACCGGGGCTTTGTGGATGGTGGCTGTGGTTGCTAAGGTGTCAGGGCCACTCTCTTATGAAGTGGTCCTGGAAGATAGTCGAGTGCTTCACCGGCACATCAACCAACTGTGCCAGAGGCTAGCGAACCAGTTGCTGGCTCAAGACTCTCATGAAGACCAACCCCAGGGGCGGTTCAACAGCGGCCTGATGGTGGAGTTTGCATGCACCGATGAGGCTCTCAGCTGAGGAGATGGGGGGATTGCGGTAGGCGAATTCCCCCCAAATGCAGAGACTGCACCCACTGACTGGAACTGGCAAATGGCTCTGATTTCCAGCCCAGCTGAAACTGTTCCCCCAATGGACTTTGGCTTGAGTCTACCAGGATAGACAAGCCAAAGGGACTCAGGTCAACCCGAAGCAAATGGGTCTCAAAGTCCTGGTCTACCCAGCCTGGCAGGCGAGCAGGTAGACTGGGAACCTTCAGCGGCTCTGAGACACTCGGAATGGTTGCAAAGGCCACCAAAGTATTTACAGGACTATGTTCAATACTTGAGATTGTGAACCATCTAGGGGGAAGGGGTGTTATGTATTGGCTTTAATTGCTTGAAAACTGTTGAATAATAGTTAAGTGCTGTGTCTCTTTAAACTCCAGACTGCTTGTCCCCAAAACTGTTAACTTGTGTTTTAGGCGGAAAGTACTGCTTTAATTTCATTGGCCACCGCCTAGCGGTGGTCCGTATAAATAGAAGTTAAGCAGCAGTTAGTGCTGCTTCTGTGTTAACTGAATAAATGTATTGTTGTTTCACTGTACTGCCTCGTCAATGCCTCACGGGTCCCAAAACAACAGTGGCGACGAAGGTGGGATGTGCTGCTAAGGAGAAGGGAGCCAGAAGTCACTAGGGGTGAGGCCAGGCATCAGAGCCCTGGCAGGAACTACGTTCCCCCCTCTGTCTGCTAGTAAGCCATGCTGGAGACAACCACGTCCTAAGGACCTGTCCCTAGGACCAACAGAGAAACCTTAGCAGCACAAGGCATTGAGAGGTCGGAAACAACTCACCATGGCCAAAGTCGGCAAGTTGGCGGAGTTCGACGTGGCACATCCCAAGAGGTGGAGCTCGTACATTTCTCACATCAAGAACTTTCGTTATAGCCAAAAACCTAGTCGCTCCTGTTACACTAGAGTCGGTTGCCTACTCTGATCTCCAGAAGAAGCTCAAGGACCATTTCGAGTCAAAGCTCACCAGTCCCAAAACATAACAGATGTTAATTGCTAATCTCATGTCACTCCCTTCTGCTTTTCTTCCGAAGCACAGAGCACATGCTTTTTGACCTTCCTCCTGGTAGAACATATTTAACTAGGTCCTGGGATTGGTCTGTCCATATGAAGAATTTCCCATAAATAAATATCGTTTCTACTCTACTTAGGAAATCTGCTTAATTAAGTATTGTTCAGATCAGGTTCTGCTATTAGGCCCACAAACATACACACAGAATGATTGCTCCATTGTATCTCATTCCTCAATGGCCTTCAGAGCATGTCTAAGAAATTCCTTACATTGCCCACTTTGGTGATATCAATCCACCAGTTACTCATAAATTTTATTTGGTGCCAAACATTTCTCTGTCCACAGAATATAAACTAATTATGTCAGCAACAATTAAACCTGAGAAAAATAGCACAGAACAAACATGAACATTAGAGAATGTCTGTCATTTATCAACACTTTTATTTAGAATAACAAAAAATGAGGAATGTTGTACACCCTGTTTATTAGTTAGTTCACTTGATATCAACTGAATCCTCTTGAAATTCTTTTGTCACTTTTAAAAAAGAGTCAAGAGAGGGTTTTCTAACACACATTATTCTATTTATCTTGAAAATCCCCCACTTTTTTTTTAACCATAGCTCTATATTTGTTACTTAGGCACCTTTTCAGGAATAAAAGGAATCTGTCCCATACAGTTTTCCTAAATAACTAGGATCAATAAACAAGAACTTAAAAGCTCAGCTATCTATTAAGAAAGCACATTCCATATTATTTGAATGTAATAGGATTTTGTAGGAACTGGTTATGAACTGACACTGCAGTACTTAGCAACTCACTGATGTCTTTCCCCTCCTTCCTGAAGACTGTAGGAAGTTGTTTCCAAGAGCAGCTGAGACTCCAGGCCCAGTTGAGACTTCTGGAACACAGTGTGAAGCGACAACAGGCAAAAATTGTAAACCTCTTAATGGAGAGGGATATACAGAGCAGAGATAAAGAAGGTGAAAACAGTGTCATCCATCTGGGAGAAGAAACAAACTACAAAGGTTAGAAATAAATTTCATCTTTGTTCTCCATTCATTTTACAAACTTGGGGGATGATCAAAATTTAGAATCCATACCGTGCCTTCAACTCGCTCGTGACCTCTCGCCTTGACTACTGTAATGCTCTCTACATGGGGCTTCCCTTGAAGACCACTCGGAGGCTCCAACTGGTACAGAATGCGGCCGCGAGAGTTGTCTTGGGAGTTTCCCGGTACTCCCATGTTACACCTTTGCTCCGCGAGCTGCATTGGTTACCAGTTGTCTTTCGGGTGAGGTTCAAGGTTTTGGTTACGATCTTTAAGTCCCTACATGGCATGGGTCCGGGATACCTCAGGGACCACCTGCTGCCGGCATCAACTCCCCTCCGCCCTGTGCGTTCCCACAGAGAGGGCCTCCTCAGGGTGCCGCCAGTCAAGGAATGCCGACTGGTGGCCCCCAGGGGGAGGGCCTTCTCTGTGGGCGCTCCGGCATTATGGAACCAACTGCCGGTAGAGCTCCGGACGGCATCAGACCTCCGAACTTTCCGTCGTGGCCTGAAGACCCACCTATTTGAAATGGCTGGTCTGGCCTGACGGGGGATTATGGGTTTTAATTTGTTGTTTTAGATTTGTATTACTGTTTTAACTGGGCATGGGTTTAATCTTTTTTAATTTTTGTATTGTCTTTTTTATATATGCCCTGTGAACCGCCCTGAGTCCCTACCAAGGAGAAGGGCGGTATACAAATTAAATAAAACTTAAACTTAAACTTAAACTTAAACTTCTAAACTTTACACAGAGCCACCTGTTTTGAATTGTTTGCCTGCTCTCATTTCAACTTTTCAACTATATACTGCAAATATTACATATATATGTATGTACATGAATATAGGTGTAGGTATAGGCATAGGTAAAGGTAAAGGTTTCCCCTTCCCAGTGTGTCTGAATCTAGGGGGTGGTGCTCATCTCCATTTCTTAGCTGAGGGAGCCAGCATTGTCTGAAGACATTTCCAGGGTCATGTCACCAGCATGATTATATGCTGAGGCACATGGAACAGTTACCATTGAGCCATTGTGCCCCCTACACACACAAACACAGATAGCTATTCATTTAGTCATCCTCCCATATCATAGTAAACTTCAAATCATGGTTTCTCGTGTAATATTCCATTATTTCTCAATTTGGATGCTGCACCAACTGTAGTAAAACATAACAGTTTGGCATAATGATCAAAATTAATTACACCAAAATTACATGAAGCAAAAAGAATATATTTAAACTTACCCCTAATGTATAAATAGGATTACATGTAGCCAACTCAATAGTATGCTGAGAATTGGTGACAGGATACTTGTTTGACCTGCTTTGGACCATACCACATAATCAGAAAAATGGTTAAGGAAAACTGAAGGGGGAAGCATTCAGCTTGGTCATGATTTTATCTCATAATAATTATGAAAACTTTTATTTAATTTACATAAGGCATTTTATCCTGCACAATGCATGAAAAAAGCATATCTCTAAACCCCACTCCTTCTCCTTGGCCTTTATTTAGGGTTTCTACTCTTCATGAATCAAAAGTTTAGTAAAATGACTTACCATACTATTTTTAACAGAAAATTTTCAATATAGAAAGAATTACTTATATTACATTGCAATAATCTGAACAGTAGTCTCTGCAGGTCTATGTGCACTTACTAAGGAGTGTTTTTGTGTAATTCATTAAATGTGATTCATATTGTGTTGTACACCAGTATTTGGTTATTAGAATTTTCTTCATGCTAAATTCTGGCATATGTAGAAACTTGGAACACAACTTTGAAACTCTTTGTTGAAAACCCTGTAGCATGGTCCAACCTTAAGAAATTGAAGAATATTAAGTTTGACTAGGGAAGCTGCATATAAAGGGTGAAGTAGATTTTTGAAATGTTTGCCATCAGTCATTGACCACAGTTATAAATGTAGTAATAACTGTGAAAAAGTATTTGCAGGATGTGTATTTGCAGGTCTGTTTTACATTACTTATTTTAATGTGAAATTATATATCTTGAATTTTTCCAGTAGCTTTCATAGCAATGGTTCAGCCAAGGCAGAACATTAATCAAGAGTAACCAAAACAGTTAATGAAGGCTGGCTAAACATTATAGTAAACTTTAGTTTTGGCTAACCCAAACGTTTGTCCTATGTTTAAATAGATGTATTGATAATCACAGTTTCAGTAAGTAACTAGTAGTCATTCTGGCCAACTTGCATAACCTTTGTGTTCTATCATTGAATGGTTCAGTGAAGACATCAAGCAACCAGGTTCTATTAAAATCATTGCTTCTGACTGTTCTATGCTAGAACCACAATTCTATTATTTCCTTAGTTTTCATGGTCCTTTTGCTATCAAGCCATGAGGGTATAGCTCAGCCTGTGACTGACAGAAAAGGCCAGCTTTTGTTACATTTTATGTCTATTTCTCCCAGCACTAATTCATCTTCCACTCCTTATGGCAAAGGTATGCAAAGTTATCCAATCTACTCACATGCAGAATCAATATCATTGGGAACAATTTGGTAAGAAGCAATATATCAGGGGTGTCAAACTCAATTTCATGGAGGGCCGCATCAGCATTGCGGTTGCCCTCTGGGGGCTGGGTGGGTGTGGCCAGGGTGGGCGTGGCCTACTGGGTGGGCGTGGCTAGAGTGCATATGGCCTACTGGGTGGGCGTGGCCAGCTCTACATCGTTCTCATCAAGGGTGCCTATGGGGGCCTGTGCAGGAGTGGGACAGATCTGGGGGTCTCTGGGCCAGGGCCAAGGCAGTGGGGGCCGTTCCCTCACTGTTTCCAGGATGGCTTCACGGGCCACATGAAACCACTTCGCGGGCCGGATCTGGCCCCCGGGCCTTGTGTTTGACACGTCTGCAATATATGATCCATGAATGGCATTTCCCTCATTGAATTAAAAGTTGTACAGGCTACACTATGCAATATTATATAGCAGGAAGGAGAAGAACATGACTAAACTGTATTATTTAAATCCATTGATGTTTTGCCATGATTCAGATTGCGCCGAGATCTATCATGCTGGTCATATACAAAGTGGATTTTACAAGATGAAACCACTAAATAGCCCCAGTGGATTCTTTGCCTACTGTGATATGGCAGAAGGAGGTGGCTGGACAGTCTTTCAGAGACGGTCAGATGGGAGTCAAAATTTTTATAGGTAAGAAGAGAATATTTGTAGTTCAGGGTTGAACTGTGAGATCCTTGGTGCTTTCTAAGCTTGATTGCTTTCTTGCAGACATTTCATTACCAAACTAGGTAACATCATCGGTGCTAATAGGGAGTGGGGTTTGCTCTTATTTTTATATACTAGTGGCTTGCTTTGTCAGTGTTGTTGGGAGTGATAAGAATTTCATTAAACAAAATATAATAGGTAAGATATAATAGGTAAGGTTTATTTAAACAGATTAAAATCTATAGATTGTTATTTTTGAAATAAAATTCATTTAGAATTTCCAATTATTATGGAAAATGAAAAAAAAATTAAATTCCATTTATATCCCGCCCTTCTCTGAAGACTCAGGGCGGCTTACAAGCTTAGCAGTAGCCTTCATTCTATGTATATGACTGCTTATTAGGGCTTTCATACACCCCCCAAGCGGCATTATTACAAAGTCAGCTTATTGCCCCCAACAATCTGGGTCCTCATTTTACCTACCTCGGAAGGATGGAAGGCTGAGTCAACCTTGAGCCTGGTGGGACGCGAACCTGCACTAATTGCAGGCAGCTGGTGTTACTTAAGGAGGCATTAGCCCACTGCTCCACCAATGTATCTTTTGTAGAAACTGCCATTTTTATGGCCCTTGGTTAAGATGTAGTTTGTTGTAGAATCAAAACTGGATTGTTTTTTAACTAAATGCATGGAAAAAATTGTATGTACACAAAGGACTGGACCTGAGATTCCCCAAATACCAAAAATGTCCAAGTGCTCTTGGTGAGTCTTAGATAACTAATTTACTTGCCGATAAAGACTGTAAAATCATGTGATAACTAGCAAGATTCTCTTTGGTGACTGGTTGGGTGAGATACTATTGCACTGAGAAGCAGAAAGTGTAGGAAGATAGAAATCAGTAGTCTTTTTTTATTGTACTTCACACTCATTTAATGAATTTTTATTTAAGATTTATTTATTATGTTAATATAACTGCCCATCTCGTGGAAAGTGATTTTGAGCAGCATACAACAATCTACTAAAGAGAAAGACTACAAAGTAATCATTTCCTAAAACCATTATATAATAATTATTTAAAAAGCTTCAAAAAACCATCAAAGCAGTATTTATTAATCAAATCTATATTTCGTGTTATTTTAATCAAGCAGAAGCAGCATAACGATTCTGCTTTGAAAGTATACTCAGGTTTATTGATTATTATTGATGGAGGACCTGAAATTGCAATCAAATCTTTGTAGTCATTATTTATTAATAGAAAATAAATCTATAAAATGAATTGAATTTACTTTGTTTTTTGCCTAGAAACCAAATATTTGTTTGTAATTTGTAATTGTTAGAGAACTGCACAAACTGTTTTAAAGCCACTTAATAATCCTCCGTGATTTATACAGATCAGAGGTTTTAATCTTTTTTTTCAGAAATTGGACTGAATATGAGCAGGGTTTTGGAGATTTTACTTCAGCAGATGGTGAATACTGGCTTGGGAATAAAAACCTACATTATTTGACTTCTCAGGGTAAGAAAAATACAATACTTTATTAGAAAAACCAATAATAAGGGATTTATTGTTTTGTAACAATGAGCAGGAAGACCAGTAGCCAGTAGGATTTCTCCACAGTTGTAGTTCAAATTAAAGTGTCTCTGAGTGTGATTTATTGCCGAGTTACAGTTTAGATACATTCTTATATAGTAACATCTCAGGGAATACATTTATATCATTCATTTAATTTAGGTGCCACCCAACTCCAGACTGACTATGGGAACCTCATAATGTAACAGACAAAATAAATTGCAATATGAATAAGAAATAGGAACAAAACAGACACAGGATAAATAAAAAAACAAGTTACAAAAAAACCCATCAGGATGATAAATCCAGCCAACTTGAAAAAACATATATAAATGAATCCAGCAAGGAACACCAACCAGCCCACCCTGGGAGAACTTCTAGGTCTTTAAGGCTCTCAAGAGCCATCAGGATGAGAGCCACTTGGATCTCAATGGAAATGTCATTCCAGAGGGCAAGTGTTGTGACAAAGAAGACCCTCTTTCTGTGTTCTGGTAGATTATATTGTTTAATTGAAGAAACCCAAGGGCCACAAACCCTGCCACTCTCTCAGCTAGATAGAGACCATAAGCATTCCTTCCAATAACCAGCCTGTAGGCTATGTAAGCTTTATAGGTCATAACTACTAGCTTCAATTGTATCTGGAAGCAAAACCGGCAGCTGCCACATCTCACAGATCAGGGATGTCATCTGGGAATAAGGAGACATAACCATCACTGCCTGCACTGCATGGTCTTCAAAGGTTGCCCCCTGTACAGCCCATTGCAGTAACTGAACTGCGGGATGCGTAGAGCATGAGTAGCTCTCTGTAGAGCCTCTTGTTATAACTTGTAGAATTTTGGACCTTTGGACTTTCTTCTAAAGCAAGCATGTCCAGGAAATCTATGAAAAGAATTTAAGATCATTTTTACAGCTTGCAGGGTTTACTTCTATCTCTCAGAAATGCATTCTGCAGAGATGGATGTATGGCGCAAAATGCATACTTGCAAACTGCTTGAGTCTCTCTTAAAAAATTTTATCTGTCCCCAAACCAAAGGCAATTTCTCCCCAACCTGGTATCCCTTTCTATTTAAGTTGGAATCCAGGTTTCTTCATTCCATTACATAGGATAATGGATATTGTGGTCCATCAGAATTAGAGGGCACTTGGCTAATAAAAGCTACTTTAGTTAAAGTGGTTATTCTGTTTAAAAAAAGGCCATAAATTCCAGCATATCATTCATATATTTGCTGGTTTTTATATAATAATCTCAATTGGATTAATACAATTTGCATATTTTAAAATATCTGCTCTGGACACTGAGCCAAATTGATACAGAAAGAGAAACAATGCCTGCTGATAACTGGAAATCACAGCAACATTTACAAACTCTATCAATCTGGAATGATAGTGAAACAAATTTTCTCACTGTTTTTCTCTACCCAGACAAGAGAAAATTTCTCAAAACACTAGGCATTCAGTTGTAGGTTGTTTAGTTTGATAATCCAACAGCTAAATTGAAGCCTGGGATATGTAAACACAGGACCAAAAAGTGTGTGTGTGTGTGTGTGTGTGTGTGTGTGTGTGTGTTTCTTGGATCTGACTTTATGTGTATATGTGTAGTTCTTTGCTTTGTTTTGACTGTGAGGTCTGAACAGCTTGCCTATATAGGCAAGCCCTTCAGACCTCACAGTCGGAACAAAGCAAAGAACCACACACTGTTAATACAGTAATTCAAGTGTTAAATACATGGTCAGGTATCACTAATGCATGATACAAAAAGTACTGAGTTGCCAACTATAAAGAGCAAATTAATTTTTATAATAGTGATAATAAATGTTCAATAAAATTCCATATTAATGGATTCATCATTGATTAATCAAAGTATGTCAGTATCATGCTAAGCAATAAGAAAATCAAATTGCTAAAAAATGAGGAGTTAGCCATGGTATCTGAATTCTCTCAATGCTTGCAATGAATTGAATGGAAATTCTCCCTTCCTCTCTTCTGAATATTGTATCTTCATTTGTTCTTTTTAATGCAGGGAATTATACTTTGAGGATCGATTTGTCTGATTTTATGGATGAACAGCGCTTTGCACAGTATGAAAAGTTTCGAGTTGCAGATGAGCAGGTACTAGAAGTAGCTTCATTAGAACTTGGAGTGCTAAATACGCAGCATAAGAAAATAAGTATTTCATAACTGTTGTATCATCAGAATTCTGAGTGTTTATGTGTGTGCATGTGTGAGTTTTAGCATGTTACACTAGTGTAAATGAACTCCTTTCAGCTCCATTCAGCTGTGAACATCATGGGCAGTCAAGAGTGTCCAGTTATATTTAACACTCAAAGGCATAATGTATTTTGGAGGGATTAGTGAGATCTCTGAAGGGAAACATTCTGTTACTTAACAAATTTGACAGACTCCCCGTGGGAAGATAACCCCATTCATAATATATATATATATATATATATATATATATATATATATATATGTATGTAGATCTAGAGTCTCGGGTTTCTTCCCGCGTTCCTTTCATCTTCAGAAAGTTGTGGCGACGTTTCGACGAAATCCCATCCGTCATCATCAGGCCGGAGTGTTCCTCCTGCTGCTTCCAGGAGCAATGCGTGGTCTGGCTGTTCCTTTCCTTCCAACTGCCGGTGGGGCTGTGTTCTGACTGGGAGGAGGCGTGGCTGCTTTCTGATTGGGTGGGGGTGTCCTCCGACTGGGTGGAGGCGTGGTTGTCTTCTGATTGAGTGGAGGCGTGGCTGTCTTCTGATTGGGTGGATGCGTGGTTGTCTTCTGATTGGTTGGAGGCGTGGCTGTCTTCTGATTGGGTGGGGTGTGTTCTGAATGGGTGGGTTTTTTTGTTGTGTTGTAATATCCTGAGTGTTGTGATTTGGTGTCCTGAGGAGTGGGCTGTGTAGTGGCCTCCAGAGCTTTGGTTTGGCTCCGAGTTCGAGGACCTGCTATGTATCTCTGGTATGGGTCAGTCAGGTTCGTGTGTGCGTTCTTCTGCTTGGGTGATGGCACTTTTGCTTGACTTGTTCTGTCTTCTGTGTGGGAGAGTTTTTGTTCTGGGTGTGGATGAGTCTTGCTGGGGCTGGTGGCATTTGGGGTTGTTTGTTGGTTTTTTAAATCCTTGTTTGCTGAAATTCGTTTCTCTATCAATGCTGGTTTCCAAATGGCATGTAGGCGGGAGGTGTCGTCTCGCTTGTTCATACTGTCTGGGTGTTTTTCTATTTCAATGGCTTCTCTGATTATTCTGCTATTGAGATGTTCTATTTTGGCGATTGTTTTTGTACCTTCAAAATTGATGTTGTGTCCCGTAGTGTTTATGTGTTGTACTAGTGAAGATGTGTGATCTTTCTTCTGTACTGAGTTCTTATGTTCTTCTACACGTACCTCTATTCTTCTGTTAGTCTGTCCGATGTATGTTGCTGGACAGGAGGCGCATGGGATTTGGTATATGCCCTGGATTTCCAGTTCTATTTTGTCTTTGGGATTTCTCAGGATGGTTGATATCTTTCTGTCAGTGTTAAATGCGGTTTTGATGTTATGTTTGCGTAGTACTTTACTGATTTTGTCGGTTGTTCCTTTTATGTAGGGCAAGATGGCTCGTCCGTTGTTCTGTTCTTCTTCTTGGATGTTTTTCTGTTTCGGAGTCCCCTGTGTGTGTGTGTGTGTGTATATATATATATTTGTTTTCTGAGGTTTTCGCGGGTGTTTGTATGTGGATCTCTGGTCATTCGGGTTTTTCCCCGCGTAGAATTGAAGGTGTAGGAGCAACGTTTCGACGGAATCCCATCCGTCATCCTCAGGCTGGTGGCTTCAGCTTCCTTCTTCTGGGAGAAGCATGTGGTAGTGGCTGTTTGTTCCTCTTTTTTAAACTGCCAGAGGGGGTGTGTTCTGTGGGTGGAGGTGTGCTCTGATTGGGTGGGGGGTTCGGATTTGCTTTTTGAATGGTTGTGTGGTGGTGGTGTCATGTGACGTTATCATGAGTTTGGGTCTGGTATCATTCTTGGTGGTTGGGACTCGTCTGTCAATCAAGGCGGGTTTCCAAATGGCTGGTAGGCGAGAGGTATCATCTCGTTTGTTCATGCTGTGGGGGCGTTTTTCTATCTCAATGGCTTCTCTGATTATTCTGTTGTTAAAATGTTCAATTTTGGCAATAGTTTTGGTTTTTTTTAAATCAATTTCATGTCCCGTGGCTTCAAAGTGTTGGACCAGGGATGAAGTTTGTTCTCCCTTTCTGAGTGAGTTTTTGTGCTCTTCAATGCGTGCACTTATTCTTCTGTTGGTCTGTCCGAAGTATGTGGTGGTGCAGGTGGTGCATGGGATTTCGTATACTCCTTGGTTTTCTAACCCAATTATGTCCTTGGGGTTTCTTAGGATGGTGGATATTTTTCTGTCTGTGTAGAATGCTGTTTTGATGTTGTGTTTTTGGAGGATCTTGCTGATTCTGTCTGTGGTCCCTTTTAAGTATGGGAGGAGGGCTTTGCCATTTTCTTGTTCTCTGTCTTGGGTTTTTGTGGGTGTCTCTCTTCGGATTAAGTTGGTAATCGTGTTTCTTTGGAATCCATTGGCTGTTAGTACATTAGTGAGAGTGTGTAGTTCGGTTTTTAGGTGTTGTTCGTCAGCTAGGTGTTTTGTTCTGGAGATGAGTGTCTTGGCTACAGAGTTGATCTGTGCTGGGTGGTGGTGTGAGAGTGCGTTCAGATAGCGGTTTGTGTGTGTTTTTTTATGGTAGATAGTGTGTCCTAGGGAGCCGTTGGATTTCTTGTAGACTAAGACATCAAGGAAGGGAAGTTGATTGTTAGCTTCTGTTTCCATGGTGAATTGTATTTTGGGGTGTAGGCTATTGAGGTGTGTGAGGAAGTCATCCAGTTTTTCTTTGCCGTGTGGCCAGATTACGAAGGTGTCATCTACGTATCTGAGCCAGAGTTGTTTGTATCTTTGTCCATTGTAGATGAAGTATGTGTTTGATAGGCAGTGGTTGGTCAGATCTAGGATGTGTTTTGGGGGGTTCTATTTATTTAGGATAGCTGTCAAGGCTTCTTTGATTGGCACTTGGGTGAAGAGGGATACGACATCCAAGCTCACAAGTAGGTCACAGGGCTGTAAGTTTAGTTTACTTATGATCTCTATGAATTGGAATGAGTTTTGTACGTGTGAGGTGATGGAATTTGTGTAAGGCTGTAGTTGTTTGGCAAGAAATTTGGCTAGATTTTGTAGAGGTGAGCCTATGGAGCTGACTATGGGTCTGAGTGGGGTTCCTTCTTTGTGTATCTTGGGCAGGCCATAGAGCTTAGGACATCTGAATGATTTTTCTCTGGGAATGATTGTTTGCTGGATCTCTTCACTGATGGGGGTGGCTTTTATTTTGGATTTCATGGTTTTTTCCAGGTAGGTGGTGGGATCTGTCTTGAGGAGTTTGTATGTGGAGTCTCGGAGTAGGTTGGATAATTTGGTATGGTAGTCAGATGAGTTCATTACCACCGTGGCGTTGCCTTTGTCTGCTGGCAGAATGATTATGCTGGTGTCTTTTTTTAGGTTAAGTAGTGCTGTCTGTTCCTCTTTGGGTAAGTTGCTTTTGGGTGGTTTGCTGGTGCAGAGGATGTTGGTAACTTCGAGTCTGATTTTGTTGGCGTCGTCAGGGTTAATTTTGGTCAGGCTGGATTCGACTCTGCATATAATGGTTTCCGTGGGAATGTGTTTGGGAGCAACTGCAAAATTAAATCCTTTAGACAGGATGTTGGTTTCGGCTTTGGTGAGAATCCTATCTGAGATGTTGTGCACAGTTTGTTTCATGTGTTGCTGTGAGAGAGGAGGGGTTTGTTTCTGGCGTTCCTTTAGTCTTCGGAGTTTATTGGTGGGTGTGTCTGTTTTGTAGGCAGTCTCTGTTTCAGCTCTCCAGACAGCGATTTGTTTGAATTTGTCCCAAAGTGTGGGGTGGATCTTGTTGCTGAGTTTGAGGTGAAGTGTGAGGAGGTCTCTGTTGATTCAGTCCAGGAGGAATCTTTTTGTGTGGAGTTCATTTCTGATTAGGGCCAGTTCAGTTCTTATCAGGATGCGTTTGACGGCTGCAGAGTTGGAGTGGAATTTCAATTGGAAGGATGTGGGGATTAAATTTTGATATCGGCAGTTGCGTAGGAATGTGAGGTCACACAGAATGGAAGCTCTTCGTGCTTCGAGTTTTTCATAGGTCCTAGTTAGCTGGTGGATTTCCTCCCCGTAGAGGTAAGATATTTGTTTTCTGAGGTTTTCGCGGGTGTTTGTATGTGGATCTCTGGTCATTCGGGTTTTTTCCCGCGTAGAATTGAAGGTGTAGGAGCAACGTTTCGACGGAATCCCATCCGTCATCCTCAGGCTGGTGGCTTCAGCTTCCTTCTTCTGGGAGAAGCATGTGGTAGTGGCTGTTTGTTCCTCTTTTTTAAACTGCCAGAGGGGGTGTGTTCTGTGGGTGGAGGTGTGCTCTGATTGGGTGGGGGATTAGGTGTGTTCTGATTGGGTGGGAGTGTGGGTGTGTTCTGATTGGGTGGGGGTGTGTTTTGAGTGGATGGGCTGGTCTCAGCTGCCAGCCTTAGACCTGAGCTGGTGAGTTGTGCTGCTTTTGTTTGGCTTCGTGTTTGTGGTGGTGCCATGTTTTTATAGTGGGTGTCAGTTTGCTTATTGTGTGGTTTGGAGGGGTTTAAAGTGGCTGATGTTGCAGCTGTAGTTAGGTTTCTGTTTTGTGGTTGTGCATCGTTATCATTGTGGGTTCGGATTTGCTTTTTGAATGGTTGTGTGGTGGTGGTGTCATGTGATGTTATCATGAGTTTGGGTCTGGTATCATTCTTGGTGGTTGGGACTCATCTGTCAATCAAGGCGGGTTTCCAAATGGCTGGTAGGCGAGAGGTATCATCTCGTTTGTTCATGCTGTGGGGGCGTTTTTCTATCTCAATGGCTTCTCTGATTATTCTGTTGTTAAAATGTTCACTTTTGGCGATAGTTTTGTTTTTTTTAAAATCAATTTCATGTCCCGTGGCTTCAAAGTGTTGGACCAAGGATGAAGTTTGTTCTCCCTTTCTGAGTGAGTTTTTGTGCTCTTCAATGCGTGCACTTATTCTTCTGTTGGTCTGTCCGAAGTATGTGGTGGGGCAGGTGGTGCATGGGATTTCGTATACTCCTTGGTTTTCTAACCCAATTATGTCCTTGGGGTTTCTTAGGATGGTGGATATTTTTCTGTCTGTGTAGAATGCTGTTTTGATGTTGTGTTTTTGGAGGATCTTGCTGATTCTGTCTGTGGTCCCTTTTAAGTATGGGAGGAGGGCTTTGCCATTTTCTTGTTCTCTGTCTTGGGTTTTTGTGGGTGTCTCTCTTCGGATTAAGTTGGTAATCGTGTTTTTTTGGAATCCATTGGCTGTTATATATATGTAAAAAAATTGGATTTCTAACAAAGAATTAAGCTGAAACAGGAAATAAGATTTGTCCCGTGTTTGGGGCCTAGCAAGGTATTCTAAATACTCAACAAACACTTAAAACATTATATATATATATATATATATATATATATATATATATATATATATATATATATATATAAAGAGAGAGAGATTATATATATATAATCTGAACTTCTTGGTATAAGGAAGAAACAGAGGAGTAAATACTATTTTAATTAGCATTTGAACTTCAAAGGCAGTAAGTTTTTCAAACGTTTGCCAATTGTAGACAACTTGACTTCATAAAGTGAAGCAACTACCCACCCAATTAAATAAAAATACATTATACTCCTCAAAATATTCAAATTTAAAATCATGGGAATTCATAATATGCTAAATTCTTTCATTGTTAATTCCAGCATAAAAAAAAATCAGTACAGAATAATATGCTCACCTTTCTTATAGGGTCAAATCCTCAAAACAAGGAAATACTCTATGTTACATGTACCTAATCTTGGTTGTTAAATGCTTTTGCATGTTCAGTTTATTTCTTTGTAGACTACGTGTATTATTCTCCTGTTTGAAGATCTCTCTTAAATGCTAGACAGGTGTTCCACTTATACAATTCTCTTGCTCCTTCTCCCAACTTCTTTGCTAGAATTTTTACAAGATGAATTGTGGGCAATACTCTGGAACAGCTGGTGACTCTCTCACTGGGGGGTTTCACCCTGAAGTTAAATGGTGGGCAAATCACCAAGGAATGAAATTCAGTACCAAAGACAGAGATAATGACAATTATGAAAAGAACTGCGCTGAAGAAGATCATGCTGGCTGGTGGTTTAACAGGTTGGCTATGTTTTCACATTACTTTGATTTAGAAGAACTTTTTTTTTCCTAAACTCATGTAAAATAACACAAAAGTTCTGGATCTGAGTAGCTATCAATATCCCAGTTAAATGCTAATGCTTATTCTGTCATTATAAATTACAAATAGGTCTCAATTAGTGCAGTTAATGAATTTTACAAAATAGTCACATTATTCGAATTTGCAAATTCACTATTCAAAGCGATACTTCTATAGGAAAAAACAAGCATCTTCTTTGTAAAATTTGTACTGCTTTCCTCTGACAAAATCTTCCTTTTCTCTATCTGCACACACATTAGCAGCATCTAAAACCTCAGCCTCAAGTGTGCATGCGCTGTCCTCAATTATGCATGCAGTAACCTCACATTAACTGAATTTAGGGCCTAACCCTAACCCTAACCCTAAATTAAAAATTTTATTACGGTTAGTCTTCAACTTATGACCTCAACTGAACCCAAAATTTTTGTTGCAAGTAAGATAGCTGTTAAGTGAATTTTGCCCCATTTTACAAGTTTTCTTGGCATATCTGTTAAGAGAATCACTGCAGTTGCTAAGTAACAGGTTATTAATTGAATCTGGCTTCCCAATTGAATTTGCTTGTCAGAAGGTCACATGACCCCAGGACACTGCAACTATCATAAATACGAGTCAGTTGCCAAACATCTGAATTTTCATCATGTGACCATGGGGATACTGCAACTGTCGTAAGTGTGAAAAATGGTCATAAATCACTTTTTTCAGTGCAGCTGTAACTGTCACTAAAGGAACTGTTGTAAGTTGAGGACTACCTGTATTTGAACTCCACTGTTCACGAACTAATATTTTCCATATTAAGCTTCAATTTGATGCTCGCTAAATTGAGCATATAAGTTGCACTGTTGTAAGAATGTTATTTCTCAGGGCACGTGTATAGAATTGTGCTGTACAGAAAGTTACCGCAGCAAAGAACTATTATAACTTGTTCCTATTATAATGACCTCAAAGAAAACTTTAGTCAAGTGTAATATCATGTACATTTCTTGCTATATTTTCTTGCCTTCCAGGCCTTTGTATACTCTCAATATATTGAATTGTCAAGATCTTTCTTTGACCACCAGGCACAGCAAAATAGATACCAATCTTATTCTCCCTCCTTTAGCAGAGATATCAGATGTGATTCCAGGGGATTAGTTAAATTGCTCTATCACCACAGCTGTTTGCTGCAACACAGCAGAATCTCCCCTATGCCATCAAGGCAGAATTCTGTCAATTTAGATTTTAAAATTTTAATCGGTATTCAGCAATAGGAGATAAATTTATTTTTATTGGTTCATGTTTGTCTTCTTAGGAGTATTGCTCAAATAGTTTAACAGGAATAGGAAGATTTTCTAATTTTATTTTTACAATATTTGGGTTTAATATATTCTTATCATTTTAAAATTATATTTAACTTTGCATGTTGGCCATAATAATAGAAATAACTACCGTATTTTTTATCATGATCGTTGGGGATGCTGAGAGCTATAGGCCAATGTATTTTGAAAATCTAACACTGAAGAAAACTAGTCCTTCACAAGAAATAGTATTAGAAGAATTCAAGAATCATTCATATATATTTGAAAGATATTCGGATAAAATTCTATCTCTTGGTTGATCATCACTCCTTATGAGTTGTAACACTGGCAAAGACTATTAGCAAGTTTGCAGTGAGTTAAGAAACATTAACTGTTTCCACACACTTGTTCTTTACTTCAGGATTTTGTATAGCATTAATCGAATAGAACATAATTATCAAAAAATGACTTTTAAATGGTTGCATTTAAAATATAAGTCTAAGGGAACTTTATGACAGCTGCCAAAATAATTATTGTCAACGCTGAATTAAACAGGTTGCAAAATAAAGCAAGGAAGTATATTTACAAAGTCAATCTAACAATATGCATAATTCTCAGGGAACAAGTTGCCTCTTATGATTTGAGAACTGTCAGATACATTTGAAAAGATTTTGCCACTTACAAACAGCTTCAGTGTTGTCTCACTTTCCCTTTTGGGGATTCTTCAGGGAAGTTGTTTGGCTCTATCTATTCAGTTGTTATAAACATAAACTCTTGCCAATTATTGCAAGCATTTTGCAATACAGTTTGAGTTGGACTGAGGTGAAGCCACGTTTACTGTGTGAAACAATATGATTCAGCTCTCATCAATGCTAAGTAGATAAAATGGAGGAAATGAAACAATGTTTAAATCCTGTTTTCAGTGAAGTCAAAGCTTCCACTGACTTCAGATGGGAGTTTTGTCACTGCTGAAATTAAAAGAGTCACATTTGTTTGTGATGAATCATTATGAATCATAACTGCACAGCAATTATTCTGAGTCAAAGAATAATTATTATAAATGTGTTCTTCCAGCCCTCATTTTGTAGTATGTTTTTTGCTACTAGTTGTTTTTTTTAATTAAATCTTAGCAATCATTCTGTAAACTTATCATAATCTTTTCATTCTGGACTTCCTTCTACCCTGCTTGGGGATGGGCTTCCCTTAGAAATAATGAAATTAGAAATTGCTGATAGGAGATCTTGGCAAATGACATGCAGCTCAACAGCCAAGTCATAGATGATTTGGTACATAAAAAGGAAGATTGAAAGAAAAGTACAGCTCAGTACTAATGAATTTAATGGGGCTTTCTCCAACCTAGAAGAATATATCTGACTGCAGTCCAGTTCAGATTTTATATTTTTATGGATTAATTATGAGTAGGTACTGATGTAATTGGTCTGTGGATTATGTACATGGATGGATGAACTATTAGGCTATGAGTACTTTGCAAGTAAATGCTGAAGTGCTGCCTAACAGGTTTTATATGTGGAAAATTTGTATATCCTATATATATCTCAAAAAAATGTTTCTGTCACAAAGGGAAGGAAATGTCTATATTTCTGTTGCTGAGAAACTGAAATGATTGTTTTGTATTTAGCTGCAGATATATGGCTACTGTACTGTATGTTCTGAAATAGAATGCATTTTAACTATGAGATTGACTATAACTGAACTATTATTCTGTTTGATTTTGATAATATAACAACAATTCACAAATTCAAATGCTACAAAATGTGGATCCTCTGATTAATAAAGCCAAATAATCCAGAAAAGCTTAATCCAATGCGATGTCTTGAGTACAACAGTACTGTCCAAAAATGGTATCTCTTGGCCATTCTTAACAACCAAGGCATTTGCATTAAGAATGCTTCCCTCAAGAGAGATGTTTTCTTCCATCAGCTGACACTGTGCAGCAAAGTAGATAAGAACATCCAAATGTAGTTACATAATGAAAAAAATTCTGACGATGAAAAATTATTCTACGATAAAAAGGACTGCTTTTTCCTCTTTTTTACAACTTTCTTCTAGGCGTCAGACTCTTTTCCTTCCAATCTGGTCAAGAAGGTGGTGGAAAAATCAATTACACTGCAGAGAATTCTAGCTGAAATTATTAGATCCATTTTTAGTCACGACTTGTTAAGGAATGGAAATGGCACTGATTGTTCTAGTTGATTACCTCTGCTAGGACCTTAATATGGGAAAACATGTCCCTTTTGATCTTGTTAGATGTCTTTATCATATTCAGTACCATCAACTATAATAGCCTCCTGGACTACCTGCAGGAGAAGGGAGTTGGTGGTATCATTTTATGGTGTGGACACTAAGGATACCCTTAGTGGATACTTCCAGTCAGCATCATGGGGAGATTTGTGATCAAGTCCCTAAAGTGTGAAGTGCCTCTGGTTTTCCCTCCAAATTATTTAATGTGTACATGAATGAAGTGTGTCATTCTGTAGTTCAAACTAAAATAGTTCAGGATGATGTTATCATTCATATGCTCATGATATTCAGTTATACATCACCATCACAGGCTGAGCCAAGAAGCTTCTGAGCTTTAACATAATTTATATAAACCTATTCTCATCTCATAGCAATTAGGTGGTATTGTTATAAAAAAAATTGAGCAGATGAAGTGAGAACATAACTTCCAGGATTCCTAGCCAACATAATCTTGATGAATCTGATTATGATATTGAAGGAAGAAATCTTCCTAGCATAACTATTGCAAACCCATAATGGCAATATATGGACTATCAGATTTGCTACGTCTTTATCCTGATGTATTACAATCTTTGTATTCTAGAGGTCTGGTATCTCTTTAAGAGCCAATAGCATGATTATTTATTGTGAAGATTGTGCCATGCAGCACCAATGCTCTATGCTTGCAAGAATGACAGTTCTCCAATTCTCTAGTTCTTTTCTGGGGGGCGGGGGGGTTAACTGAGCTTTTTGTTGTGCACAATGGAGCAATGTTTCTGCAAGAACAAAACCAGCAAGCACAGACAAGGGAAAGTACTGATCACAGGCCATCATCACATATGCATAAGGAAAGACAATGGAGTTCCCTGGGCTGCTTTATCAAATATGCCTACCTGTTAAAAAAAACAGATCACTGGATAATAGAGTCCTCTTTGGGTTTTAAATACAGAGAAGTAGAAAAGATAACTATGAAGCACAGCTAGATTAAGACTTGTGAGTCTTAATGTGTTGTAAGGACACACATTGTCCTAAGCGATAATGTGACTTTTTAAGCTTTGGTTTAGCATTATGGTTACAGCCAACCATAAATTTGTGAATTGTAAACCCAATCAGTGATTGAGTTTACACACTGTACAAAATCAAGCAAATTATATTATGATCTAGTGCAGAGGTGGGCAACACCCCCTTTTTGTGACTCAGTCTTGACTGAGTCATGCTTGACTTCTGGTGACTATGTAGTCTTGTCCATATCCAACAGTACAAAACAGGTTTGCAATTGTCTTTTCCCAGGCTGTCTCCTTTCCAGTCTAGCTTAGAGCTTTAGTATTTCCTGGTGATCTCTTATCCAGGTACTAATTAAATCCAATCCTGTTTTGCTCTTGAGACAGTCCAATTCTGCTAATAACTTGTAAATAGAATCATGGCATTATGGAAAATCTGCTCCTCACTACAGGATCCTTTAGACCTTTTCTGACAGGTGACCATCCAGCCCCTGTCTGAAGATCTCTTAAAAAAGAGCTCATCACTTTCTGTGATGCTTCATAAGTGAGAATATTCCTCCTGATGATTACCATAGCATGAATTCCCTTCCTTGTAATTTTCCCCCTGTCCTTTTTGAACTTTAGTACCCAAAACTGGGGCAGAGTAGTCTAAGTATTCTAAGTGGAAGGGCAGAGTGGAGTGGAGCAAATAAGCTCTGTGATCTGGTCATTTTGCTTGTGTTAACACACCCCAAAAGTAGGAGGTGGCGTGTGCTTTTTTTAGCTACTGCACCACATATTTGTTTTTATTTAACTTGTGGTTAATACGGCCCTTTTCCTAGCCAATATAGCTATGTTGTCTAAATTGAGAAAACTGTGCTAGTGAAATAAAACATAATTAAGCATATTGGTTATGTAAAGTTTGGTTATTTTTATTGCCAGTTGTTCTTGTTTCAAGAAATGATTTTTTTTCTCTTCAAATTAAGTTGATTAGCAAAAAGTAAAAACAATTAGTGCTGAATCCACCAACAGAAAGAAAATACTTTGGGAGATTTTTTTTCTTGCTACATTTCTGCTCTATTGGAAAGAACATTCAGGAAGCAAAAAAGGAGAATGATAAGATGTAAAAGTGACTAGAAAAAATATCTGCACAACTAATAAATAGGTACTTATTTTTTAAAAGGAGCTTTGATAAAGGGATGAAGTTTAAGAATCGCTCAAAACTGTCAATGGTGTGAAATCTGAGGAGAAAAAGAAATGAGGGTACTATTACAAAACATGATATTGTAAATGTATTTAGAAATTAGAATTAATGTTTTCAAATCTTGCAGCTCCTCCTTATAATTTAATCTAGTTTTTTGTATATAACCCAGATTTTATTTTACCTTTTCTTTCTTTCTTTCTTTCTTTCTTTCTTTCTTTCTTTCTTTCTTTCTTTCTTTCTTTCTTTCTCTCTTTTTCTTTCTTTCCTTCTTTCCTTTTTCTTTTCTTTTTGTCTCCACATGAGGGCAGAATGCTTTGTCTATCTTCAATATTTTGAGAGAGGGTTGTATAATTTTTATTGGAAAAAAACTTTAAACAGAGTTTAAAAACTACAGCAAACCTAAAGTAAAAAGTAAAAAAGGAAGAAAAGAGAAAGTGAGAAACAGTGAGAGACAAAGAAAAAATCTCTAGAAGCGACTTCCAATCTTCTATACAGCACTTACTGGCATAATTATTACAATTTCCACCCTCCCAAATTATTGTTTGTTTTCCGTTTTTCATAAGCAACCTTTTTTAATCAGTAAATTCAATATTTTGAGTTGGTATTATGAGGTTTTTTTCCTTATTTTTGTAAACATCCAAATAAACCTAACCCATATATTCCACTTATTTTTGCTTAATTGGCTGGAGGCAGGGAGATATGTTTTTTTTTATTCAGTGGTTTACCACAACTAAATGATGTAATCCTTAAGAAACTCCTGCGGTTCCCCAGAAAAGATTATAGGGTATCCACCTTTGATGAATCTATTCAAAGGAGAACTAAAACAACCCTCATACCATCTCCGGATAGTGCCAGATGAGATTGTTGGATTCTTATGTTCAGATGTGTTGCCCCAACCATTTCATATAATATAGGATGGGAGAAAATATCATGATAATCCATTTGTAGTTCTAACACTTTTTCCCCCAGGATTCTTCTTTTTCCTTCCAACCAAAGAAGAAGTCATTGAAGAGGGAAAGATGGAATAGCTGCTTAAGGAAGGTCTTTATTTTGGTTGTAATCATAACCCTCCATCCAGAAATATTATCATCAAAATTGCTTGAGATAGTCATTATTCTTGGTATTAAAGTAGTTGTACTTCATGAAAAACCACATTATTTGACAATATTTGAAAATGATTGATGCACTAGATCATTTTGCGTGCCTTGTATGGTCTCTTACCTATTATTATTGTTTTATAACACTAATGTAAACACACACATGCAGTGGGTTGTTTACTTACCTTAAGGGCCATTTCCTCATTGAGATCAAGGCAATCATTGGGTGGATTTTAGGCATCATAAAAGTATAGCAAATCGCTAGTTGTTATTAGTTAGGAAATAAGCAGAGTTTCTTGGGATATTGGGATATTTGGGGAAAATGAAATAACTTTGTCTGAAAATCAATAGAACTTGCCTTACACAAAATCACTATAGTACAGCTCTGTATAATTAGGTTGATTCAGATCTCGAGTCACAGAATACATTTTGGAGAGTGTTGCTGGTGACGTTCCTGTATCGCCTGTTACTAGACAGTCCTTTGATGGTGAGTAGGTGATGATTCTCTTCAGATCTAAGGTCCACACAAGTGGCAAAGGGTTAAAGGTAACTGGATTCCCCCAAAGGAAAAACCGGTACAGATGAAGCAGAAATTGTGCCCCCCTTTTAGTCCCAGGGATTAAATATTACTCAGGCTTCAAGGACTAAAATGCAGTGTATAGAAAAAAAAATAGGTCACAGTTTCTACTTGCAAAAATCTGAGGAAGCTATGATTTTGTTTGAAACTAATAGATATCTTCTATTTCTTTTTCTTCTTCTATTTCACTAGATGTCACACTGCCAACCTGAATGGCCTGTACTATAATGGACCCTATTCAGCAAGGACAGATAATGGAATTGTGTGGTACACATGGCGTGGCTGGTGGTATTCCTTGAAGTCTGTTGTCATGAAGGTCAGACCATCGAACTTCAGTCCCAGTGTAGCTTAGGATTTGTTTCCATATTCATCTTAATCAAATCAGTTAATCAAATCAGCATTCACTAGATAAAGAATCTACTGAGTCAAGTTCAGTCATTAGTAAGTACCGGTATATGGATACTTCATACACAGTAAAAGTGTTTTTTTGTGTTGTGTTGTTGTTGTTGTTGTTGTTTTTGGCAGCAATCGGGATATAGCTTGCCACTATCTTCTTCTCAGAAGCTCTTTTTAACTTCTTGGTCTGGTTTACAGCCCTGGCATTTCTTGATGTTCCTCCATTGAAGCTCTAACCAGAAGAAGATAATAACCCTATTGAGATTTTTTGAGATCAACCAAGGTGTGGCCAAATGCTGCCAAAAAACCTAATCAGGTTTCATTTTTTTAATCTAAAATTTCATATGAATGAATTCTAATGAGTTCTATTTCTGGTCATTTCATGGGCATACTCACATTTGTAAAATTCAAATGAGTTCCATTTCTGGTCATTTCGTGGGCATATTTATGCATTATTTACTTTTCAGTAAAACCACAATCCAAATTAGGATTAAATATTCATCCCACTGATTTTCAAAAGCTTAAATGTGCTTAATGCTTTTATGTATTTTTATTGAAAAGAAAACAAATGGCATGGACATATAAAACTGAGACCTTTAATTCTACAGTCATTAGCTAAAAAAGGTGTTTTAGGTCCTATTCCATAACAGCTACATTACTAGAAGATTTAAGACTTTATTTGTATTTAAGAGCATTAATTCTATCATGTTTTTAACTTGCCCCTCTTCACAAGCAGAATATAATCTAAAATATACACTGGATGAAGTTAAGTCTTTCAGATATTTTACGCTGATGACCTACAGATCTGTAAAAAATATATATGCTTGTTTTCAGATTTTCTGAATATTTGCCCATCTTTTCTGTTACATATAATTAAAGCAGACCTTCATGTGGGTCCTACTCACACCTACCAAAATAGGCATATAAAGAGTGTCTGAATAGACAAATAATACTAACATTTAGTGTTGCTTTCATTTTATAGACAAAATCACCCAACATTCAAAGTGCCAGAGTGAAAAAATGATCCCTCTAGTTTAGTTAAAGGCATATCTAGGTCTATGCATATGAAAATGGAGATTCAACACATATGTCATGCCCCATTCAGAAGAAATGTCTGAAGATTTCCATAAAACCTAGTTAATACCTATTAATCTGGAAGAGATTACATAAACTCTGTTAAAGTTTAGGGATCCATAGTCCAAGTATTGAACTGGAGAACGTCTGGGACAATGAACCCTTTCAAGGGTGACTGTCTTCTCAAAGTCATTCCATCACTACTGTTTAGGAAATGAATTAAAGAAGCCCCAAACTTTGGTGTTACTTATTGACTTGGATTCCCTTTTTATATGTACTGAAGCATTATAAATATTCTGAAATGTGGAAAATAGTTTTTTACAGAGCTATGTATGTTTTAGCTTTATCATACATAGTTTGCTATTCCTATTCCACTACATGTACTTAGTCATGCTGCACTTATGTGGAAAGAAGACTGAGTAAGACTGAAGAGTAAATATCCAGAGTGGATAGAACTAAGTGGCTAAATCTCACATCTTTTTAGGAGAATCTAATGCAGTATCATTTATTTTAGGCTGAAATTTATTTTTGATGTAACTTATAATCATCGAAGAAGGGAGACACTGCAGTGAGGATATTTTCTAAATAAAACTTGATAAAGGAGCACTGCTTCTCTAATCTACAACCTCACAAAAACTGCTGCAAGTGAACTCAGAACAATATGTATCTTCTATTATTTCAATATGGCACACCTATTAATTGGCTGATGCTCATGACATCATTGGTGACGAATCACAATTTCTTTGCTACTCCTGTCCTTTTTTAAAAAAACCAAATTAGTGACAATTAAAGAAGAACATGAAAAAATATAGGTCACTTAAAAAGGACAGTGTAGTTCTAATAAGACAAATGCTGGTTTGGATTAGTATATTCACTGTTAAATTACCATGTCAGTATGATTCTAGATCTATTTAAAATTTAAATAGGGGAAACCAATGTTGTCATCCTTATATTGCAAGTAAAGTAATGCAACTGGTCAGCAATACCTGCTATAGGCTATGCTAGTATGCTATGATGAAGTTGATAAGATATTGGTTAGTCAATTAACTATATCGAAGCATAAGCAACAGCTACACTAAAATACAATAAAATGAGGCAAGTCAAGACACAGTGAAGTGAGATTAAATAGAATAAAATATAGCAGGTAAGATAAATATAAATGAGACAAAATAGTAGAAGGGAAGAGAAAGAAGAAGAAGAAGAAGAAGAAGAAGAAGAAGAAGAAGAAGAAGAAGAAGAAGAAGAAGAAGAAGAAGAAGAAGAAGAAGAAGAAGACTTTATGAAGTCAATTAACTATATCAAATATATAAAACTGATACAAAAAGTGCAAATATATACAAAGAGAAAAAAGTCATAATAGATCATTACCCCTGTATTTAACCTCAATCTGATCAAGGTATTCTGTCCTCTTGGAGATGGCATTTGAAATTAAGAGTGCAATCTTATTGAAGATATGGAGTTTTGTTTCCTGCAATAAGTAAGATTGTTTCTCCTGGGTGTTTGAATATTTTTTTACTTTTAAAATAAAGCCTAAGTAAGCAGCTCTTTCTAGAGGTACAATTTGCAGGCAACAAGAATGTATTCAGTGTCTTCAATGCTGAGGTTCCACAAATGCAGTCTTTCTTTAATTGATATTTCATGAAACCTCTCACGTCTTATGGAGTCCAGTTGCTTGAACTGTGTTCTAGAGAAAAATCTTCTGAGATGCCAAGGCATGTAAGTTGTTAAATTTTGATTTAATTTTTATTACATTACTGCGAAAATGATTTGATTATATAATGACATGATATCCAATTCAAATATGCATATAGCATCATTGACATGCCGACATAATGACCCACATACATTGATTTGTTCTCCTCTTGGCTCCTCCCCATAGATGCCTATGCAGTTGGTAAAACAATGGCCTCTATCAGTAGTAAATGAATATGTGACCAGCTATAGTCTACACTTCTAGCCACAATGCAACTCTCTTTATTGTGAAATTCTGAATTTCTAGTTGTTATTACTTAGATATATGTGCAGCTGAGTTTTTTGTTAGTTTTGTAACTGAGAAAATTAAAGTCTTCGTGAAATAGTAAAAAAGAAGGGCAGGTTTAGCAATTAACTGTTAGCATTTATTGCTTTTCTGCCAAAGTCCAGATATTTTCTGCAAATGTTTTAATGGACTTCTTGAACGATGACAGAATAATGATCAGCATATATATATATTATTCCTGTAAAATGTGCAAGCATGTATTATCACCACTTGCTATGATCACATAAGTAAATAAAGAACAGTTAGAAATAACCAGAAGGAATGAGATGTCATTCATGATGCAACTAAATATACTATTACGATTGTTGTCTGCAAGAACAATGCAAAATTGTTTCTTCAATTTTCCATTATAAATGTACCTTGAAAAATTTGTAGTTTTATAAACAAACACCAGCTCTGTGAAGAATAATTGAGTATTTAATGTTCTAGCACTGAACTAAATTCAGATATTCTGTTCCACAAAGTGGTCAAATGAGGTACTTAGACCTTCTTTGAATGGGTGATAAATACAGAATACTGTATTACTGTATTTACTGTACTACAGAATAATACACATGCTCCTGTGGATTTCTTTACATATTCAGAAATACAAAAATACCATCCTACCCTAGCCAGAGACAAAAATGAATCTGGAAATTTATTTGTGCCTCTGAGTCTCCTCCAGTCAGAACTTTGGACCCAGTGAAGGCTTTCAGATTTATGGTCTTCTCTGAAGTCAAGGCTAAAAAGGCAGAGCAGATGGACTATCAACCTGTAGAGCTGGGGGAATCATCTGAGGTGGCTGCCATAGAAGATGCACATGACCATTTGGGGCTGACTCAGATCATGAGTGGTCTAATCCTGACAAAGTGCCTAGCCCTATAGCTCAAGAATATGCCAGCAGCTTTTAAGCAGAGAAGACAGTTTTGGCTTTTCTTCAGAAGAGATGGCAGCAATATCCTCATTAAGCCATATCAGCCACTGAGGCTGTAGAAAAGTAAACTTGGATTCTTTTTTATTGTTGGAAAAAACTTTCTTATCTCCAGATACTTGTTTTTGTGCCAATTTCTTTACACTGCAACTTGAACTTTGACTACAACCTGGACTGCACTCTTTAGACTGCTGATTCTTGATCCATGGACTTCTTTGCTTTGAGCTGTATTTGTGTTTTTCAATGATATGGTCTGACTAAAAAGAAAGAACTCATCTTCTTCAAACCTCTCCTGATCCTCAATTTACAATCTCTCCAAGCAAGTATTATCCTTGCCTTTCAAATCAATTGATTTTTTAAATTTATTTTACCTGCCTTTGTTATTTTGACAAATAACTCAAGGCAGTGAACATATCCAACACATCTTCTCCTATTTTTCTCACAACAACAACCCTGTGAGGCGAGCTGGGCTGAGAGAAAGTGACTGGCCCAAGATCACCAGCTGGCTTTCATGGCTAAGATGGAACTCCTTATTAAGAGCAACCCATGGACAGTGATCAAGTATGAGATACTAACTTGGCCTGCTTGTCTGCTCCCAGAAAGGCCACAAATGGTTTGCCAAACAAAGCTGGCTGTAGCCTCCTATTTTCCTTGAACAAGAGCCAGGAATCTAGGAGGTTGCCCAAGTTGCTTGACTGCTTTTTCAGATGGAGCACCGTCACTTCAAGAGTCAAAATCAATACCCTTCATAAGCTACCGGTATTTGGTTTCTGAATTAGAGGCCACTTTACTCTGTCTGGGGTGTTTAGAGTATGTTTTGAATTCCCTGCCTAAAACAATCTGAATAATTCTTGAAGAGAATTTGCTGATATTCTCAGGGCTTTCAAAAGACACTTAAGATGCCCAGGACAAAATATTTATTTCAATTTTCTTCCCATCCTTTTATTTTATTATAATGATTTTACAAAATAACAATGTTATTTTTTTCATGCTAAGACAACCCAAACAATACTACTATCTTTAGATTATATTTTAATTTATTGGTTATCCTGCCTAATTAAAAGGAAGATTTCACATATTAGACTAGTCTTTTCTTGTGAGAAAAAGTGTGCAGGTGATCCTTGACTTATGAGCCCACAATTATGCTTGTAACTTGTGTTGGTTTTTAAGCACACTACCACATGAACACTCTCCATTTTTGAGGCAGTTGTTAAATGAACCAATTTTGCCCTATAGGAGTTTTTGGTGGGAAACCAGGAGAAACTGTTAATGCAAGCTGTTAAGTATTCGGTTCAGCTAGGCATTGACGAGGCAGTGCGGTGAAACAGCAACTAGTTTATTGAGTAACAACAGAAGCAACCCTAACGGCTGCTTAACAGCTATATATACACGGATGGCTTCTAGGCGGCAACCAATAGATTTAAAGTAACAATTCCCACACCAAAACACAGTTAACAGCCCTGGAGACAAGCAGTCTGGGTTTCAAACAACACAGCCGTTAAGCAATCATTCAACTGATTACAGCAATTAAGGCCAATACATTACACCCCTTCCCCCTAGATGGTTCATAATCTCAATTGCTTGACATTTCAAGCTTTTAGTGGCTTGAAATATCCTTGCTTGAAATATTCCAACTGAATTCTTTATTAAAGAAGGAATATCTGAGCACATTTTCCCTGATCTGATCAAGATGCACTCCAAACATTTCACTCTATCTACTCCATCAGTCTTACAGAACAGATTTCCCAGCTTTGTGGGAGACAATGCCTAAAGAATCTATGCAATTGGTAGTGCAATGAAACAAAGGGATACAGATAGTCCTTGACTTACAACAGTTCATTTCATGACCAAAGTTATAATGGCACTGAAAAAGTGACTTATGAGCATTTTTCACACTTACAACCATTGCAGCATCCCCGTAGTCACATGATCAAAATTCAGACACTTGCTAACTGACTCATATTTACAACCATTGCAATGTCCCAGGGTCATGTGAGTCCCCTTTTGTGACCTTTTCACAAGCAAAGTCAATGGGAATGTCAGATTCATTTATCAACCATGTTACTAATTTAACAACTGCAGCAATTCACTTAACAACTCTATCAAGAAAGGCCATAAAATGGGGCAAAATTCATTTAACAAATGTTTCACTTAGCAACAAACATTTTGGTTTCAGTTATGGTCTTAAGTTGAGGACTGCCTATACCAAGTTTTATCTCTCCAAGAATAATTTTGCAGATTTTACATTTTGGGTAAATCCCATAAAGTACCGTAGTTTCCGGCATATAAGACGACTTTTTAACCCATGAAAATCTTCTCAAAAGTCAGGGGTTGTCTTATACGCCGGGTGCTGAAAATTTAGGGACAGGGCTGGCTGGAAAACCTGGAGCAGATCTCCCATTTAGTCTGCGCAGGGAAAGTGGGACCAATTGGAGAAGAAGCTGCAGTCTGTGATTTTTTACAGGCTGGGGTCTGGGCGTCTTTCCTTCTAAAGTTGAAGAGCAGCTGTAGTATATCCCAACTTGAAAGGCAGGTGGGGAAGGCAGCAGTCAGAGCAGCGGCTTAGCTCTAAGGACACATTTGACTCAGGAACTGGGCGGGCTGGCTGGAAAACCTGGAGCGGATCTCCCATTTGGTCTTTTTTAAAAAAATCCCATTTATATCCTGCCCTTCTCCAAAGACTCAGGGTGGCTTACAATGTAAAGCACAAATCAATGTGCTTAGCAATAGCCTTCATTCTATGTATATGCCTGCTTATTAGGGCTTTCACACACACACCCCAAGCAGCATTATTACAAAGTCAGCTTATTGCCCCCAACAATCTGGGTCCTCATTTTACCTACCTTGGAAGGATGGAAGCCTGAGTCAACCTTGAGCCTGGTGGGATGTGAACCTGCACTAATTGCAGGCAGCTGGTGTTACTTAAGGTTCTGCGCAGGGAAAGCTTTAGAGTGAATTAGGAAAAGTGAAAAAGTGAATTAGGAAAATAGGGAACGGTTCATGGAATTGGGTATGTGTAGTTTAATGAAGAGAAGGGTGAGGGGTGACATGATAGCAGTGATCCAATGTCTCAGGGGCTGCCACAAAGAAGAGGGAGCCAAACTATTCTCCAAAGCACCTGAAAGCAGGACAAGAAGCAATGGATGGAAACTAGTCAAGGAGAGAAGCAACCTAGAACTAAGGAGAAACTTCCTGACAGTTAGAACAACTAACCAGTGGAACAACCTGCCTCCAGAACAACCTGCCTCTTCTTAAAAACACTGGAAGTTTTTAAGAAGAGACTGGACAGCCATTTGTCTGAAATGGTATAGGGTTTCCTGCCTTAGCAGGGGGTTGGACTAGATGACCTCCAAGGTCACTTCCAACTAATTATTATTATTATTATTATTATTATTATTATTATTATTATTATTATTATTATTAAAGTTTAATCCACTTGCACTGTTTTATGTTTACATGTTTGATGACAAACAGCCTTATGTTTATAAGTGACAGTTTTCCTACTAAGCACCTGCATGTCATAAGCATTTGAATTAAAATTACCATATTAAAATCAAATCTGATGTTTTTTAATTTTTATTTGGTGTGCGTTGGAAGAGGGGTAGTCTTATACAGCGAGTATAGCCCAAACCCTATAATTTAACAGGAAATGTAGGGGGTCGTCTTATACGCCGGAAAATACGGTAAGCACATTTTTAAGCTTTTAAATGTAAGCAGGGCAATCCTATGTCTTTAGAATATTCCAACATCAACCTTTCTAATTGTTGCATCAAACTAGTTGAGGGAATGTCCTTTTGGCAGAACCCATCTCCAAAAAGCTAAGTAGGATTGGACAGGAGACCGCCAGGAGATACAGAAATGTATTTAGACTGAAGTTGGAAAAAATCCTCAAACGAGAGCTGTGGCAAACCACTTTTATTGCCAAAACAAAAATGTGTCTGAATAATTGTCAGAAGTCCAACTCGAATAATACTTGTATTTTTTCTCAAACAAAAAAAGAGCTCTTCCCATAAAAAATAGGAAGGAAATACTTTAAATAAGTTTAGGACTGGTCTATCCACCAACATCATGACTCTAACCTTCCCCCTTTTCTCTCTTGTCATGTTATCAGAGGAACATCACAAAGCCTGTCTCTTAGTCATGAGTTCTGGGCTTCTCTTCTCCACTCTGAGTGGAGAGAAAAAAATAACTGGAAAACCACAAAACATGTGATCTGCACTATCAAGTCAGAGCCATAAGTGCCACCATGGCAGGAGCACAAGGATGAGTCAGTGTTGGCTGTCCCTCCAAGAGAAATTCATCAATCCCACAAGCTCTCTGATTGGTGGCCAAAAGTTGTAGAACTGCAACTCAAATAATTTGGATGATCTTTCTGGATCTGAAAGGAGGGAAAAAAAACCTTCTGCAAACAACTCACTTATCAATCAATGATGTTTTTTTAAAAAAATATTGAATTGACTAGATTTTAGAACTATACACATTGCATCTCTGCTTTATGATCTAATAAATTAACCAAAAAGCAAGATGTCATACATAATTGATGTTTGCAGTGCTTTTTTTGTAAAAGAAAAAGGTGCCGGAACTCACACGTCATACAACCCGCCTTGCCTACCCTACAAGGTTCCATCTAAAAAAGGTGCCGGAACTCCATTCTGAGCGTTGTATGAGAAAAAAAGCCCTGGATGTTTGAAAAATGGGCTTTTATGGTTTGCAACCACATAAGTCATATATTAAATAGCTCAAATTATTCAAATTATACCTATTTTTCATACAAAAGCAAGTAATCTGCAGAAATATTTCATCCTTTCATAAATAAAGCTTTTATTTACTTAATTCCTAGTAATGTAATATGGAATATGAATTATGGGAGAGATATATTTAGGGAAACAGAATCTGTAAAATCTGCCAACATTTTGCTAGTAGATTCCTTGTCCAATTTTAATGTACTGGTATTCTTCAGTGGCAGCATGGAAAACATTTCAAGCTTAAACAATTCTCTGTTCTTTAGACCACAAACTCTTTCACTCTAAATTGAGTTCTAAGATGATTTTATATGATACAGTTTTGCATGAGAAAAACAGTGAAAGACTGCATTTTCACATAGCAAAATTATCTTTTTCAAATGTTGTGCAGTCTAAAAATAGCTCTGTACCATAAGAATGTGGGTAAACACTACCACAAAATAGAAATGAGCCTAGTAAGACATCTCCAGATAATTTTATATTTTTTAATACAAGCCTAGTGTAAGATATCTATTACATATATTTATACTGGCTGTTCCTTTATTTTATTTTATTTTTTTGCTATATTTAACTGCAGTGCCATTTTTCAACTATCAGTTTTCCAGGAGGATAAGACCATGGTCTAAGTAAGGAGAAGATTTGACAGAAATAGTTCCTTTTACCTATAGCAAAATTATTTTCTGAATTAAAAATTTGTGGATCATTTATTTAAACCTGGGTTTCATCTTTTAAAAGGACAAGCCCAATTAATTAGGGATCTACATATAGGTATCATTTTGTTACTTAGAGGTAGGTTACACTTACCAGCTGCCTAACAATTGCCTCTTTCATTCCAGCTACAATATTTCCTTTCACTCAAGTGTATTCAGAGCGTCAGTTTCTACAAGTGTAAAATGAAACTCCAGGGAAGTCAACTTCAATAAAGGTTCTGCTGTGCTCCTCTGGGATCATCTCCTTTCAGTGTGAAGCAGTCTAATGCTTTCTGCAAAAGGAGCCTTCATAGAGTTTCATTCATTAATCATTTAAAGGGAGGAGGTTTTAAGTTTAGTGTGGCATACCTGTTAAATTGATGTGACTAAGAAACAATAAACGATGGTGGTTCAGTAGGTCAGATGCTGAAAAGAAATATCCATCTCATCCAGACCTCACAATTACCTTCTGGAAATAACAAAACAGAGTAAAACTATCTCTTTTCCCCTATAATAGTGGCTACTAATTTGCATTACATTGCTTCTGCCCTCATGGTGATATGGTGAAATAAGATTGTAGAGATGACATAAACAAACTAGCAAGCAAGTCAGTTTTCCAGATGATTTCAGTCCTCACTCTTCTGTATTGTCTCTTGGCAACTCTATCCTCAATCAAGATAAATTTCATTAGTTTGAGGAGATGGATTTTCTTTATAAGTAGAGCTGTATGATGACACTACACCATATGTCAAGGTTATAAAGGAAGTATAACTTACCTGTAAAGACTGAGCAACGTAGCATTTTCTCTTCTGAATACAATCAACAAAGACCAAAGCTTCAGAATTGTCTTTCTACCCTCGGAGTAAGTTAATAAACCAAATGGTGAAAGTTTATGAGCCCAATTATATTTCAGTCTCTCCCTATCTACAACAATGTGAATGTGATTGTCACTTAGGTACAGAGTAGCCAAAGCAAATGCAAGATCACATTGCCATAGATTGGGGGTCAAGGAGATATTCAAGACTAAAGGGATGCTGAGACGTGTCTGTGAAGGAACAAGCAGAATTGTGCCATTTCCTACAGGAAAGATATATTTTTTTCACTGGATAGATTTTTATCCAGGGGAGGAGAATTTATTTTCACTCCCTAATATCCTCCTCCTCATTAGCTTCTTACAAGAAGCAAGTAGACCAGATATCTGCACCCCTGAGAATCTTGTTTGACATTGCCTTTGTCAAATGACAATGGCAGATTTCCTAAAATCATGGATCAATAATAATATAGATTATAATGTTATTAGAATAATTTCCAAGAATTTTTGGGACAAGCCAGTTATTATAATGGTGACACTGGAATGCAAAATGTCCCCCTTAAAAGCTCCTTACTTGTACTCTTAGACTTTCTCAGAATGTGTTCTCTCTCTGCAGTACAGTAGTTTGTTTGTTCAGTAGAGTAGTTTGTTCCAAATGGAATTGAACTTAATGCAGCAGTTCTATTGACCAAAAAGAAAATCAGCTTGTATTTGTAACAAAAAAAAAATAAAAATTTAAACACATACAGCTTAAAGTAAATGCGTGCTTTGGTACTATATTAATTGTTCAGCCAAGATTTTTCAAGCTCTAATAATGTGCTCTAATGAGATACACATGTAGTTTGCCTTTAAGAAGCTACGTCAAGAAATCACAGCTATTATAAATCAGAGATGACCCATTTATTTAGCAAAGTATATTTTGTTTTTTTTTGGGGGGGGGGGAGGGATATCATCCCAAGGCTGAGTTTGAGTGGAGCAAACAGTAGTAGCGGGTAGAATGAAAAACTGAGTATAGATGTAGTCTTTTGACTAAAATCCTATCCAAAGGCTACACAAGCAGAACCTATGATTTTGGAAGCCAAACTTAGTGCACTAGAGCAGTGTTTCCCAACCTTAGGAACTTGAAGATGCGTGGACTTCAACTCCCAGAATTCCCCAGCCAGCATAGCTGGCTGGGGAATTCTGGGAGTTGAAGTCCACGCATCTTCAAGTTCCTAAGGTTGGGAAACGCTGCACTAGAGGTACTTGGACTGGCAAAAGTCAAAATAGCCAAAACTATCAATGGTATAGAGCATTGGGTAGAATATCTGTCATAAATTCATACAAAATAGTTAACATACAATGCTCAACAAATGCCTGCCTTCTATTCAGCACCTATATTCCAAACACATTCAGCTAAAACTCATAAATTCCATAAAAATGAGTCTATCCTGGAGAAAATCTTGATTCTGAGTATTTCTTTACTCCCTAAGTGCATAGCCTTAGAACCTGGTACTATATTTCTTTGCAAGTTAAATATATATTACTTCACTAGGGAACTATCCGGCTACTAAATCTGGGCTGCAAAACTGATGACTTCTATATGTCAACAAAGCATAACAGAAAGATGCCTCTTTGATGCCATCTAGTGATCATCCCACATTTTGCATTCCAGAACAAGTAGTTCTAGTCAATAGTGCACATGCAGTTTTAGACATTGAGAAGAATATTCAAGGCTAAGGGTTTGTTGCACGTTCAAAATCAGAAAACTTTACTTTTGCTCATAAATTCTCAGCAAAGTCCACGGCCTCAAGTAAATAAGTTCTAGCATGAGGAAATCCTTGTCCAACACTCCTTTTTCATCTTTGGTCAGGTTTCCTCCAATGTGACAGAAATCAAGAATTCCTCTTCTGTTTCCATTAATTTTCTATCTTCTTCCAATACTGTCTCTTCTCTTTCTCAAGCAGTGGGTGTATGCAGAATGGGAAAGTTTTTTTTTACAAAGGTCTAAAATGCTATTTTGCATAGGGTTGAAATTAAAATGCAACAGAATTTCTACCAGGTTTAAAACATGGCCAAGACTTCTAAATGGACCTAGGAATGGAGGTGGATTCAAATGCTATTTTCAAGAAACCCAAACTTGGGCAAAAAGGAATATGAGGGAAGGGAAAGAATAGAAGTCAATTCAGAAACAATTAAGGCAAATTACTACTTTTAATGTCATCAGTAAATGTTACTTTTTGATGTCTGTTGACGGCTGGCTATGGGAGTAGCACAAACCCACAATAAAGTAGCATCATATTTTTCCTTAAAACCCACAGTAACATCTGCTTTGATATCAGCAGCAAAAAACACTTCCTGACTTTGGTGGTGATAACCCTGTCTGAATTCTGCATTCTAGGATAGAAATCTATAAACACAGTTATTCTCCATTCCTTGAAGCGATGACCCCCAAAAAACTAAGAACTTCAGGCCAGTCCTTAGAGCAGCCAAACTGAAGCTATGCAGAAAGTTGACGATATGCAGAAAGTTGAAATCTTGAGTTGGATGGTGTCCAGCTCAAGGCAAAGCAAAATTTGTAATGCCTAAATCCCATAGAACTTCTGAGTTCCTCCCATCATTTAGAGCTAACTTATGTGACTGCTTTTATTTTTTTTAAATTATGGTAATTTCATGCATGCACAAAGACAGTATACTATAAGTGGTATAAGAGTTGATCCTTTTGTCATTGTTTACATTTATTCTCTTTTTCTTCTTTCTAACCTAACAATATTAGAAAGAAATTATGCACTGGGGTTTGGTAGATTCTGTCCATCTGTCTGTCAGCAGATAATTTTCTGAAACATCAAGTTTGCAAATGGGCCAATCAGCCGAAGTGTTGAAAGAAGGATGGAAACAACAACCTAGTGAATTCCTACAGGAAAGATGATTGGGTGGAACCTCAGAATATTTATGACTGCTCTCTATTCTAACCCTCTTGACTCAGTGCATACTCATCCTTCCTTATGCTTCACACTGCACACATACAGACACAAAATGAGAGGATAACAGAATGGTGCATAGATTCATCCAAATATACACACCCATGCAATACGTATGAATCCATTCTGATTAAACCCTCACAGACTGTAGGCAATACATATGCACAGTCCTTAGTAGTTCCTGGAGGGAATGTGCATACTTGCATGCCAACATATGCAAAGAATGTCACTTCATGCATACAGTTTTTACGGCCACTGCAACTAAAGAGATAGGAGAGAATTTCAGAACTCATCCTCGGTGTGCTTTTCTATCTTGTTAATTTCCACACTTTCTCAGGAACAAGGTGGCAGGGTCTTACACAAAGACATTAATAAAGTGGCTTGGAAGACAAGCAGGAAGTTGAAATAGTTTATTTTGTCTCTGTGAATTGGAGGTATATTAAAAAGAGAGATTGGTATAAATGCTTATTTTACTTATCACTCCAGAAAACAGGTTTGTCTGGTTTGTATTGTTTCAAACTCTCTAAATGAGGATTGGAGATAATAAAATAATTGTGCTGTGGAATTGGAAACTGGAAACTCAGCATTCTTTTTAAAAATCTTTTAAATTGCCATGCACTGCAATCCATTCCATAAAATTTGTTTCTAGGGAAAATTTGAAATTTCATACTTATTGATCTGGGGAAAAGACTGATTGAAGTCAGTAGATCTTTGCTTTGAATATGCGTGCTTAGAATTAATTTCAATCAGTGTTGGAAAGAACTCTTTAAACCACTGTTTCTCAACCTCAGCAACTTTAAGCTGGGTGGACTTCAGTTCCCAGAATTCCCCAGCCAGCATGCAGGCTGAAAAATCCTTGAAGTCCACCCACCTTAAATTTAGTTCCTGAGATTGAGAAACTTGCTTAAAACTGTGGTTTAATCATAGCAAGAAACTCAGAGCTTTTCCTATCAGTAAATGTAGCTAAACAAAGTCAAGGAAACACATGATTCTTTTCTGGCTTATTTCCCTCTTAACAAGTCAAATTTATAACACAAGAAAAATACATAGGTTGTAGATCTGGCAAGGTTCATGCCATTATGCTTTTTTATGGCATCCTAGCACAGAGATACCCAATCTGCCTTCCCAAGTTTGTTTCCCTAAAATCTTGAATGCAGCAGCAATGAAAACATCAAAATATTGATATCAAGTCAAATTATTAATATGACAGAAGTGGTATTTATAAGAAATGTTAAATGCACAACTAAGAAGCATACTTTTATATTTTGATATAAATGAAATGCTTCTGTACTGACTACAGCACACTGCTTGAAAGCAATGTTGTACCTCAAGTTTTAGTCCGGAAAATGTTGGATGTTTTTAACCAAGTAAGTTTAAGTTTTAAGTTTAAGTTTATTATATTTGTATACCGCCCTTCTCCCGAAGGACTCAGGGCGGTGAACAGGGCATATATAAAAATACAAATTACAAAAATTAAAAAGAGAATTAAATACGAGCCCAAACTAAAAACAGTAGAAAAATGTAAAAATCCCCAATAAAAACCCCAACGCATCCCCCATCAGGCCAGGCCGGCTTGTTCAAATAGGTAGGTCTTCAAGTCGCGTCGGAAGGAGCGAAGGTCAGGTGCCATCCGGAGCTCAACCGGCAGCTGATTCCATAAAGCCGGGGCGCCCACAGAGAAGGCCCTCCACCTGGGGGCCACCAGCCGACATTCTCTGACCGGTGGCACCCTGAGGAGGCCCTCTCTGTGGGAACGCACAGGGCGGAGGGAAGTTGACGCCGGCAGCAGGTGGTCCCCGACCCATGCCATGTAGGGCTTTAAAAACCATTACCAAAACCTTGAACCTCACCCGGAAGACAACTGGCAGCCAATGCAGCTCGCGGTGCAAAGGTGTAACATGGGAGTACCGAGAGACTCCCAAGACAACTCTCGCGGCTGCATTCTGTACCAACTGGAGCCTCCGAGTGGTCTTCAAGGGAAGCCCCATGTAGAGAGCGTTGCAGTAGTCCAGACGAGAGGTCACGAGTGCATGAGTGACTGTACACAGGGCATCCCGGTCTAGATAGGGCCGCAACTGGCGCACCAGGCGAACCTGGGAGAAAGCCCCCCTAGTCACAGCCACTATATGATCTTCCAAAGTAAGCCGCAAATCTAGGAGGACTCCCAAGTTGCGAGCCCTATCTACGGGGGGTAAAAACTCACCCCCCATAGAAAGAAGTGGAATATTCTGAATATCCCGGGATGCTGGTATGCACAGCCACTCAGTCTTGTCAGGGTTGAGTTGAAGTCTGTACCTCCCCATCCAGACCCGAACCGCCTCCAGGCAACGGGACATCACATCGAGGGCATCACTGGGGTGGTTTGGGGTCGAAATGAAAAGCTGGGTATCATCAGCATACTGATGATACCCAACTCCAAAACCACGAATGATCTCACCCAGCGGTTTCATGTAAATGTTGAACAGGAGAGGCGAGAGGACCGACCCCTGAGGAACTCCACAAATGAGAGACCTCGGGGTCGACCTCTGCCAACACCGACTGCGAACGTCCCAGGAGATAGGAGGAGAACCACTGAAGAACTGTGCCTCCCACTCCCAATCCCCTGAGACGCCGCAGCAGGATACCATGGTCGATGGTATCGAAAGCCGCTGAGAGGTCTAATAGGACTAGGACAGAGGAATGTCCCCTGTCCCGGGCCTTCCAGAGATCATTCACCAGAGCGACCAATGCCGTCTCCGTGCTGTACCCGGGCCTGAAACCCGATTGGCACGGGTCTAGATAATCCGCTTCATCCAGGACCAGAGGGAGCTGATGCACCACCACACTCTCAACAACCTTCGCAAGAAAGCGAAGGTTGGAGACCGGACGAAAGTTATTTATCACAGCTGGGTCCAAGGCAGGCTTCTTGAGGAGAGGTCTCACCACCGCCTCCTTCAAGACGGCAGGGAAACTACCCTCACTCAAAGAGGCAGATATGACCGCCTGGAACCAGCCTCGTGTCCCCTCCCGAGCTGCATACACCAGCCAGGAAGGGCACGGGTCCAATAAACATGTGGTGGAGCTCAATCTCCCCATGATCCTGTCCACTTCCTCAGGGGTTACAGAATCAAACTCCTCCCAGATAACATCGACAAGACTGCCCGTGTCCTGATCGTCAGACTCCGCCCAGCTGGAGTCCAGACCGGTCCGAATCCGAGCGATTTTATCCGACAGATATTGACCAAACTCCTCGGCCCAACCCTGCAAGGGTTCCTCCCTCACCTCCTGATTAAGGAGGGAGCGGGTCACCCTAAACAGGGCAGCCGGGCAGTTATCTGCGGACGCGATAAGGGCGGAGAAGTATTATGTAAAAATCCAGCTTCTGGATTAACTGACATGAAATAATGATGATTCCCTGCTTATACATAACCTTAAGCAAACCACAAATGGAGTTTTGTAGCTTTAACCCTTTTATTTCAGGGAGTGATTAAGCAGATGGCATCAGTACACTGTTCTTCATGCTTATGGTTTACCAATTCCTGATTTGTAAATGAAGCTATTGTAAGGTGTAGGAAGACAGCTCCCATCCCATAGAGAAGGAAATATTTTGGGGGATATTAAAAAGGCAGAATATTATATTTCCCCAAAGGATCTTATTGCAGAAGAGCAGGCCCAGGTTTTCTTACTAGCCCTAAGCAGAAACTAAGCAGGCCAGCTCTGTAGAAATGCAGATTTGATAATCCCATTCAGAAAGCCTGAGGCCCCATTCATGAGCAAATGCTACCTGCAGAAACCCATTCAAGGCAAAATATTTTGCAATCTCTTGCAGCAAAACTGATAGCTAACAATAGCAGAGTGATAGGATTACAATCAGCAACCCCTCAACCATCCAACACAGGACATAATCATCAGCCACAGCCCCTGGGAAGCAGGACATGAGTTTCAGGACATGATAGGATTAACTCACCACCATAATACCAAAAGGGCACAATGAACCTCAGGTCAAAGTTCATGCCACAGGAACAGGAACAACTCCAAACACAAAAGCCCAAGAAGGTATAAAAACCCACCCACTCCAAGCTTCATTTTGTCAGTCACCCCAGAAACATGCTGCTGTCACTGAAGTTTCTGACAACTAAATAAACAAGAATTTTCTTTCTAAAGCAGTCTCCATTTTGTTTATTCCCAGCTTTGATTGGACCGTAATGAAGCTTAGTTCTCAAGATGAATGAAGGTGCTGCTACCTGTTGTAAATGGGATTACTTTTTATACAACCTCCAGAAGATCCATCTTTCCTGTTCCTAAAGGAAGCTGCTTTCACATGTTGTTGTTAGCTGCGAAGTCGTGTCTGACCCATCGCGACCCTATGGACAACGTTCCTCCAGGCCTTCCTGTCCTCTACCATCTTCTGGAGTCCATTTAAGCTCACGCCTACTGCTTCAGTGACTCCATCCAGCCACCTCATTCTCTGTCGTCCCTTTCTTCTATTGCCCTCAATCTTTCCCAGCATTAGGCTCTTCTCCAGTGAGCCCTTCCTTCTCATTAGGTGGCCAAAGTATTTGAGTTTTAGCTTCAGAATCTGGCCTTCTAAAGAGCAGTCAGGGTTGATCTCCTCTAGGACTGACCAGCTTGATCGCCTTGCAGTCCAAGGGACTCGCAGGAGTCTTCTCCAGCACCATAGTTCAAAGGCCTCAATTCTTTGGCGCTCAGCCTTTTTTATGGTCCAACTTTCACATACCGTAACTATTTTCCCTGGATATTTCCAAACTGCTTTTCAGGCCCTGAAAGAACACAAAAGTCAGATTCACTATAAAATTTTGTCATGAATTTCTCCCATAAATAAGAACTGATATTTTCTACTGTCTATAACCATAACAAAGATTGATTTGTTGAGGTGTTTCAAGCCACAGGTTTTCAGGGAGTCCTACATAATTCACAAAGTCCCATCAGCATAGAGTAATAAAGAATAAAAACTGCTGCACTAGTTTATCTAGCATGAGAGGGCCAGTAAAATCATCCCATTAGCCATTTTATAATTTGATTATTTTGGCTGGGTTATCTGGACTCAGCCATTGCCTTTCTTATTTGAGCAAAAACAAAAATCTTACCAGATAACTTAGAATTTTATGTATTATTTATTTATTTATTTAGTAAACTTATGTGGCTTCTCATTTCACATAACGTGACTGTGAACAGCATGCAAACATAGCAACAACAATCTAGTTCTTTCATATTGGGTACTCACTTCTGTATTCAATCTACATTCATTCAGTATCTACTGTCAGGCAGAAGCGCAAAAATGGCATTTTGAAATCCAATCAAGTCCAATCCTTTATTTGCTTACACCTATTAGGCAGCATCTTGTCAAACTAAAACTATAAATTTCTAACTTACTAGGCATATTCTGTGGGATTCTAAGAGGTGGCTACCCTGAAACTCTTCCCCAGTCTCCGAGCTCAGGATTGTGTGGACTCTTGATGTGGCCCTCTTTCTGAGAAAGCTCTTGTTGCCAAAAGTCTCTCCCTCTGCTCCTGCAGGTACACATTCTATCACATCTATTCATTCTTGACCTTATCACTTCTTTTGCACATACTGTAGGCTTCTTAGGTACCCCATGCCACTGCATTCAACTTTTTTTCTTCATTTCTGTTAAGACATCCAGCTTACTTACACTGACAAAGAAATTCCTTTCAGCAATCTTTAGCCACATCCCTATCTGCTACCTTTCTACCAGCATTTGCCTAGTTTGAGAATTCCCTATGTTTCCATCTTTACTAAACATTCTATCAAGGTATCCAGATTAATCTGCTTGCTAGATGTATTGCCATTTATATATAACTTGCAATTGTATCTTCTGGGGGAAAAAGCTACCATGTTCTTAAGATATACACATTTGAAATCAATACTCTTTATTGCATCATACAGTCTCTATAATAGGAGTCCCCAACCCCTGAGTCGTGGACCGGTGCCAGGCCGTGGCATGCCAGCAACCAGTCCGCACAAACAAGCAAAGCCCCATCCATGGGATGTAGGCAGCACACAAAACCACACACATTCTCTGGTCCGTGGAAAAAACTTTCTCCACACAACCAGTCCCTGGTGCCCAAAAGGTTGGGGACCTCTGTTCTATAACATTCCTAATCCTTTTCCCCTTGGCAGATTGTTGAATGGTTAAATTATAAGATTTAAGGAAACTTCAAAACTTGACATTGATTACTCTTTTTAAATCTCTCAATCATTCATGCCCTGGTTGTCTCCCGTATGAACTACTGGAATGGGCTCTACACGGGGCTACCCTGGAAGAGTATTCAGAAACTTCAGCTGGTGCAGAATGTGGCCATGCAAGGTATTTTACATTCCCCAAGGTGGTGCATTTAACATTTTGCTGGGGGAGCTACATAAGGTACCAGTTTACTTCTGGGTCCAATGCAAGGTGTTGGTTATTACTTTTAAAGCCCTACATGGCTTGGTTCCTTACCTAAGGAACCATCTCATCCTCATCACATCAGCCCATCCTACCTAGTCAGGTAGGGAAGATACGTTACGAATCCCGTGACTTTGACTGGCAGGGTCCAGGAAGAGGGCTTTCTCTGCTGTCGCTCCCACCCTCTGGAATACTCTCCATCCAGAGATGAGAGCAGCCTCTCTTCTCCTGGCCTTTCAAAGGAGTTTGAAGGTCTGGCTCTGCCAGCTGGCTTGGGACTCACTGAGCAGCATGCAATCCTGGAGCTGGCTGGCACCTTGGCAGCCCGCCTTTTACTTTTTCCCTTATTTATTCTTTTTATCTGGCTCTTTTATTGATGTGCTGTATTTTATATGGTTCTCACATTTTTACATTTAATTGTACACTACCCAGAATCACTCTGTGAGTGAGATAGGTAAAGGTAAAGGTAAAGGTTCCCCCGCACATGCGTGCTAGTCGTTTCCGACTCTAGGGGCCGGTGCTCATCTCCGTTTCATAGCCGAAGAGCCAGCGCTTGTCCGAGGACGTCTCCGTGGTCATGTGGCCAGCATGACTAGATGCCAAAGGCGCACGGAACGCTGTTACCTTCCCACCGGAGTGGTCCCTAATTTTCTACTTGCATTTTTACGTGCTTTCGAACTGCTAGGTTGGCAGAAGCTGGGACGAGTAACAGGCGCTCACTCTGCTATGCGGCACTCGGGATTCGACCTGCCAAACTGCCAACCTTCTGATCGACAAGCTCAGCGTCCTAACCCACTGAGCCACTGCGTCCCTTCGTGAGTGAGATAAGCAGTATCTAAATTAGATAGATAGATAGATAGATAGATAGATAGATAGATAGATAGATAGATAGATAGATACAGACAGATATCTTGATCTTCAGATTTTACTTTTATAAAGGCCCAAATTCCTAAGTTCTGTATGGTCTATCTCCATCAATGGAATCTCTAAGTTAGCTGATTACTCATCAAACAAATATCAGGACTCTTGACGTAAAAGTTTATGCAGGTATTTTATGCTTTTTTCCCTAGAATAAATGTGTACTTAGGTATTTTTCATGTGGAAATAAGCTGAAAGCCCATTCTATTCACTTTTGTCCTGGTTCAATGATCATAATGTCCCCTAAGTTGTTCAACACTTCATTCAATTCTTTTTTTTTAATATAGTTAACAATCTTCTGTGTGGATAATTTTATGTGGAATCTAGATCTTGTAGGAAACAGCTTATAAGGAACTGCATTAAAGCATATTCCGGCTAACTATTCAAATAAATTTCCTGATAGCAAGAGAGGTATTTACAATTCCTTTATGGTTCATTACTTTGTTGTGGTAAAGGAACTTGTGTGTTCCAGTGATGCTGAACTATAGTTTGGGAGTGAACACTTCCTGAAGAGTCACCCATGATGAGTGGGTCATAAAAGGGTGGACAGATTAAATATGGCCCTGTGGAAAAGAAATAGTAGTTCACTCCACTATTTTGTCAAGAAAATTAAAGGTATGTATGCAACAGGGACTATGTCATCATTGTATTTTGAAGAAGCGTCTGTCAGGTTGGAAGGCATACTGTATAATGAACTAGCTGAGAAGAGGGCAAATAAAAGTAACCTTGGTACCTACAAAGGTGAAAAAGCAGCCACTGCCAGATATAGCCAAAAGCAAAAGTTCAATGCTGCAAAGATTTTCATAAGATTACAATGTGGAATATAAAAGCTATGGAGCAAGACAAATTCGATGTTATCAGAACGGATATGTGGGAATGTTCAGAAAATGTTCAGGGAATCCAAAATCTGAGAATAAGTCACTTTACATTTGAGAAGTATCAGATTGTCTATCATGGACAAGAAAATCACAGGAGACATGGAGTAACCATCAATATTAATAAAAAAAGGACAAAGTCAGTCCTCAGATACAGCACCCCAAGTGACAGAATGATTTCAATATGAGTCCAAGAGAAGGCAATCTAAATATAGAGCAAACAGAAATGAAACAATTCTATGGCAAATTACCACACCTTGCCAATACAGGACCCAGTAAAAGGATGCCAGACTAATAGGAAAAAAGTTGCAGATAAAATAGCATCTGGAATAATGTAAAAATTCGGCTTTAGTGTGTGAAAATAAGTAGGAGACAGAGTTCATCAAAGAAAAAATCCTTTTTTCCAATAACCTAAAATGGTCAATCTGCACACGAACCTCTTTGGATAGATCAAACTGATCAGTCAAGCTGATTATATACTTTTGAAGCAAAGATGCTGAAGCTTTAGTCAGCCAACAAAACCAAGATTTTAACTTACTGCAGCTCAGATTCTGAACTCCTGTTTGCAAAATTATAACTTCAAGAAACAATTGGTTCATTAAAGTAATGATCATGTGGTAAAGATAAGTAATAGATTTAATGGATTATATTTGATAAACAGAGTACCTCAAGCATTGCAAAATGCATGATATCTTCAGAGGTGAAGCAAAAAAAAAACCTATCTCAAAATGCAGAAAGCAAAAGGCAAGCAAAATTACTTTTAACTGATACACTATGTTGAAACTACTGAATCCAAAGAAAGCAAAAAGCAGAAGAAAATTTGCCCAAATAGATGTCGAGTGCCAGAAAAAAAGCAGGAAGAAACTACACGAAGAAACTTGTAGTTGTGAAGCAGGAGTGCAAAGAAAGCGAATAATCAAATGGGAAGAAGAAGATCCAAGATGACAGAAGTAAAAGGGAAACCTTTATCAAAATGGACGTGATAAAAGACAAAGAAGGCAGTGGGGAATAATGTAAAAAAAAAGATGATGTGGAGCTACCAAAGAAATTGATATAAAGATATGATCGCTAAACTTTTCTTCTGGAAATTAAATTATTTCTAGAAAATTGCTAACAACAGTTAGCTTCCAAGATTGATGGAACATCAAAGCAGGCTGTTGTAAAAACTTTGCAAGGGAATGTAGTTTGAATGTTTTTGGAAGGAAGCAGAAAATGGAGCAAACGTTATTGATGTCAAATGCCTCTACGCAGATTTACTTCTAGGAAAACATCAGATTTTGCATAGTAAGAGTTCGGAGTATACTTGCTTTCTTTTACAGCATAGTGCTTTGATACAGTTTACTGTGCCTTTAAACTTTTGTGATTTATTTTACCATGTTGTCAGTTTTATTTTCTTTTCGAAGGAGGGTTCCTTTTAAAATAAGCTATCGCTTGGACCTAAAGGATGTGCATTCCCTAAATCCAAACTGCTGGGAGTTTACCACTGTTCTTTCAGGATGAGATGCTATACAGCTGAAGCTTTTCGCTACTTCGTTTCTAGTGTCACGTATTATATAGTAAGAGAAGGGAGAACAAAAACCCTGCGTAGGAAAAAGCGCAGCTCTTTTTTCAACGTAACTCCTTCTCGTATAATTTAACAGGAAGCATTTTAAACCATATATTTAAATCTGGCCCGAGACGGTCTTATCAATTGGCAAGCAATAGGAATTGCTTTCTGCCTTAATAACGTCTCTATTAAAATGGATTGCCTTCAGTTGCCGCGGAACCCAACCCGCTTCCCCTCCCTTCCCCTCCCCGCTTCTGGTTGGGCCAGGTAGCGAGGAATGCCGTGACGTCACCGCCCAAGGCAGGTGTGGCCAGTTCCTCAAGGCACAAGAAAAGGTACTACTCCCTTTTCAGTGCACCGGCCGGGATTGAGCACGCGCACTAAGACAGAAAACGGACCTAAGGGAAAGGGAGGAGGGAAAGGAGTGAGGGCGAGCGAGCGAGCGCGCGCGCCCCGCGTCCCGCGTGCGCGCATAGGCTCAACGCACCAGCTCCGAAGTCGGCGCCGAGCGAAGCGTCCTGCAGTAGCTACTAAAGATTAAACCAAGTTGTGTTGGAGCTGCGCTTTGGGAGAGCAGCTCCGGGCGCGATAGGTGAGTGCTTTCGGTTACTGGGGCCTGCAAAGGGATGAGAAAGAGGGTGTTCTGGCTAACCTTTCATCTTCTGGCCCCTTGCTGGGCTGCGACGCAGCGGGTGCAGACGGGGAGGGAGAAAACTGAAGTTTTGCTCTAGAGCAGGGGTCTTCAAACTTGGCCCTTTTATGACTTGTGGACTTCAACTCCCAGAATTCCTCAGCCAGCAAAGCTGGCTGAGGAATTCTGGGAGTTGAAGTCCACAAGTCATAAAAGGGCCAAGTTTGAAGACCCCTGCTCTAGACCTTGGGAGCGGGGGGGAGTGTTGGAGGTGTCCTTCCGCCTCCCCTCTGCCCGGGCGAAGGCTGAACTTTCGCGTGGGAAGGAAAGTTTTTTTTTTCGGGTCGGCTGGCTAAGCTCTTCGGCGGGGGCGACAGCGAAGCGGGGGGGGGTCGCTTGTCTCCGGACCTGGGAGACGCCGTTGGGCCAATAGGAAGCGCGGAAGCGGAGACGGGGGGAGGGGTTGTCATTGGAAGGGGGAGCCGACGATTCGGACCCTTGCCCGGCGGCTCGCGCCGCGACCTGTCCTCGCGCTTCTCCGGAGGCTCTTCGGAGAGTAGGAGCTCCTGCGGGGCTGCCTCTAGGGAAGGAGCCGCGTTGAAGGGACTGCAGTCTCGGCGAAGTCTTCTGCGGCTGGGCTCAGCGGGTCCTGAGCTCCCGCCGCCGCCGTTCCCTCAGACTGAAGGGGTCAAACGGGAGCGCATAAATTAATAACCCAAGCCATGAATTTCCTTTCCCTCCCCCCCTTTCCCCCGCCAGCTTTCGGCACTGCTAGGGCTTAAGAGCAAAGTTGGCAAGGATGTCACGGCTGGTCAAAGGGCTCCTTGGACTGATCTCTATTGCGCTTGCGCGCAACCGCCAAGTATTTGGAAAGCGACCTGGCCGGGTGTTACAGCTTTTAAAAAAGAGAGAAAAGCAATTTCCTAATCCACTAATAAACGAACGCCCTAATGAGCCTTATTTGAGAGCTGATATACATTAGTGGAGGTATTGTGACCGCTGAGCTTAGAAGGCACCTTTCATTGCTTCCTTTTCCTAAATGACAGAA